>NC_065548.1:31479198-32183499 GCF_022605725.1 Anthonomus grandis grandis | reverse complement strand
AAATGTTAAATAACTTTTTGAAGAGACCAATCCGGCAAACCCCTGTGCAAAGTTTTAAAAAATTTTAATAAGCGAATATTGAATTATTCAATTAAATATAATTGCAAAATTAGCAAATTTTCAGTTTAGGCAAAACCAAACGGGCACCAGTAAAATGAATATTGTCACTGACGTGAGGATCGTATCCATAAATCATATCGATCGTGTCAATAAATCAGTGACAGTCGATATTTGAAAACAAGTATGAATTATTCAATCGACGAAAAAATAGCCATAATTAAGTGGCATTATGCGGGAAACAGTTTTAGAGTAGTATCTGAAATGTTTTCAGTTTATTTTCCCACCAAGCCCATTCCGTCCATTTCAACTATTAAACGTATTGTCAATAAGTTCGAGTCCAAAGGTAAAGTCGAAATTATACCCATTTGTAGTTACGTCATCCAGGTGAGAAAAAACGTATGGCGTAGATATTTTTGCCAATCAATATTAGGTTAGAACCTTTACCATCGCCTTCAGAAATTAATAGTCTGCTATGTATTTTTATACGTTCAGAAATTGACAAATGATTTATTTTAGCAGCATATTATTATATTTTTATATTCGTGTATATACTTTCATACCCAAAAAATTTAAAAAAATCTTGTAGTATTTATTGTATTATTAACAAACTTAACAATTAACAAATATTATTATAATTAATCATAAATAATGGGACATAAACAACAAGTCTGAAACGGAATTGAACTTCAAATTGAGAATGTGATAAAGCGAGCCGCAGATGCAACAAAATTGAGCACAACAACGATCGCAAATATAAAGAAGAATGGGATAAAATCAGATCAGGATTACGCTGCTCATATATTTTCCAAGCAAAAGACCGCAAAAACCAAATCTACAACATATTTGAAAAGTAGAATTCCGCACGAGCAGTAGACGTAACAAAACCGAGCTTACAAAAATTGTGAATAATGGTATAAAATTATTTTAACTCACTGGGAAAAATTTAAATACTGACAATTTAATTTACTTGTTCATGAAAAAAATGCTGCTTGAAGGAATATGTTAACACATTAAAATGAAAATATCATTCCAAAAAATAAAACATACAAACTCAAAAAAACACGCCATATTGCATTACCAAGATAATGAAATTGCAACGATATGATTGAATACTTTAACGACGATCATAAAATAAAATTTGCTAGAACAAAAAAGCTTAATCAATCTGGTCAGTATTGTCAGAGTCAGAACTGAAATCAGAAATATTGTCTTCGTCATCGTCGTCTTCTTCAGTCGTAATCACAAGTGGCAGAATGTCATAGGCATCACACACTTGTATTGCCTCCCAAGCCTTTTCAATTACCTTTTCTGTATGAAAAACATATTTTTGTCAATGATCTATAGAAATTCCGTTTATTACCCTTTCCCATGTAGTCAGAACTTCTGAAAGTGACCCCTTAAAATTGAAAATATATTGATCATATTTTCGTTTACATTTCGACCATACCATTTCAATTGCATTTAACTGGTATAAAGGCAATTAATATGGTGGCAGTCGCAAAATTTTGTGTCCTAAAGGTTTAACATATTCATCAAGGAAGTACTTTTTTCACTAGGGCAGTTTCTGCATGCAATACTCCATATTTTATCTTTCATGCCTTTTTCTGGAAAGCCAATATTCTTTTTCTTCAACCATTCGGTCAGTCTCTGCTTTGTCCAAGATTTTCTCGGGATTTCTTCTAATAAACCAGAATGGTAACTTGATTGTCAATGATTATAAATGACTTTGGGGGAAGACTTGGAACCAGCTGAGTTTTAAACCAGTTTTTTTCCTGTTCATATTGTCATGATAATCTCCCGTCTTTAATCCACTCTTGAATATTAAATTTGCACCCTTGATGAAGCCATCTTTGGTTCCGGCGTGGACCACGATATAACGATGACCTTAAAAATAAAAGATAATTCAATTCTCTTCTTTTAGAAATCATTCTTTCTGAACATAAATTTAATATAATTAATAAGTAATGTTCCATGCACATACGAGTAGTGTATGGAGTTAAATTCCCTCATATTGTCTTAGAGAGAAATTATATGAAACTATGAAACAGATGAAATTATGAAGTTAGAGGGCCCTTACAAGGGCAATATGTTTTATTCAAAAAAAAAAACTAAAAAGAACCAGATAATTTTTACCTTCACTGTTTTTCCTTGAATCCGTGTGCTTGTGTCATCTTGCCAGCTACTACGAAATGATCCCTTGCTAAAAATCCACGTCTCGTCAATGAAAACTGGAGTAAAACCTTCCGGACCTACATTTCTATTTTTGATATACTCCCTTAAAAAATTGATTCTTTTATGAACAATATTTGGCAAGTCCATCTAATATTTTTTGTTATTTGATTTTTTCCACTTGAAGGCTATACTATTGATCCATCTTCTAAAGGAGTTAATGGAAAACTCAAAATATTCAATTTCTTCCCTGAACTTTTCTCTTATTGTTGCCAATATTACATATTCTTTTCTGGCGTACATAGAATAAATTGTGTCCCGAATTCTATGTTTCAAATATGTTGTAATTTTGGTTTTTGCTGTCTTTTGCTTGGAAGATATACGGGCTACGTAATCCTGATCTGATTTTATCCCATTCTTCTTTATATTTGCGATCGTTGTTGTGCTCAATTTTGTTGCATCTGCGGCTCGCTGTATCACATTCTCAATTTGAAGTGCAATTCCGGGGTCCGTTAAAGTTAAAGGGACGTCTAAAAAACGATTTTTTTTTGAAAATTTTTACATAGAATGTTGAGTTTGAACAGTTTATTGATAAAAAAGTGAGGATGAAGTAAAAAAATGCAAAATTTTAAAAATTATAAAGGATTTTCTACTTACGTATGATTCACAATTACACTCTATTTGCGACTAGGCATCACGTTGATCATTATATATGCTATTAATTTAAATTTAAAGCCTTAAGTAACAAAATTCTGCAACTTAGAAGGATTTACATCACTTCTTTAGGTGATAAACACAAATTTCCATTCACACGCAAATCAGGAATATCAAATATGTAAATACGAATTTATTCATAAATAAAAAAAACTGTCAAAATGTCACATATTTATTGGGAGTGGCTACTGTACTAGTACGATTATCGTAATTTTCTGTCCTGTCTCATTATAGGTAAGTATTTGTTAATTTATATAATCATAAAATATGGGGCTACCGCCCCGTGTGCGCATACAAAGTGGGCGCACATGGGGCGGCAGCCCCGTGTGCGCACATGGGACTGTGTGGTTGGCGCACATGTGGAGTTGGGATTGCAAAAAGGGATTGGAACCTTGGGTTGGCGCTAAATAGTGGGTTGGGTAGTCGTTTGAGCCCTACTTAGTGAATGGGATAATAATTAGAAAATGCGGGGCTCCCGCCCCGCGTGTTTGTGCCTATAATTCCTATGCCTTATTCCTATTCCTAATGCCTATAATGAATTTAAAGATATTTATTGTTTTGACTATAAGTTAAAGTACATTAAACCTTATCGTTATTATTTACCTATAAATAATTAAATATCTTAAAATTATGTTTTTTTTTTTCAAAATGTATATTTATTATATATAAAATTACACAAAATATCAAATAATTTAAATAAATAATACCTATTTTTTAACACCTGATAAATGTGTTTTGTTTATGTAATGTAAAATCTAACTATATTGTGCCTTTATTATCTAAAATTGAGTCCACAGCCAACCCATCCAACTAAAAAGTGTACCCGGCAAAACCAAAAAATACTACTGAGGACGTCGTGAAGCCACTGCCATTTTTGTCAAGAAGGTTGTTGTTTTATTTTTCTTGTGTGTAAATTACAAAATATGTAATTAAAAGGGGTCCAAAGCGATAAAAAATTATACAAATTTACAATAATAACCCCCAAAAAGTTCCAAAATTGCCCCAATATATATATTTTTTAACTATAGCAAAATCAAGAGCTAAAAAACCTTGTGCAAGTTGGCAATAATTACGTATTTAACGTATGTAGAAAAACCTTCATAATTTCCAAAATTTTGTATTTTTTCCAATCATCCTCACTTTTTTATCAATATTTTGACCACTCAACATTCTATGTAAAAATTTTCAAAAAAAAATCGGTTTTTAAACGTTTTACTTTAACTTTACCGGACCCCAATTCCGTTTCGGACTTGTTCCTTTTCCAGTTGAAAAAAAGCCAATATATTTTAAATCATCAGCTGCGATTGTTCATTATACCTATTATACCTTTTTTTAGGCATTATCTAACACTTTTCGAAATAACTTTCAAGAACAAGTTGACAAACCAATATTTTTGATTGACAGTGACGGATATTACATACATAACCTAGTATATAAAAGATGAATAATCATCAGACACCAATTTTTTTCAAAAGTTTGTTGTCGCCATAAACAAAAATGACGTCATTACAAATGGGTATAATTTCGACTTTACCGTAATAAATAATTGTAAATGTTCAACTCAGGATATCAAAAATAGAGCCGAAGAAAGAGAGAACAGAGATCTTAATATTCTACTGAGTGTGGAATAAATCAAGATGGTTAGTACAAGGGTTCTTGGGCAAGAAGTAAATAAACATCATACAACGGTATTGCGCACTTAAAAAACACAAATATTATTCGAATAAATTCGGAAAACATCAAGAGCTGCAGAAAGGAGATAAAGAGCGAAGAATGGCATTTTGCTTTGAAATTATGGAGCAAATAATGATAGAAATTTTTAAAGAAATATTTGTTTTACCGATGAATGTACATTTACCCTCAACAATGAACCAAATGTTCAGAATTGCCGGTATTGAAGCCAAGAAAATGAACATCGGCTCATAATAGCTTTGTTCATAGTCGGACACAATATCCCCAAAAAACAAATGTATTCGTGGGAATTATTCGATACCATATCATTGGACCCTTTTTTATGGACTATAACCTAACAGCTGAAACCTATTTGGACTTATTTCAAAATCAAATTGGATCCGCCTTGGAAGAAGTTGTTCAGGAAGATCAAATGATCTGGTACCAAATGGATGGTTGCCCGGCCCATAATGCCCGTATGGTTAGAGAGTGCTTGGAAAATGCTTTTAAGGGCAATATTATTGGTCCATGGTACCGGATACTTTAGCCAGCCAGGTCACCTGATCTTTCACCGAATGACTTCTTTTTGTGGGGTCATTTATAAAAGTGTAAAATTTGAGAATCTAAACCAGTTACAAAGCGCTATTTTGTTAGAATGTAATAAAATTTCCCAATATCAACTTAGTAACGTTAGAAATGAATTTTATGATTGGTTATAGGATATTGTTTAGCTGTTAATGTGGGGTTGTTTGAACATTTGATTGATTGATGTTTTTATGTAATTCTCTATTATTTTTAAAAAAGTTATTGTATTTTATTTTATTTTTCTACAAGTATGATAAAATTATTTTTTTAATAATCGATAATAATAATTGTGATTGGTTTAACTTCATCGTTATATTAAATAAAAGTTTAGATAAAAAAGTAATGTTAACGTGTCTTACTTTGTATGTATGGTTGTGAGATTGAGAAAACGAAAAAAAAAAATTCTTGTATTCGGCTGTACGTCAGATTTGACAAAGCCTTATAACAAATTGTTTGCTGGTGGCTGGTGTCTGGTTTTACCTGAACCGAAAATTTGGTAATTTTGCAATTACATTTAATTGAATAATTCAAGATTCGCTTATTAAAATTTTTTGAAACTTTGCACGAGGGTTTGCCAGATTGGTCTTAAAAAGTTATTTTACATTTTTTCTGTAAAATGTACAGGAAAGCCAATAATTGACCCCCTTAAAATTTACATGGGATTTCCTATGTTTCGCTCGGCGACGCACCACCCGGTATATTAATTGTGAATATAAAAAAAATGACACGAGATTTGCATATCTAGTTTTTAAACGCCATTATTACACCTCAAATATTTAATTAAATTCTTCTTACTTTTTTCCGTCCATATTATCCAATCTGATAACGCTCTTTTTAAAGTAAATATTTATATATAAATATAAAACAAATTGAAATAAACTATATTATTAAATTAAATATTGAATATATATTTTCTGTAAAAACATTGTTTTTCACCAACACAACCTTTACCCCCCACACATCCCAAACATTTGCCCAGTTAGAAATTTTTTTGAAACATCAATGTTTTACATCCATAATATTTAATCGTATAGCACTGTTTTTGTATTAAGTATTTATTAATATACATATATATATATAATTATATGAAATATTAATATATATAATATTAAATTCGTCAACTTATATCACGCGGACATTTTATCCGATATTTATCGTTGAATAAAACCAAAATAAAGGTTTATTTAACTATCGTGTGTCGCTTGGGTATGTCATTTTAAAAAAAGAAAAAATCACGACCTCAGAATTTCGGGCTTCTTTAAAAACTTCGGGCCCGGGAGACTTTCCCCCATTCTCCCCTCCCTCTCGGTGGGCTTGCATCCAGCTAACCTCTTTTTGATGTCAAATGGGAACCCATCATTGTAAGTATCAAAATGTCTATTCAACATTGCCACAAAAAATTGTTGAATAGAATCAGTTGACGTACTAGCGAATAATGAGCTAAGATGTCTGGTAATAATCAATATTTTATCGATGTCACACTAGAATTTATTTTTTCAAGTGCTCAAAATTTACTCTGTTATTCGCAAGATAATTATAAGGTCTGTTTTGAAACTCCTTACGAACATTCGCAAATGTTTAACCGCTAATATCTCTATATTCACGAGTAATTCGATCCTTCGGTATTTAAAGTTATTAAAAATGCTAGTTACTAACTGCAGTATTATTTTTGTACCTGTTGCAGTCATATCACAAGTGTCTACCAAGTATAGTAGTCAGCAGGCATTTATGACACAGCATAAAGAAACCAGCAGTCGCACTTCAATAAAAATACATTGGCTTGAATAAGCGAATTCGGTGCATGTGTACTAACGCAGGCGAGGCATTTTTGCTTATAGTAGGGATGCCGCTGACACTCGCTACGGTCCACGCGGCTTTTGCCTTGGCTAGAGCCGGACTTAAACATTTTTTTAGATGTTATTATCTTGTAAAATAAAAATACCTACATAGTACAAATATTGATTTTTTAATATAAATAAAGTTCATACATTAACAAAATATTTAAACAAAAATAAACATCGCATTTCTACATCTAACAACGACGATATAGAAGAATACGTGCAGGAAGTTAATTAGGTATGTACCATAAATTTAAGAGACCATTCTTTGAGTAATTTTAAAACAAAAAGTTCATATAAACATATTTCCAGAAATTCTTCGTTCTCAATATACAGGGTGTTAAAATTTAACAACAACTAAAATATATGCCACTGACTTTTGTGCAATTTTTATTATGTTCTGTGGATTATACAAATAAAACTTTTCAGCCTCTTGAATTTTTTTCATATCTTGCTTAGTTAATAATAAATTCCAAATGAAACTTTTCCCCAAATTCCTTGAGTGATCCAGGGATATGCAATTAAGTGGACTTTTTTTTTCTCGAAAAATAAGCGAGATACGAAAAAGTTGTATCTGTATTTGAGTAAATCAAATAACATATTAAAAATGGCATAAAATTGAGGTGCCCCAATTTTTTTGCCACAAATATTTCTTCAGGTCCCGTTCGAGATTACACTGGACCTAATAAATTTAATCATGTTAGGGGTAAATTAGCTCCTTAATGTTATAAATAACACCGCCAGAGAACTTGCGGACCTATGTTCATATGAACTTTTTGTCTTAAAATTACTCAAACAATCGCCTGTTAAATAATTTATGGTACATACTTAATTAACACCCTGTATAGTAACGCTTTTAGATTAACATCTGACTACATAGTAGTTTAAGGATAACTAATTATACAAATAAAGTAATATTTCAAAACAAATAGAAACTCTTAGGCCAATAAATAAAGACAAATAGTTGGCAACAATTCAAAACAATTCTAACATCTGCGAATTTTTGTTATATTATTAAGTACCAACTAAAGTAAAAGTATACAATTTTGCAACTCTTTTAAATATGGCAACACTGTTAAAATGGCAGAAATATAAATAATGTCCTTAAAAATCAAAAAAAATAAATATTACATTGCTGCAATTTTAATTGATGCTTAATTATGTTATTTAAGCCATACAGCCAAATTTGCAGCTATTAAAAACTTTGGCAAAGTCAATTATTTTGGTTCATTAATAATTTTTGACATACCCGTCTTTTAATACAAAAGTTTTTATAAAAAACGCTACGCTTTGTAAAAATGCTATTAAAATAGTCACTAAGTACGGCGCTGAACTAGGCGATACACCTATGAACACAGTTCGATAAACAGTGAGCTCGGCATCCGGAGAACATGGCTGCGGCATGGCTAAGGATGCTATTAGTTCGCTTACATTTTCGAGCGGAGTGAGACTGCTGGTTTCTTTATGCTGTGTTTATGAGTCGCATTCCAACGACGAGTTCGGGGATGGAAACAAAGAATGTGTTCGCACCGAGTCGATTGAATATTATATTATTTATCTTTGTTTTCGGGCAGAATAGATTAGAATTCCCAATCATAGACACGCAAAGGGATATTGCATTGTATTCTTGTGTTGTTAAATTGTTATTTATTGATAATAATAGTTAGTAACGTGTTCTTTATATATTATACATACAGTTTGTGATTTTGAAATAGGCTTTTATTACAAAAGCCCACATCAGAAGTGGTTGAACTAATATTGTGCGGTGTTTTGTGCAAAGTTGATGCTAGAATGGGAAAAAAAAGATCAAGGAGGTCCCGATCTTCATCGTCCTCTAGTTCATATTTTCTAGTTCACATTCATTATCTAGTACTTCATCTAATGACGCAGGGTATAGGAAAAGTCATAAGAAATTAAAACTAAAGAGGCAAAACAAAGGTAAGAACACAAAGTGACACACTCTTAAAAATAGGTGAATAAAAACTCAACAATTGTATAGATTTTACATACAATTTGATTCTGGAAATGGTACAGAATCAATTTGTGTAGAATTTCTCTATGCTATTGTGTTTAAACAACTGTGGTTCTATAATCAACAAATTGTGTATCAATTTGATTTATTTTATTGTATAAATAGTACACTATTTGTGTACTTAAATTCGACAATATTTTATATTTATTTAATACAATTGTTCAGTAAAAAAGTAAACTCCCAGTTTTTTTAACATGGTATGTACAGGAAAAAACACAATTTGTGCATTTTAAATACACATGTTAGTGTAGGTTGTTTTAACAATATATTTTATTTTCTTTCATTTCAACTATTAAATTTTATTACAAATTGTGTATAATAATACTATATATTGTTTTATACATTTAAATATAGTGTAGGTTACTTATTTTAGGTTTGTATATCAAATTAACATAAGAACTGGAGTTTTTTATTACAATGTTTTGTATTTATATTCATAAAATTTAAAAATAATCAATATATTTGTATAAAAAAAATTAACAAATTGTTTAAAAATTTAAAATACATTTTAGAGAATTTCGTCATAAATCTGTGTAATAATAAATTCTAGTGCGCCTGGGAAAAACAGGATAAAAAAAAGCTGTTTTTTTATTTTAACAATTTATTTAATTGTATGAAATATTTTCGAAAATTCCACCATTAATACATTAAAGCAATGTATTAAATCTTTTCTAAAATTTTTTTCCATAGATATTTTACACTGTCTCCTTTATAGCTCCATGTAAGTTTAGGGGATCTTGGTGGACACGATATATCTACAGCCTTCCTTCCTATCCAATAAAAAAAATCTTAATTATTTGTTTTAATAGTAATAGGTAATTTTTTAAATTTAATTTTAAAAGGTTTTTAGTTTGTTGATAATAGTTTAGTTACCATAGTAACATATCCAAACATTATTTATTTTCTTGTTTCCATAGCAACTAGACTAAACCAAAATAAACAGCAAAAAAAATGAACAATGGTTATAAAAGCTTAATTTTTAAAAACAACCCTATCATGTGATACATCATTAGAATCAGATTCCGAGATCCCTGTACTAAACATCGAAAAAGGCTCACCCTGTATATATCGTATTTTTCCCCCTCTCTAAGGTTTTAATAATTTAGTAGGAACTTTAGTAGGTATATATCTACCTACCTATAGTTGTGAAAGTTATACTTGCTAGATTTAGTATCTGTGGACTGCGGTTCACTTTTATGAAAAGTTTGATTTAAGTTTAAACAAACCACATTTATAAAAACTTACATAAAGCATTTCAATGCAATGACAATATTTGGTTTTTCTAAACCAAGTTAACCAAAGGACGAGAGTGTGAGAGCTAGTGGCTGCCCACAGTGAGTAGGTATATGTAGGTATAGGTGTTCAAATTTCCTTACAATACTACTACATGACTTATAAAGGACGGCACAGGACTGTCAGACAGTGTTATGATTAAGTAGATACCATTTTGTAATACAAATTGAAATACAATGCAATAAAGGTTACAAATTAAACCGACCTCTACATTAAAATTGGATAGGTACAAAGATAAAAAAGATGTAAAAAAAGTAAGTATACCTACTTATCTATTCTATAAGTAAAGTTATCAGTTATCACTGAAAAACTAAATAGGTACCAGCTACCTGTCTAAACATCAAAATATCCAGTAAATTCCAAAGTATACAATAAATGCAAAAAAAATATGGTGCTTACCTAATTACCTACCTACAAACTGCTCCTGGAGTTGGTCCAATAAACCCCACTCCTTAAGTTTATCTTCAACGAATATATCCATTTTTTTCTTATGCAATTTTAACACTCAACGAAACGAAAAAACCTTAAAACAAATTAATGCCGGCCGATTGATTGAAGGACTGAGGAATGAACAGTTGAACACCTGTGGCACTGGTAATTATAGCGATGCTGCCATCAAATGTATCTTAAAGATTACACCGCCAAGTAAAAAAGTTACGTTTCCTTTTTCCTTACGCGTGTTATTATCACGATATTATTTAAATAAATAAAATTAGAACTCATGCTGATCGGGCTTATTTTTAAATATCCTATTAAATCATTTTCAATTAACAACTTTAAATCGACTGCAAATTTTGATGCATACCTTTACAACTGTTTAATATTGAATCTGGCAACATTGACGCTAACAACGAAGTTCTAGCGGCAAAGGCAAGGGCGTCGGGCGCGTCCTCCTTTATACACAATTGTGTATTATAACTACACAATACATAGTTTAAAATTCTATAATTGTGAAGGGCTATTAGCAGGAATCTTTTTTATTCTACACAATTGTAAATAAAATCAACACAAGCCAGAATAAAAAAATAATTAAAAATTGTAGTAAAAATATACTTGGTTATTAGATTTTTTACCAAACTGCATTGGATTTAAAAAAAAATGTGGAATATTTATACACATTATCTTAATAATTAATATCCACTTATGGTGTATTAATTTAATATACAATAATTGTATGAAATATACACATTAAAACATATACAAAATGCCTGAGAATTTTTATACAGGACTGTGAGATATTATCTAACAATTGTGTATTAAAATAAAACATTTTTTTTTACACAACAAAATGTGAAAAAATCCATCGGGATTTTTCTGTGTGCAGTCTCATCAAATCCATATAATTTTTTAAAAGCTACACGTGTATAAAGAGGGACATCAGGCAAACTGTAAATTATACACCTCCACGTCAGTATATCGACCAGCCAATAGTAGAACCAAGCACAATTTCAAGAGTGTTCACTATTATCCCCGATTTTGACCCTAAAACTGTAGATATCATCGACTGAATAGAAATAGTTTAATACAATGCCAACACATATCGATGGTCTAAGTTAACAACTATAAGCTAACAACTTTTAAAGCCTTAAATGAACTAAACGGTCCTGCAAAAATGTGGTATGATAGCTATATAGAAAGCGAGTTGGGGTGGTCTCAGTTTTCTTGGGCAAAATGGAAAAATATTTTAACATCTACATTTTAATCAAAAGGGATGCTTTTAAAATATTAATGAATATTGTTAACCATACACCTACTGAAGGCTGCTCATTATACGACTTTTATTTTAAGCATTTATCTATAATAAATAAGCTTAAAGTCAAATTTTCTGAAACCGATAAAATTTCTTTAATTTGTGGTGCCATTGGGGACAATAATATAGCATAGCAAATATGTCAGAGCTTAATACACTAAGCGCTTATCTGAAAAATAAATCCTATACATCTTTGCCTCTTAATAAACCTCAGAACATTAACATATCCAAATTTAAACCAATTTTACACGAACAGAAAAGATAAAATAAATGTGGTACCTTCCACAAGCGAAACAATAGGGGTAGAAAACGAAAAATTAGTATGTGTGGCTTGTAGAAAAAAAGGGCATGATCGTTCGGTTTACCGTCATAAGCATCAAACATTCTGTCATATTTAGGGCTATATTGAAGTAAATTGCTTAAAGAAAAAACGTAGCTCAATAAACCACAATAACGGAAAATTATTATTTGCGGGAGGCGCAAGATTTGGACCCTGATATTAAAGATATTAAATATATTTAATTAAGTGGTGATGATATAAATAAACAAGATATTTTTTATAACTATGAACTTCGTGGAAATAATCTGTTTTTGAAGGTGGTAGACAATGGTACAGTGAAAACATCTTGTCGGACTTGCATTGTCTTATTTATTTAATGTAACACGACGTTTCGGTTGGTAAGTATCTCCAACCGTTATCAGTTTACACTGACATATAAGACAAATAAGACAATGCAAGTCCGACAAGATGTTTTCTCGTGGAAATAAGTTGTTTAGAATAACTCCGTATAGTCTTAGATGGGTAGTACCTAAACTTTGTAGGTGGCAAATCGTTAAAAATAATCAAGAAGATGTTGGACATTTTTCATTTGATAAAATTATTGATAGAATTAAACGTTTATATTGGTTTCCTAAAATAATCGATTTGTAAAGAAATACATAAGCGCTTGTTATTGTCTTTATCATAAAGAACATGGTGGTAAACAACATGGTTATCTACATTCTTTGCCCAAGTATGCTAGACCTCACCACATTCTGCACATGGACCACTTAGGACCATTTGCTGAAACCGAAAATGGCAACAAATATTTGTTAGTTATTGTATACGGGTTTTCAAAGTTTACCTATATTAATCCAGTTCCAAATACTTCTGCTAAACACGTGCTAAAATAGCTACAAAGCCTCTTCTGCATCCTGGATAGCCCCAGGCCTATAGTAGCAAATGCCGGAACCGCATTTGCTTCGAGATTTTACATCGAGTGAATTTGAAAACTACTTGTGTAGTAAAGGTATTCGATTGTTTACAACAGCTTTAGGCACACCCAGAGGCAATGGACAGGTCGAACGGGTCAATAAGGTTCGGACATTCACACCGAAAGATCACAGAAACCTTACGAAGGGATCTTCAGCCTGGATAACATCAAACCATTTAGAATCCAAAATTCATCAAGTTGTCATGTAATATAAGTTCAAAAATCTCTCAAAAATTGATTCTTATCTAAAGACAAAACTGATCGCCCTCTTTGGCATAACTGATCGCCGTCTTTGGCATAACTGATTGCCGTCTTTGGCATAACTGATCGCCCTCTTTGGCATAACTGATCGCCGCCTTTCGCATAACTCATCGCCGTCTTTCGCACAACTGATGACCGTTTAGATCTTGGTCCAAAATCTTGTTTTCCTTTTTTCCAGAATCCTCGCGAGGACGCAAGGACTACAGGATGGCCGTGCGTTTTTCAAGTCATATCACAGGTGTCTACCAAGTATAGTCAGCAGGCATTTATGAGTCAGCATACCAACGACGAGTTCAGGGATGTAAATAAAGAATCGATGTGTTCGCACCGAGTCGATTGAATATTATATTATTTATCTTTGTTTTCGGGCAGAATAGATTAAGACTCCAAGCATAGATACACAAAGGGATATTGCATTGGATTCTCGTTTTGTTAAATTGTTATTTATTAATAATAATTGTTAGTAACGTGTTCTTATTACATACAGTTTGTGATTTTGAAACAGGTTTTTATTACAAAAGCCCACACTATTAGGCACTGCAAAAAATACTAGTAACATAAATACACCAAATCTCATACAAAAAAATTTGGGAAGAATTTCAAAGTAACTTTCATTATTTTCTTACAAATAATAAATGCATATTTAAAAAAAATATATTTGGACTCAATCAACTGTTTAGTACTATAAATTTTTACTGGTAAATCGCTTTAACTTGTATCAATTTGGTTATTTTTTTGGCGAAGTAAAATAGAAAATTGTTTGCTATTTAAAATAATGTGTGACACTATGAGACAACCATTTCACCTACCAAAGTTTAAGTTGATAAAATGTCTTTTATTACCACACTTTTTGCTTACTTAATTTGACATATCAATGTGAGGTTAGCTGGATGGACCGAACATTGTCAAATATAAAATTAAACGCCCATGTATATCTAGATTAACGTGTTTCTTTTTTAAGAAATTATTAAGAGTGGTTCGTTTTGAAATGAAAGCACTGTATAACAATTTAGTTCTATTCAAGTTGTTTTTATAAAAACAAACTTTCAAAGATTTGATTGCAGATTTGATTTCTATGTTCCACCCCATACTATAATTAAATACGACAGTAACGACTCTACCAAAGATTTATAAATAAGAAGATATAACTAATTACTCAATATCTCTCGAAGCACATAGAAATTGTGAACCAAACTACGAATTTCAATGCAAAGGTAATCAATAGGGTCACTCGATTTTAAATTTTTATAAATTGGGATCACAAGATATTTAGTCTTATTTGATTCAGAAAGCTTTCTTAGTTCTATTTTTATTGAGCGGTAAAAAAGTTATATAGTTAGTTTTATCCGTATTATTTGTAAATTTATAGGACCATAACCATTCCTTCACTTGTCCCTCACGCATCAAACTTTTTACTTCTTCCCATCCACTTTATTTGAAGCATATAATACCAATATTATAATACATATTTCCTCTGAATAAAATACTCATTTAATAAATTCAAAACTTATTATTTGTCCATATATAATAAGCTTAAGTAATGAGTTTGATATACATAAAAAAACTAATTAGACCTAGTACTGTTCCTTGTGGTCTTTTAATTTTTAATAATTCTGGGGCGCTAAGTATATAATTATTTTTAGGTAGTATTTTATCTTTAAGGTAACTTTCGAATAGCAGTTTGGCCATACCTTTAATACTATAGTGTTCCAGATTATCTAAAAGGAAGAGGCGCAACACCGAAGGCCTTCGCCAGTCAATAAAAGTCAGCAATAAAGTCAATAAAAACAGCAATGCATTTTTTCCATTTTTCAAGTCTTTGGTGATTTCACATGTTAGTTTGTATAATGCGTGTGCGGTGCCGAGAAGACAAATTGATTCTGTGATAATGCCCCAAGAGTTTCTAAAAAAGTTTTTAGGCCATCTCAGATACATTTTCCTAACACTTTCGAAATGCTTTTTAATAGGCTGATTGGTCGATAGTTTTCAATATTTGTTGTAGGTCTTCTTTTGTATTGGTGTCACAATTGATTGTTTAAAGTATTTTAAGATTATACTATTTTATGAAGTAAGAGTTACAAAAGTTCACCATTCCTTCCTTGATAAAAAAATTCTGGTTTTTGTTGTTTACTAAATTTCATTAATTATTTTTCGTCCATTTTATTGTTTGTTGCATCCTTTATAATTTGGTAGATTTTCTTTATGTTTTTTATAATTTCTAAAATTTGTTTTTGTAATATTCATATTAAGGTTTTTTAATTAAGTCATTTACGTAACTTCTAAATTGTTTATATTCATTGTTGACATTTGTGCTCAAATTTTTAATTATTTTTTCTCTTTTATGAATACCTGTAATTAGTTCATTAGATATCCATTCTTTGATTTCTCGTTTTGTTTCTATTTTGTTTTTTAATTTTACGCGAGTTACGTAGTTCATTAAACTAGGATATAAAAATTTCTGTTGGCCAAGGAAAGGTTTGTTGTTTCGATAGTTTCTGTACCTGTTCTTGTTTTTTTTGATTTCAAGATATTGTCGTAGTTTTATTTTTAGTTTTTACAAAAAGGTGGTTGATACAGGCTTTAGTCTCGTTATTTACTCTTGTAAGGATTCCCATGTAGTGTTGTAAACCATATGAATTTAGTAATAATATATATTAATTTACTTGAGCTTTATTTATTTTATTACTTTTCTAAAGGTTTAAATTATATCCCTTGAAAAAATTCTCGAGTGTGTGTGAGAACGTTTTATGGTTCTGGTAAAAACCAACTGACCCGCATTAATAAGCAAGAGATTCTCAACAACATGACGATTTAAACTTGTCATATTTCTTTAGGTGTTAAATGTTTAATAATTTTGAGTTTTATGTTTTTTTTTTTGATAATTAATTAAAGAACTGACCGAGACAATCTTCTTAGAGGCCGTTGTTTAACATCATACTTCAGCTTCGCCTTAAAATAGCTCTGTAGCTTCTAAATGTCTTTGAGTAAAAAGAATCTAATATACTATAGAAGATTTCGGTGCATCATTGTTGCGTCTTTTTACGAAATTCCTACCATTATGCATATAAGCTGAATGTAGATTATTGTCTTCTTTGAACTCTCAGGCTATTTAAAAGCAACAGAATCTCTCATCGAAATAACAATCCACGATTTTCTCCAGCGAACGACATTAAGGGGTAAACCAGCACATCAAAATTTGAACGCCTATTAGTCTAAAGACCATCTCCAGCATACTGCGAATCATTCTTCAGTACAAATTATCGAGTTCGCATGCAAGTTTATGAATTACCAGGCTTCGCATATCCTCGGCAAGAAACTCCTCCTCTAGAGAACACAAAGCTTCCCAAGCGTCCTTATAGGTTCTGATATGATGTCTTTTTGGTAACCAGGTAGACAAGATTTCTACATATCTCTTAATAAATTATATTGCGCGACTCTGCAATGTAATGCAATAGTCTTCATTTTCTTGACTACAAGCATATACAAATGTTCTGGAACAAGCTGGTTTCAAAATTTCGTCCTTAGTCTAAATGTAACTCCAAACAAATCACATATATATAATATTTTCATCTTGTCACACATATGTCATATTTCCTGCACCAATGCCTTACGTCTTCGTGTTGACCTTGCTATTTACCTAGTGAAATTTGTCGCTTATTTTTCCTAGGTTTTTGTAACTCCAAGAGGTCCGCCTGATACACCGGGATAGATTTCCTGTAGCAACTCCTAAATCCAGCATTAAGGTACAACGATTTAACTTCTTTCCTCTTTGTCGTGATCCATTATTAGGGACTTCCCAATATGACTTGACATTTAGAGAATACTTGGCCACTTCTTCCCTTTCTTAGTTTGGCGAGAGTAGAACTAGTGCCTTCTGAACAGTGTCTTTCAATGTAATCCGCTTTATCATATTTCCGTTGCCGGTCTTGACAGCTACCTTTTCCATAAACCTCCTTAATGATCTGATTGATCGATTGATCAGAGTCATTCTCTCCTTGCCGAACATGACTTTGACCCTTGTTCATGTTCTTGGCAGCTTCAAATTCAAGGGTCCGACGTGTTAGTACATCTACAAGCTTAGGTGGATGTGCTAGTAGAAATAATGCCAGATTTTACTATCGCTGACTCAATCCAGGAATACTCCAATTGTCAAACGTTCCATGATCTTTTCCTGAACATCTAGATATGCCAGCCGAACTAAATGTGCAATATGGACATCAAGTAAAAACTTGATGTCTAATGATGCTATAGAAAGTCACATTTTAGAAAACTCTCAGTATTAGTATTCAGTATTATTATTTTAAAAACAATTGTTCAGTTTAACCAAAAAGCAGTACTTCTTATCTTTATCAATGGGCGCAGCATAGCTGGACGTAAAGATATTAACCAAACGCACCCCGGTCAAAATGTAGCGGAGTATCAGTATGTATAGTAGCCAAATTTAAAGAAACGGGTTCTGTCACGAATATGTTATATGTTGAAATACAAAACCACACACGTATGTTATTTCGCAACGAACCAGAGTCAGCAGTTCTAGGAATTGGCAACAATACCATTTCCGTCGATTAGCAAACCGGTGGCCTGATTCCTTTATCATGGGAACCGCTGACGCAGCTCTACCATTGTCTACGTCCGATGCTTCTACCATGGGAACCGCTGACACCGCTGTACTATTTTGTATAAATACAGTACACATAATAATTTTAAGTTAGTTCTGTAAGATTAATTTTAAGTAGTATATTAAATCTATGTCCATTTGAATGTTGAAGTTTTAATAATTATTTTAATTAAATAATAATTATCTTAATAAATAAACCTTTTTTTAAAAAGCGAAATTGAGTTTTAAAGTGATAACAATTGGCGCAGTCGGTAGTAGGATCCGTAAAACGTCAACAGAACAAGAGAATTCTAACTGTTAACGGCGGATTCCAATCCCTTAAACGGACAACGGACCATCTTCAGGACTCCCAGAGAGCAAACAAGGCGTCCTCACTCATTGGCACAGGCAGTGGAACATCGTTGGAAAACCTCTGTTTGTTCTGACCAATAGAGAACAAGACAACTCCATGCATCTGGCTTTAATGTAAGTAATCGAATCATCCCGTCTTCTTTTATATATTATAAGCGATTTGATGATACCATTTGTTCGATAATCTGATATAGGTTACCCATTTTTATTTGAATATTTTATATATCTTTACGTTTAATAATTTTAATATTTAAATATAATAAAATGTATTTACCAAAATGCCACCGAAAGAAACTCGTATGGCAACAACCGCTAAAATAGATAACGAAGAAACAGAAATTGAACCCTATAAACTTTCGGAGATATTTTCAATTATCCCTGAGTATGAAGGTGATCAAATCTCTTTAAACACCTTTATTAGTTTACAATCGCACGATTGTGCAAATAATATGGCTATAAATGATCAAAAAACTTTACTAACTCTATTTATAAGAAATAAACTTAAAGGCAGAACTGCCCAACTAATAAATTCAAGAAATCCGCAATCGTATGCAGAAATAAAGCAACTTCTTAATCTTCATTTTGGAGATTCTAGAGATTTATCGTCTCTTATTCAAGACCTACAACGACTTAGGCAACTACCAAATGAATCCCCTCTTACATTTTTCAATCGCTTAGAAATTCTAAACTCAAAAATGCATGCTTCCCTTCAAAAATCTTTACTAAATGCTGATCAAAAACTTGCTCAAAGCCATCTAATAGATACTATGGCTCTAAATACTCTTCTTACTGGTTTGGAACCTAGATTAGGGCAAGTCATTCGTGCTGGAAATCCAAGAGATCTTTTAAATGCTTAATCAAGAATTCGTAGAGAACTGCAACTCTCTTATTTTGAAACCCAGAAACCCTCCGCTAGGACGGTCATACTTCCAAAACCACAACAACAAACTATTAGAAGACCTTTACTTCAACCACCTAAATGTTTAAATTGTGGCCGTATAGGACACTATACCAATGACTGTCGCGTTTCTCAAACACAGATATCTAATTATTCTTATAGTAATAATAATATTCATCACCAAAGTATGCAACAAAGACCAAATATACAACAGCCACAAGCTGAACGCTTGCCACCAACGCAGACTCATTACAATCGACCCCAACCTAGCTCAACTCAATACCCCTTCCGTTTCTCCATTATTCAGAAAAATCCAAACTATGTAAGCAACAATCAACATCGTACCCATCATATAAATTCTAATAATTCTTATATACCAGACTCCAACGAATATGATAAAGAATCCCACTTAGAAGAGGATCAAAATTATTATTCTTATAATAACCAAAACGAGGAAATTAGTCAAGACACCGTAATACCTGAAAGCGACTACCAAAATTTTCGAGCACTTTCAGATCAAAACCACCCTCCGGAAGACAACAACCTATTATACATCCAGAATACTATTCAAACATTGAATCTAGACGACTTGAACCCACACTTGAACTTCCCCGAACAAAACTTTCTCTAAATCCACTTCTTACCGTCAATGCGAAAAATTTATATTACATTAAAGATGCTTCCAATACTTTTAAACTTTTAATAGACACGGGAGCAGGAATATCGATTTTCAAAGAACACATTGCAACACAATTCCCCCATAGATTTAAAGAAAATATTACCATACAAGGCATAACCAACCAAAAATTGCAAATTACCGAATCCACTTTAGTTCCTTTTAATGCAAAAGACCCGCATAAAGTTTTCATTTTTAACCTGGACATAGAATTCGATGGAATTTTAGGTCTTGATTTTCTAGAACATTATCAATGCACAATTGATTTAAATACAAAACAACTTTTTACAAATTTTAAAACAATACCCTTGCATAAAGCAACTTCCAACACCCTTCCATCCGAAGCTCAACCCTCTTCAAATACCATTTCAATTGACGCACGCACCGAAAAAAATTTTAAATTAAAATGTCATCTTTCCAATACCGATGCTGTCTTGTTAGGACAAGAAAAAGAAAAAGTTAGGCTTCCTCATGCCCTAATACACGTCAATGAAAAAGGTGAGTTTCTAACAACAATTATTAATGCAAATGCAATTCCTAAGACAATAGATTTATCCGATTTAACCGTAGAAACTTTAGATTCATCGAATCCAATCATGAGCCTCAATGCACAAGACAATGTCATACCCGAACCAATAGACAGAAGGCATATTATAAACTGAACATCTTAACCCGAAGAAGAAGAAGCTATAATAGAAATCTGCTTGGAATTTGAAGATATTTTCTATCTCGAAGGAGACACCTTAACATTTACCAACGAAGTTAAACATGTAATCGAAACCAATAACACCAGACCGATCTTTACCAAATCTTATAGGTACCCACAAATCCACAAAGAAGAAGTGAAAACACAGGTAGGAAAAATGTTAGACCAAGGCATCATATGACATTCTACATCACCCTGGTTTTCACCTGTTTGGGTTGTACCTAAGAAATTGGATGCGTCAGGAAAACAAAAATGGCGTGTCGTCATCGATTACAGGAAATTAAACGAATTCACCGTAGATGATAAATACCCTCTACCGAACATATCTGACCTATTGGATCAATTGGGAAAATGCCAATATTTCTCCACTCTCGACCTTGCTTCTGGTTTCCATCAGATCGAGATAGATCCAAAAGATATTCCCAAAACGGCTTTCTCAGTAGACCATGGCCATTACGAATTCATTCGTATGCCATTCGGCTTAAAAAATGCCCCGTCCACATTCCAACGTGTCATGGACAACATCCTTTTGGGCATCAAAAATGAACGTTGTCTAGTCTACATGGACGACATTATTATCTATTCTCCCACCATTCATGAACATCTTGAACGTCTTAAAGAAGTATTTAAACGTCTTCGACGAGCAAACCTAAAAATTCAACCGGACAAATGCGAATTCCTCCGCAAAGAAGTCGCATACCTAGGACACCTAGTCACTAAAGATGGTGTTAAACCTAACCCTTCTAAAGTCGACTGTATCCAAAACTTCCCGGAACCTAAAACACCAAAAGAGATAAAATCTTTCTTAGGTCTCGCCGGTTATTATCGTCGCTTCATACCCAACTTTGCCAAGATCTCGAAAC
This sequence comes from Anthonomus grandis grandis, assembly GCF_022605725.1. Lineage (NCBI taxonomy): Eukaryota > Metazoa > Arthropoda > Insecta > Coleoptera > Curculionidae > Anthonomus > Anthonomus grandis. The sequence goes on along the minus strand of NC_065548.1, from coordinate 32,161,761 downwards.
CACTCACCAAGTTACTTCAAAAAGATACAAATTTTTTCTTAGATTCAGAATGTAAAATCTCCTTTAACGAATTAAAACAATCATTTCAGACGCCATCTTAATATATCCTAATTTTGAAGAACCTTTCTTACTTACTACCGATGCGAGCGCATTTGCAATAGGTGCTGTCCTTTCCCAAGGTCCCATTGGCAAAGACCTTCCAATAGCATTTGCCTCGAGAACCCTCTGTAGCGCCGAAACCAAGTACTCAACCATCGAAAGAGAATTACTCGCTATCGTATGGGCTGTCAAACACTTCCGCCCTTATCTCTTTGGCCGAAAATTCACTTTAATAACTGATCATCGACCTCTAACTTGGCTATTTTCTATCAAAGATCCAGGTAGCAGATTAGCTAGATGGCGTCTAAAACTTGAGGAATACACATACCATATCGAACACAAACCTGGAAAAATAAATAAGAATGCTGATGCCCTCTCCAGAATAAGAATTAATTATTTTGAAGAATGTGCCTCGATGCAATCCAAAATAAAGGTTTTTGCATCTAATGAAAATACATCTAAAGAAGAAAAGACAGAAGAAGAAGAAAACCCATGTCTCCCTGCTACAGTTGATTTCGAAGAAACCGAAGAGTATATGGTACAAGAATATAATAAATTTACAAAATTTTACAAGACGACATCTTTACTAGATTATTCCAAAATAGAAATATCAAATAACCAACTCTTAGATAAATCCCATAAAAACATAATTTCCTTCTTTTGGCAAAATAAATTACAAAACTTACATCATGAAATAATGGAAGATATACTTGAAGAACACTTTGATTTCAGATCTTCTAGTATTAACATCGTCCATAGCAAATCAGTTAAGAATAGGAAATACTTCATAGTTCTATTACCTTATAACCTGGAAACAGTAGTTCCACATCTATTTTATACATTATACAGGGATAGACACGAATTTGATGACTCTGAAACTTATTGTATAGAAAACAATTTAGAACTACCCATTTGCCGACAAAGAAATTAAAATAAGAATTTGCCAAGATTTAGTTCGAACCCCAGACAAAGATGAAATACCAGAAATTCTAGATCATTATCACCGCGGAAAAGCGAATCTCCACCGAGGAATCAACGAAACCATAAGACGAATCAAAGAAAAATACACTTGGTCCCATCTTTCTAAAGATGTCGAGCAATTTCTAAAAAATTGTGAAACATGCCAAAAAACCAAAATTTGCCGGAAAAACTTAAGTGGACCATTAATTATAACAGAAACCCCGAAGACCCCTTTTGAAAGAATTAACATCGACGTTTTCGAGTACCCAACAAGAAATCAAGCATTAACAATTCGAGATGAACTAACCAAGTTTACACAAGCCTACCCTCTTGAAAATAAAACGGCTAAGACTATAGTCAATACGCTGTTAGTATTCTTTCAACACTACGGACCTGAATTTAACAAGACGTTGTTAAAAGATCTTTGTCGCTTATTTGACATCAAATTAACATTTTCTAGTGTTAGTCATCCCCCATCAAACGGATCTATTGAACGGTTTCATGCAACCCTTTCCGAAATGATTCGTGCTAACTACGCCGATAACCCCGATGAACATCCTTTTCAAGTACTACCCTATGCGGTAATCTGTTACAACAATACTCGCAATAAAACGCATGGATTTACTCCATATGAACTCATTTTCGGACATACTCCAAGTCGGTCCCCTGAAAATTTATACAATCAAAAAGAACTAATATCTAAATATGTTAGAGATCTTAATAATCGAATGGACTTTTACTATAAACAAGCACGCCAAAGAACTGAAACACAAAAGGAAAAAGCAAAGGCAAGACACGATGAACATGTATCAAAACAAAACTATGATTTTAAAATCGGTGATAAGGTTTACGTGAAAGAATCTCAAATTAAGTCTAAAGCTGAAAACCTTTTTAATGGCCCTTTCGAAATAATTGAAATTTTCCAAAATTCCGCAAAACTATTAAACCTCGACACAAGCCAATTTTCAAAAATTAATTTCGACAGATTAAAACCATACTATGAATAAATTTTCTTCTTTTCAAATTCTGCGGCCTGTTCGCAATGTCCTTATCCCAAACATTCCTTACCCCCTATAAACAACAAAAATTCTAAAACCATCAAAGATTCTATCGCGAATCTTACTGATACTACGGGTTATTATGCTGCGAAAATAAGAGTTCTTGAATCTGTTATGGAGAACTATGCCTTTATTGAAGACTCCTTAAATGATCTTCTAAATGCCATCACCTTTGCACGACTAAAAATTCTACATAGTTCCATTATCACACCAATTGATTTGATCAGCTCTCTTAAACAAATCTCTCAAGCAATAAATAAAAACAATCTACCCTTACCAGTCTATTCATCTAATATTGCTCAATATCTCACCATAATTGAATTAGAAGCATATCAATCTGACTCGAAAATAGTTTTCATTCTTAAAATTCCTCTCGTAGAACCAGAAACTTATACCTTATATCATGTTTACCCTATACCTATATCAGATAATAGAAATGGATTTTAAGACATCATTTCAACAACACAGAAATATATTGCGCGAGATGATGATTCGATGCTTTGCGTATCTTTGCAAAATTTGGAACACTGTAAAAGCTTAGGACGAAGCCAGAAAATCTGCCTGGAAACACTACCTCATCCAATCGATAGAGATGCAATTTGTGAAGCACAACTCTTGAAGCAGAACGCCCAACTACTACCACAAACCTGCCAAATTAACGTTCTTCTAGCCAAAGATGACTTCTCATAAACCTCGAGAATTCACAACCGTAAACTCCAAGGCTTTAGACTCAGCGGCATCCTCCTCAGAAGAAGACCTGCCGTTCATCCTGATGACTCCCCCGAGGACTCCACAGAGTGGAACTCGCCCTAAAAAGTTGCTGCAAGGCATCAGCTTTTAACTAAATGAGGGAGCTGTTATATGTTGAAATACAAAACCACACACGTGTGTTATTTCGCAATGAACCAGAGTCAGCAGTTCTAGGAATTGGCAACAATACCATTTCCGTCGATTAGCAAACCGGTGGCCTGATTCCTTTACCATGGGAACCGCTGACACCGCTGTACTATTTTGTATAAATACAGTACACATAATAATTTTAAGTTAGTTCTGTAAGATTAATTTTAAGTAGTATATTAAATCTATATCCATTTGAATTTTGAAGTTTTAATAATTATTTTAATTAAATAATAATTATCTTAAAAAATAAACCTTTTTTTAAAAAGCGAAATCGAGTTTTAAAGTGTCACATATAACGAATATCAGGTAAATCCACCGAGATTAGTCAACGAAACAGCGCAAATTGAAATTGTCAATATGCAATGAATTCATAACCTTATTAACTCGCAATGAACAACCTCGGTTGCTCAGATTTATTAAGACTAGGGGCCACTCGTGCAAATCATGAACTGATGGCGGGCCGGCCGCCAGAAGTACAGGTAAATGAAGACAATAAAGAATTGATAGTAATTTATTAAAATTGAAAAAAAATTCTTAATTTGAAGCGTGGCACTGCATAGTGCTTACAATCTTTTTTTACATTTTGCCTCAAATTTAGTTGCCTCAATATTAATTTACTTGTAGCAACACGTAAGATTGCTTCCAAATTTTCATTTGCAAGGCGGTTTGTATTTGTTGTGTAAATATTGGTCGTTTTGAATGTCGATAATTTCTAACTGCATTGACTGTGGCGCATTTTCAACTGAAATTTTGAAAGAATTGCTGAATATGTCCAACAGAGGTTTCACTTTTTTAAACTCCGAAAATTTGTTTTGAAGAGATTGAATCAAAATATCTAGCTTTTCTACATAACTGAAATTAGTCGCAGTTTTGTTGAATTTTTCAGCCATTTTCTTATAATTCGGAAAATGATTGTAATTTTCAGAATTCAGTTGTGAACTGAAAAGTGTCAGCTTGCATTAAAAGGATGATACATGAAATGATGTTCAAGACATTCAAATGATTTGTAATGTCAACTTAAAAAGCCAAATGACACAACCAATCAGGATTTTAGGTTCCGGAATATCCCTTTTCCGGAATTCCCTGGCTTTTCCGCCAGAAATATTCCAATTTCTTTGCCACCTTACTTCTGTATAATACAGTAAATCTCCGTATTCGCTTTCGATGTCATTGTCAAGGAATTGTTTGAATTATCTGTGATTGAGTCCTCGTAATCTTATACAATTTACAGTCGAAACTACCACTTTCATGACATTTTGAAATTCAATTTTTTTAGAATAGAAGGCTTCTTGGTGTATAATGCAGTGAAACTGTATAAGATCTTCAGCGTTTATGTTTTTTTCTTGCAGATGTTTCTTCGGCAAAGTAACTAGCCCGGAATTGAGACCAATCGAAGGAGCACCGTCAGTCGCAACTCCCGATAATTTTGATAAGTCTAAATTTTTGAATTTTAAAGTTTTTGAATACTCATCCAAAAGTACATTGAGTATATCAACTCCTTTGGTTTGACCTTTCAATGAACACATTCCAAATAACTCTTCTAAGACTTTAGGTTTTGAGTAACACCTCGTATGAATATGAAATCTTGAGCTGTGAAACTAATATCAGTGGATTCGTCGAGTGCTAATGAAAAAAATAATTCATCTTAGTTTTTTCAATTAATTGTTCCACAATATTACCTGACAAAGAGATATTTCGTCTTTGGATAGTCATACGATTCAGTTGAATTTTCTCAAACTTTTGTGCTGCCTCTGGAAACAGTTTCTTAGCGGCAATTTCTAAGCATTCTTTTACAAAATCGTTATCATTGAAGCGGCGACTTTGCTTTGCTATCATTAAAAATTGCATAACTAACTTCTGTAGTTGTTTCTGAATCTTAAATGGGTTTTATAAACTTAGCTTGCTGACCAATCAGCTCCCGTTTTAAATACAACATTTTTTGCTTTCTTAATTCGCCTGTAAACTTGGTAAAAGAAGGATGCTGCGTTTCATAGTGCCTTTTTACATTATATTCCTTTGCAATCGCTTAATCGAGTAATCGTTTAATTTGCAAAAACAGATTTTTTGCAAATTAAACAAGCGACTTTGATATTCGACCATACAAAAAAGTATTTTTCAGTCCAAATTTCTTGAAACTGCCGATTTTTATCTTTAACCTTAGGGTTTTTACTGGGTCCTGGCTTCTCCGTGTTGCGTTCTAATTTTGGGGGGATTAACACAGCACCTAAAAACAATTACAGTACCTATATAAATTATCCATCCTTTTTTAATTTATCACAAATAATTGTTTAAATAGTATTCCTCAGAAATTTTAATATTTTAATACAGATTTTATATCTGAAATAATGACGTAGTTATTACAGTTAGAGAAATTCTGAAAAAACAATAGTAATTTATTTGTTTTAAGTTTTTGCCAACATTAAAGCTAAATTTGATTAAAATCGATTAATTAGGTAGAGAAACACTTATTCATAACAAAGTTTTACTTACGATTTCACAATTCAATTATACACGGCACTTGACGGGTTAACACCGCAACAGGAAATCTACGTTGATTGTGGATCAAAATATATGACACCGGCTAGTCGAGTTAAAATCTACACTAGAACTATTGCCTCCCCAAAACACGATTAAACTGTACTTATTCCCAATCACTTATTACTTCGCTTTGTATTTTCGCGCTTATTTCTTTCTGTTGACACTTGACTCAAATTAAAACTGAACTGTCGCGTCGGTCGCTGCAGTTCTCTTCGCAGCGGACTCTGGAAGCTTCGTGTATCTACCTACGCGAGCAATCGGGAATTCAGGACTAATGCTATCTCGCTTGCTCACATGGCGCTAGAAAATTCTTGATTTCTCCGCTATTTTGAACTTTATATAAAGGCGGCAAGGGATGTTACTTGACTTAGCATTTTTGGGCGCTAGATTCAAATAGCGCGCGCAAGATTCAATTTTTTTTTTTGGTTTTATCTGGTATAGAATTCAATATTTTTCGAATGTACGAGAGTATTATTTTTGCTGTCAGCGGGCCACCAGTATTCGACCGGCGCGGCAGGCCGCGGTCTGTGCATCAATATAAGGATGCTCGGTGGATATTATGCTACTCAGACTGACGTTGGTCTAAAGGAAGAAATAAATCAGCAGTAAAAAAGAATAAAGACTGTCGTATTTACTGCAAATACTTTTTTTTATTCGCTATGAATCATTTTCACTATTTTCAGTGGAATAATCTGGTATTCTTTATATGGTTTATATATATGGTTATACAAATAACATTTGTATAACACATCGTCATTATTATTTTTAATTGACAAAGATTTTTTTTAGATCTATAGAATAGGAATAAATGTAGAACATAACAATGTTATTATAACAGTATTTCTAAACAAAGTCAGGCCTATAATTCAAATCCCTATTATCAACTTTTTTTCTTATTATAAAAACAAAAATAAATATCATTAAAGCTAAAAAATACCATTATATGTTTGCCAAGTTAAAAAAAAATATGAGTATTAAAATTAATAAATATTTTCTAGATAAAACTCTCTCAAAATGATAAACATAGCAGGGGTGCTTTCGATTGTCATATTCTACATAGTAATCTTGGCTGTAGGAGTTTGGGCTGGAAGAAAAAAAGAGGAAGGAAATGACTCTGAGGAGGAAGTTATGCTGGCTGGTAGGAATATTGGATTATTTGTTGGAATATTTACGATGACAGGTAATGATATATACATTTATATTAGAACAATTTGAAGAATAGTGAGTGAAAGCTTTGTTGCGTTTTTTAAATTGTATTCTTTTAAAATACATTATCTTTCTATATTTCTCATATATTATCTTTCTATATCTTCTAATATTTTTCCAAAAAGTAGTGGTGGCTTGATCTTTAAAGACTTTTTCATTTTTATTAATTTATTGTTAGGCTTCGGAATAGCAAATATTTATAACAATAAATCACTTTTGAAGAACATCTTTCTCTGATTTGATAAAGTCAGCTTATTTCTCAAATAGTAATATACTTTTTAACATATAACTTTTAGCCACTTGGGTAGGCGGAGGCTATATAAATGGTACAGCAGAAGCAGTATACACCAAAGGTTTAGTCTGGTGCCAAGCCCCATTCGGTTACTCGATTAGCTTAGTTTTTGGAGGTATCTTTTTTGCCAATAAAATGAGACAACAAGGCTACATTACAATGCTCGATCCCCTACAAGATACATTTGGAGAACGTATGGGAGGTTTGCTGTTCTTGCCGGCCTTGTGTGGTGAGGTAAGTAAACAAAAATGAACAGTCCATCAATAAGATTTATCACCATTACAGAAAAACCCAAAAACACGTCTAGGACTTTTTATGCCCTTTAAAAATGTATTACAATAGTTATTATAATAGTTATTTAATAAATGTGTAAAATCATCCTTTTTTTTATGAATAGGATCAAATTGACAATTCGTAAACTGACAAAGCGTAATTGACAAGGCGTAAAAAGTGAAACTTTATAAATACCTGGAAGTGTGTAACGTACTTTACGCATGGTAGTAGAAAAATTATTGTTTTCAATCCCTCCGAAAGGGTAAAATCTAACACTACAGATTTTTTTTTAATTCGATGATGTCACTTGTGTCACCTTGTTAGAAAGCGCTTTTAAAAAAGAAATTGATGGTGTACTGTTTAGAGGTATGAAAATTAAAAACAAAATATTTGGACGTTAAACCCGTGTTTTTTTTATCTTGAGAAAGTGATCAATGTCTAAAAAATTCCTGAGTCATCCCATAAGGTAAGGTCAGGACTTACTCCACATATTTTTTTTAAGGGGAATGAGACGTATTGTGCTATCTTATATGAATGCTAGCTTAAATAGAGGCTGGTGGCACATTTTGTTTGCTATTAATTTATTAAAATTCTAATTTCTTTTTAATTGTCTAAATTAAATTAAAACGTTTTTAACACTGTTACTATTTAAGTTCTAAAAGATTATGAAAATATATGTAAATTTTTTTATAAAACTTTGTAAAATTTATTTGTACGTTTGTTTTAACATTCGGCGTATTTATTAATTGAAATTAATTTCTAATCCTCTGTTTTAGTTCTTTAATATTTCTCGATCTTGTAGCATATACTTTTAAAGTAACAAAGATAAAAAGGGAGTAAGATCAGGTTACCGTGCTGGATATTCGATTGTCCGTTTCCGTCCAATCTATTTATTGCGGGAAAACGTCACATAAAAATTATTATACTCTATTAATTCAATTTTCTTATTGTTTCTATAATAATTACAAAAAACTATTGTAAACAAGATTCCGTAGCCATAAAAAAACTAAAAATATTCTGAGAGAAAACTTTACAAAGAAAAAAACATAAGGTAAAGAAATATACAATTGATAGACTATTTAAAGCTAGAATAGTCCATAACATTAAGACCATAACTCATATGGCAAAAACGTTCTGTGATTTGCAGTACTACCTGGCAAATTTCATAAGCCAAAGCCGGATTTAGCGGCTTAAGTTTTCTAAAGAACTCAACATCAGATCAATGAGCAGGCCTCACCTCAGAGTATAAAGCAAATAAAAAAATATGATTATGGTTAAAGCTGTAAGAAAAGTCCTTGTAAAGAAATTTACAAACATCATTAGTACTTAGGCGACTTTGAGCAAATAACCCTGGCAGTAGAGATTGTGAGGTTGAAGGTTAAATAAGTAGAAGCGCGTTGAAATTAAAAGAAGAATAGAAAAACGTATGCGAAGCTCTGTTTGCTAATAAAATGTCCGATTGAAATAGTTTACTCTTATATTTGTCTAACAAGACAAGCTTGTGTGTGTTAAAGTTACGTGAAGTCAAGGCATATAGTATGTCACAACAATCGATCTCGTTAAAAAATGATTTTAGTTGCGCAACTCAGTTATATCTATTGTCCGTTGATGACTGCAAAACCCGGAGCAATCGTAAAAAAAGAAATTTTAGGTAATCTGTTTTTATCCATGAGGAGCAATCTGGAAAAAAAATTAATTGAGAGCCTAAAAATTGTAAGCGCAATATGTGTAGTACTTGTTTTAAGCCTTTTTCGTGGACTTGAGGTGGTTTCTGGTAAAAGTAAAAGGAGTTTAAAAAATGGTGATTGGATTTTTTTTTTGAATTTCCACATATCTCAGACCCCACGTCGGCGTCGGTAAGGAGTATAACGTATTTAAAACTATTAAATTAAATAAGGTAATTTTTGACGATCACGAGGTGCTTTTACTAATGATTACAAAACTTGAGACCTGCTGTCCTTTTATCAAAACTTGCTCCGCTATGTGACGGAAAAGTGCAGAGGATAAAAAAGTTATGCCAAGATACGTATAGGTAGCCACAATCTTGATTTTTTCACCATTAAACTGGAAAACATAGCTAGGTGCTAGACCTCCCTGCCTAAAACCCATAATTTGCGATTTTGAGGCATTACTAGTCATTCGGTTTTGTTGAAAATATAAAAATAGTGTATTTAATTATCCTTGCAAGTCGATTTCGGATTCTTTTAAATTTAACAGTGCAACGTGCAGTTACAAGTACAATGAGAAATGCTGATAATGTTATTGTTATTAATATATGTTATAACATTATGTTATTAGTTTCATATTATTGTTATTCTTGAAAGCAGTAAATACCTGTGAGGTGATTATCATAATAATTATTATAACTGTTTTGATAATCACAAGATGCTCAGTGTTAGCACTTAGTGTTTGTGTTACTGAATACTTATAAAGGTATAATTTGACAGGTAACATAAGTCATCAAAAGACTGTTATTGATAAAAAGCTAAATGAAAAAAAAATACTAATGAAATGAAACTTATCGTTTATAACAAAATTGTAGCAAGCATTAGACCCGATACTATAATATTCGATAAGAAAAAAATTGTTGCATATTTGATTGATATTACTCAACCGAATGACGATAAGTTAAAAAAAAACAGAAAGCGAAAGGGTTAATAGATACTATGAACTGTCTGAAAAAGTCAGTAAATAAATGTATAAATACAAGAACTTACGATCCCAATAACTATCTCAGCGAGGGGAGTAACAAGGAACCTTCGAACGAATCTTGATACATTAACCCAAAGCAAAAAGGTATATTATTAAAAATGCAAAAATCAAGTATCCTAGAAATATATTCGTAAAATATCAAATAATAATAATATTATAATTAATAATAAAATAATTTTGGTCACAGGGGCTTTAGTTCATTGTAGAAACTAAAAAGCCTTAAAATAAAATGCAGTTTGTATTATGGTCGCGTATTGTGAATTAATACTATTATGAAATGGCAAAAATATCTTCTTTCATTATAAAAAAGTGAAAAATATTCAGGGTGTCCCGGAAAATGTGGTCTAGAAAATCTTTTGGATTCAGGTAGAAAATAAAAAAATAATATGGAACTTTCCTATAGGCCCCTCCGTAAGATATATAGTATAAGATACGGCTCCTTAAAGACGCCACTGAAAATCAGTTTTTCTTGAATAACTTTTGAAGTACTTGGTATAATTGAATAAAACTTTTACGTGATCAACACTACTAAGGACCTGTTAAAACAGAGTCCTTAAAATATATGTACCTTGTTTTTTTATCAAGGGCGAACTATAATGTACAACTTAACATTATAATGCTTACATTTTTAGCACTCTGTATGATAAAGATTCTGAAATAATATATATGGAAACCCCGAACCTTAAACTAAAGAAAAGTCACTCTCGTATTATCGATAAATTGAACCGTTTTGGAAAAAAAATAAGTAATCACTGTTTTATTTTAATTAAATATGTTCTTTTTTTCAGTGAGGCGATAGTTATTCCAACAACAGCGAAGTTCTATTTTAAGTTGTTTAATCTGAAAACGTACATGCTTTTAAAAATGCAGTCTGGTTCTTAGAAAGGCAACTTAAAGTTGTTTAAAAAAATGTAAACCTATGATTTTCTTGAAATTAAAAAAACACCTGAAAAAAGAATGTAATAAATAAAGAAAAAATAAATAAAATAAAAATCCAATGGCGTTAGATCGGAAGACCAAGGCAGCCAGGCAATGTATCCTCCTCTACCTATCCAACGGTTTGAAAAAACGTTATTCAGGTGGTTCCTTCCAGCAATGCTGAAATGAGGTAGAGCCTCAATATGCTTAAAATACATATTTTGGCAGATGACAAGTGACAAATGTTCTATTAAATCCAGAAGATTGTTCTAAAGTTACCCCAAATAAAGTTCTCCATTCAATTGTGGCGGTAATACGATTAGTCCGATCAAAAAATTGCCAGTGAGTCCTGCCCAGATATTAATTGATTGGAAGTAATGTTGATGATAAGAAACAACAGCGACATGAGGATTTGCATCAGCCCATATATGCGAGTTATGTAAATTCAGAGTACCATTTTTGGTAAACTCTGCTTCATCGGTAAAAAGAATAATGCTAATGAAGTTTGAATTAGTTCGCTGCTGATCTAATAGCCACTTCGCGAACTGTAGTCTACGAGGAAAATCTTCAAGAGCAGCTAACTTTCGAGTGCTTGTTGAAGAAGTATCAGCTACAACATTCAAAATATTTTCCTCCTCCGTACGTACTGTTCTTCTCTGACTAGCATCAGTACTTTTTTTTCCAAAACTTTCTAAAATTACAATAAGTTAGGAGAAAGTTATTAATATCATCTTATTAAGTGGGCGAGTCGACTACCAGTTTTCCTTAACCGTTGGTCAATTCGTTAAAATGTCTTTTGATTTAAAATAGTGCGATTAGGAAATCTTTCTTCATACAACCTTTTTGCTTCCAATGTATTGCAAGACGCAAAATCATACATAGGATGCATATCTGCATACTCAATAAATGTCAATTCTATATTTCAACTTAATTCAAATTAAATTCACCAAGAAATCCAAAGATCAATAAATTATTATCGAAATAAAGGATCAATGTATTAACAACGTGAAAGAAGGTAAGTTTTAAAAGATAACTATTTGTTTATTGTGTACCATAGAAAAGTTTGCAAGAATAGTGCTTTTAGAAGAACAAAAACGATAAAAAGATGCAAAAAACATTTTCCTTGACATTCTTTTTCAGGTTCTTTTTATAAGAATCACAACAGTGCATTTTTAAAAGAATATATTTTTTCAGATTAAACAACTTAAAATGGAATTTCTCTCTTGCTTGTATTCAAATAAAAAGTACTTCTTTTGAAGTATCTCAAAAGTTATTCAAGAAAAACCTATTTCCAGCGGTGTTTTTAAGTGACCGTATCTTTATAGGGAGGGCCCATAAAAAATTTGTTTATAGGAAAGAGTCATATTATTTTTTATTTTCTACCGAATCCGAGAGATTTTCCACATTTTCTGGGATACGCTGTATATTTAGCGGATTTTATACATTTGATAGTACAAAAAATCCAAATTTGAGTTCTTTATCACTGTAAATTTTTTAGAATATTGTATAATCTAAAAAATTTACAGTGACCTTTATTTCCTCTTTACAGTTATATGCTGAACTAATATACACTGATGGATTTCTTTTTCTTTGTATTTATATTATAAACTTATTTATATCTATGAGTGAGCATATGTAATATCTTATGAGGAAATATAAACTGTCTATTATTATTATTATTATTATTATTATTATTATAACCCTATTTGAAAGTTAACGGCAGGTTTTTGAAACCAGGCCGAAGAAATGTTGCAGTTGCTTAATAATATTTAATATCTCTGTTTTTTCTTAATTTCTAGGTATTTTGGGCAGCAGGAATCCTGGCTGCTCTAGGAGCAACTTTATCCGTAATAATTGATATGGATCACCGCACGAGCGTCATATTCAGCGCATGTATCGCTGTTCTGTATACCTTGTTTGGCGGACTTTATGCTGTAGCCTATACTGATGTCATACAATTGTTCTGCATTTTTATTGGTTTATGGATGAGCATTCCATTTGCATGGATGAACGAACATGTACAACCATTATCCTCTATTGAGCATGAGTGGATCGGATCTGTCAGCTCTGAAGATATTTGGTCTTACATAGATTATGGTTTATTGCTGATTTTTGGTGGAATTCCGTGGCAAGTCTATTTTCAGCGAGTATTGAGTAGTAAGTCAGCTGATAGGGCGCAGGTGCTTAGTTATGTGGCTGCTTTTGGCTGTGTCTTGATGGCGATACCTCCTGTTCTAATTGGTGCTATAGCAAAGGGAACAGGTACTATTCTAGTCTTTTATTTAATATTTTATCATTAGTCTAAACCTTTACAGCCTGGAATGAGACAGGATATAAAGGCCACTGGCCTCTAACAGCTGATGAGACTGGCATGATCCTTCCAATGGTGCTACAATATTTAACTCCAGACTTTGTCTCGTTTCTGGGGTTAGGAGCCGTGTCTGCGGCAGTTATGTCTTCTGCTGATTCGAGTGTGCTTTCTGCTAGTTCTATGTTTGCTAGGAACGTTTACAAGTTAATTTTTAGACAAAAGGCTTCGGAAATGGAGATAGTTTGGGTAATGAGAGGAGCTATATTAGTGGTGGGGTTTTTGGCAACCGTTATGGCGTTAACAATACCTTCTATTTATGGACTTTGGTAAGATCAATATATTATGTAAAATAAATAGCAAAACACTTGATAAAAATCAACATTTTATTTTAGGTCCATGTGCTCCGATCTGGTATACGTAATACTTTTCCCTCAGCTCCTCATGGTAGTACATTTCAAAGAACACTGCAACACATACGGTAGCTTGGCAGCTTATTTAGTTGCCTTCTTCCTTCGCCTTTCAGGAGGGGAGCCTTTAATGAGCCTTCCTGCCTTAATTCACTATCCTGGATATGATGAAGTGGCGAAAGATCAAAAGTTTCCTTTTAGAACAATGGCAATGTTAATGTCCTTAATTACATTAGTAGCAGTTTCTTGGGGAACTAAATATATATTTCTCTCAGGCAAGCTTGCTCCTGGATATGATATATTTCATTGTGTGGTAAATATTCCTGAAGACGTTCAGCGGGTAGGTGAACCTGCCGAGGAAGGTGAACAGCTGTCTATGATGGCTACAGCGGCTATAGGAAAGGGTTATGGGGCAGCAACCTTAGTAGGAAAGGACGAACGAAATGGTAGAATAAATCCAGCTTTGGAGGCGGATGATGATATTCCTGCAGCAGAAGTGGATAGGCTAAGGAGTTCCGTGGGCTCTGGAGGTGGAGGAAGTAGGACTAGCGTAGCTGCTAATCCGGTTCTCGACAACTATCAGACTAAATTGTAGATTGTTAAATGAGGTAAGATATGAGGAAGACCTAGTTAGATAAGTTTATTTGATTTATTATATGATTTAAAATGTTTATGAATTATGGTCACACATTTCATTTAAGAACCTTTCGTATCATTAGGTGTCTCTAAAGCCAAAAGGAAGACTACTTATTAGTTTAAGAGATTTATGAAGACGCGTGTGACTTTTGACGGTAAATCCATATGAAGCTTTTTTAATAAAATAAAAGTCATTTTGTCAGATAGGTGGGTTTGTTATTTTTATTCGAAATTCTAAAACATCTATCTAACTAGATAGATGTGATATATATGATAAATAGTCACAATATTCGATGAATAGTTTACGTCTTACAGGTCATATTACAGATTATCTTACTCTCATATTAAATAAAAAAATAATAAATTAAACTGGAAATGTGCAATTTGATCTCGTTCACAAAATATTATTAATTCTTAATTATATTATTTACATTAAATAGATCTAGCGGCTTTTACCAAAAATACCTTCTTTGCTAAAAAGTTATGAGAACATTAATCACAAAGCAATTTTCACTTATAAATAAATAGAAGTATGTTACTTTTTCCTATTATGTAATATTCTTGTTTTTTCTCTGGTACATTGTCTTTACAAGCTAAGTGTGTAAGCCCCAATTTTACACTTATATACTAATTCAGATATATCATGCCACAGCTAGAATTCGAATCCAAGACCTCATGACGGCACGGCAGACAACTAATCCATCGGGACCGGCAACGTCCCTACGGGCATTTCGTATATCGATTTTATTTTTAAAGAGGCACCTTCTGGTTCGGCTCGAAGGGATATTGGTTAAAAATTTAAGTCTATCTTTTGGCAGCTCTTCCCTTTTTAGATAGGACTTAAAACCTAACAGCTCTTTCTAAGTTTATGTATTAGGTAATATGGATTGTAACATAATTAATAAACTATGTTACGATCCTTTTTCATATTTCTTTTAATAGTATGAGTTAGGTAGAGAGCGGCATAAGCAATTGACCGGTCAATTGGTCTTACAAGCAGTTCAAAATTAGGTAGGTACCAGATGTCCTATCAGGTCATAAGATCGTCTATGGATTTTTCATTATTACGCAAGTACTGAAAATCATTTTTAAGCTTTTTTGTTGGTCGCTAGAATTCAAATACAAAAGTGATACTAAAAATATATTTTAGGAAAAACTATCATAATCTCTTAAAAAAAACCTTTTCGTTTCAATCATTATTTTATATTTTTACAGATTATTAGCAGGAAATACCTATAGAATAAATAGGATAGTAAAAGAATATTTTGTAATGTAGGCTTAATCAGTTTTACTACATGGGATGTCTTATTATACTGTTGTTTTGCGATTGTTTTTACCTTATTTCAAAAATTCCTATGTGTCTCTGAGATTCATATCCGATTGCTATTACCGTATAGCAACATCTATTATTTAGATCCCTTATAAATATCAAAACATTAAAATTTCCTCAAAATAAAAATGACTATAGTAAATAGTGAATTCTACTACTATCAGTAATCCTTGTATATAATTAAAATTCCATCATGCGTCAAGTTGGAATACCAACCTCAAATAATAATAAATTAGTTATACTAGTACTTTTAATATGTTTATAAGATCTTGGGTTCGAGAAGAATAAACCTTTGGAAATAAGAATGTGTAAAACAAAACAAAGTTTGTTAAAAAATATTATAATTATTTTCAGAGGAATTTTAATGGTATTTATAATCACGAAACTTCGCAAAAAATTAAATTGAAAATTATATTGATGTGGAGCAGCAAAAATATGGATTTGCCAAGTAAAAAAAAACAATTGTAAGACATAGTTTTCGAAATATAGTCGACATGATGTTCTGATCTAACAGGACACATGGAATATACTTAATACAATATCGGGATGCTTTACATCGAAATGTTAAAAATAGATCCCAAACCAAACTTAGATTTTAGGTAGATTTACGATAAAGACTCTCCTATTTAAGTACATATCACTATCGTACATATCATATTGGGTGTAGTATATAACTTGTTACAAATGTGGTATATATTTTAGGTAATGTTATTTTAGGATATGATGATTTTTGTTATTTATATTTTAAGAGCTTTTATACACTTTAGTGAATTATTTCGAAGGTTTAGGTTCTAGACTTAGTTAGATCTATATAGTGGATCTTTTATTTGAAATCTGGATTCTAAGGGAGACTATATTAATTTACACCCTCTACAAATCAGAGGTCAGTAAATGAAACCATTTATAGTAATTAGAAGATCTTGTTGTTTCATTGTTATTTTATAAGAATTTAGTTGAAATAATGTTGCCAGCACAAATTGTGAAACTATACATATCTCAGATCTCTAATAGAAAACATATCATACTTGTACGCTGTAAAGAAAATAATATAAATACAAAATGTAATATTTTAATTAAAAAATATATGCAGGGCAAAGCACGAGGGCGCTATTTTAAACGATGTATAATAGTCAAGGTTTAGACGTATGTTTGAACCAAAAAATATAGACTGTTAAATATTTGTCAGGTTTTAGTTGATGTATGAATAATAATTTAAATTAATGTGTAAAAATAAATTAGTCTGTTTAGATCTCTATCGTTGTTGTATGAGAAAAATAAATTCTTAAACAAAAAAGGCTGTGTTATTGTAATGTATCCTTTGGTCAATAATATTTATTAGTATACAATACATCTTGTTTACAAATTAAAGATTAAGTTACTACCTAAAACTCATTTATGTAATATACTAATAGTATTTACCAACACAATGGATTTTAAAAGTCTGTGCGTGTTGGTTATCTACCTATTCTAGTAAATTTCTTCTTATATTTAAAGTTTCATCTTATCTTATAAATAATATTTGTACTTTTTTGTATTAAACATGAAAATATTATAAATTAGCAATCAAAACATACCCATAAGAAAACAGTCTAAAAATTCAAGCAAGGGCTTTTCCCCTAATAAGGAATAAGGCATGAACTGATTTGAAAGACTAGATTGAATTAAATAATTATGGAGATTAAACAATGAAGTCATACAATAACATCAATAATAAAGACATGAATTGGTAATAGTGCAACAAGTTACCTGTGTACCAAATTAAGAATTAATTCAATATTCATAAAAGACATTTATTATTTATTTCATGCTATCACGTTAATATTAACACATAAAGACAAACACAAAAACTAATCATATGAATATCCTTGAGGCTGCTGATTCGAAAAACTAGTAGTATATTCAAAGTCAGTTCCATGTGATCTTTGTAGTGTATGGTATGATCGAATTCTATTTTCGTTTGCTGATTGATTTGAAGTTACGATACTAACCGGAGAATAAGCTTATACATTGGAAGGGTTTGAGAAAGATTCGCTAAGCGGTGAAAATGCCAAGTTCGAAATGCCAATTTGAAATTTTCTTTTTTGAAAATCAGTCATTTTTTTCATGTCCGGTAGCATACTTATCAAGAATGCCCTGTCCGGATCCTCAGTTTTTTCAGGACATTCTTGTAGTTTAGTTCGTTTCTTTTAAAAATATTTAAAAGCACTTGAATTGACTTCTTACAAAAAAGGGTATTTTTTTTACAAAAATCTTATCCATTATTGTCCAATAGACCAACATACAAAATTTAAAAAAGCAAAGAAAAACACAAAGTCACAGTCTCACAATATATAATCACAGGCTACACATGTTTCGCTCTAGCTAGAGCATCAGGCCTAAAATTAAAAATAAACAAAAAACTTACATAAAAGCACTAAAAAACTTTTAAAAGCCATTCAAACACTTCACAGTACACAAATAAACAATAATTTTTAGGTTTTTATAAAAGGTAAAAAACACGAAATCTACAGCATCACAAATACATTTAATAAAATAACGAAGGTTACATGTTTCGCTCGACTAGAGCATCATCAGACCTAAACAATAATTAAAATTATGTAACCCGAAAAAAGGAGAATTCAACAAAAACTTACCATAACATACACAAAACACCTAATATTTAAGTAAGCAAAGATTACAATAAAGTGGCACTATCTATGTACAAAGAACACAACTAAACAATCAAATTACTTTATACATTTTAGAAATCTAACCATCATTTAAGAGTCTAGAACTACTTGAGGTTATTAAAAACTAGGTGGCCATCAAAATCAAACCTTTCATTAACACAGGACAGATCTGGGCTTTTGAAAGCTTTACTAATCTCCATTGTCTCCAACAAGTCTAATTTTTTACTTTTGTTGCATTGATGCAGTATTTTTATATTTTGGCTGTCAGGAAAATCATGTTTGGAGTCGAGAAGGTGATTAGCAAAAGCTGATCTGGTCACTGTGATTTCGGTATTTTTAAATTTATTGTATTGGGCCTTGTGTTCACTAATCCTAGTAGAAATCTTCCTACCAGACTGGCCGACGTACACTGCAGGGCACTCTTTACACATAATCTCATAAACTCCTGGAGAAGATAGCGGGGGTAGTTTATCTTTATCTTTTAAGGTATTATTGGTTTTAAAAGCTGGGGTTATGCCAAAGGGAGAAAAAAAAAGCGGGATATTTGTGACGAAATTGGTCCAAAATAAGTAAACGACCTAAAAGTTTTGATATTGTTTGTTTGTTGTCTGATAAAATTAAATGATAATTTATACTTGTTCACATACTGAAAATACATTTTATATATAGGTTTAAGAGGGAAAAAGTTACTGACTGCTAGTTGTTTAATGGTAAGGAATTCTTTTTTAAAAGCTTCATGAGAAAGTGGGATGTTAAAAAGTCTGTAAAATAAAGAATGGAAAGCAGCAAATTTATGTGAGGACGGTGATGTTGAATTATATTGTATAATATTATCTGTTGTTGCTTGTTTACGAAATATTTCAAAGGATATCTTATTTCTTTCCCTCTTAAGTAATAAATCTAAGAATGTTAAGGTGTTGTTCTGTTCCCGTTCGATTGTGAACTCAATTTTAGAGTGAAGAGAGGGACATAATTATGGAAATTTGTAAGCTCTACCTCACTTCCATTCCAAATCAAACATATATCATCCACATACCGTTTATAAAAGATGATGTTATTTTTAAAATTACTGCTCATAATTTTTGTTTCTAAGTTGCTAAGAAATACTTTACTAAGAAATGGCGATAAACAAGAGCCCATTGCTAGTCCTTCTTTTTGTGTGAAAAAACGGTTGTTAAATTGGAAAAAATTTTGATCTAACACAGTAGAAAGAAGCAAAAGTAGATTTTCCACCAAAAGTGAATCAAGTTTCCCCCTGAGAAGATCTTTGACTAAGACCAGACAATCAGCGGGTGGAATGCTTGGAAATAAGTTTTTCACGTCTAGCGATATAAGCTGGACTGTTACAGAATATGGCGCTTTGAAGTTTGAGACATTTCTAAGAACGTTGTTAAGCCAAGATGATAACTGGTAACAAGGGGAGTCAACAAAGGAAACCACAGGTCTAATTAGCATGCTAGTTTTATGGACTTTTGGCAACCCATATAATAGAGGTGTTTTAGGGTTCATGGGATATAGTTTTTGTTTTGTGAAATTAAAATATTCTAATGTTACCAAGGTCATGTCTAAGACTTTTTTTAATTTATTAAAGAATGGACCTGTCGGATCTCTGTCGACCTTTTCAAAGTCTAGATTCGTGTTTTTTACCTTTTATAAAAGTGTATGACCAGCATCTTTGGGATAATGGATGAGTTTTTCGAGTTTTAGATTTTTAGGTTATAATTGTACAAAACAAAAAATTAAAAAATAGAACGCAACAAAATAGTCTCATCGAGAATCGAACCCGGTACCGCAAAGTTAGAAGTATGGGGGTAAATTATATGGTTGCACAGACTTATTAAGACTAGGGGCCACTTGAGCAAATCATAAACTGATGGCGGGCGGGCTGCCAGAAGTACAGGAAAAAAAGACAATAAAGACTTGATAATAATTTATTAAAATTGAAAAAGAATTTCTTAATTTGAAGCGTGGCACTGTATACAATCGTGTGCTTACAATCTTTTTTACATTTGGCTCAAATTTACTTGTATCAACACGTAAAATTGCTTCCAAACATTCATTTGCAAGGCGGTTTTAATTTTTTATTTTATTATTATTTAGTATTGAAAAAGTTTGTTCTCATATATAGAACCAAATAAGCTGGCACATTTCAGAGCTTTTAGGCGCAACTCTTTCTACATATTTTTATCAATGCAGCGGTAAGAGTTCAGCAAGTCTCTTTCATTGAACTTGTTGCGTAAATCTTGGTCGTTTTGAATGTCGATAATTTCTAACTGCATTGACTCTGGCACATTTTCAACCGAAATTGTGAAAGGATTGTTGAATATGTCCAACAGAGGTTTCACTTTTTTAAACTCCGATTTTATGAAATTCTCGTGATTTTATGAAATTTACAGTCGAAATTACCACTTTCATGACATTTTGAAATTCAATTTTCTTAGAACAGAGCTTGGTGTATAATGCTGTGAAACTGCATGAGACCTTCAGCGTTTATGTTTTTTCAGTAAAGTAACTAGCCCGGAATTGACACCAATCATCGAAGGAGCATTGTCAGTCGCAACTCCCGATAATTTTGATAAGTCCAAATCAGTTTTTGAACACTCATCCTAAAGTACGTTGAGTATATCAACTCCTTTGGTTTGACCTTTCAGTGAACATATTCATAATAACTCTTCTAAGATTGCATAATCTTGAGTAATACCTGATATGAATATGAGAAGTTGAGCTGTGGAACTAATATCGGTGGATTCGTCGAGTGTTAATGAAAAAAATTGAATAATCTTAATTTTTTTCATTTAATTTCCGCAATATTACCTGACAAAGACATGATTCGTCTTTGGATAGTTATAAGATTCAGTTGAATTTTCTCAGACTTTTTTGCTTCTTTCACATTTCTGGACTTCTGGACACATTTTTTTAGCGGCAATTTCTAAGCATTCTTTTACAAAATCGCCATCATTGAAGGTTTCGGACTTCGCTTTGCTATCATTCGAGAAATTTCATAACTAACTTCTGTAGCTGTTTTTGAATCTTAAATGGGTTTTGTAAACATAGCTTGCTGATCAATCGGCTCCCGTTTTAAAGGCAACATTTTTTGCTTTCTTAATTCTGCGTTTCATAGTGCCTTTTTACATTATATTCCTTTGCAATCGCAACATAATTCTTGCAAATTAAATAGGCGACTTTGTTATTCGACCATACAAAAAAGTATTTCTCAGTTCAAATTTCTTGAAATTGCTGATTTTTATCTTTAACCTTACGTTTTTTACTAGGTCATGGCTTCTCCATGTTGCGTTCTAATTTTGGAGGGATTAACACAGCAAGTAAAAACAATTACTTAAATTACCCATCGTTTTTTAATTCACCAGAAATAATTGATTAAATAGTATTCCTCAGAAATTTTAATATTTTAATACAGATTTTATATCTGAAATAATGACGTAGTTATTACAGTTAGAAAAATTCTGGAAAAAATAGTAATTTATTTGTATTATTTTAATACTTGGCCAACATTAAAGTTAAATTTGATTAAAATCGATTAAATAGGCAGAGAAACACTTAGTTTCTCTTTACTTACTTGAGTTTTACTTCCGATTTCACAATTCAATTATACACGGCACTTGACGGGTTAAAATATATAATTGGTGGATCAAAATATGTGACACGTGCTAGTTGAGTTTAATCTACACTAGAGCTATTGCCTCCCCAAAACATGATTAAACTGCACTTATTCTCAATCACTTATTACTTCATTTTGTATTTTCGCGCTTATTTTTTTTTGTTGATACTTCACTCAAATTAAAACCGAACTGTCTCGCTTGCTCACATCGAGCTAGAAAATTCTTGATTAAGACCTGATCTATTATTTTGAACTTTATATAAAGGCGGCAAGCGATGTTATAGTTTAGGTTACAAGCATAAAAACTAAAAACGTTTAGCACGCGGCGTTTATTTTATGACGCATTATCGTGCATATAATTTTTGTTCTCTGGCTTAATATACCGGGTGACACAGAAAAAAGGGAACACTTATAACTTTTTTATTTTTCAACATAAACAAATGAAATTTGGTATATCGCTAGAATAATTATAAGAGCATCTTTTGACATATTCTATTGTTTACCATTGCTTTCGGTTTAACAGGCAGATATACTAACTTTCTTATTTTAAATGGGACACTTGGTATATTATTACGTATTTTGTGTTTGTGACCCAATATCTTCAATATTGCGGAGGGTTGTTGGGTGGGGTCAGAAATAAAACAGAAACCTGTTTACCTAAATATCGACGTTTCGACTTATATTAAGTCATCCTCAGGACACTGAAATGGATTCAAGTAATTACAGAGATAAAACAAAGTAATTTCAAGTACATAAAAAACACTATTAAAACAAATGTTCTTTAAGTTACAAAAATTATAACAACAAAAAACAAAAACCACGACACAGTTAAAACTAAAATCAGGTACAATCCGTTAAAAAAAAATTTTATAAAAAAAAACAGTATAAACACTAAAAATGTCATTTTGGCGGCCTTTTGATACTAGTGATAATGAATCGAATAGTTGTGGTTATCACCTTATCCATAATCACATTGTATGTTTAAACCTGAAAACTTTTATCACTAACAGATTTTGTGATCCATTCCATATCCCTCTGAATGGCTTTTAAATGTTGTATTGATGTCTTAATCACCGCGTTGGCTTTAATTAGGTCTAAACCTTTCGTTTGAAGGTATTGCGACAGTGGTCCTGTAATCGAGAATATTTGTAAGAATATATGGGCCATCATAATCGTTTCAAACTTTGTCAAATTAATTTTAAAGTTTTCTACCGTAGATCGGATATCTGGATTAAAATCTGTATCTTTTGAAATGATGTCTAGTGATTCTAGTAGATCTACATATAGCGGGTAAGATTTTTTTTTAGCGTTTTTACTAGAACATTCAAGCTGAAATATTTTAGTTAATACTTGTTCTTTCGACCACCATCGGGTTTTTCCTATAGTTTGTAGTACTCTAAGTTTTGGATCTTGTGACTTTTTTTCCAAATATCCATTCTCTTGTATGACTCTTTAAAGAAAACTGCAATTGAGTTCAGAAATGCAAAAAAGGTTGCCGCCTTAATATGTCCTTTTAAAACATCTCCCAGGACTAAATTCAGTATATGACTATAACACCACACATGGACATGCTTGGAATTTTGTTGCTTCATCTTACTAGTAAATCCGCTATATTTCCCTTGCATGTTAGCAGCACCATCTGTTGAATCAGCAATACATTTTGTGCAAACCCTTTTTACTGGTACACATATTCGGCGATGTCCCTTCTTCAATATAAAAAAAAGTGGACTGTATTTTCAGGAAGCGCTGGAGTCGGGAAAAAAGACACTGCCGATGAGAAAATTCCTATAATACACTATTTACAGCAATTTACACGTTTTATTTATACGATTCAGCATTTTGCTGCCTTAAAATATAAAATAGAAAACTAAAAAAAAATATTTCAGTGCGCTTCTTGCGGACTTTTAGAATGCATTCACTAACAACGCGGCTTACGCGCCCAAAGTCAATGTCACATCAATCACTTGTCACTAAAATCAAATAACTGGCGTAGCGTCGCATCATAGGCGTGCACATTACTTACAAATACTAACACAATTAAAAAATACATACAAATAAAAGGTTGTTGGATTTGTTTCCAACACATTTGTTTATGCTTAGTCCGTTTTTTTGTGCAACTTCTCTTATTAAATCTTGAAACCCTTGTCCAGATGTATCATGACAATTTATTACTGCCAGAAGTCTCTCGCGAACCATTCCTTTATAGACATACCTAAAAGATTAAGTCTTTTGAAATTTAGATTATACTTAATATGATTTTAAAAGAAATTAGGCTAATAAATGTTGGAAGCATAGACTAATTAATAATGTATTATAAATTTTATAAACAATTTTTTTTAATAAATAATGAATAAATGAATACTACTCACCTGATCACAACAGAACACTGGTCCTTAACCGAGATATCTTGTGTTGTATCTATTTCTAGAGAAAACATTCCAGACTCCTTTATTTCTTCACAAATAGTTTTTTTAATTTTATTTGTTATTAAAGTTATAACTAAATTTATGGATGTTTTTGAAATAAATGTTAAAAAATTCCCTGATCTTTGTTTAACACCAGCATTATTAAGTTTCTTACTTTTTTCAATAATTTTGTCTAGATGTTGTTTTAGTATTATATCGTATTTGGCAAGAAGTAGGATAATTTCTAAAAAATTGCCATGATCCTTATTAGCATCATCTAGCGTATATGCAGCTTCATCAGCGTTTCCTCTGTAAAAAATACGGTATTATAGTTTTTGATTTTTTTTCCATTTGGGCTAGACGCGACAAAAATTAAGTTTATTACCGGCGCTATGAAATGTTTATACATATACTATAAGAAATAAAAAACTATAATAATAATAAAATCGAGAATAAAATGAAATAAAATCTAAAAAGCAGAAATAGATAAGTGGGAACTTGCCTATAGGATAAACCCCTCTTTCCAATTAATTTAATAACATCTAACACTCTGTGAAGAATTTTTTATTACTTCGGGCCTTAATACATACTTGTCTATTGTTTTATTGGCTGCAAATCTTATATACGATTGTATATTCCTTGTATGGAGGTTTGACGATTCATGTTCGTTTAATCTCTGGTGTACATGTTTCTAGTCTCTCATACCTTCAATAAAACTGTTTGACTCATTGGTGCCACAAAATGCCAGGCAAATAGAGCAAAATAGCGCAGATTTGCCTGTGCTGTATGTTAGCCACTGCCTTTGGGTGTCATTATCTCTATCAAATACTTTTTGAATGTTAAAAGGTATCTCTTTCTGACTTTTAAGCCTCTGCGGATGATACTCAAAAAATCGGATTAATTCATCAAAAACTGGACGTTTAAAAAAAATTCTCCCCTGTAACCATAGATTGGTCATTTGAATTAAAATTCTCAGTGGAATCACTTTTTGGTGTACTTTCCTGACTAGTACTGGGAGAATCAGCATTAATTATAGTATCACGTTCACGTTCATTTAAGTTTACCGGTTTTAAAAACGAATCTAAATTTTGGCATTTACTTGCCTGGTCCATCCATCGCTTTTTCTTCTTATCCCTTTGTTTTTCCGCCCCTCCTTTCCTTTTTGCTTTATCCATCCTGTTATCCCGGTTTATAAATTTTTTGGCAAGGCACGATAACGATAATAATATAGTACGTATAATATACAGTGCTTTCATTTCAAAACGATCCACCCTTAATAACTTTCTTAAAAAAAAAAAAAAAAAAAAAAAAAAAAACACGTCAAATTAGATATACAGGGGGGCGTTTAATTATGCATTTACTGAAGTTCTGTCAATCAGCTCCTCACCTCCAGCTAACCTCACTTTAATATGTCAAATGGGAACCCCCATCGTGTGATACATCATAGTAAGCAGCGTAAAATTCTCTATTCAACGGTACCAAAAAAAAAATGAAATCGGTAAATGTGTAAGCAAATAGTTAGCGAAAATGTCTAGAAATAATGAATATTTTATTTACGCCAAACTTTGGTATTTTAAATGAATACTTTAAGTGTGGTACCTACATCATTTTAAAATTCTTACATTGAAGTACTAGGACAATTTGCTATGGATCCAACTTTGTCTATACCAAAGGCCGCAAAACTAACAAATATTTCCACTGGTTCCGTACATAAAGTTTAAAAAAAAAAAAAGTTCTTTCCTTATAAAATTCATATTCTTCATGAACTCGGAGAAGATGATTTTCATAGGAGAATTCAATTTTGTGAAGTGATGTGCCAGCGAATTGACGACGATCCCCATTTATTGAAGAACATTTGCTTCAGTGACGAATCGACCTTTTCTTTAAATGGCCTGGTTACAGACATAACTGTAGATACTGGGATAATGAAAATCCGCATGTTTTTCGGGAAGTTTATTTAAACCTTTTAGAAAATGCAATATACCCTTCCATCATCCAATCTATGGAAAATCAAGTAGATCAACATGGTGCTATATTATTGAATGAAAATAATATACATTTTCAGCAGGATGGAGCTCCCACTAGATAGAACTCCACTTTGGTAGTTCGAGAGTGGCTTCATGAAAATTTTCAAGAAAAGTGGATTGGCAGACGTGGTGCAATCGAATGGCCTGCGCACATTTGCACCTTGCACTACATTTTGTGTATAGAGTCTATTATTTGTTTTTGTTATAATAATTAAATTATAATTAAATAAATTTACCTCATTAGATTGATCCTCCTGTATACATTCTAATGTATACATTACTAATGGCTTTGACAAAGTTGAAAATGTTTCTTTCCCTGGCCGATTCTCCTCTCCATCCAAAATAAACAAAAGATATTTGTACAGAAACCAGCTAGGCTCTGATATAACATCATCCCTTCCAGCTCCACTTCTCTTCTTTGTTAGTTCACCGTGTATTTTGCGAAAGTATGACCGAAAACTTTTTATTTTATTTAAAACTTCTTTTTTTGAAGGGAGTTTATATTTATCCGCCAGATATTGTTGAGCATCACCTCGTTTAAATTTGTCTTTATAATTATTATCGGATGCCTTCCAAAGGCAAGTAAAACTGCGGTAATCCTCGACAAACGCAATACATTTTTCATTAGACCACTCCATCTTACTCATTACACATACAAATATTAAATTTTAAAATTGCCAAAACGATAATTAATTATAAAATATCCCTAATCTGTAGTGACAATTTTAACAAAAAACGTTAAAGAGGCAGATAGACGCACGTGTCTGCCGCTACCAGATCGAACGACTTGCGTTTATTTCAAACTGCCTCGTATGCAACTATTTTCGGCATGCCTCTCCCTTTGCGTCTACGCGCCACTGTCGTTCAATCGACGCACACGTCTATATTGCATGCGTAGTTGCATAAGTGGAAAGCCCGCTTAAGGGGATTTTCTGCGTGGTGCATTGAAAGCGGCGTACCAATCCGATCTCGTTTGTTTTGGTTTTGAATGTTTTTATAGTTTTGACAGTAAAATGCGGGATGATTTGGAATTTAATGTTCGCTTTGTCGAATTAGTTAAATCAAAACCATGTTTATATGATTATAATCGACCTGATTATTGCAACAGAACTGCACAAGATGCTGCCTGGAATGAAATCTCGAAAATAATTAAGGAAACAGGTAATTTTTCATACAATAATTTATTAGTAATAAATAAAGTTATAGTTACAACTCAGAAAATGTGGTAGAAATAACATGGTATTGTAATATCTATTGAAAAATATTATAAATTGTAATATTCTTGGTTTGGAATGGGAGAAATGTTACAAAAGTAGTTACAAAGCCTATGTCTTAAATTTTGTGGGGTGTTTCTTTGTATTTGCAAATCCTAAAGAGGTATGTATTCGTTTTTATACAGATGGGCGTTTGAAATATTCCAAATTTAGTACTTAACATACCAAAGCGCCATTCCACTGATTTGCGTCCCCTAGAAATTCTGTATACCTTCGTCTTTCATTGGTAAGTTGATTTCGGGCAAACGGTTTCATAAGATCGCTCCTGAGCGGAAATTCACCAGCTAGTTGAATTGAATCTGGTATATTAAGTTCTCCTCGAACCAAACACTTTCCAAATTTACCTTCCTTTGACGCAGGCCCATCGCTATTGCGGCCATATTCACGCACATCTACAGAAATAATTAAGCCATCTGCATCGACAACAGCTAACAGCACTATAGGAAAAAACCTTTATATTTGTGGAATGCAGATCCTGAATTTGCGGGTGCTTTTATCCTAATGTGCTTACCATCAATGCTCCCAATACAATTAGGTAAATTCCTAGATTATAAAAGCAGCGATATTCAACCAATTTTCCCTAGTCGGTTTTGGTAAAAACTCTAGCTGTAGAGTTTTCCATAACATTTTAGCTGTATGATAAACAAGTTTTCGTATTGTTGTATGCCCTCTTAAAAATAAAATTTAAAAGACTTGAAAGATGAGCCCGTGGCAAAATATCCAAAACGATATAAAGGAAAAACTGTTAAAAAGAAAGTTTCCATAATATGTTCTTATTTTTTTTTACATAAACAAGTAATATGAAACATTTTTTTTGTTTCAGTAAATGATTGCAAGGAAAGATGGAAAAATATTCGGGGAAATTTTATAAAATTTTTAAATAAAAAAGTTCCGTCGGGATCCTCAGCCAAACGAATCAAATCCTGCTATCTAATTGAAAATTTACATTTTTGACAAAATTAAGAAAATCATTTGGGGAATACTAAAAAGATTGAAGAAGCAAAGTATCGCAAATGAAATTGATTCGAGCAAGTCTGACAGTGAATAAGAGGTGGTGATTAAGTGACATCAATCAATATGAAGAAAAATGTAGTTCAGAAGTGTCCACGTACCAAAAAAGAAGAAAGAAATAAAAACATGCCCTTGACGAAAACAAAGAAAAACACAAAGTCACTGTCTCACAAAATATCACAGGCTACACGTGTTTCGCTCTAGCTAGAGTATGATCAGGCCTAAAATCAAAAATATTACTTAAACAAAACTAAAAACTTACATAAAAAACCTTTAAAAGCCATCCACCCACTTTACCGTACATAAATAAACAATAATTTTTAGGTTATAATTGTACAAAGCAAAAAATAAAAAAGTTAAAAGTAGAACGTAACAACATAGACTCATCAAGAATCGAACCCGGTATCAGAAGGTTGGAAATATGGGTGTCAAGTATATGAGAACAGGACTGTTTTTAGCTTTTGTACCTTTTAAAACTTTTTACTTCTTACCTTTAGGGCATTCATGAAGCATTTCAGCACCCACCCCTGAAGGAAAATTATGTGTAGAGGCCAGCAAATGGTTAGCAAACGCTAATTTGGTATCACTGATATACTTGGTTTGTCCACTACCCAGACCAATTTTTACATTTAGGGATTTAATTGGATCCTAAATTTAAGGAGATTGAACCAAAAAAGAACAAAGATCTAAAGGAATTTCTTGCGTCGGTATTATGAACTATATTGCAATATGTTTTATAATCTTCAGTTCTTTAGCGAAAGCTTCTTTTGACAAGGGAATATTAAACAATCTATAGAAAAATGAATTGGAGGGCAATGAAAATTAAAGGAGGCAAATTTGTATGAGTAGGGAGAATTTGAAGAGTACTGAATTATATTATCGGTAGTGGTGAGCTTAAAATACATTTCAAAAATAAGTTTATTGTTGCATTTCTTAATTAGAAGGTTAAGACAAGACAAAGTACTATCTGTTTCTTTTTCTATAGTGAATGAAATGTTTGAGTGTAAGGAATTCAGGGACGGATGGGACAGGCGGGAGACTGGGATATTTCCCGGTGGGCCGGTCGGCAAAAAGAAAAAAATATTAAAATTATTTTTTGTAAAAAATAAGAAATAAAAAATAAAAACAAATAAAAAAAAAAACTAAGTACCGCACTGACCATATCACTCCCGCCCGCTTAATGGTAATCCTGTCACAATAACAATCATTATATCCACCAATTCCGAACTTAGATGTCATTCCGTCCTGCTAACGTCTGCACGCGCCGCGCCGCCGCCGTAGGAAATAGGTCTTCGAATTTCGGACTGAACTGAATTGGGTGTTTTTTTGTGATTTTTGTGAGTGGTTGTTATACAGTGCTTTCATTTCAAAACAATCTACCCTTAATAAGTTTCTTAAAAAAAAAAAAAAAAAAAAAACACGTCAAATTAGATATACAGGGGGACGTTTAATTATGCATTTACTGAAGTTCTGTCAATCACCTCCTCACCTCCAGCTAACCTCACTTTAATATGTCAACTGGGAACCCCCATCGTGTGATCCATCATAGTAAGGAGCGTAAAATTCTCTATTCAACGGTACCAAAAAAAATGAAATCGGTAAATGTGTAAGCAAATAGTTAGCGAAAATGTCTAGAAATAATGAATATTTTATTTACGCCAAACTTTGGTATGTCAAATGGCTACCCCATGGTCGATACATTATTTTAAAAAGCATTCATTATGCTATCAATGATTGTAAAAAAAAATAAAATTGATTGACCAAGAAGCAATTAAAGTAAATATAAAAAATATAAATCGGTAGGGTAGAAAAATAAATTTAATTAGTTTAACAAATTTATGTTATTAATTTATGTTCAAAATGCGCGCCGTTATTAGCAAGACAATAAAAAAGCCTATTTTCAAACTCCTTACGAACATTGGCAAGGGTCTGCCCGGTAATTTCTCTGCATTCTTGAAATATTCTATTTTTTAAATTCTCAATACTGTCAGGTGGGGTTTTATAAACTTTGCTTTTTAAGTAGCCCCAAAGAAAAAAGTCTAGTGGGGTTAGGTTCGGAGACCGCGCAGGCCATTCGATTGCACCACGTCTGCCAATCCACTTTTCTTTAAAATATTTTCAAAAATGCTTTTTAAAATAATGTATCGACCATGGGGTAGCCATTTGACATACCAAAGTTTGGCGTAAATAAAATATTCATTATTTCTAGACATTTTCGCTAACTATTTGCTTACACATTTACCGATTTCATTTTTTTTGGTACCGTTGAATAGAGAATTTTACGCTCCTTACTATGATGGATCACACGATGGGGGTGCCCATTTGACATATTAAAGTGAGGTTAGCTGGAGGTGAGGAGGTGATTGACAGAACTTCAGTAAATGCATAATTAAACGTCCCCCTGTATATCTAATTTGACGTGTTTTTTTTTTAAGAAACTTATTAAGGGTGGATCGTTTTGAAATGAAAGCACTGTATAACAACCACTCACAAAAATCACAAAAAAACACCCAATTCAGTTCAGTCCGAAATTCGAAGAACTATTTCCTACGGCGGCGGCGCGGCGCGTGCAGACGTTAGCAGGACGGAATGACATCTAAGTTCGGAATTGGTGGATATAATGATTGTTATTGTGACAGGATTTCCATTAAGCGGGCGGGAGTGATATGGTCAGTGCGGTACTTAGTTTATTTTTTTTTATTTTTTATTTCTTATTTTTTTACAAAAAATAATTTTAATATTTTTTTCTTTTTGCCGACCGGCCCACCGGGAAATATCCCGGTCTCCCGCCTGTCCCATCCGTCCCTGAATTCCTTACACTCAAACATTTCATTCACTATCGAAAAAGAAACAGATAGTACTTTGTCTTGTCTTAACCTTCTAATTAAGAAATGCAACAATAAACTTATTTTTGAAATGTCTTTTAAGCTCACCACTACCGATAATATAATTCAGTACTCTTCAAATTCTCCCTACTCATACAAATTTGCCTCCTTTAATTTTCATTGCCCTCCAATTCATTTTTCTATAGATTGTTTAATATCCCCTTGTCAAAAGAAGCTTTCGCTAAAGAACTGAAGATTATAAAACATATTGCAATATAGTTCATAATACCGACGCAAGAAATTCCTTTAGATCTCTGTTCTTTTTTGGTTCAATCTCCTTAAATTTAGGATCCAATTAAATCTCTAAATGTAAAAATTGGTCTGGGTAGTGGACAAACCAAGTATATCAGTGATACCAAATTAGCGTTTGCTAACCATTTGCTGGCCTCTACACATAATTTTCCTTCAGGGGTGGGTGCTGAAATGCTTCATGAATGCCCTAAAGGTAAGAAGTAAAAAGTTTTAAAAGGTACAAAAGCTAAAAACAGTCCTGTTCTCATATACTTGACACCCATATTTCCAACCTTCTGATACCGGGTTCGATTCTTGATGAGTCTATGTTGTTGCGTTCTACTTTTAACTTTTTTATTTTTTGCTTTGTACAATTATAACCTAAAAATTATTGTTTATTTATGTACGGTGAAGTGGGTGGATGGCTTTTAAAGGTTTTTTATGTAAGTTTTTAGTTTTGTTTAAGTAATATTTTTGATTTTAGGCCTGATCATACTCTAGCTAGAGCGAAACACGTGTAGCCTGTGATATTTTGTGAGACAGTGACTTTGTGTTTTTCTTTGTTTTCGTCAAGGGCATGTTTTTATTTCTTTCTTCTTTTTTGGTACGTGGACACTTCTGAACTACATTTTTCTTCATATTGATTGATGCCACTTAATCACCACCTCTTATTCACTGTCAGACTTGCTCGAATCAATTTCATTTGCGATACTTTGCTTCTTCAATCTTTTTAGTATTCCCCAAATGATTTTCTTGATTTTGTCAAAAATGTAAATTTTCAATTAGTTAGCAGGATTTGATTCGTTTGGCTGAGGATCCCGACGGAACTTTTTTATTTAAAAATTTTATAAAATTTCCCCGAATATTTTTCCATCTTTCCTTGCAATCATTTACTGAAACAAAAAAAATGTTTCATATTACTTGTTTATGTAAAAAAAAATAAGAATATATTATGGAAACTTTCTTTTTAACAGTTTTTCCTTTATATCGTTTTGGATATTTTGCCACGGGCTCATCTTTCAAGTCTTTTAAATTTTATTTTTAAGAGGGCATACAACAATACGAAAACTTGTTTATCATACAGCTAAAATGTTATGGAAAACTCTACAGCTAGAGTTTTTACCAAAACCGACTAGGGAAAATTGGTTGAATATCGCTGCTTTTATAATCTAGGAATTTACCTAATTGTATTGGGAGCATTGACGGTAAGCACATTAGGATAAAAGCACCCGCAAATTCAGGATCTGCATTCCACAAATATAAAGGTTTTTTCCTATAGTGCTGTTAGCTGTTGTCGATGCAGATGGCTTAATTATTTCTGTAGATGTGCGTGAATGTGGCCGCAATAGCGATGGGCCTGCGTCAAAGGAAGGTAAATTTGGAAAGTGTCTGGTTCGAGGAGAACTTAATATACCAGATTCAATTCAACTAGCTGGTGAATTTCCGCTCAGGAGCGATCTTATGAAACCGTTTGCCCGAAATCAACTTACCAATGAAAGACGAATGTATACAGAATTTCTAGGGGACGCAAATCAGTGGAATGGCGCTTTGGTATGTTAAGTACTAAATTTGGAATATTTCAAACGCCCATCTGTATAAAAACGAATACATACCTCTTTAGGATTTGCAAATACAAAGAAACACCCCACAAAATTTAAGACATAGGCTTTGTAACTACTTTTGTAACATTTCTCCCATTCCAAACCAAGAATATTACAATTTATAATATTTTTTAATAGATATTACAATACCATGTTATTTCTACTACATTTTCTGAGTTGTAACTATAACTTTATTTATTACTAATAAATTATTGTATTAAAAATTACCTGTTTTCTTAATTATTTTCGAGATTTCATTCCAGGCAGCATCTTGTGCAGTTCTGTTGCAATAGTCAGGTCGATTATAATCATATAAACATGGTTTTGATTTAACTAATTCGACAAAGCGAACATTAAATTCCAAATCCGCATTTTACTGTCAAAACTATAAAAACATTCAAAACCAAAACAACAAACGAGATCGGACTGGTACGCCGCTTTCAATGCACCACGCAGAAAATCCCCTTAAGCGGGCTTTCCACTTATGCAACTACGCATGCAATATAGACGTGTGCGTCGGTTGAACGACAGTGGCGCGTAGACGCAAAGGGAGAGGCATGCCGAAAATAGTTGCATACGAGGCAGTTTGAAATAAACGCAAGTCGTTCGATCTGGTAGCGGCAGACACGTGCGTCTATCTACCTCTTTAACGTTTTTTAAAAAAAAATTGTCACTACAGATTGGGGATATTTTATAATTAATTATCGTTTTGGCAATTTTAAAATTTATTATTTGTATGTGTAATGAGTAAGATGGAGTGGTCTAATGAAAAATGTATTGCGTTTGTCGAGGATTACCGCAGTTTTACTTGCCTTTGGAAGGCATCCGATAATAATTATAAAGACAAATTTAAACGAGGTGATGCTCAACAATATCTGGCGGATAAATATAAACTCCCTTCAAAAAAAGAAGTTTTAAATAAAATAAAAAGTTGTCGGTCATACTTTCGCAAAATACACGGTGAACTAACAAAGAAGAGAAGTGGAGCTGGAAGGGATGATGTTATATCAGAGCCCAGCTGGTTTCTGTACAAATATCTTTTGTTTATTTTGGATGGAGAGGAGAATCGGCCAGGGAAAGAAACATTTTCAACTTTGTCAAAGCCATTAGTAATGTATACATTAGAATATATACAGGAGCATCAATCTAATGAGGTAAATTTATTTAATTATAATTCAATTATTATAACAAAAACAAATAATAGACTCTATACACAAAATGTACAACACAAATCATACATGTTACAAATATACAGCTTGCCAAGGGACAGCTCCTTCATGAGACATAAAGTAGTTCATAAATCCCTCTCTTATATCTTTTGCTTCTTTCGTGGCATTTCTTCCCGTCCTTGCAAGGTTTGTAATTCCAGTGTCGTTTATAATTTCCTTTCTCCATCTTCCAAAAATCAAATTTCCATCTACATCAGAGTCGAGGGTACCCGGGGGGGCAATAAAGAGAAGACGATTGTCGGCTTCGACGTAAAAAGTTGTGGATATAAACACAGGCCAGGACGATATCCTCAATAGTTTCTGTTTTAAGCTCAATCGGAGATCGAAAAATTCTGAATACTGATCTGAGTAAGCCAAAAGCATTTTCCACTATACGTCGGGCTCTTGATAATCTGTAATTGAATACCCTTTTGGGAGATCCTTTTACCAAATCCGTTGCATAGGGTTTAAGAATGTGTTTTGTTAGTGGAAATGCATCATCCGCAACAAAAACGTATGGTAGAGGAAAGTCAGTGCCCGGTAAAATGTTTTCATGCGGTAAATTGAATACACTATCTCTTAAAGCTGTATATAAGGAGCTGTTAGAAAAGACATCCCCGTCTGACATTCGCCCTAGTCTATCGATATTTACATATCGAAAACAGTAATTAGCATCAACCAGTACAAATAGGACTATACTAAAATATCCTTTATAGTTGTAATAAGAACTTCCAGAATTGGCAGGTCATTGGATGTTAACGTGTTTGCCGTCAAGGGCACCGAGGCAATGGAGAAAATTCCACCTTTCTCCAAAGAGTTTATTTAGATATTTCTAACCATTTTTCATCAGTAGTAGGAAGCTGACACAAAAACATAAATTTAAAGTTTTCTTAATACTTACAATAACAGCTATAAACTATGTGTTACTTATAGACAGCCTAATTGAAAACTTTTATTTTCAGGCTCCTGAAGAAGGGAATGAAAATATTAATCACCAAAGTATCATTATTGACAAATCAGAACATTCTGTGACCTCACCTCCGATAGTAAGTCGTAAAACTAATAATGAGGATAACAGTACCCCCAAACAAGGTTCGTCTTTCAAGAAAAACACGAAGATAGCAGATTACGACAAACCGAAACCTGCCGAGGAAGCTATCTTACTCCTTAAAAATGTTACCGAAAACATAAAGAAAAAGAGATCATATTTCCGCATTTTCTGAGTATGTTGAGGCTAGGATTCGGAACCTCAAAAAACCTCGTACTCAGGCAATTGCGCAAATGCGTATAAATTCTCTTCTTTTCGAGATAGAAATGGAACAAGACGACTCTATGAGCGTCTCTTCTAATCTAGTCTCTAGGAAAAACTCACAGGTCAACCTTTAACCCATAAGCAAACCGAATCCAAATGTGGTTAATCAGTATTGTCTTCGCCAAATGTCTATGCCGGTCATGAAGGCTTTTTTCGTTTTTTTTTCCGCCTCAACATCATTGCAACTGCAGCAGCAATTGCACCAATTTGTATTTTATTCAACATTGGTAAAAAGACGAGCAGCACAACTAACACCAAATGTTTAAACAAATGTGGATATAAAGAGCGGCAATATCATTTGAAATTGAGGCATAAATGGAAACAACATTAGGCAAGATACAAATGGCAAGCACAGTTTTGCATGCGTTTGTTGTTCATGATCCATGCGTGATTGCATGCATGCAATCAAGTGGAAAGCCCGCTTATATTTTCTGTAATGTACCTTTAGTGGTTACAATATGGTGTGACACATCTGCATTAGACGCCACTAAAAAGCACCCGACTATCCCATTCGGATATTTAAATATTATGTGAATGGCGGGCAACCAACAAAAGAGCAATGTTTGCTGCTAGAAGCAGCGGTTTCTGGAAATCAAAAATTAATGTAAATAATAATTAATGGAATAATAATTTAATTAAAATAAAAAAGCGTTTCTGGAATAATAATAATTATTGATTCTTTAAATAAATTAAATATAAATAAAGGATGCAAACAAGAAAATTGAATTATTAATTTTATAGATAATACCCTAATGTAAGTATCAAAAAAATGCAGTTTGGTTGAATGATCCAATGGAATGGAAATTGAATTATTTTTTTTGAATAAATATTTTTAAAAATTTCTTTGGGCAGACATGGATTTATTTGATTTTGGATATTATTTAAAATTACTATAGTTTATTTTTGAGAAAGTGCTATTTGAAAATTTTATTTTTCTACTACCTTATAAGAAAATTTTTAATTTTATTTCCCTGCCTAATTGAATTTTTTTATTTGACTATATCTTGCTTATTATTTTTTATAAAATTCATTTTTTACATTAAATTGTGCTTATTAATAAGAATGAAAGTAGAAAATATTATATGAATACTGTAGGAGCAGTGTCATTTCCTCACTGTGGATGCTTTTGCTGGATCAAACTTCATCCACGTAAGGAAATTATGCACTTTGCTTCCTTTTGTTATAAGTCATACAAATAACTATTATTTTTTTAAGTTCTCTATATGTGGACATATCAAAAGGAAAAGCCCAACTTAAACAATAGGGTATTGTATATTTAGAAAAAATAAATAAATGGAAAACAAAATTTATAAAATATTGTAGTATTGTACTTTAATTTTAATCTTAAATATATAAATGTTATTAATCTTTTTGAAATAAGTACCTATTTTTTAAAATAACTTTTATACCTTTAGGTAGAGAGGTAATTTTGGTAAGTGAAAACACAATGGATTTAATTGGTTATACTGTTATATAAATGTACCATATATTAAAAGTTTTATTTTATAAATGCTGCAAATACAAGTATATGACTAAGTTGAAAAGAAACTTAATTATTTTATGCTAAAATATTAGTTTACAATTTGCAGTTTCGATTAATACTCATAAGAAGAAACTGCAAGAAACTTATGAGATTTAGGCAAATATTTGCCTAAAACTTACATAAAAAATTAAAATACACATATAGATATGTATATACTTAAAACTATAAAAATATACCTACTATTATATAAAAAAAATACTTATAAATAGAAAAAAATATATAATTTATTATTTTTATTTATTGCTCCTTCTTCTTCTTTGATGGAAAATAAACTTGTTTGTCCATTTTTCGTTTACCTGTATTTGTCTTATTTACCTATTCCATCAGCTGTCTCATGCACCTAGACATTTACAGGTATATGTTAATACATCTTATATAATTTTATAAAAAGATAACTTACTTATTATAAGTCTCATCATTTAAAGATCTTAAAAAGTTTGATACGCTCTCAATTTCAATTTCTCTTGTTGATTGCTTGTTCAATCTTTGTACTGCTACTTGTTGATTTTCAGTCGTCTTCTCATTAACAAACGTTTCAATTTCTACACTATGGCTGGCTTCAATATTATTGGAAGAACATTCCGCAAGGAGTTCACCTAAAACAGAATCGCTTCCCTTCCTTTACAATAGAAAGATACAATAGATTTTACAACTTTATAATAGATGATTTTTATTTTTGATACACGTGCAGTCATGTTGGAATTGGAGCTATCCTTTTACAAAAATATAAAGATCGCGAGCAAGTGATTTATTTGACAGGTTATTTCAGTAAAACTCTATCAAAGCCAGAAAGAACTATTGAACATTTCCATTAATATTTGTAAGATCAACGATTCATACTTAAAACTGACCATGCTTCACTGAAATGGCTGTTTCATTTTAAAACCTTGAAGGATAAATAGCAAAGTGGATTCAATAACTATATCACTTTACAATAGAACATAGAAAAGGCGAATAATACCCAAAACGCCAATGCTTTATGCAGAAGACTTTGCATTGAGTTGCAACTTGTCAATATTGTCTTTAAAAGGAATTAAAACAACATCCCCAGATATTTGCTTGTATTAACCTTAACAGTTCTGAAGAATGGGATTTGTGGCCAAATACAGGCTCTGTGTGCTGACCCAGTATTTGGCCTTATTTATGAACTGAAGTCTCGAGAAATTTCAAAGCCAAAATGGAAAAATATTTTTGAAAAATCTCCAGAACTAAAAGCTTACTGGTTCCATTAATAATTCGTTGTTTATACAGGATTATTAAAAAGAGTCTGAGAGAGCCCAGATGGAAACGAAAAGACAGATCTGACAGTCCCCTGTCAAAAACTGATTTCAGAAGTTCTTAAAACTATCCATGGCGGGCGGTCTTGACGGAAGACATTTTGGAGTTAGTAAGATACTTGCAAATGTGAGCGAAAGGTTTTACTGGCTAAGCATTTATGAAGATGGTGCTGATAATGTGAGCAATGTACATCAAGCAAGGCTCAAGGACCCAGACAGAGGGGAAATGATGCAGTATCTTATTGGTGCAGCCTTGAACGAATTACCATAAACCTAGAAGGAACTTTTCCTACTAGCAGCTTAAAAAATTAATATGCTTTGATATGCGATTGATATGGACTACTTTAGTAAGTGGTTTATCCTCCTGAGGTTTATTCCATTTTAAACCAAGAAGCAACCACCGTAGCTGAAGTGCTGTTGCAGAACTGGATATGCCGATTTGGTATCAAGAAAGGAACTTTGAGTAACAAGTATTCGAACAAGTATGCCAGCTGCTAAGAATCAATGAAAGACCCAAAAATGATTACTTCTTCTACCAAAAATTGCTTTTCCTTTTTGGAAAATTTTGTTTCATTGGTCCAAATTATTTTCCTTAGAAAGTCAGCCTTTTCATCCATATGGATCAAAATATTTTCACATTTTCATATGTGACAACTTAAGATGTCACTGTCATTTACAAAATAAAAATGTGTAAAATTATCACATTTTATAAAAATAAGTATTTATTTCTAAAATGTGGCTACTTAGATATAGGAATATGTTATAATTAATTAAAGGTATTTTCACGGTCCATTAGAATATAAAGGTTTAAAATAAACTTTTCACCATTTTAGTTAATAAAAGATATTAATATAATTTTCGATGACTCTGTATAATGCGGATTAAATTAGACTATGAGAAGGTAATCAACATGGTTTCTTAAAATAATGTTTAAAATGTGAGCTTTTTAGGAACTTAAAAGCTGAGAAATAAACAATCAACAAAGTAGTTATCCTTTTATTTTTAATAAAAACTATAAAAAAATTGCATTTTCTCGAAAACCGCCAGCAATAGGTATAGAGAAGTATAATTAAAAAATACTCAAAATGAAGCAGGGAATCAAATTGTTTAAAAATATACAGGGTGTTCTATTTAAAAAATTGTGTTGGTGTTGCCATTTTTTTATATAAGCGGCAACGTTGCAGTGCTGAAAATATTTTAAGCCAAAAAAAATAAAACGGGAATTTATTTTAAATTTTTGACGTTTGCAATATTTCCGACGCAAAAAAATAGTAAATTGTTTTTTTGACAATATAACCCAGAAGGTTGTATAAAATAATATATCGTGTTTAATCTTAAACACACAGTGAGGTGTCATAAGTTGTGTTCATCTTAACTTTTACTTTTAAGAAGAAATATTGATTTTACAGATTTTTTTTCATTAAATATGATCTTTATAAATGATAAAATCCGCTAATAACGAATTCTATTAGAATAACTATTTAGAAATAACAAGTCTATTTTTGTACTAGAACAATACAGTAATAAAAACACAACGAAACTAATGTTCTACATCAAGTATCCATTTATTTATGTTGAAATATCTTTAAGCATTTTTATAATAATGGAAAAAGTGGCATGGATACTGCCTACAAATATGGACATATGTAAATGGTACAGAGTCTAATACTGGTATGAAAACTAATACACAATTAAATATGCGACAATGGTAGAGTCACCAGAACTAAAATATTTACAAGTGTGTGCTGCTTAGTATTACTTAATATACATATCCACCATTGCTATCATAGCTTTGGCTTTTAGAACCACCTGAGCTGTATCCACCTCCAAATCCACCTTGGGAAGGAGCATTATAACTTGAACTTGGAGCTCCACTGAAGGAACCACCGAAACTGGAGCCAGTAGAGGGAGCTCCATAGTTGGAAGAGGGCGTTGGTAGGGATGGAGCACCGTAGCTCGAGCTTGGTGCAGCTCCACCAATAGATCCTCCAAAGCTTGAACCAGAAGTAGAGGGAGCACCATAGCTAGAGCTTGGAACAGATCCACCAAAACTTGAACCAAAAGAAGAGGGAGCACCATAACTGGAGCTTGGAGTACCATAGCTGGATGAAGGAGAAGACGCCGATGGCGCACCGTAGCTTGAGCTTGGAGCATTACTGCCGAAAGATCCGCCAAAACTTGAGCCAAAAGAAGAAGAAGAAGAAGGAGCACCATAGCTAGAGCTTGGAGCACTTCCCCCAAATGATCCAGTAGGAGCTCCGTAGCTGGAACTGGGCTTGGAAGGAGCACCGTAGGAGCTGGATGGTCTGCTTGGTGCTCCGTAGCTGCTTGAAGGCTTTGATGGGGCACTTCCGAATCCTGTGTTACCGGAAGAAGGAGCACCATAACTAGAAGATGGTCTGGATGGTCCTACAGGGGTTCCATAACTAGTTGAGGGAGGCAAGTATTGGCTGCTTGTGGCACTACTTTTGCTAAAACCTCCTTGAGAAGGAGC
This sequence comes from Anthonomus grandis grandis, assembly GCF_022605725.1. Classification (NCBI taxonomy): domain Eukaryota; kingdom Metazoa; phylum Arthropoda; class Insecta; order Coleoptera; family Curculionidae; genus Anthonomus; species Anthonomus grandis. The sequence goes on along the minus strand of NC_065548.1, from coordinate 32,120,565 downwards.
TCCATAATTAGAAGAGGGAGCGCTGGGAGCACCATAACTTGAACTAGGTCCACCAAACCCATTGCCTGAACCAAAACCTCCTTAGGAAAAAAAATATTATAAAATATATTATATTAAGAAAAAAGGAAGCTTATCACAAATACCTCCAAAGTTGCCGCTGGAAGGTGCGCCATAGCTAGATGACGGAGCCGAAACTGAAGGGATTCCGTATGAGCTAGAGGGTGCGCCACCTAAAATAAAAAAATAATAATGAAGTAATTTTTCATATTATATATAAGTATTGTAAAAATATCAAAAATCATTTTGCGTGACATTTGATTATAAAATAGAAAATCTAAAAGTTTTAAATATTTGAGATACTGTACATTTAAAAATTAGCTCTTTTAATATTCCAATAAAACATTTTCTAAATCATTTTCAATAAAACATTTTCTATATACTACCGATCAATATAAAAATACTTTTAAATTTGTTATTTGAAGCGCATAATCTTCGATTTTCTTCAATAAAAAAAAATGAAAATAACAGATACCCAAATAAAAAAATAAGTAATTTTTACAAAAACGCGTATTTGTCATGCTATTTTTAAAAAGAATACAAATTAATTGTATTAAGTTAGAAATATTTTGTCTATCTAATCTGTATTGAATTATTTGAAAAGCGCACAGCTGCAAGAAATATTAAAGAGTTTCGCCATTGGCAAAGGCATACCATTTGCGAGATTCAATTCATTATTTTAATATAACATAAATTTAATATTAAAATACATTTTATTATCTTGTGAGTGAATAGAAATATGCACAAAATTTTTGAGCTTTGCCGTCGTCAGTCTACAATTTCCTTAATTCTAATATAAGAGAACAACTTAATATTATTACAAAGTTGCCTTACAAATCTTGCCTAGATTATGCTAATCTAAATTTAAAACAAAAAATTACCAAGAGACCAGATATGCCCTAAATGAAATAAAGAAATAAAGAAAAACCAGTAGCCTTTTTCTTTTAAGAAAATATTCAGTTCATGAACGCCAATGGCGAATATAAAAAATTACTTGTATATAGGAAAAACGCTAAGAAAAATATCTATAGGGATATGAAATTTATATGAAAAAGTAAGATTTTTTCTTTCAAGTTTACCACCCTGTGGTGTAAAATTTAAGATGTTAAGAAACCTGGATATAGTAGTAGGACATGTTCATAGGAACTTTTTTTGTTTAATTTCATCCAAGGACCGTGCCCCTGAATTTTGTTGCAATATTAAAATTAAACCTGTATATAGGGACGATGTTTATAGTTGCGATTTGAGTACGCTAAATAATTAATAAAATTAGTGGTGTATTTATTGAATCTATGGGTAAATCCGTAACAATTAGAGTCAGAAGCTGGATAACAAAGCGCATTTTACAACAGAAAGAAAGTATTAGGAGAGCAGACATTGAAAGGAATCAGGCAAACGAATTATTAAATTTTCATGGTAAATACGAGAAAGCAAAGTGACCAAATGAATAAATTCATGCTTGAACTTATGGATAAAGTGGAGAAGCGACTACTGAAAAAACAAGAGGAGGAAGAGAGGCGGCGACAGAATGAAGAAAGAAGATGCCAAGAGAAGCTTAATCAAGAGGACGGATTACAGAAATGAAAACCAGCTACTTTCATGGGCGAACGACAGAAAGAAAAAATTAAATAAAAGCAATTCGGGAAGAACAACAGCAATTAGGAGAACATAAGGGATTGTGTTAAACAACTTACAGTCCGACATTATTTGGATAAAAAAGCAACCATTGGTGGGATTGAGCTTTTATAACATCTTATAGAATATAAAGCTGCCAACGTTGGATGGCCAGATTTCTTGGGTAATGTCAAGCGTCAATGCAGCAGTCAATGACTGGGATGAAGCAATTACTTTGGTGGTAGCTCTTTGGGGATCAGCCTTGGAGTTGCTCCAGACAGTTTCTCTACAGCTTCTCACCAACCAGACTATAAGACTTTGGTCATAACCCGAGAGAAGATTTGGCGACCAACATCGAAAGCAGCTATACCAATCTCAAGTAAAATCAAAATATCAAAAAGCTGGGGAAACTACAAGAGTTTGAAGCAGATATAGGACGTCTTATTTATCTGATCTACCAGGAGCCTCTGAGGAATTCCAAGATGAACTTGATGCCCAACATTTCGTAGATGGCATTAGAGATTGAGAAATCTAACGAATGATGCGCATTACCAAGTTTGAAAACAGCAGTGAAGCGATGGATAAAGCTCTTGAAATTAAAGCTGCATATAACATTTTCAGGCCAAAGATCAGAGCTGTGTTCATAGAAGTGACTAAAGGTGATGCCAATAGTGATCGTCTACAAAATATATTTAAAAAGATCATCGATGTAATAAAGCAGAAATTAAAAGAAATTATCCACCACCTTCCTTACCCCCAAAGTATTCAATGCTATCGATATAGACGCACTAGACACATAAAACGTTAGTCCAACAATTGATTTGACAACAGGCTAAATATTTTTAGATTTGGGTCGGAAGAATTTATTTTGACCAGTGAAAATGAAGGCGCGCTGCTATAAGGGTGGTGGCAGCAGACTCTGTTCGGGTGGTGGTAATAAAAAAATTCTAGGAACCGCATTGGATTCATTTAAGGACAAGAGAATACCTATAAGTACATTGTGGCAAAGTCACTGGTACCATCAGAAGATGATATTCTCATAAGAATTACCAACGTCCTCCCCAGAAGTCGTAAGATAAGTAGGGGTAACTTGGTGGCTTTATACCAAGCAGTTATATCTATGATCAGATGTGAAGAAGAAGTTAAGCATAAAATAAATACTGGAAATGCTCAACCAATCCGACGGCCACTTAGAAGTCTACCTGTTACTAAACACCAGGAGGCAGAGTCTCTTATAAACAACATACTTAAGAAAAGAATTACCGAGGGATTATAGGAATGAAAAAGGATAGATCAACTAGATTCTATGTGGAGTATAGAGAACTTACTGACGTTACCAAGAAAGATAGTTACCGAATTCCTCGAATTGACGATACGCTTTCGACTCTGGCCGGTTCAAGCTGGTTTTCGATATTTGATCTGAAATGTAGATATTGGCAAGTGGGCATTTAGAAAGAAGACAATAAGAAATTTCATCGAAGAAGCGTTTTCTCCGCATTAAAATGATAGAGCCCATTTCCTGTGACATGTGCGTCTATCATTTTAATGTTATGTCATTTGGTATGTGCAATGCTCCTGCTACGTTCGAGAGGTTAATGAAATTTGTTCTACAAGGATAAAAAACAAAAACTACTGATGAACACCTCGAAAACCTAAAAGCAGTTTTTAACAAAATCCTGAATGCCCAGCTTGCATTAAACTGAAAGAAGTGAGTACGCTAAATAATCAATAAGTGAATAGAAATAGTAAGCAATTGTAAGTAAAGTAGTAAATAAAAGTTGCTTCAAGTGTACTGAACCCACGGGAAGTATGTAACAATATATACACACCTGCGAGAATTTTTTTACTATGGTAACAAAAAATTATTAAGCGCATACAGAAAGTCTCTTAAAATAGGCAACAGGAAAAGTAGTTTACTGAGGCTAAAAAAAACGCCTTTTTTTTAATAACTTTTGTGATTAAATGCCAACTTTTTAGGCGTTAAAAATATCTGTATTTAATATTGGTTAAAAAGTTAAAATTTACCATAAAATAGTTTAAGCTATTTAAAAGTATAGCTTGTTTTAAAAAAATGATTTTTAAATGTGAAAAGTAGTAAGTACTTTTGCTATCGCCTACTTTTTTATTTGTAGTTAATTTTTTTTGCTAGTATAGAAAAATATTGCGTCTCTTAGTGTGTATTTATATAAATCGTAGACATCTGTTGACGTCAAAAGTCTTTATTATTTTTCAACTGTGTATTTTGCGGATTATTCAATTCATAATAGATAGACTAAAATACCTTTTTCTATTTAAGCCATTTTAATTTAACTATTTAAGCAATCGCACTTGCATAATTTAACAATGATGACCCCCGAGCGAGTCTTGCTAATAGCAAAGCCATGTTAATTAATCGTATGCCAAGTAAACCGAAATTAAATTGTAAACTAATGTGATATTTTTCAATTAACATCAGCCACATTTGCATACAACAGAAAAAACTATTACCTCCAAATCCTCCTCCGTTGCTTCCAAAAGAGGGTGCTCCATAGCTTGAGGAAGGAGCCTCACCACCGAAACCACCTCCATTGGATGGTGGGAGGTAGCTGCCTCCTGGTCGTCCAGACGAGTATCCGCCAGATAAAGGAGCTGAAAAAAAATATATTAATATATAAAAATATTTAAAATTTGTAATTCCATCCATTTGTAATTCCATTTATTGGTAATTTATAACAAAATGAAAGTAATGAATATTTAATGTATAATAATTTTTGAAATAATAATAACTAATTGCTTGTTAAATCGAGAAGTTTATATTGAACTATGTACACTTCTATTTCTTAATACCTTATTAAATTTCACTAAAAATTACAAAATGATGTTTCTTATCTCCTGTAAAAAAACATGATTTTTATAGCAACGTTACACTGATAATAACTGTAATTTCATAAAATTACTTTATGATTATTACATTTAATTTATGTATGGCGGAGATATGCTTGTATATTGGTAAAAATATTACGGTACTAGACTTTTTAAATTTAAATTAAAAAAACATTGATGTCGTAGATTAAGATAATGAAAATAGAAGTGGTTAGGTGTTTATTTTTTTTTAATGCATGTTGGACGTAAATGATGCTTGGTTCTTTGTCCTTTCCTCTATTCTAAAATCGGTTCCCAGAAACTTTAAAATCCCTAACCGGTGATCATTTTAGTCTATTTACACCTGTAACTAGTTCAGACGCGTCATAGAAGAAAAAGAAAATCATGCCCCGAAAATAGAATCCTTTAACTCCAGTATGCTGTGGAGCAAGGGTGAAAATTATTATACAAGTAAAACGAGAGCTTAGAAAGGTGTCTCAATAGAAAGTAGCTATGGTTTTAGCCATAGCAGCTTAAGTTAGTTAGTCTTCCTGAGAAGGGGTCACGAACGAGAGACATAAATCATACTGTATGATGTAGAACTTTTTATATTATAAAACTCAGCAACAAAAAACTCGACCACAGCTAAAACAAAAAAAGTGCGGTCTGGATGAATTAGCAAAGAAATGTAAATTTGAAATGCGAATAGTTCGTAACTCTTAAAAAAAGTTTGCCTTTTTATCTTTGATCATCAGTGGAAGATATTTACATTACAGTGAATAAAAAGTCCATAAATTTGATTGCTTTCTGGAGAGCATAGGATTAATAAATAAATAAGAACAATTATTCATGGTACAGAAGCAAGGAAAAAATAGGTTATTCTAAAGCTGTAATCAAGTAGAAATTAAAGAAAACATAAAACAGACTTTTGTATGGATTGTTTCAATTCAGTGTTTCAACTACTAAAGATATGTATAGGATCTAGTAAGACCAACTAATTTAGCAGCATATTCATAATATTTCTTTTAAAAATATCGAAAAATATTTCTCCTTGAGAAAATTACATATTTAATATTATATGCATTAATGGCCGTTTATACAAATAATATATCAATAGCCGTATGGGGTAAAATACAAATATGCTAAACCAAAAATCAAAATATTCAAAAAATAGGAATCAACAAGGCTAAAAACTTAATTACATTAGTATCGAGGTCATCGCAAAACAAGTCGTTTTATTAAAAAGACGATTAGAGCCGAATTGCCTAGATTTATTTTCCCATTTAGCACTAAATCTTCTATTTTGACACCTCAATTACAAGTGATTATCTAACGCCATACATAATTAAATCAATATTACCATCAACAAGCCATTCAAAATTTCAATAAAATTGAATATTTATCAAGCCCCTGAGTTCAAGGAAAGTTTGTGTTGTTATATAGTTAAAATTCATCGTACAAATGCGGCCGTTGTCTTATAGTATTTTTTTGTAGAAAGTAAGAAAATAAATATTTTAATGCATAATGAGGAATGTACTAACAAGAAGTTTTATTCAGATTGTTTTATATATATATATACGTATATATTTACATACCTTCACGTTTCGTCAACTTGGCACCGTGTGATGAGCAGAAGATGCTGCATAGAGCTAGAGTGGCCTAAAGAAATACGATGTAAAATTGTAGAAATTAGTTTAAAGTAGTTTAATTAATTATATTAAATAGTATTCTAGTTCAACTAAAATAAAAACTTTATAGTGCGGTCGTAATGTTTCTTCCCAATTCTAACATTGAAAATATATTTTGGTCGGATAAAATATAATTTTGCAACCCTATTTTTGTGATTCAATACTGGAACAGCATTACCAATTTTTAAATATGAAGTAACGTTAAATGTAGAATGAAAAAGCCTTTTATAATGAGGAACGTAAAATCATTTTTATTGTAAGTAGAAAAGATATAATTAAGCTGATCATTAGACTCGACTTGCAAAATTCGCTGAGTATCTATTGCACATCTATCAAGAGCACCTTGAACCAAATCAAAGAAATTATTCTTACAAAAGAAACATTAAATCGATTTTCGACTATATTTGTCTGTGAAAATACAGTAAAAAAGCAACTATTTAATTCAAGGCATATATTTACAATTAAACATGCATAGACCTTCAGCATACTATGTTCTTCTGTTTATGTATTTAAACAGAAGGAATGTTTTGTTTTTTACTTTGGTTAGGTAATTAGTTTGGAATTTAAAAGATGAAGCACAATTTTATTTAATATAAAAAATTACTAATCAGGGACTAAATAAGCACTAGTCGTGATAACCTCTTATTATTTTGAACTTATTATGTTTATACTAAGATTTAATATCAAACTTATATTTGTTTACTTACTTGACTTAAAAAGAGGTAAATTTTAATGTTCAAATTATAGTTTATTAATTCCAAACTTATTATTTGTATTGCCTTAATATTTATGAATTCAAAACTACTTGATTAATAATTTTCGTTTAATTAAAAAAAAACTTAAAACTAAAGTTTATTATTTATAAGCTATACGAATTTATACTAAGCATTTAGGTATATTTTAAGCACTTAATAAATTTGCTAAAACACAAAAAAACAAATATTCCTTCATGTTAATATTTCATATCAGAAAATTGATATTATTTTAAATACAATCAAAATTTATAAAAAGTCTCTTAACCCTGCTGTCTTATAGATGCAATTTTGCATATTAAAATGCAATTATTAAAATTAGCTTTATTATAACAATTATCATAAGCTACATTTTAACAGATACTAGGAGAATATTATCGCTTTTAACTAAAAAAGTCAAATGAATGTAAAGCCAAAATAGCTCAGATTAAAATTAAAATATATATCTAATCCTGTAAACAAAAATTATTAAAAAAAAAACTTTAAACAAAATTTGGACCAAAAGCTTAATTTAATTTAGTACTGATCAAAACCAATAAAGGTTTAATTTATTTATTTACCCATTGCTTGTATATATTCCTATATTTTTAAATAAATAACCACTAGCTACTGTGGATCTCAAATATAAATGATCAAAAATAAAAATGTCACTAACTCAGTAAAAATTAATATTTATTATTTTTTGTGGCTTACTACATAAAAGTGAATATAAAAAAAAGTCATTATCAGTGATAGGAAGTACATTCAGAATTATAATTTATACCGCGTATTTCTCATGCAACCTATTGTATGATGAAGAATCACATAAAATTCATGTCAGGAACAATTTATTAAATAGCTATTACAAATGAAAGTAAAAGTTTCTTGTTTCTTGTTTCTACTTTCCTAGATTAGGACTAGACGAGATAAACATACATTTATGTAAAACATACTAAAGTCCCGATTTTACAATTTCAAATATATTAAATATAAGACATAATATTAAAAAAAAACTGCTTTTAAATATCGAAAATAAAGCATTGAAATGTAGAGACACTTTTTCATGGTTTTATTAAAACCATCAAAAGATCATATTAAAAAAATCTCAAATATAAATAAGTAACGTCATTTTTAAGGTGATATAAACGTAAACCACGAAATATTGCACGAATATTTTATGAACATTACATAGTACAAGAACTTAATAAAAAAAAGATTTTTATTATAAGAAAATATTCAATTTAAAAATTATTCTTCAAAAATATATTGATAGCGACAGATTTTTAAATAAAGGCTTTAAAGAAAAATTACTGTAATTTTCTTCTAAATATTATGGTAATTAAAAATACAATTTATATTAGAATATATACTAAATTTATATATACTATTATAGATAAAAATATGAAATATAAATAAACTAAATCGTTGTTATGTAAATTCATATTCGTTTTTTATGTATTTTTAAGCCGCGACTTAAAAAATCATTAACTAAACTTACCACAAAACCCCTCATTTTAATAAAAAAAATATAAAACTAAAAACAACACACACACGAAAATAAACTATTACGAGCAGATCTACCGGTAAAGATCTACTGGTTAATGTTTAGGTTCAGCAGAATATCGTTTATATATTCTTCGGGTGGCCTGAAGGTGAAAGTAAATCAATTCGGCGGATGATCTTCTGTTATTCATATTAAACGCTGCTTTGAAGATGGTACTTCGAAGGATAAGGAGTTCGATTATTTTTTGGCTACTTAAAGCATATTATAGAACAATTTAATGTATGTAAATATTTTTTTTTTCAAATTAAAAAATACGTTAGATTTTTTTATCATTAAAGTAACTGAATCGAATTTAAGCTTTTATATTTTTTTAATATGATATTTTAGTACTCCAGTTATATTGTTTTAAGTTTTAAGGGTTAAGCTAGGTGTGGGGTCAAGTAAAATCCAAGCAGTTTTAAAATATAATTTTTTTTAATTACTTAAAAAAAACATGAAATCCTATATAACAATTGGTCTAAATATTTTTAAAACAATCTCATTATTTCTCTGTACGGTCTAGTTTTTAGAAGTTACATTTAACTTATTTAATGGGCCATTTGCATCCTAATTTAGATTATTTTATTGTTAATCCCTGTAGTTTAAACAGTTCAAATTTTATATACATACATCCATATAAATAGTGTGCCATTTTCTAAGCGTTTTCAATATGTTCTCTGGCTCTTTAAAATGCATTTTCCTAGTTTCATTATCTTTGAATTAGTTATATTTTACCTAGAAATAATTCAAAAATAGACGGTGGTCAAAGCAAGTTAGGTGAAGTATTATAGTCGGAATTAAAAACAAAGAATCTATTCCTTACTTTATTTGGGATGAGTTCCATAGAAATATATTACTTCAAGAAGTTGCTTTTATCAGTAACGCATAGAATTTAACTCTAAGATATCTTTTATTGGTGATATTAACAATAGGTCCTACTGTCTTAGACACTACTAATAAAATTTATTAGAATACATATCAGTTGTTTAATTACCACAGTACGCTATATCTGTCCTCGAAAAAGTGTAGAATTATTTTTTGAGAGTATGATAATGATTAGCTTAAGTCTTTCTTAAATATTTATGAATTTATTTTATAATTAAATATTAATGAAAGGCATCGGAGATAATGTAGTGTGATTCATGAGGTCTGGCTATTAAAAAACAAAACTTTATACGAAATAAGAATACAGTTTGGCTAAATTCCTTTTAAAAAACTATTAAAAAAAACGAGTAAAATCTACTCGAACAGTTAATATGAACAGAGATGAGCTTTGACATGATATTAATGTTACCGAGTATACTGTTAATTGTCTTACAAGTCTATCCTAGATGTACAACTAACTCAGAATAAAAAGTTAGTCTTTGGACATTACTCCTCCATCATTAGAATTTTAAACGTCTTCGTTGATCAGTTTTTCTAGAACCTTAATTGAGAAAGCCTTAACATATTTTTCATTTTGCCAAAAATAGATTACTTGAAGTAAAATACATAAAAAGATAACACAAAAAGTAATAAAAAAAATATGAGCGGCTTTCCACTGTAACTCTAAGTTTTGGGATTGTAAAATTTTGACAAGGTTAGCCTTATTTTTTTTAGGGTTTTTTAAGTTTTTAATTTACAGGTTAATAGATAAATCTTCTTAATGTAGGATTTGATTTTTATAATTGATCAAAGCTTGAAGTTTTTTGTGCTTATTAAGGCATCAAAGTCTTGAATCTTGTCAGAGGTTTTGATTTTTACAGGCTTTTCTCGAAAGGTTATAAAAATATTTTATTTGAATACAAGTTGCTATTTTTGGGGTATTTATAGTCAGAAGATTTATAGTCAATAATAATTTGTTTTTCAGGAAGATAAAAAAGGGGTAGTTCAATTTTTTGGTCTAATTTGTTAAAGTTATTTTTTGAGTTGAGGCTGATTTCTAAAAATTTTCTGAATTTTTGACTGGAAGTGAATGCTATGAATTTTCGTAATTTTGTCGTTTAGAATTTTGGAGTTAATTGGGATTATATGTATATACCTCAGTGGGTTGCTCGAATAAATAGGATTCGGGGTAGCTATATTGGGGATAAGTTTCTACATTAGTTAATTGAGTTAATTCCTTAGACGCAAAATTTCTGGGGCCTTCGAAAAATTTTCAGACAAACACAAACTTTAAAAAAGGAAATTCATCTTCCATGCTTCATGGAAGAAGTTATTTTGCTTATACGCCAGTTTTGATAACGTTTGGGCGTTAGTGGGAATGAAATTTTGTGCAAATTGATGATTATTAACAAGAGGTGCACTTAAATGACAAAAATTACGGTGCAAAGTTAGATGAACATTTGAAAAGTTTACTCGTAATTCAATCACATTATAATTATATTGTAATATAAAATATTGTAGCTGTTTATAGGATTGCCAAATTTTCATCTTAGTGGATTCTTAAACCATCTAAGTCCCTAGCCTTATCGGTGCATTTTGATTAAATTTTCTTTTGATCAGCATTTTTGTTATCCTATTGTGAAAATAATTCGTTTATGCAGATAATAAAACTTTCTAGATTAGTTTATTGTCTTGAAAAATAAGGTATAAGTGAAGAATAAAATCCAAATGTTTCCATTAAATTGTTATTTTAAAAAATAGAAGTTTCGCTTAAATTTAAGCTTAAATTCCCTAAAAGTTCAGTATTATAAAATTCCCTATATTTTGCAACACAACTCACAACAAAAGTTCATCCTAGAGAGAGGGAGCTAAAACGCTGGAGAGGTTCTGTCAAAGCGTAACAAGCTGTTAGAGAGATGAAGGGCATGATGGGTCTTAGTTTTGGCGGTGGTCTTTTATAGGAGTGCTTCTTACGCACAAATGTCTACCACTTTACTCCCATACACTGGATATGTAATTTTTGCTGTTCCTTCTCTCACTTTTTGTAATGTCCTTAGATTTGGATAGTGGACTAAGACTTAAAAACCACTTCTGCATAATGAGAATTGATAAAGGGTATAATCACACTATCCTATACGTAGCGCCAAATAAGAATATTGCTATATAATATAAATATATATAAAGTTCCTTTTAAGAAACTTTATTCTACAAGAAATTGACTAAATTCTACCTGGAAAATTAATATATACAGATTTAATGTTTCCGAGTATACCGTTCATTATTTTATATATACACTATATTCATAACTAACTCAGCATAAAAGGTTAGTTGTTGGACATTATTCGAGCAAAAGGCCCCTAAGTTGATAGAGAGGGAAACGTATGCAACGTCGAATAGGTAGAAGCGTTTACTTTTTCCGAACGAAGACATATTGTTATTTATGTGTTAGCAGTTTATCTCTAGAGGCTAGAAACGAACATTCTTCTTTTCATCGTGCCGAATAAAAAAATTAAGTAAGCCAGATACATAGATTATATTTAACCACTTATATCCTAAACCAGAATCAACAACTGTACAATATAGCCTTAAAATAAATATCAAAGACCTAATGAAACATTACAAAGGTATAAAATTGCTTACAAAGGCCTCCTGTTAATAGAAAAACCATTCTAAATTCATAATATCACCTATAGAGATTTTGCAATTTTCAAATGGTATTTTAACAATTGATTCCTTTTTTAAAATATGTAGAGGATCACTTTATTCTTGATAAAAATGCTGTACGCATCATTGGTGCTATTTCTCATTATCTCACTATCTCACACCCCCCTAAAAGTAGTCTCTAATCAATATCTAACAAAATTATGATCAAGGCTGTTTACAGTAGATGTATTCTTGTAGTATCCTAGCTTAAAAAGTTCGGTGATTCTGTCACCGTCTCTCTAAAATTTAAATATAAAAAAAATGAGTGTATATTTATCTTTTACTATTTTGTTTTTACATAATCTCATACTGGAGTTAATTATTAATACGTATTTCACTTAACTAAATTTTTTTAAATTGTATTTATTTGTAGCGCATTATAAATCAATTGAGATTAGGAGTCAAGGATTCTTAATTTTATTAAAAAAATTACAATAACTATAAATTGGCTTAAATATACATATTTAAGCTAGTCTGTAATTTATATTATATTTTTTATTACAACACCCAACAAATGTGTTTAGGATCGTGATTTACCCTAGCGTAAAATTATTCTATATCATTATTCTATTATATATTTTATAATAATTTGGATACTGTAAAAAGAATGCTTATTGCACTTTTTATTGATTTGGAAAGTGTAAATATTTGGATAGTAATATAAGCAAAACACATTTTTAATAACTTTTATATTTTGTAGTGGGCAATGATTATTTATATTACTTAATTCACCCTATCAGAAATAATATTTAATTTCAAACTTGTTTCAAGTAAAATTAAAAACATATTACATTATTATTTTTACTGATATAAAATGTACAGAAGCAGTCATTTTCTTACATTTTAATAGGGGCATTTCTTAATGAGTTTAGTTATAGAGTTGTTTGACATTTTTTGCTTTATTTATATATTTTGACTTTCTAAATCAAGAAGAATTTTATATTTTTTTAATCCAGCAAAACTTCGGTTAATAGTATATAGTCTAGTATGGAAAATGGCTATCAAATACCACTTTAAATATATTAGCTAAAAGTGTTCTTCTTTACATTTATGTCACGTACTTACCTTGAGAATATGCGTTATCAATAATATATTAAATGCATCTCTATTAAAGACAAGGATCAAACAAAGATAGATATTTGCGTTGGCTATTCAATAATCTAAAGAGCTTGACAAACAAATTGACCAAGACAAACTAATATCTCGCAATGATTAACAAATATTAAAATAAAAATCTATATATTGTTTTATCAAAGGGTAAACAAAATAAAACCATTGATTCTCAACATATTTAAAGGATTTGAATTTGAACAGGATAGATGTTAAAAAATACCTTATATATAATAATATCGACAAATTCGCAATTAAATTAATAATATTTGGTAAATTTATAATGCTTAGCCTTAAGATATATCAGCGATATATCTGTAGTATGTTCACTTCGCTATAACTAAATTTCATAAATTGTCTTAAAATTAATTACATTAAGGCTAGGTTACCTGCATATTTTTAACGTTGGGTGGTAAGAGTGACTTTTCTTACTAAATAGAATCTTTAAAGCTATACCTGTAGAAATAATATTAACATCCCTTATTTGTTTCGAGGATACTAGATAGTCATTTTTTTTTTAAATGTAGGTTTGGAATGGTATTTTAGAGTTAAATAATCTAAATAGTCCTACATAATTGCAAATACTTGTAAATAGTATAACTCTTAAATAGATTTAGCTATAATTAGAACATAATCTTATTATACTTAGAAAACACTAGATCATTTATTTTTCGTCTTCGGATGAACCAAAAGGGCGACTAGAAATAAAACTTTGTTTTCCAAAACGGGAAACATTTTTTGATACTGAGAATTCGTTATTATAATATTAGTTATTATAATAATATTATAATATTATAACATAATAGTTATTATAATATTATAGCAGGTATTATTTATTAATATATAATTGATGGATCACCTGAACCTCACATTATTCAATTAAAATCTAAAAAACTATCTTAGGTAAAAGATTTATCGCACCAAATCACAGTATTATTTAATAAGTTTCCCTAAAGAAATTTATCAAAACATAATACAATAACTAATTACAATACATTAATTAACCGAAATCTATTTTCTAATACTAAAAATAAGTCTCCTACTCTTTTTAACCACAATCAATGTGATATAAAATCCCTGCTTGGAATGTCCGGGTTGTTATGTTAATCAAACATCTTAGTGGTTAAAGCAGAGAATAACACAACATAACAGTGATTAAAAACTAGGAAAAACCTCTTGCGCGGTTGCTGAACATTCTCAAAAAATAGAACATCACTTCAGTTATGATCAAGTTAAAATTTTAAAGCAAGAAAATAACTATAAAAGCCGTTTGTTTTAGAAAACTTATTACATAAGTAAAACAGAATACTCTTTAAACTATAAATCTGACGCAAACCAACCAAGTAACATCTATAGTAATATTTGAAGCCGTATCCAAATAGTTCACAGACAATAGTTTATACTCGGTATAGCAAATAGTTTGCAGAAATATACTTACACTTTTTATCAACGAAATCATGTTTGTTACTATCGATAGACAGTCGCACTGCTCCAAAACCAATAAAAGATGTTTTGTTTACTTTTTTTTATATTCTTGAGACGTTAAACTGACTCTATGTTGGAAGTTATATTTATTGTCCTTTTATTTACAATGTTTATCTTGCATGTTAAGTAATTCTTCATTTATCAATTTTATTGCTATCAATTCTTTTATACATGAAGATACTTTTTATTCTCTTAAAGTTTCTCCTGAAAATGCAACTAAAATATAGTGCGAAATTAGATTTAGTATAGTATAATAAAATATTGAGAACAAACAAATGAGTTTTATTAGTCACAAACCGGTAGCTGATTATAAGCTTGTATTTCTATATATTTATATTTACTTTTCTCAAGACCTCAATTAAATATATCTGAAAATAAAGCGAAAATTAAAAAATTATCCCAAAATTAAAATAACTATTGTATAATAATTATTGGGCACACATTATGCGTTGGAGTTATAACTATGAATCTCATAGAGACAAGTGAATACAAAGCAAAGGCACGGACGCTTTTAGGCAAATCTGAATTAATCTAAACATAGTCAGGTTGCCTAAGACTAAATGAGCAATGACAGATGTTTATAAGTCATACTAACAAGATATATAAAAAGTCCATTATATTGCAAGGATTAAAGGATGTAAAAATTACTTTAACTTTTTATGCGAGAATCCTTATACAACAATATGGAAAAGTGTTACATCAGTTCTTAGGTCAAAAGTTACAGTTCAGTCATCAGTTCGCTTAATAAGTAAAGGCATTTCCACAAATACCAACCACAGAAAATTATTGAAAGTACTGAAATTTTTGGATCACAACAATACAGACTGACCAACAAGTGCCTCACAAGAACCAAATTTGATAGTGCTAAACTGGGTTGTAAAAAAGTGCACTGTTATAGATTTAAACATTCCTTTTGACTACAATATTGTCAAAACCAAAAATAACAAATATCAACCACTTGGAAACGAAAGAAATATGGAAAATGCACAAAATTTAAATAAAAACTATCGTCATTTCGGGGAATACTTTGATCTGCAAGCAAATACTTAAATAGCTGAAAATTACCACAAAAAATAGTAATAATTTTAATAATAAAAACTCAGAGTCAAAAGTTTACATATGGTTACTTGAAAAGGCATATACTTTACATAGAAAAACCTAAGACGTCTAGGGTTCTATGTCTATAAGACGTTTTAACGTCTGACGTTTTGACGTCCAATAAAATATATACACTTGCCGATAAGATTGAAAAAAAAATTTAACTTAAAACAAAAAAATAAATATTACTGAAAACAAACAAAATGAATAAATCAGATGAAATAGGGTAAATTTGGAATTTGTGTAATATATAACTAATAAGATATTCCTTTTTAGGAGCTCCATGGTGGGAAGGCCCAACACATTTTATGTCCAATACTTGACCTGTTTTCTGAATTTTTTTTCTCAATATTCTTATTTTAATTACTTTGCGGACTATTTCAAACTTTTTTAGAGTAATACACCTATTCAACTCATATTGTTGATTATTAGTAGCCCTTATGTATTTTTGTTGTTTTGAAGTGTCACACTCTAAGGTTCTTGCTTCAAATAAATTGAAATGCTTTATTTAATGCAATAAATAAATATATTAATTAAATCAAAAATAAAGAGAACATTTTAATTATTATTAGGTATAATACAATGAATAAAATGTGTATTTTTTAACAGCGGTCTGATGTCTTTGGCTTCTAAATAATATTGAACCTGTTGATTATCAAAAAAGGTATAAGCCATTAAATCGCAGTGGAGAGATTCGACTCTCTTTATTTTTTCCAAGCGAAAAACGATTTAGAAAAAACTAACATAATGCTTGTTAGTACTTGCACAAAAACACAACTATTATAAATAAACCTATTACAAAATGACCGTCCTAATTAACT
The DNA here is from genome assembly GCF_022605725.1 of Anthonomus grandis grandis. NCBI lineage: Eukaryota > Metazoa > Arthropoda > Insecta > Coleoptera > Curculionidae > Anthonomus > Anthonomus grandis. Next base: position 32,104,010 of record NC_065548.1, on the reverse strand, counting down.
TAAAACAAAACTAATAAGTGTATTGAAACACCACGTTCAAAACAGATTTAGACACATCTTCACGTACATACATAGGAGATTCTTTATTGTTTTAGCATCGCTTAAGAAAATGCGTGAGAACTGAATAAATGAAACATATATTTTGGTTTAAGGCAAGGTTACTCGGTTATTGCTAATGTGTATCTCTGAAATTAATAATCTCTTAAAGCTAGTAATTCTTTGTTTAATTCCACATGAACAAATATGACTTTAGGTTAGTAGTTTGAAAAATGCTTTCTAGATTTCGAAAGAGTGCAGTATTTTATGGTAAAAATATATTTTTTTAGGCATGTGTCAACTGGAGTTAAATTCCAAATAAAAGAAAATGTAAAAGATAAAAGGAGTTTTTTTTTAATACTACTTTTTTATTTTTTTTTCAACACTTGTGACGCACAAGAGTATACCGAAATTGCAATTCTTATAAGCCCGGTCTTAAAAGTTGAGTATACATACAGTGTCATTGTTTTTCTCATAGACCTACCTCAATACCATACTCTTATGTGCAGCATAACGTTTTCCAAGATTTTCAAATTATTTTAATTACATTTCAATTCTTTAGTCTTGATATATTTAGTAGAAAATATGGTTGGTACCTACAAAAATGCCACTATAATTAATGGTGTCAATTCACCTGACTTTTAGCAAACTTTAATATTTGTACTACATATTATATTTATTATTTTTCTACTGACGGAAGGATCTTTATAGACTTCGTTACCAATAAGCTTAAATATTTTCAGATTTTTTTTAGGATGAACTCGTGTTTTGGTTTTTGTTTTTCAAAATACTAGCGATAACGAATAAAAACTTCTTAAACCCTTTTTCATTAAATGCATATTGTCCTTCGCTAATTACGAGATTTTTTGCTTCAGTGTTCAATATGAGTTGCTTTCATAAAACTTCAAGCTATTAAAATGAAATCAGGTCTATTGTTCTTCTATTTACGCACTTAATATAAAGATCTATATATATAAGTACATATCTATAAATATAAGTACAGTCCGGTCAGTTTCATTACTTAAGGGATTATGCTATCAAACTCTATCCTTGCTTGAAACTGCCCTTTTAAATTCTGTACAGACTTTTGAACGAAGTTGTCGATACAAGCTGCAACTTGCGGTTTTTGAATCTAATCTTTTCTTGTTGCTATAGGTTTATATTCTTCTGAAGCCCCTGCAGGTTGCCAACAATTTGTAGGTTATCCTGTGACCTAGTTAAAGCTTGCTGGTTGCTTATATCACTTTCCCGCTTAAAAGAATTAATTTAGATATTCAGGATCAGGAAGTTATTCATACCATACATTTCAAATCAGTAAGGCGTTATTAAACACCTTACTGATCAGCAGCTTTCTGTGCCATCACATTTAATTCTCAATAATGCAAAATTAACTCAGTTTATGTCTTTCAGTGTATTGCCTGTAGTCAATCATCCGTCTCCCCAAATTTATTACATTGAAGAAAATGCGGACTATTCTATTGCAAGCTCTGCATATGTATTCCTGGTTGAGCGCTGACTGAGCTGCCTGCACTACATGTTCAGAAGGTGGGGCCCTTGTTTTTATATGGTCTCAATACGGTTCTTCGAATTGAACTGGAGATGTGGCTTCTTGTATGTCAGAGTCCCGCTTCGTCTTCTACTAGGCTTCCTCCATTCATGAGTGTGCCACCATTTTGGTGGTTCAGAATGGTCTTTTAGATGCATCTTAGGACAGGCGACCATACCAGAGGGCTACTCTTCCCCAGCTCTCCACGCGGGTTACTATTTAAGGAATTCTCAACTTGATTATCTGGTGATAGTAGTGTAAAAGTTTATTATTAAAATTTCCACAATTTATCTTCTAGGCAGAGAGAAAAGGAATAAAATGAATGCAGACAAATTTAAAATTTTTTTAAAATTTAAGAAAAATTATTACCTAAAAAAAATTTAAAACAAATTCACCGCATTTGCTACCCCAAAATTAGAAAAAAAACTTAAAGAACAAGTTAAATTCCTTTGGTTACTTTACGCCGTCTAATTTGCCAGAAAATGGCAACGAGGATATACACATTTTAGTTTTTGAAGTTTTTTCATAGATCATTAACTGATAACAAAAAAACAACGGCTATATGGATTTAAAAAAAATTGAATTATAGTCTATAATTAAAAATTAAGATAAAACAAGAATTCTAATATACGGGTCAGTTTCAAACTATTGCCATTAATTTGTTATAACATAAATACGATATGATGGTTATACACCACAAAAAATCCAATAGAGATAAATTGAGTGACCAAAGAGGTATCTAATTACTAATCGTAACTCTTCTTTCTATTTAGCAAGCGGAAAATCTGATGTTTTAAAAATTAAGTCGTGTATAATGTGTAGGTGTATAATGTGTACGAGTATATGTGTGTTGTGAACATCCGAAAATCAGTACGAGACCTATGTGCTTACACAAAGATCTCGTACAAAATTAAATGAAAATTTAATTTTAATACTACCATTTTGTTCTTTTTCCATATTCTTTATATAATAAATAATATGATTTATTTTGTAATAAGTGTCATGTCTATGCCGGATTATTCACTTTCATACTATTGATTAATTGAAGAAAATATAAAATTGAAGCATTGGAAATTTTAAATTTAATTAAAACGGTGCTTCTGAGCGACTCGACAAAGGTATATATTTTCTAAGTAATATTGATAGATTTAAGATTTCTACGAAAAATCCATAAACATTAAGGCAGAAAAAGTTGTAAACGTTTTTACCTAATCGGTATCGCCGAGAGCGCCCTCTAGGATTTACACATAAATTAACATTGAATTCGAATTTCTCGACCCCAAAAACCCTATATTACCAAATTTTGTGCTAATATGATTCTTTTTGTATGAATTATTAAGAAATAATGAAAATAAAATTAAAACTCTAACATCCAGTATCTTGGTTATTATTAATTTTCGGACTAGACAAATTTCGTCAAATCATAATATTTTCGACCAAAGAATATGTTGTTGCTCTTTGTCGATTAAGTTATGGGACACCTTGTATATCGTAATAATATTAGGTTACCGAGGACTAAAATGATACAATTTAATCAACGAAATGACGGTTTTTAAAGTAAAATTAATATTTTCTTGCATACTATGGAGCAACTAACATTGATCCTGTGAATAACTACTAAATTAAACATTTTAAAATTCAATAAATTTATCAATAAACGTGTTATTTGGTTTAATTGATAAATGCTCTTTATATTAAAGCAAATAGCATAAAAAAACTAAAAATGTCAGTAAGTCTTAAAAAGGTATTGATTTTTATAGAACGACACATAAACTATTTACGCGTAATATCGAAAAGCTTTTAGTATAAAGGTCAAGTTCATCAACCACATTATACCAAATAAACTTGATTTTTACATACATCCGCGAATCTGATTATCTTGAAGCCCTTTTTTGCTGAAAATACCGGTGAAAACTGATGAATCTTTATATTCATAATTCGATGATCAACCTTGTGAAAATTAGGACGCAGACCTTGATCAAAAATGAAAATCGGCCACGATTTGATGGATGCAACATTTAATAAGACTCAACGATTTAACTATTACGCGATTTCTAAGCCATAAGCACCCATATATGATTTGATTTAATAAGTTAATGCATGCAGTTCGTGTACTCGGTGTCTGCAACCCCATTATTGTTCACCTCTTATTAGATTTTATGACATTCAATTTAATAATTTGCATTGGAGTAATTATATTAGCGACTATCTGTTGACATTAAAAATATTCATAATATTAGGAAAAGTGTTCAAAATAAATATAGAGAGATGAAAAAAAATAGAGAGGAGCTTTTAGTTTTTAAAATTTTATCGTTGATGATTTCCATACGACATTAATAGAGCTTTTGATCACACAAATTTAATATTTGCATTTCACTGACATATTTCAAAACTATACGAAAATGATCTGACTTTAGGACTACGGACAACTGTACATTTTTAATTCTGCAATTTCCATTATTTTTGCTTTTAACAAATCGTTGTCATGATTGCTATATTAATTGCCCGTTTCACATTCTTTTAAATATCTTGTATCAATTATGAAATATCATATATTAAGTATCATATCGGTTTGTATGCGTGCTTTAATAAAACTTAAAAATGATTGTCCAGAAATATGGAAGTAAACGAATACTATTTTCCTACTTGAAATTAAAAAAATTGGCGCTTGAATCAGCTACATTGTCTATCTCTTTTTTCTGTTCTTTCCAAGGGGATGAAGAAAATTATAAAAATTAAATACTAGAAATATTGTTTAAAACCTTATAATTTGATTTTTGATTATCGTCTAGTTATGAAAAAACACAATACTAAAAACGTACAACATTTTCACGATCCTTTTATCTTGTAATTTACTTATTTGTCCATTTAAGATGTCAGACAATCTTTTAACTATTCTATTTTGTACCATTGCATAGATAGACATGACCTAAAGTCATGTAAATAAATCTCTTGCTGATTGTGACGTTATTAATACAATGGACTGGTTAGTTTAATAGTTCATCGAGTTCAGAATGGGATGGAATAAGAGAGTGGAAAGATACTTCAAATTGATTGCGAATATATGTACTAATAATAACTATAATATGAGCTTTTTTTGTTAATTATGCGTTGGTTCTATTCCACCTTTGAGTTCTATTTCCACCTTTAAACAAAAAGAGATTATTTTTACTAAAGAAAAAACAACGTTCAGTTTTTTGGTAAAACTTAATTATTAAAATGTTATAGGTATCCTATAAAAGTTTTTTTAGAGACCGATTATATATAAATCAGTTTGTGTGTTCCTTAACTTAAAAAAGGTAATGTATTTAAAATGGTATTCATCTATTAAATTTTGAGTTTTGCCAAGAAACTTGAAGTACAAATTCCAGTTGAAACGCATATTAATTGTTTATTTTAGACATAGACAAAAAACAATTTCGATTTCATAAAAAAAAACGGTTTCATAAGCTACTTCGATAAGTTTGTATTTCAAGATTATTTAATCATATATAGATTAAACTCTAGATAAATGTAAAAAGCAACATTTTTCTATGCTTTGTCTTTAATAATAAATACTTAAGTTCAATTATTGTTATCACCTAGAATGTTTACACTGGTTAATTCGTTATTTTTAGAGTCAAAGTTTTAAATATCAAGTTTTGCAGGTATTGAAATGATTTTTCAGTATCTTCTTAATAGACTAATCTTTCTATAGTATATAACAAAGACTTACTTATTGGTATTGAAAATTTAAAATCGGTTATTATATCTCCAAGTTAATTATACATTTCGCTATGTTTAAATATTAAGTATTTTAAATAGTTAAAAAAAAATTTTACCATGCACAGTGATAGAAAACGCACCAAAACCCCCAGACGTCAAAAATGTTGTTGAACTATACATACCTGAAAGTTTTCGGGATAGCTGAATTTGGAAAAAGATGTTCATTTAAAAAAATTCAAAATGGTATCAAGCTCAATACATGATGCTTTGTATCAAGATCAATACATGATACATGTATACATTTTTGTAAAAAATCGTGTTTCGTATTAAAATCAAATGATACATACATTTTCGGGATCGCTGCATTCGAAAATGATGTACATTTAAAAAAACTCAAAATGACGGTAACAAAATGGCAGGCAACTTTTATTGTAAATAATCGTGTATTAAAATCAACTGATACGTACATTTTCGGAGTCACTGAATCCGAAAATGATGTGCAATGTTTGTGATGATGTTATAAAAAATTCAAAATTTTCACATAAATTAACATTTATTACACCCAAAAACAACTCTCTTTGGGTTTCTTTACATGAATATTAAAAATTATCGTTTTTGATAGCATGGGATAGCATGGGTTTTTTAGACGATCATGCGTCATGAAGATTTAACGTACTATCAGCGACACTGTAAATGACAGAAGCCAATTTGACGGAATATACAGGGTATCCCAGATCAAATGATATACATGCGTAAACGGTAAGAGATGTAGGTTCGGTTTAATGGAAAAAAAATGTGCTATTCCAAGCCCAATCAGATGCCTTATTAAGATCTACGATATCTACAGGGCTTTTTAAAATATCGGGCTAAATCTAAAAGTTAAGTTTTTAGAAAACTGCAATATCGTCGCCATGTTAAATCCAATTTTAATAAATTTTGGTAGTTTTGAGTTATCTATTATTGATTGATTCGATTGACTTTAACGATATTATTCTAGGCATTTTAGATTTTTTGCAACCTTAGTCAACTTTATTTCTTATGGACACCATATTGGATTTAAGCGTCATTAATTCATATTAATGCATATATATTGCGTAATATATATATCGCGTTCAGGACAGAAGGGGACATGTATCTATGGAGATCATTTTGACCTTGAGGTCGTTTTTGAAGGTAATTTAAGGTCAGAGTAATTTTTTAATGGTCAGAGAAATTGGGAGAGAAGTTGGTAATAAATATTTATTATCAGAAAGCAATATATTGTATTTAGTAATAATACATTTTATTTGCGTATCTTTTAATTTATTATTGCCTTAAAATGCAACAAAATTAACATCAATGGCCTTTTAATAAAATGACCTTCGCAGACCACTAGTAAATAAATTAGTAAAAACCTAATTTATAGGTGTTAACTATTAAATACCAATATTGCTTGTAAGTCTTTTACTTTCATTTTCTTTTAATTTAAAAGCAGGAAGTATTAATATCTGGTTAAAAATTACTTTTTAAGCAACCACATTAACTCGCAACTAATTTACTAAAGAACATTTTTAGACTGGTCTACATAATTTTTATAAAATATAATAAAGCCATATATTCTCTGTCGAAAAAAAATAATGGTATTAGCTCATCTTTGAGAGTAATGATGAAATCATTATACATTATTGTAACGTTCATCTTGAAATCTGCTACCTTATTACAGAGTATGTTAAGGTTGCTTCATATTTTATTATACTAAGTGTGGCATCTGTTTCGTTTTGTTTTTGATCAGTGAAGAGATAGCCTTCAAAATAAAATGGAGAGCTCAGTATTTCAAATTCGTAATATTTGCTTATTATATTGTATTAAAAAGATATTTTTTAATGCAAATCTAAAATTATTTCATAATTTTATCAAGATCACTCAAGATAATTATATAAGTTTTTTATCTTACAATTCACAGTACATACTTACCGATTATTAATATAAAAACTAAAATGAGTGAAGCTAAATTTACCTTGTGATATTACCTTTTTGCGTTTATAAGCAAGATATAAACTTATATTAAAACTTAATATATTAAAACATAGTTTTTTAAATTTTCTATGAAACGAAGTAAGGACTTCGTTAAATATAATTTGTATAATATATTGCAGATAAAGAACTCAACGTTAGAGTTAGGATTGGCGCCAACATTGGAGACAAAGTCTGACCAATGCTGGCCTAGCTATTGATATTGGTTGATGATTTTATTGACAAACGGTTGGTCTCGTTGTGTGTATGACCAAAGTATAGTGAATATATACTAGGATTATAAATATTAACACCAAATCGATAATACCTAAATATTATTTTAGTTTTATTAGGATTCATTTAATAAATAGAAGCATATAATTAAGTAGTGGCAAGTCCTTCCCTACCACTTTCATTAATAGTAAACAAAAAAAAAATAGAAAGTAGACAAAAGATGGTTTATTTATTTTTAATACTCTGGAAGATAAAATGGTAGGAACCTATTAAAGAATTGTGGAAAGAAAAAATATGACCCTAAAAAATATGACAATTTCTGTAAGATGTTTGACACAAATTTTTATTGTTGAATAAAAAAGGGTGGTAAAATATCAAAAATGTATAACATATAACTGTGATTTCCCTATATGTTGCTCCTTAGTTTTTCAAAATTGATTCACAGAACTCTTTGGAACATGCACAATTCTATTTGATTTTACTTTAAAACTTGCTGCATTATTAAAAGTAAATGCTAAAACTGCTCTCCGCTAACCTCTATACTATAAGACTGGTTATCTTTAAACCGATGTCGTATGTACATTCTGTAGTATCTTTGATACCATTTCGCAACAAATATCAATGATTTATGCTCGTAGAAGTTTCAATGTGTCAGGTGGAAAACTTTGCTTTTTGGCTTCACGAATAAAATACAGAGAAGTTAAATCTGGTGACCGAGAAAGCCATCCAATTACACCCTTTCTTATGTCCAATAAAGCGTCCTGGAAATATGTGATCGAAATAATTGCGCGTACTTAAAGAATAATGCGGAGCATTTTTACCTGCTAATTTTTGTTATAAAAAGGCTCTTTCGCAAAATTATTTATTGTAAGTTAGGTCAAGAAAGGTGATAAAAACTATCCTTTTTTTTGCCATTGATTAGGGAATGAATGAAGTGTATGAAGCCTATACATGTTTCAGGGATACAAAGAGGCTAGCCATGTCTTTATAACAGAAGAAAGTACAAAGGATGTCAGACTTTTTGATATGAGACTGAACAATGTTGCAAAATTTTGCAACATTGATAAAAACTACACCCCAACATAATAATTGGGTCTGCTGATGACGATTCTAGTTCTAAAGAGAGTCTTTTAGAATAATAAATATTGGTAAGTATATACAGGATGTTTCGAAAATATTGTGTCAAATTGTAAGGCTGGGTAGATTTCGCCAAAACAAACCTTTTTTACTTATTAACCTATAGGCGCATGCATTCAGTGATAATAGCACATTAAGATCCACACAGTGGTATCCAACCTCGGACACGGGAAAATGTGATTGGAAACCGTGTTAGTAAATGACATAAAAACACAAGGAATATTTGGGAGAAAAATTTGTTAAAAAAAAACATGTTTTAATTTAAAAGATGTTCAAAATTCTGACCACTCGCTTCACTGACAGCGTCGTACCATTTCCTCCTGCACACGTTGAAAAACTTCCGGAAGTTCTTGAATTTCTGCAGCAGTCGCAACGATCCTTCCTACTAACTCTTCCTCTATTTGAATCGGAGTTTTGTACACAAGCGCTTTCATGTGACCCCATAAAAAGAAGTCACATACTATCAGGTCAGGTAAACGTGGAGGGCATGCATTTGATGCGCCCCTGCCGATAACTCTTCCCTGATATGCCTGGTTTAGATGTTCCCTGACGGCTAACCGGTAATGTGCTGGGGCTTTATCGTATTAGTACCGCATGTTTGGTCTGACATTCAGAGGGGAACATTTTGTAATAATTCGGGAAGCATTTTTTGCAGAAATGTCAAGTAAATATCCCCATTTAGATTCTGGCCAACCAGAGTATTATGAACAAGTCCTGCCAAAACATTCATTCTAAACATTTGTTGAAAACCACGCAGGTGCATAGCGTGAGGGTTCTCTTCCGCCCAAACGTGGCTGTTGCAGCTGTTGAAAATCCCTTCGCGAGTAAAGGCGGCTTGAAAACATCTTGTCGGACTTGCATTGTCTTATTTATTTAATGTAACACGACGTTTCGGTTGGTAAGTATCTCCAACCGTTATCAAGTGTAAACTGACGTCAGTTTACACTTGATAACGGTTGGAGATATATATATTATAATTTCTGTGTTGCGAGTTATTTTGTGAATATGCTGGTGGTTTGTTTATTAATGTTGGTTGTTTGTTATGGTTTATTGGTATAAATGGTTTGTATACATTTTGTGTATAATGGAAATTTTCTTCCTCTGATATCATTGTCATTGCGGTTTCTATGCAATCCAGGATTTTTAATCGGATAATACTTTGTAAGAGGAGTACTTTGTCATACAATATATAATATATATAATAATATATAATATATATATATTATATATTATAATATAAATATATATAATATTATACAATATATAATAATATCCAAATCAAAATAATTTTAGAACCTCAAATAATAATTTTAATTAATAACATGACTATAGACCGAATTTTATTCCACCTAATCATCAGAATTTAAATCAAAATCCAAATTTCCCTCGAGGTCCAGTTCCAATACAACCTAGATCAATGCATCAACGCCCTCTTCCAACTAATCAACAAGTTTTCGGTACCCCAAAGAACATTTTTAAACCCACAGGTCGAACCCCCCTGGACAAACCTGAGCCAATGTTAACCAGAACATATTATACAACGCTATCAAATTCTAACATTCACCCCAATAATTATTTTAAGCCATCAGGCCCTAGAAATTTCATCTCACAAGAACTTTTCCAAGTGAAAAATAAAAATCTAGAAGAAAATATCATAACCAATTACCACCTTAGTGAAAATAATGACGATTATTATGGAAATAATGTTGAAAATCCCTATGAGACAAATTCCTACAAAATAAATAGAAATAACCATAAATAGAAAAGAAGAATTTTCATATTACCAACCCTTCGAACACCCTACTATTACATACGAAGTAAATACGCAAGTCACTAATAGCCTCCCTTACATCGAAATTCAAAACCCACCAATTAAACTATTAATACATACTGACTGTTATCCATCAATATTACGACCCTCTATCGCTGAAAAATATTTTCCTGACAAAATTTATTAATTTTCATCGATATTAAAAACCGGAGTTGGAGAAAAAGAAGTTCTCTACAAAGCCAATACTCCAGCCTTTACAGAATTGCAAACAAATGATTTAATCGATTTCATACTCTATGATTTTCATAACTATTATGATGGTATTTTAGGTCTTCGAGAATGAACTAAATTCTATATCATAAAATGTTGATAAAGTCAAACGGTACTACAACCTTGTCATTCAGATATCGCGAGCCTGACTCAACATTTAAAATCACGGTCAACGCCTACGAAATTCTAAGCACAAAGGTACCCATAACAACACATGATACTATTAATATAATTATACCTGAAGGAACAATAAATAACTCACTATATATACCAGAAACGCTCTGCACAGCAGAAAATGGTTTTGCACGTGTTGATATTCAGAATAACACAGATGAGAATATTACTGTTGAATTAATGAGTCCAATTGACTATAAAATTTTACCAGATTACCATAAAGATAATTTCGAATTTTTTCACCTAGACAATTTAATTAATTTAAACCCAGAAATATCCCAAAATAATTACACTACATCTAACAAAAATCTCGATATTACCCAATTTATAAGACATGACCATCTTAATAAAGAGGAAAAGTCAAAAGTTTTTAAATTAATCAGAGAATTCTTAGACACTTTTCATAAAGAAACTGAAAAACTATCATTTACAAACAAAATCAAACACGAAATCAAAACACACGATGAAATATCGATATACTCAAAATCATAAAGATATCCTTTTATACACAAGAAAGAAGTTTAAAAACAAATCAATAAAATGCTGAAAGATGAAATTATAAGACCCAGCCAAATTCCATGGAGTAGTCCAATATGGATAGTAGGTAAAAAACCTGACGCAAGTGGAAAACAAAAATGGCGAATTGTCAATGACTACAGAGGAGACAATTCTAAAACAATTGATGACAGATACCCTCTGCCAAACATGAATGATATATTAGACAAATTAGGAAGGTGTACGTACTTTTCCACCATCGATTTATCATCAGGATTCCACCAAATACAAATAGCATCAAACTCTATTGGAAAATGGCCATTATGAATACGTAAGATTGCCATTCGGATTAAAAAACGCATCAGCCACCTTTCAGAGAATCATGAACAATACACTGAAGGATATTCAAGGAAAAACCTGTTTAGTCATGGATGACATTATTATCTTTTCAGCAAGCCTAGAAGAGCACATAAAAAACCAGCACCGTGTTTTCCAAAGATTAAGAACGGCAAAATTGAAAATTCAACTTGATAAATCTGAATTCCTAAAAACAGAAGTTGAATTCATGGGACACGTGATACCGAAAGACGGAGTTAAGCCAAATCCTAGAAAAATAGAGGCGATCCCGAGAACACCAAAGGAAATAAAATCATTCCTAGAACTCTTAGGTTACTATAGACGCTTTACAAATGGATTCGCGAAATTAACAAAACCATTCACGAAACGCCTAAAGAAAGGAGCAGTAATAAAACACACCCCTGAATACATACAAGCCTTTAAAACATGTAAACGTTTGTTATGTTACGATCCTATACTACAGTACCCAGACTTTAGAAAACCCTTCATTTTAACCACAGATGCCTCAAGCATAGTAATAGGAGCTATATTAAGTCGAGGAAAAATAGAACAAGATCTTCCAATTGCATACGCATCTAGAACCTTAAACCAAGCCGAATGTAATTATTCGACGATAGAAAAATTACTTTTAGCATTACTACGGCTACGAAACATTTCAGACCTTACTTATTGGGCAGGAAATTCATAATTGTTACAGACCACAAATCCCTGCAATACCTCTTCAACATAAAAGAGCCAAACTTCAGATTGGTACAATGGAGATTAAAATTGGAAGAATTCGATTATGAAGTCCAATACAAAAAATGAACCCAGAATACAAATGCTGATGCTTCATCCAGAATAGAGATTAACATGATAGAAAATGATTTTATACTTGGAAGCCCTGGAGACATCATTGAAGAAATCGATCAATACATTGCAAATGAAAATGCTACTTTAGATGGTTTAGATCAATTACCAGATCTATTTAACTCTGCCTTAAATGTACAACCAAAATCGAATAAAATTAAAATTCTTTCCGATATACAAATATTATCCCCTCGTGACCAACGTCCACAAAATGGAGATACTATCCACTCAGCGGTAGATGACCCAATATTAAATATACCTATAACAGAAAATTGTTTAAATACCTACAACCATCAAGTTCTAATTACTCACCATACAAATAAACAATATCGTGCCTTTAAAACAAAACATTTTGAGAACAAAATCAGATATCACCTAACTTTGACTAGCAACTATATAAACGAAATTGTATACTTTTTTCCGAGAATATATCGATCCTAAAGTTGTACACTGCATGTATAATGAACAATCTGAAATTGAAAATTTAGAAAATAAAATAGGAGTAATATTATCTAAAACATTTAAATATAACTCTTAGAAATTAGTAATCTCCAAAACATTCTTAAATGATATAATAAACGTGGAAATGCAAACGAATTTAATAAAGAACCATCATGAGAAAACTTGCCACCGAGGTATTAATGAATGTATGAGAGGTCACTGAAAAAACTATATTACTGGCCCAATATGAAATTAAACCTCGCCCAGTACATAAACAATTGTGACATATGTCAACAAGCTAAGTATGACCCACGTCCTCCAAAAATAGAATCTTCATTAATACCCACACCTAGAGAACCTCTAGAATCCATCCACATGGACACTTTCCAAATTTCTAAAGTAAAATTCCTAACGATAATAGATGTTTTTTCACGTTACGTCCAAGCTTGCCCCTTAGAACTTAATTGCGACGCAATTACAGTTCTGGATAATTTAACTATTTTTATAAGTCACCATGGACTACCTCATCAGATAACCGGTGATAGTGGCACCGAATTTAAAACTTCCCTATTAATTGATTTTTGCAAACTTCACAAAATAAAAATTAATTTCACTACTACCGGAGATTCAAACAGCAATAGTCCTATTGAAAGAGTCCATTTAATCTTAATTGACCACATTAGAGTTTTAAAACTTAAATTCCCAAATGCGACAATGAAACAATTATTAATGATTTACGCGATTACAGGTTACAATTTCGCTGCATAGTGTTACTAAACAAAAGCCCTTTGATGTCTTAAATGGACGTCCAAACGCCTTAGACCCTTTTGACTTAACTGATGAGAATATACTGAATAAATATGTTAATGATCGTAAAGATCGATTAAAAATTATCTATGATGAAATCTATAATCAATCTCTTAATACTAAATTACGCTTAAATGAAAAACAAAATAAAAACATAGAAACCCCCATAGATATCCCATCAGGATCAAAATCTTCGTGACCGACAAATCCGCTTCGAGAACTAAAGATAAAACGCGTAAGAAAAGAGAATACGTTCAAGTAGATATAGGTAATAAAATCATCACTAAAAACAAGAAAGTTACATAGATCTATGATACAAAAACCTAAAAAACACTTTCTTTTCCCTATAAATAATGAACCTCCTGACACTTCAGAAAAGCTTCGCAGTTCTCCTATAATAAGTATTATCGACAACAGTGATAGCGACTAATCCTATCATAACCCCAATCAAATTCCCTTTATTCTCATTTCATCTAGGAAATGCGAGAATTATTGAAAGTAAACATACTTTCCTTCATTATATAGAAATTAACCCATTAGTGATAGAACTTACTAAACTAAAAGATAATTTTAGAATTTTAACTGTCGCTTGTAATGAAACAAAATATATTATTAACGCTTTGCTTTTACATCATATTAACACATTAGATCTGCTTAAACATCCTAGCTAATTTATTAATGAAATTAAAACTAAACTTAATAATATTAAACCACATAGCCGTGAAAAACGAGGCTGAGTAAATATATTAGGTAAAACGTTAAAATAGCTTTTTGGTACATTAGATTTCGATGATGGAGAAAGATAGGACAAAGCAATTGAAGAATTACGCTAGAGTCAAAATACATATAAAAAAGAAATAAATATGTTAAATATGTCATTAATAATGATTTAATTAACAGTTACAATAACACCATACATACATACTTTAAATAAAAATCAAAACTCTTTAGAAAATCATGTTGACCTTTTCAAAAAGCAAATAAATAAGACAATTAATGATCTTTCTATATATTTAAAACTTCAAAATACTATAAGTTAACTAATTATAAATTGCCAGAGTTTTATTACATTTCTAGACAATTTAGAAGATGCGATAATGTTTGCTAAACTCAATACCTTACATAGTACTGTAGTTTCAGATATCCAATAAGAACAAATAATTTTAAATCTTACTACCCTTCACGGTGAGAAAAGACTAATACCATTTAGCGACTTAAATTACTATTATCAATCAGAAACAGAACTTCAAGTAAGTTTTTCAAATAATAAAATAATTTTTGCTATTCATTTCCTTGTATTTATAAAAGAAACTTTCAAGCTTTTCTACTTGTTTGCTATCCCAGCAAGCCAAACCATTATAATTCCCAAACTGCCTTACCTTATAATTCGCACTGATTTGCACCAATATCAAGAAGAGGCCTGCCCATTGATTGAAAACCTGTACATCTGTCAAAATGCCCTAGGACCCCAAGTGGATGACTGTACTACGTCCCTCATAAAAAAAAGCAGAAAATCTAAACTGCAAGCTGCTTAAGGTTAACGTCACTACCCCTATTATCTATCTCATCAATCAGCAATACGTTCTAGCTATTCCTGCTAGCACCAAAATAAAAGCACAACAAATGTGCCAAAACAAGCAAATTTTCTTCATTGATACACCTAGTTTGATAGAAATACCATTTAAATGGTGTATAAGTCTGCTAGGATAACAATTCTGGAATCAAAAGGATATTCTGAAAATCAACCCTTTCATTTACCAGATTTAACATTCAACGACTTAGAAATGCGGCTGCCAGAGGAAACAATCCAACTGGATCCGATTGACTTTAACCACATCAGATCGTTAGCAGAACATTCCAATATCTTAAAAACCCTCCCAGAAGAAGAAGAAACAAGAATTCACCCTGCAGCCTGGAGCTTTAGTATAACTCTTGGAACCATATTAGCCATATGCTGTATATTCTCGCTATCTACAAACTTATTAAAAGGAAAAGGTCTATTGAAGAGGAACTTTAAGACAAAGAAGATGCTAAAGAAAAAGATGTTATGTTCACAATTATGCTACCCTATATATATTATTTTGCTTATGTATATGTTTACTATTGTATTATCATATTTTATGCTTTATTTGCAGATTTAATCTATAAATTCATTTGTAATATTAAAATTAAGGTTCTTCGTTCTTGCTCATTATTTGACATATTAAAGTGAGGTTAGCTGGAGGTGAGGAGGTGATTAACAGAACTTTAGTAAATGCATAATTAAACGTCCCCCTGTATATCTAATTTGACGAGTTTTTTTTTTTTTTTTTTTTTAAGAAAGTTATTAATGGTGGATCGTTTTGAAATGAAAGCACTGTATAAGTCGGTGGCGTATTTAAATATTATTTTAAAGCACTGTTTTTAAGATTGAGCATAAACTTGGTATTTTTTAAATGGAATACCCTGTGTATCTTATATCTTAGCGTCAAATTTTTGCAATTTTTTTTCTTTATATTTGATGAATACCGGTTGTGATACATTGATGAATGACAACAACCAATCAATCTTTAATAAATTTTAGCAAAAAAAATCGGCCAAAAAAGGCCATGAATTATTTCACACATGCATTTAATTATTATTTTTTTTAAAATGCCACGTGATTTAAACCTTTTTATTTAATAATATTTTAAACATCAACTCAAAATATTACTCTTTAAGATTAACTTAAAAATGGCGAAAAGAAAAAAATATATCGATACAGATTTAACATTAAAAGCTGTAATTGCAACATTGACATTTTGTCTTATACATCAACCACACATAGTTGCAATTCGCTTTAAGGCATTTAAAATTATAAGGAATTGCCTTTGTAAGTTTTTGAAGGCTTCTTCGGTTGAGGCTCGGGTTTTACTTATATTATTATGCCGATTTGCATACATTTTATTTTTTGTGTATTACCATACATAGACTTCTATCTAAAATACTTAAATACGGTGACCTCGGGAGCCATCTGATTAGTCTGCGTGTGCCAATCCAGCGTCTATCAAAATGAGCACTTAAATAATCTCTAACTACCCTTGAATTATAAGTGGGCGCTCCATCTTGCTGGAAATATATCTAATGTCGCTGTGCGAAAGGTATGTCCTCCAGCAACTCTGGCATATTATTTTGTAATATATTTAGGTATCGCTGGACAGTTAAGCTACACTTAATTGTATATATAATTTTAGTGTCCAATACAAAACATATAACACTAAGACCAAATCGGCCTTGTTGCTGCCATTCAAAAGTAATATTTTGTTTTTTTTGATACCAAAGTCTTGTATTTTGCCCATTAAATATGCCGCTGCTGCTTACATGGGATTCGTCAAATCATATTACCTTTTTTGCAAAGTCCGAACCTTCGATAGATTTGCTTAAAAATCAATTAGAAAATTCCAATTATTTAAGTCCATAGTCAGAATGTAATTCTCGAGCTAATTTATTAATGAAATTAAAACATATGAAATTGTCAATCAATATCACTGAAATTGAACAATATTTACATTATATAGTTTAAATTTGCTTTTTTTTTAATTTTTTGCACTTTAGTTTTTTGAAAATCTTACCTTTTCCTCTATTTTTCTACAGGAAATTTCGAGTCCTGCTTCCACACATGCTAAAATAATTATTTCACCAGCTTCATTTCTTTTAACATGAGATTGCGGCCTAGGTTTTGAATAGCAGCCAATTTAAAAGATTGGATTTTAACCGGAATACGGTAGCCCGGGGAATGGATGACATCTTTCTGAAAATCTAATAAGATTTTTTTTATTTATTGATTTCAACAAAATAAAATAAGTCGATTATTTACCTGTTTAAATAAATTGCAGCACTTCTTCGACATTTTCGTTAGAAAGGTTAAAACATTTTATAATATCATACTTTTAAAAAGTTTTGAAATTCCATGTTTTCACCGTCAGCTACCATTATTGATTTGTATTGACTCTGTGACTTAGTTTCCATGAATGCAATAAACAAAGCAATTTTCATGCATATTCAAGTTTTATGCACGTGTGAAAGAATTTATGGCCTACTATTAAAAAAACAAACAAAAATATGAATTTTTCTGATATTGGAAGCCAAAAATTATTAAATATTGGATTGTAATACATCAATGTATTAAAAAAAAAATGAGAAAATTTGACGTTAAAATATATAAGGTGTTCTATTAAAAAAATACCAAGTTTGTGCCCAATCTTAAAAACATTGCTTTTTTTTATAATTATAATTGGTTTTAACAATTTTGTTTTAAATACGCCACTGGCTTTTATGTAAAAATATCTATTATAAGCAGTTTTCACTTTTTTTCTTATATAGGGCCTGAGAAATAATAACATCTCGAAAAGTGAACATTTTCGTTTCCGCCCTGTATATTAAAAACAAAAGTTGTTGGAATATTTCTGTTTGTGACTTTAAGTTTTACAGGGTCGCGAAAACTGCAAACCTATATCTTGAAAAATGACAGAGATACCCTGCATTCTCTTTCAAAATGGGAGACAGTGTTACATATGTTAAACTTTTTTCTTGTGTATCTTAAAATACCTAATTATTTGGATTCCTAACTTAAAATATTAGTATGATGTTAAAACTATAACCCATGTAAGCTCTACAACTGTATATTATATATTGTTCATTTAGTCATAGAGAAAAACGCTATATTAACCACAAAGTCGGTTTCTGTTAAGACAATTATATCTAGTCCAAAAAAACCTGTTTCGAACTTCTCTTTAATGATCTTTGACTTTAATTATTTGCGGTATTGTTAACTTAATAACATTTTAATGTGAATAAGCCTACTATGACTTATAAGTCTTTTACTTTACGGTCTTTTACTCTATGTGTATTTCGGAAGAAAAAAAAACAGGCAAAAAAAGCTTAATTATTTCTCTTTCAAATGGTATATAAACGAAATTTTTGTGAATACAGGGCGAGCAATAATTAACTTTTCCCATGAAGGTCCAACCCAAAAATCATATTTTATTTATTAACTTTCTAGTGGCGCCACCTTACTAACACCGGACGATTTATATTTTTAGGTATTAAATAATATAATAAGCCGATTATTTACGTGTAATTATAGTTTTTCCAACATTAATAGTTTTTGAGATATTTGCATTTTTGCGTTTTATTCAATTGCGGCGTCCCTGTACATTATTAGAAAATGAAACCACATCTATTAGATCCCAAAATCTGTTTTACAACACATACTAAAATTTCAGCATTACAACAACAGTATAAGTATGAAAAAAAAGTATTTTCCTGAAACAAGTCAATTTTCTCCGTTTTTTTTTTCATTAAACGTCACCACAAGGATAAATTAATCCAATATGGCCGCCTACAGCAGGTACGTCGGCATGTTTTTTTTGGAGGAATGTCACAGTTTCGTTAAATTTTTATTAAAAATAACCCAGAACCTGTCAATTAAAGGTACCGTCTAATCAGAAAAACTCTCTTCCGAAAAGAGCTTTCCGAATATGTGCATATCATTTGGGGAAATTGTATATTGCGGCCAGAAAAAGTGTTTGACGTCTTCGAAAAAAGCCGTATTTTTCACACATTTCAAGGCCAACTCGGGTGGCTCACAACAAATTGCCACGTTTTGTTCATTTAAAAATAATGGGATATATACACATGGATCGTATTGATCTATTTAATGTAAAATATGGATTTAGGTATTAGGTGAGTTTTAGGATGTTGTAGGATATTTAATTTTTAAAATTATAGATTTTAGGGTAACGTGACCATCATAACTTTTTTGCTATTTGTCTGATTGGGTATTTGGGGTTTATTTAAGATACAATTATTGATTTTTTAGAAATTTTAGAAATATTGAGTTTTAAGGTCACGTGACTATCAAAACTTTCTTTCTATTTGTCCGATTTGATTGAAATTTGTTATGTGGGGTTTATTTAAGATACAATTAAATAATTTTGTTAAAGATCTTATAAGTAAGTCTTTAAGGATAGTAACATTCATGCCATAAATAGCACAACTTCCTGAGTTTCTTAACACCATTATGGCATCACAAACTTTAATTTCTAAAATTGTGGAAAAAGAAAATCAAGACAGTAGGGGAACTACGGACAAAATAACATATATGGACAAAATGACATATGACCATTATTTCATAATTCGCGCCATTTATCGACCGACGAATATGTCACGTGCTCCAAACGATTGGCGATCACCTCCGAAGCGGGCAATTTTAAAAATTCAGTTAGGCGGAGGCAGTCGTATAGTGAACGTATATGGTGTTCGAAAATTTTTCACGTGTGAATTTGTTTTTCGATTTTTTGGTAAGTTTTCATTATTTAATCAATTGATTTTGTTGTAAATCAATGCTCTATTGTGTATTGTAAGACATGGATAAGACATAAACATTTATTGTACAATTTCAATATTAAATTGTTAAGTTTTCAATATGGACAAAATTACATAATGGTAATCGGGGCAAAATGACATACTATGTCATTTTGTCCGTTATAATTTAACACGCTAAAAATTATCATTATATTTATTCGCTTACAGGTAACAGTGCTAGTATGCCGCGCGACTATAAAAGAAAAACCAATCGGCAATCTTGGAGTGACCTGTCCATGAAAAATGCAATCGAGGCTGTTCAGCAAAATAAAATGGGTTATAGCCTCCAAGACGTTTGGTTTTCCTCAGGCGACCCTTAGACGACATGCATTAGGAAAGAACAAACCATTAAATGCCACTGATAAAGGATTAGGCAGATTCAAACCTACTTTCCCCCTGAAATTGAAAGGCAGCTAGTTAATCATTTAAAATTACTAGAAACACGACTTTTTGGTTTAACTCGTAAAGACGTTCAAAACTTAGCTTTCCAGTTGGCCGAAAAAAATAAATTTGCCCATATTTTCAATGTAGAAAAATAAAGAGCTGGACAAGAATGGTTAACCGGATTTTTAAATAGGAATAAAGATATTTCAGTACGCAAACCAGAACCGACTTCAGCGGCTAGGGCTCAGGCGTTTAATAAACCGCAGATTGAGAAATTCTTTAGGGCATATCAAGAACTGTTGGATACACACAACTTTTCACCGGATAGAATTTATATTATGGATGAATCGGGTCTGTCCACGGTTCAGAGACCACAGAAAATTTTAGCAACAGCTGGTCGGAAGCAAGTCGGATGCTTAACAAGTGCTGAGCGTGGATCTTATGTTAGTGTTGTTTGTTGCATGAATGCAACAGGCTCTTATATTCAACCATGTTTAATATTCCCGAGGAAAAATTTTATAAATGAGCTTTTGGATGGAGCTCCAACTGGCACTTTTGGAATTGCACAGGAATCGGGCTGGATGACCAGATTTATTTTTGAAATGGCTCAAACACTTTCAAACCTGTGCAAAGGCTAATCTTAGTGAATAGGTTCTCCTCATCCTCGATGGTCATGCTAGTCACAAAGGATTAGAATCACTGACATATGCTAAAGACAATGGTATAGTCATATTATGTCTGCCACCACATTGCACCCATCGGATGCAACCTTTGGATGTATGCTTTTATGGACCTTTAAAAACCTACTTCAATCAGGAACTATCAAAGTGGTTAAAGCTTTATCCAGGGCGCGTAGTGACTCATCTGCAGATAGGGAATTTATTTAATCAAGCATATGGCAAATCGGCTACCGTGCAAAATGCTTGCCAAGGATTTAAAAACACTGGTCTTTGGCCTATTGCTTCCGATATCTTTCCAGAATACATGTTTCAGCCTGTCGAGACAACAAATGTTCCAATAATGACTCCTGAACCTATGTCCATAGAGATATCAGCAAGCTCAAGATCTGATAATAATGAAACTGCTTCTACCCTACCAGATGAAATAATCCGTGATAAAGAGAAGCCTGGACTCTCTAAAGATGCTTTGCTCGTTCCGCTCGAAGTTTTATCACCTATACCGCAAGGAAATCTAGTCAGAGGTCAAGGAAAGAGAAGACCAAAGAAGCAACAAACTCATTTAGTCCTCACTTCTACGCCAAATATGGTGGAGGTAAAAGCCAAAAATAACACTAAAGTCGTCTCCGAAACAAAAAAGAGAAGGTGTACAAGAACTGTATTTGATTACAATGATAATGACAAAGATCCGTTTACAAGTGATACGTAAATTGACGAAGACGATTGCCCTTGTATATATTGCAACGACCTGTATTTGCGTTCAAAACCTGGTGAGAACTGGTTACGATGTAAGGTATGTTCACAGTGGGCTCAGGCTGTTTGCGCCGACGTGTCTTAAAAGGCAAAAATGTTTATGTGTTCCTGATTCAAAGTAGTTTTGGTGTATGTCATTTTGTGTGGTTTTCTGCTACATTTTAGTGTTTAGCTTTTAACTTTTTATACCTTTACAATTATTTGCAAAATATTTTGTTACATGAAAAGTTGATGTGTCAAACATATTTGTTACATATTATGACCTTCTTCACTGTTTAAATATAATTTTTATGGAGCAATATGAAAATTGTATGTCATTTTGTCCATAGTTCCCTACATTTATATTTTATAAATAGGAAGAAAAATGTTTATTAGTTGGTGGTAAATTTGATATTATATTGTGTGCTATTTGAGAAAAAAATATGTTGAAATCAAAAATCAGCTCAAATTTAACGAGGATTTATTCCTAAACAACCCCATATGGCTGTTAACTATATCCCTTATGGCTTTAGGTTTATTAGATTTGGATTGTATATATTTATTATTAGCCTGTCTCTTGGCTTCTTCTATTTTATTTCGAAATAGAAATTTATATTTACGGAAAGTATCTTTATTTTTATCTGTTGGATATAAAATGATCTAATAAAATTAACCTTCTTCCTCATGCATTTTAGTTCTAGAATAAACCATTTAATATTTGATTTCGGATATTGAAAAAAAAATATCCACTCCGTTTTTCAATAAATTTCTAAAATATTTGCATTAATATTTAAAGAATTATAATACAGAAACTCGTAGCTTGATCTCTCAGTAAAGGGAAACATTACAAAATCAAGCAGTCCTACTTCTATAATTGGTCTATACTTTTTTAATTACTTCTGGTTTCTTATGTGCAAGATCCAATGACGTCAAAACTCACAATGTTTACAGCAGGAATTTCACAGTGTTGCTCCTCAGAAAAATTAGAAAGATTTGGAATTTCAATGAAAGATTTTCCTGCACAAAGAGAGCAGTTTCTCGCGTTTATAAACTGCAATATGTACATATTGTATCTTATCCTCTTGTAGTTGTGCTCACTATACAGTTAGTACTGTGCAATTTTTGCAAAAGTTTGTTAGTACTGTGCAATTTTTATGGTCAGATAAAAAGGCTTTAGTCTCACCAATTTTTTGCCTCATGCTATATTACTATGAGATATGGACAACACCTGAGGAACTAACTGGTTGTATTAATTGCATTATGAAACTGTATATCATTGTTAAAAAATCAAAAACTAATCTTTATGAAATATCAATTCTTAAAACATTATTTAAAAGCTTAAAAACAATGTAAAATTATTTTAAAAAGTTACACAATAATTTTGTAGCACTATTAGAGTTAAATAACGACTTTAATATACGTGGAACTATATACTTTCCGCGTTCCCGTCTAAGTTTTGATCTCAATGATCTTATTCCATTAACATTATCCCATTGAACCTAGACCCCTTAACTATTTACTCTAGTCCTGGCATCAAATTAAATTGCCTTTCTCGGTGAAAATTGATTAAACGAACGAATTCCGATTTCTGAGCAAGACGTAGAGATGAATATTTGTATACTGCAGCAAAGTGCTAAATAGGTGCAGACTGTAAGTAAAATCAAATTAAATTCTTTAGTGCTTATTAAAAATGAAACGGATTACCCGATGAGTGAGCCACTTATCGGGTGGAGACAAATCTCGACATTGACGGTGATATACGAGTACTATAAAGACACAAAATGGACTGCTTAAATAGCATATCATAAAGTAGGGTCTCCTGCTGATAAAATTAGTTTAAGCTACTCATTGCTTTGTTAAAAATTTTATTTACAATTTCTTTCTTCTCTTTTTAATTATAATTTTCGCAATTTGGGGTATAATTTTATTCAAAATTTTCTCCAGGTATTTTTTTAATTTGGTAATTAATTAATAAAATATGGATATTAATACGTTGGGCATTAAAACTGAAATATAAAGTTAATAATTGGAGTTTTGTTTTATTGGTACTTTTGCTAAGAAACCTTCTTAGTTAGAAAATGCTTTACGCATGGAACATGAAGGTACTCTCCAAGGCCCTTCCTCTTCTCCTTTGGATCCAGTAAGTGAGTAATACTTTTGTGGAGGTAAGCATAATTGGAACTCGGAGGCTAAAGAAATTATTTTCATTATAAACATGTCCAATCTCGCATTTCCAGGATGCAATGTCCGGGGATGCGGATCAAATCTTGAAAAATAATTACAAAAACTAATTTAAAAGCCTAGGAAGTTTAAAATGATTCTAGAGAGTTCATTCTTCTTTGTTAAATGCTCCTTAAAATCAGCCAAATAATCTTGGTGTTTCTTAAGCTCTGTACCGTTTTTAAAAAAACCATGTACTAGCATTTTCTTGAAAAATCAGTTCAATCCAGTTAGTCTGCCAAGTCGTTTATGT
Source organism: Anthonomus grandis grandis (assembly GCF_022605725.1). Lineage (NCBI taxonomy): Eukaryota > Metazoa > Arthropoda > Insecta > Coleoptera > Curculionidae > Anthonomus > Anthonomus grandis. Next base: position 32,079,546 of record NC_065548.1, on the reverse strand, counting down.
CGTATTTTCTTTAACATTGTTGCGTTAGAAGTTTACTTTGAAACTCACGTTTATTTTACTAGATTAAAAAATACATTTTTATATCTAATTAGCTAAGTGTATCTTATTGTATATAACATAGATCTTAAAAACTAGGCGGATTAAAACTAATACTAATAATATGTACAAAACACAATACTAATATTAATACTGGCTGCCGCATTTCGTGGGTCCTGGGCTGGCGGACCTGGTGTGGGAGGGGGGTTTGCTGACCTGGACGGGGGCGGAGGGTTGGTCGGGGCAGGAGGTCAATCACGTCTTAGTGTGTCGCCGGGGAGCTGGTACGGGGCGTTGGGGGAGGCTCGCGTGGAATGAGTGATCCGGATCAGGGGGTTGCGGTGCTCCAGAGCAGTGGTCAGGTACTTATCCTTTAGCTTCGTCAGGTGGTCTGCCAAGGGTTGAGCTTGGAGATCTCGCAGTATAGTGGTGTTGCGCACGTACCATGGTGCGCCTGACATAATCCGGAAAGCCCTGTTTTCCACTGCTTGGAGCCTCTGCATGTGGCGGGGCTGGATGTTTGCCCAGGTGGGGGAGGCGTAGGTTATGATTGGACGGATGTATGTTTGGTAGATCCGGATCTTGGTCTTAAGTGACAATTTGTTTCTGGGATGGAGGAGGGAGTAGAGGGTCGACAGCTGGCCTTTGGCCTTGCCAGCTTGAGCCTTGGCGTATTTTTCCCAGGTCAGCTTCCGATCGAAGATTATACCTAGATAACGGGCCTGGACGGACCAGCCGAGATTAGTGGTTCCCCATTTCAGATGGCCAGCGGGTGCTCTTTTCCTTTTGGAAAAGAACACCAGCTGGGTCTTCCTGGGTCTTCCGGTCCATCCAGGAGTGGAGTAAGTTAAGGTGTCTCTGGATCCTGATTTTAATATGCTCTTTTTTGGGAGAGGTGGTGAGTATTGCGGTGTCGTCAGCGTATTGGAGTATTGTATTGTGTGGAGACGGGGGTAGATCGCGCATAAAAACATTAAATAGCAGAGGGACAGGGGGGAACCTTGGGGAACACCTGCTCTTATTGGATGGGGAGTGGATACAAAACCGTCAGCACAAACACGAAAGGATCGGTTGGTCAGGAAGGAGTGGACAAGTTTTACAAGGCAGTCGGGAAAACGGGCATCGACTAGTTTATGCAATAAACCGTCGTGCCACATTTTGTCGAAAGCCTTGCTTATGTCCAGGAAAACAGCCCCAGTGTGCAATCCACGATTTGCTCCTGAGAGAATGTGGAAGGCAAGCCGGGTCGTTTGATGGGTGGTGGAGTGCTTTGATCTGAAGCTAAATTGACCATCCGGGATTATTTCGTGCCTGTTGCAGAATATGGTGAGCTGGTTAAGGATAGCTCTTTCGGAAATTTTTCCCATTGCTGAGAGAAGACTTATTGGCTTGTAGCTCGAGGGGTTTGTTGCTGATTCTCCCTTTTTGGGGAGAAGGATGACATCAGCGGATTTCCATTGCGAGGGGAAAAAAGAGAATCGAAATATATCATTGATGATTCTGGTAAGATCGTTAACCTGAGTGTCGACAAGATGTTTTAAAGCTGGATTGCTGATGCGATCCGCGCCGGGTGCTTTTTTATTTTTAGTGGCTTTAATTATTCCACTGATTTCGACTTGGGTTACCTGGGGTACCGGGGCTGTGGTAGGGGCTTGAAGGGCTGTTTGGACAGCATTTGAGATGCTGAGAGCCATTGCAGGGTTTTTTGGGGGGTTAAGGGAAAATTGCCCTTCAAGTGAATTTGCGAAGACCACAACCTTTTGTTGCGGGTCGGATATTTTGGTGTTATTGTGGTTAATGAACGGGAGGGGTTTCCTCCCCCCTTTAACCAGATTTTTTGCGAGGTGGAAAAGCTCCGAAGGATATTCAATTTTTTTTTTCAATATCGTCGAGTTTTTGATCCCATCTCTCAGAGTTAAAGTCTTCCAGAAGTGATTGTACTCGTCGATTTGCGCGGTAGTACTGTTGTTTTACGAACGGATCGCCAGATCTTATAGCGAGTTTTCTAAGACGGTTTCGATGTCCTATTTCCTCTCTTATATCGTCTGGGATGTGTGTTTTATTGAAATTTCTCGGGAGCTCTCTCTTAGCTGATGATAAAGCTTCAGAGATGTTTTGTGTTAACCTGTTTATGGCGCCTTCGAGAGAAGGGGGTCGTTAATAGGGGGGACCGGGGGGCAAGATTGGAGGTGATTCCTGTAAGCTGCCCAGTTTGTGAAGAATCTGGGGCTGGGAGGGATGGGGTTATTTGACGAGTGACATGTAGATGGGGAGGTGATCGGACGAGAGTTCGTGTAGTACGCGGACTTGCGTAGGCATGGGAATATTTTTAAAGAAGAACATGTCGAGTATATCTGGTGCACCATTTGACGAGACGTGAATGGGTTACTGGGGGGGCCATACATTAAATGGAATGATTTCTGCCATTTCCTGTATGAGGAGACCCTTAGGATTTTGGCGCCTGCATCCCCAGTCAGGGTGTTTGGCGTCTAAGTCGCCTCCTACCAGGATGGAGGTGACAGGGGAGAAGAGGTTTGCTATTTGAACCCGTGTCCCTATTGGGGCGTGCGTAAACGGACCCAATCAGTATAGGGCCGCTACTCATTTCTATAGTTACAAAAGTGGATTCGAGAGTTGGATCCGGGTTTGGTGAGTAAAAGTGGTGGACTGATTTTTTGATAGCTATTAGAGTCCCACCACCTCTCTCGTCTAGCCTGTCACTCCTAATGACATTGTAATTAGCCAGGGAGAAACGGTGTTGGGGCTTTAAGAACGTCTCTTGAATCAGAAGAACGTCAAGGGCGTGATCTTCGAGGAACCTTTGGATTTCCGCCTTTTTTCTGCCAATACTGTTAATATTGACAGAGGCGATTTTTAAGATCGATGGTTTGAAGCGAGGGGCGTTAGCCATTAAGCGAGTTGGTGAGCAGGGGAGAATGACTGCATTAGCTGCATAAATTGCTGTTGCATGTTAGACATAAAAGCGGCGAACATTTGGTGTTGATCGGGAGACGAACCGTTAGATGGGGTGGTCGCAGGAAGGGGGCGGGGGCAGGAGCAGCACGTTTGGCGTTGTTTTGCTGTCCCCATTTGAAGTTGGGGTTTGAAAGGGTGGCTGTTGGAGCGCGGGCTTTGACGATTTGTTTTGGGTTCCTGGGGCAACCCTGATATGACGCGGTGTGGACACCGCCACAGTTGGCGCATGACGGGGGCGTGGAGAGAGGTTTTTCGCATTCTTGCGACAGATGGTCTTTGCCGCATTTTACACATTTTGGGTGTGCGTTACAGCGAGATTGACCATGACCAAATAATTGACACCTATGACATTGAGTGCTACGTGTCTTGGCCCTTCGGGCTTCGACACGTATTCTCATGGCTCCAAGCGCTTGGACTTGGAAGATTTCTTTTTCATCCCTTGGGAGGACAACCAATACCATTGGAACTGGTTTTCTGTTGGCGTTATACCAACGCGAAACAGTAATCGGATGGAAGCCTTGTTCTTTTAAGTTGTCAGCAACTTTTTCAGATGACCAGTGCTCAAGGACTCCTCTAAGCACTACGTATAATCTTTTCTCGTCAGGGAGGGGGAAGGAATGAAATTGCTCCTTGTGGTTTTCAAGGAAAGACTAGGTTCTGCGATAATCATCGATGGTTTGTGGGTGAATTTTGATACCGTCACGTATTTTGGCGGTATGACCAAAATTAATTTTTAACTGGTTTAGGTGAGCAGTTATTTGATCGTACCTAGTTTTGTCTCGTAAGACGATCGGTGGGATTTTTTCCCTTTTAGGGGCTTGTGGGGCGGGTTGGGGAGGGGGCTGGTTTCTGAAACCAGGTCTGGCGCCTGATGACGTGGCTGTAGGGATTTTTATGATAGCTGGGATTTGGGGATGCTCTTTAGGGGAGGGGGCAGAGCTCCTTCTCCTCCTTTTGGAGGAGACGACGACGAAATCGTCGTCATCCTCTTTGTGGAAGGCCAGGTTCGCCTGGAGCAGAGATGCCCTGTCATAGTCCATCTCTCGACGGCTATGGCTGGGTCTCTCTTCATGGCTCAGAGGTGACCTGCTGCGGTCGAACTGGTCGCCGCTGGACATGACTCTTCTGGTCTCGCACTACACTTCACTTCACTGAATACAAGAAAAACATACACTACGGAGCCGCTCGATTAGAATCGGATCGCGTCGCGTCGAAAAGTACCTAAGCGCACACCAGAGGTCTAACTCTGGCGAGTGTCACATCGGAACTGCGTTAGAAGTGTTTTCCCAACAAAATATAAATCAATTGAGTTCGGGTTAATGTAGAAAGCGCAGAAATAAATAGTCAATATGCCTAGTTAATCACTAATTAACTTACAAAGGATGAGAATTCATATTAGTACGTAACAGTTTATATTTTTACAGTCAACAACTTTACCGCAATCCGTACTTTCCTCAAGTTTACGTATGTCGAGGTTTCAAGGGTAATTAAATGTGCCCTCCTAGATAGAAAATAAAACCTGGTCCTCTTCACAACCGAAAATAAACTTGATACCGCTACTAATGTAGGCAACATTCAGTTTTTACCTCTTTAAGATTGATACATTTTTTGAAAAGACCCGAAGTGATTGGGCTATCCAAAAGAGTTGCATACAAAAGATTAATTTCTTCGCCCAGCCTCTGAACTTTTTATTAATGATGCGTTAATTTGATATCGCACTGTTTTACTTCTCAAAATTAAAATGATTTCGAATTTCGAAACACATTTCTTCCATATGGGTATGAGTTTTGCCTATCAAATGAAATTTGGTGTAGAACTTAAGGAATCGAAAAGACGGAATTTGTCGCAGCTATGAAACATCTTTTTCGAAAGCTACCCAAATCACCCTCTGAAACAACTAAGCTTCAGTTATTAAATCATGATCTTTTACTTACTTTGCCTTACTTGCAAATGCTTCTTACAACTCACGTTTCATTTGTCTAAAAATTAATGCAGTTATGTCATACAACAAGAAGTAAGGTTACGTCTTCAAAAATGTACACCTCCACCCACTAATTATTACTCACAATTTTTAGAATAAGTTGCTTACCGCAAACCGCACTATGTCAAGTCTGTTGAAGCCTGAGATTTTTTGGGTTAAAGAGAGAACAGAACCTGAAAATTTTTTCTGAATATCCCTGGTACGCATGTCATTTGTTGAACGAGTTTCGCAAACTTTAATGAGGACGCCGTTGTTATATTTAAATTACAAAAATACCGGGCATCAACTTCAATAATGTTCAATGGTTGCCTATGACCTAAAATGGTTTTTTGATGTCGCCTTGAATTCGTGCCATAGCTGTAATTAAAAAAAATATGACAAAGTTTTAGGCATGTAACCTTGTCCAGTTTCAGATCCAAAGGCCAACCTTCGACCCAAAAAACTTCTTCTTTGAACCGACCATATCTAGATTGTTTTGTTTATTAGATAGTGGCGCAACATTATTGATAAATCTGGATAAAAATTAATTAAATTCTTAAAATGCTCGATGATGAAATTCTTATTCTTAAAGATACTTGACCGCTATTAGTGTTTCCCTCCGCAACCTATTTCATGCCAGGTGCTTTAGTTAATCTTTTGAGGGTTTTTTTTTAAATAGGCTCTTCACTTGTGCGACAGCTACTTATTTCGCATTATCAGGGCCTGCTATTCCAGTCTATTTCATTAGCAATATTGCCTAAGTGACCAGGCATACAGGCTAATCCTGCGGCGCTTTTTCATGAATATTGTAGCCCTTTTATAGACTCCAGTATAACTTTGGAACTCATCTTTTTAATCGCCTTAAAGGCCTCTTCTGTCCGAGCAAATTGAAACGACTGTGGTAGTTCCAGATTCTGAAAATTTTGTCTTTGGACTTCACTTTGGACCCTGGAAGAGAGTGCTGAGTCCTACAGTCCAGATTTATTAGCTCTTGTTGAATTTTGCTTGCCATATAAGTCACAAAACTAGCTATTAAAGTTTTGTGATTACTATCACAGGTGCCATATAGCTTTTGCCCATTAAAAGCAGAGGACATTCCTATATGGCCTCCAGTTTCCAGCATGCCTAGTCTCGCTTTCTCGAAGTTTAATAAGAATACCTAGCATATACGCAGTCCTCATTGCCTTGAATACTGAACCAGAAGGTCCATGCGTAAAAGGCTCAGTAGAGTATCAAGATTTCTGGTTGGTGCTTTTTATATGAATGCCGCGATGCTTAGGAATATGAGGCGTTGGCCTCTGTCTAGTTGCTCTGAAATTTTTGCTTTCTCTATGCAAGGGCACAAAACGATAGCTCCGTAAATAGAAGTAGAAGAAAGAAAAAAAAATAAGAATAGGTTTAACCATACATGAGTAGATCCAATAAAAGTCCGTAAGGAACAGACCTCAAGTACTCTTAAAAGCCCTCTTCTAAGCCCAAAGTGCGCAGGTGGCCTTCTTGATCCTAATATATGCGCGAAAGTCTTAAATTTTGCCAGGATTAGAAAATATTGGTTAGTTTATTGCTGATATTGTAATCCATTAACCTGACCTTAAGGAACTTTATAAAAATGTCAAGTGTGTTATGCAGCGGCTGGTGGATTTTATTGTCAAAGTTAATGAAGAAGTCGGTGTTTTTTATTAAAACAGTATTAAGATTCTTGGACATTACATTGATGAACATGGCTTCCACCTAAACAAAAATTAAATATACATATAAAAAATAAAACAATTAAAGACTTACCTTGGTTTGTTAATCTACACATAGATTCAAAAGATTTGCATCACGTTATTTTTATACGAAGAATTATTTAGTGTCCACAATTTTTGTGGGATTATTTATTAATGCTTATCTTTCTTGCAAAGTGATGTATTTCGCACTTGGAATCTTTATTTCTAGAATAATTCTCTTTATGAAAGACCAAAAAGCGATAGAAGACGTGTAACTAAGCAACAATATAGCTGTTATATTCACTATCCGAAAAAATAAAAAAATAGCACAATTTTGGAATAGTGTTTTTCTTCTCACGCAACAAGAAATTGTTTGCTGAAGAATATGGTCGAATATGGGTATAAAAAGATCCAACAAGAGCTTCCAAGCTTGCTCATGCACACCTTGTACCACCCTTTGCTATGTTCTGGAATTAATTTATATTTAAGGCACAATGACTGGTGAGAGATATATGACGAAGATTCTAGATCCTTACAGCAGTCTATGGCAAGGAGCTGTTGGTAAGCCTTTCGTTTTTATGGATGATAACGCCCGACAGCAGCATAACTTCAATCTCATGAATAGGCGTCTCCAAGCTTGCAAAAACGGTAGAATTTATAAAAAAGTTTTTTATTACTTACCTTTATTAAGAAAAAATATCAATTTGTTCACTTTAATTTGTAATAAAAAATAACTCCAGATTTTATAAAAATCCTAAAAGTAATAATTAATTGTTTTTTTAATAAAAACTAATCAATTAATAAGCTTCTTACCTATTTTTTCTGATAAAAAAGACTTTCGGAAATTTAGGGTGATGCAAAGCCTTTTACTACATTAAATCCTTTGAATAATATATGCAAATCAGTTATAGAGTTTATTTCGTCAGATGATGCTTGCGACGATAGAAAAATCACAGCAATGACCGTATTTTCCCATAGATGTCGAAATATTATAGATGCCCGAAATATTTCTGGTAGCGATCGTGTCACCTTTTTCAACGTTTCTATGCAAACCTATGTAGAATGTTTCTGCAACATTTCAGAATGTATTGAATTGAATTGAATTGTCGAAAGAGTGGGCTGCCAAGGCAGTTATGCATATAGGTCTCCTAATGGATCCGTCATGCCCCACCGAGGGTTACCAGAACCCAACGGCCTTAGAGAAACCGATAAGGACTTAAAGTCACTCGGTACACTGAAAGTGTTACCCAAGTATTTGAACCTGGCGCGCGTGAGTGCTGGGCACTCCCCGACTACATGGTCAATGGTTTCATCCTCCTCACAGCACCATCGGCATTCCGGGTTGTCCGCAATACCGATAGTATGGACATGGCTTCTTAAGTGCCTCCTCGTGAATAGTAGAAGCTCTGCTTTTTTGGGGTTAATCCTGAAACCCCCCGAGAGGCACCATATGTCCACGATGCAGGGCTCCGCATTGAGACGGCGTCTTTTCCCGGGCAAAGGATTACCAGATCATCAGCGTAGGCCTGTGTGTATAGGCCAGCATTGTTTAAAAGATTTATCAGGCTGTCGACCACAAGGCACCACCAGGTAGGGGACAATACTCCTCCCTGCGGGCAGCCCCTAGCCGCCAACGTTTCGACAATCTCGTTGTTGAGCTGGGCAGATACATGACGTTTCGAGAGCATGGCCTCTATCCAGCTAACCAAACAGGGTTCTGAACCGCGGCTCTCGAGTGCTTGGCAGATTAATGCAAAAGGGGTGTTTTCGAACGCCCCTTCAATGTCTAGAAACGCACCCAGATAGGCCTTGCCACTAGCCAGAGGACCCTCCACCTTCCTCACAAGGTGGTGTAGGGCGGCCAGGTCCGTGGATTTGCCCGCCTGATAGGCGTATTGGTGCACATGCAGTGGTTTTTTGACCAGGATGCTTTCCTTAAGGTACCGATCAATCAGCCTCTCCATCGCCTTCAGCATAAAGCTGGTAAGGCTGATAGGTCGGTACGATTTAGGATCTGTAAAATCGCTTTTTCGGAGGATCGCGAGATGAGTTGGAGTCTGGGAAGTGAGTGCGCAGCATGACCTCCAGTGATTCCCGCTTATTGGTAGTAAAGCCGCCATCTGGAAGTGACAGCGACCCCACTTTAGTTCCAGGTTCCTTGGACAGTACTTTGCACAGTCGTGCTGCGGAGTATTTTTTATTTAGAATGTATTTTTTATTTAAAAAATTTATAGCAAAATGTTTATTTAAGATCTTCTTAAAAGAAAAATCAATATTAAATTGACAGCATTAAATATATTTTATATATATTTGGTTTATAATAAAAATACATAACAAACATTAATGAATGTATTGTTATAATGAAATTTGGAGACGTGCCGATTGGAGGAAACTAAAGTTTTTTATTGGATGATTTTTTTTTTGCGTATAACTTATAATTACTAGATATAACTTATAATTAACAGATCTTTACCAAATTATTTTAAAGATTTTAAAGTTCTCTAGTTTATCTATGTTTTTGAGTAAGAAATTCGTTTGGGACAATTTTAAAATGTTAAAGTTTTTTTTACAAATAGAGCACTTTCTGATTCTCATCAATAGTGATATGATATACCACATACTAATACTAACATTGTGTAGAAATATGAAATTTGGGGACAACATTCCTATGGTTATGTAGGGAAGGGGTTGAAACCTCCCTTTATGTATCATAGCTTCAAACCTATGTACTTTTTTAAAAAACGATGAAACACGTCATTTTAATTAATTAAAATATTAATTTCCATTTTTTTGTTTTTTCCTAAACGGTTAAAACCACCCTTTAAGATTTTAACATCTTTATTTATCCTCAAATTGATTGCTTTTCGGAAAAAAAAAACTGCAAAACACTTCAATTTAATTTTATTTTAATGAACACAACAGACTCTCGTCAATTCCGCCACCCTGAAGGGGTGAAATGAAGTGAAAACTTCTTCTACGAAAATTCTTTTTTTTAAACTTATAGCGTTGGAAATTGATATTTTTTACATATTACAAGAAGGCAAAACAAAAAATGTTGTTTACAAAGAAGTAGAAATTGTCTTTTATTTTTAAATTCCACGCGAGCAACGCGGTGGGCATTCAGCTAGTATAACATAAATAAAGATTCTTAAAAGAGACAATACTACCCAACATTTTGCTCATAATACATACTTGAATGCGATTTATTTCTTTGAAGCAGTTTAATGAAAACATTGTTATTTAAGACATTTGTAAATTTGCTGCTCTTTTTAGTAAATAACCTACCAACTTAAATTTGGGGTATATTGATTTGTAATCTATTTAAGTGTTGCTAACTAAACTTGCAATCTGTCAATCTGCAAACACTTAATCTGTAAATTTTTTGTGTAAAAAATATCTTAGTCTCTAAATTATTGAAGGTCGGTAGTGCTTGATAAAAAAAGCTTAAAATGGGAAACTCAAGAAGTTTTTTAAATCAATTTTCTGGCTAAACCGTAAGTCTGACATAATAATTTAATGAACATAAAACTTGGAGAATTTTATTTTCTACAATTTTTCTCACAGGTACAAAACTGTGAAACCAAAATCAAAAAAGTTAGTTGTTACATTTTTCGTTGTGAAATAATTTTTTTTACCACCACAAGGTTTGCAAAAATGAAGATGACCTAAAAACCTACAAAATGATTATTCACTTTAACTTTTACGATATGCCGTTTTCGAGTTTTCTTGAATTGTATGTATAGAATAATGTGTAGCACCATTCTTTGGAATAACGCGAGTGGGCCATTTGCTAAAAAAGTGATACGTATTTGGCGCTTTACATTCAAAAAATCGACATTTTGATACTTTGAAGTGTTTCTTTAATCGCACAAGATGAACAAATCAGTTAAAGAGCAACAAAAGAGAATGAAAAGTATAGGGACATCCAATTTAGACATATAAGTATGTTATCAGTGAATTTTTATAAATGGAGTACACTGCTGCCTGCTGCTCAATATGTTGAAAGGGGTCATTTGTAATATGGAGTCAGGAGTAAGAAAGGGTAATTTTTATGGTAGAGTAATTGATTTTGACTGATGAAAGTTTTTTTTACTTCATTCAGCAATACATGCGTAGGAAGAATTTACTTTACAAATACAATCACAAATAAATAATAAAACGATATTCGAGAAAAATGCAGTTTAAAATGAGTACCAAAGTAGAGTGAAATTTATTCAATTTTTGCTTTGGTCTCCCTCTATTTTTGATTTTTGATTTTTCTGCTTTGTCTGGAATAGAAGGGTTCTCTGTACGGCTGGGGTATTTTGGCGATTTAAAATCTTGCAAGGCAGATCGTCAACGTCAATCTCTTCCATAGTGACTGGAGCAATGGTGCTGTAGTTCTCTTCTGTACAGTATTTACAAGCAATATAGCAAGAAAGGCCAACTTTTCGGCATCCACAAGCTGCGCCGCAGTCGTTTGCCTTGCATCCACAGGAATACTTCAGAAATCGATTCGGGCGCCGGGTCGTCTGTATTCATTACTGGTTTCAAACCTTATTTTGTCTTTTCCCACCCCCATTCTGATGGATCCAAAGTACGGCATAGCCATGACTGCAGTTACAAGTACCCTATGGAGTAGAATAATAATACAAGTACCCTTCGACTATGGAGGTTTGCCACTTGACGGACGGTGATACTGCAGGTAGATTTAGTTTTAGCCTTGACGAATTTTTTATATCGGAATTGAGACCTATCTCAATTCCGATATCCTTGTAAGTATCTCCAAGATACCAAGCCGCAAAAATTATTTGCCTTGCATTTTCCGCGTCTCTGGGATGAGCTTTCTGCTTTTTGAAAATTTCGAGAGAAGAAGGGAATGGAAGAATAGCGCTCCAGCTGCGTCCGTTAGATACTGGCGGAGCACCACATGATATTGCAACCGCTGTATCTTAAAACCGGCACATCGTAAAAATTAAAGTCAAAAATCATTTTGTAGGCATTTACGTCATATACATTTTTACAATGCTTGCTATAGTAAAAAAATAATTTCATGACGAAAAAAGTGAAAAAGTGATTTTTGGTAACTTTGGTGCCCTCTAACTTTTTGTATTTTGGTTTTGCAGCAGAGAAATTATAGAAAATAAAATTCTCTCCATTTTATGTTTAATAATTTTCTCTCTGACTTACGGTTTAACCAGAAAATTGATTCAAAAAATTTTTGAGTTTCCTAAAAAAGGGGAGGAAGTAGATTCTCAACATTTTCAATTTAGGCTTTTTTTCCTCAAAAATTCAGCGATTAACATATTTTTTACAAAAAGGGGCATTTTTCGATTAGAGATTGACTGTACTATATACATGATTGATGTATAAATATCGTACAAATATGTAAAAATATTGGGAAGAGACGAAACGTCGTTTAAAAATCTAAAAACACTATCATGTAGCACGAAAAAAGTGGTAATGCTAAAGTGTAAATTATTTTGTAATCGGATGAGAAATAGGCTTAAAAAAATTAAAATTATAATATCTGCGGAACGATTCCGAATTTATAATTTTTTTAAATGGCATATTGTCAAGCTCAAAAATTCTAAACTTTACCAATTTTTACCATTTTCGTAACTCTCATAGATTCCGAGATCCCCATGTTGAGGGTCAAATTTGAAATACCCTGCCTGGCTACTCTTACATACCTGTCGGTAGATTGGGAAGAAATGAATTTTTAAGAAAAATTACAATAATTAAGATAAAATTAAATTAATAAAAAGTATTACTAACGCAAGAAGTACTATTTTTTCACAATTTTTTTTTTCTGCTTTTAAGTGGCCTGTTCAATTACTGTCTGATAATAGTTCGCCATTTAGTTTTCAAGATTTTATGTCAAGTTTCCAATGATATCCAACTAATAAAAACACCACTATATCACCCACCTAGTAGTGGTTTAGGGAAAAGAGGGTAAGATGAATCTTTTTATTTAAGAAGAGGAAAAGTATATTTAAAACATTTTTTTACTATTTTATTACTATATTAATTTATAGCTTTTTCTTTTTTATTAGAAACATACTCTCAATATCAACAAGTATTTTTTCAGAAAATCTATTTAAAGTTAGACAAGGACCCGCTTTGACTTGATTAAACCATCGCCTACCAGTGCGACTAAAATGTTAAAAGATTATACTCACAGTGACTCTAATGAGTGCATAATTAACAGAAAAATTCAGTTATATAGTCTATAACAAGTCGTTTGTGTAAAAAACAAAGCATTTAAAATCAGGGAAAAGTTAAATTTTAAAAATATATTGGTCATTCTACCTAGTTAGTGCAAGTTAACCAGATCATTAGATGCACGCTAATGATATAAGATCTTCTGGAAATAATATTTTAGATATATATGAACTTCCACCAGTGCCTTCCGTGATAAAATGTAAGATTAGATGATTGAAGATTGAAGTAAGATAAAATGTAAAATGTAGAGGTACCCATAAGTCAAATGTAAATAGATCAGTAGGTATGTCAAAAGATAAATACACCAAATGGTTATAATTCCGATCTAATAATATCAAACGATGTTAAAACTCTTGAGGACCTCTCAAAGAGGTAGAGTAATTGCACGAACCTCATAAACTTTAAATGAATAAAAAAATTGTAAAAGCTCTTAGTTCTTTTAAAGAGAAGGAAATATGTTATATAGTAAACCTCTATACACTTATGTTTTATAATCTTGTTGCTACGGGTGATCTTCCATTTATCAAGTATCCATGCTTTTATATTTAAAAGCCATTTAAATTTTAATTTTATTAAGCTGCGTGGTCGCGATATCTGATGTGAAGTTGAAGTTAGTAATAATAAGTAATTATTTTTTATTATTTAAGAATGCAGCTTTGCCATTAAATCGCCCTTCCCAGAAAATTTTTCCTGAGAACATTAAAATTATGCTTATTGTACTCAGTACATTAAAACAAACCTATTAAAATTGTTGGAACCGCCAAAATGTTTAATGAATATTCTGCTCTAAACTATAAGATCAAGAGTAGGCTATTTAAAAGATGTTCGGTTTAATACGATTAATTTCAGCCATAAGTTAAAAAATTAAAAATAGTTATTTAAAATTATATTTAAAAATCATGTTAAAAAAAATATATATAATTTTTGTAAATACATTAAAATTTAATTTGCCTTATAAATCAGCTAACTTTCTTATGTAAAACATAGCATTTAAAACTAAAACTTTTGCATTTTCGATACGCAGTTTCGTAAAAAAAAAGAGAAAGATAACTAATCACACAGCTAAAACAAAAAACTGTATGTGATACACACAACATAAAATTATCCGTGTATAAAAGTTTGAAAGAATAGGATTCGAATTCCGAGTAAATAGTGTCCTGATTTTAATTACCATTTACTCCTAAGATAGATTATATTTTAAACATATTTTTTTATTAATGCACGCAAAACGCTTTTGGTCATAATGCCATCCTCAGTGCCAATTGTGCAACAGTGCATAGTACATAGGTTTTAAATAGAGAAAATTTTCATTACTAATATAAGACCCTATTAGCTTAGATACACATTAATTTTAAATATACAACAATTTTATATTTTATAAAGAAATTACACTTTACTTTTATTTAGATTGAATTTGGTATTATTTATTGGTTCATTTGCTTATTATTTCTTAGATTCCTGAAGGTAAAGTTTGAATAGCAATCTGAGCTAGACTGACTCTTATTTAAACCTCGAGTAACATAAATTATACCAATTATAAAAAATTAAATGGGGTATTTATTATTATTAAATTATACAAGTATTGTTTTAAGAGATTACTTTGGTAATCTTGTGCGATGTATTACTTGTACTAGTGTGATGGAAAAATTATATAATTATAATCTTAGTAAAAAGTTTGATAGGATTTTTTCTTAGTGCATTCTAAACCAAGATCAAGAAAATATAAATTGTAATTTATTTGTCGAATGGTAGACTCTTTTTCCGATCGTATATCCTGAAGCAACTTATCTAAAAGGTATAAAACAAAAGATCGATCGTAAAAACTTCCATAAGACCAATGTTTTTAAAAAATCGTAACAAATTAGCCCCAAGATACCAAAAATCCATCAAAAAACTTAAGGCTTGACCTTTGCACGTTTTTTTTATTAAATTGGTCTCGATCGAAGTGAGGCGAGGGGCGGCGCACAAGCCAGTGTTCCGCCTTTCGGGTTTTGCTGTTGGAGGGGGAAACTGTAGACGTAGGAAAAATCGATATCAGTTAAACTGGAATATAGTGACGTTTCATTATTATTATGTGCATGAGCCTAATGGAACTTAAATGTTTTTAATAAAGTCCGCATTTTATAAATTTTTGATTAAAAGTATTTTAGATAAGTTAACATAAATACCTCATGAGTAAATTTCTTTTAATCAGAAAAACGTCTTTAATTAATGCAGGCATATTAACAAATTTTTAACAACACCATTTTTTTATAATAATATAATCTTTCTGTCAATTGAATAATTTATATTACAATTAATAGTAGTAATATAACCTATCTCAGCAATAACACTATTGTTTAACTACTCATTAGTCTTGTAATGAAAATTCAGTTTCTCCTTTTCCTGCATATGACGCCTGTTCCATTGCACAGGCAGTTGAATCGGTGAATTAGTCCTTAATTAATGCTTTCTATAATAATTTTTTGTATTGAATCATAAATTTTGTTTCAGAACAAAACGTTATTAAACGTTAGCTCGTCTGTTCTAAGTGTGCTTTAATTGTAACTTTCTTTTTAAAAATGTCATCCACATATTAAATTGATTTTTTTAGTTTTGACTTCCAAGTCCAATACTAAACTGCTCAGGTTTTCCAGGAGTCGTTTCTATAAGCTAAGAGTCCTTAGCCTTAGTCTTTTCTGTTGGTATTTAGATAGCAAACCAAGAGCTGAATTTTTGGAACTGCGCTCCTAGAGCTAATTATACTGAAGGTATAATTAGAAAATATTACATTACTATGATAATGTAATATTAAACCAAAATGCTGTAGAATTATTGCAACAGTATGTCACGAATATGTCCCAATTAACTCTGAGTGATTGAATCTCTTGTATTTTTTTGTGCTATATACCTATTATTTATATTGTGAAAGTGAAATTACTATTTTCTCAAGAAATATATTTTAATGCTTTTTGTGTATATGTTATGTTATTCCCAATTGCCAAAATTGGTCACTGCCCGAATTTTTTACCTGGGGTTATGAATATACAAATTTATCCACAACACGATGGAAACTAATTTTTTTAAGCACTAAGTAAACTTAATTGACCAGAACGCGTTGTGGGTAAATTAAGTTACCCACAAAGCGAATAAAGACTTTGTCTGGTGTTGTTTCGCTTCGTGGATCATCTATTTTACCCAAGTCGCGTTCTGTTTGATGTGCCTTACCCAAAATACGTTTTTAATAAAACACTGAATAAAAAAATACTAACTATCACATAATTACATAAGGTATGTGTATGATGGTAATGCATTAAAAATATTAAAAAAACAAACAGGAAAAATAGGTCAAACATAACTAAAAAATTATTTATGTGTGATCTGATGATCGCCAGCGATCTACCTCCGGTATATTTCATAAAAAAAATGTCACCTACATGAACTGGTGGAAATTTGCTTTGTGACTGATTTAGGTTGACGTACCACAAAGCAAGCACAATGGTAAATCTAAATCAGTTCCACACTCCATATGAATTAATTCATTGCATTCAATGCAATTATTACGTGGGAGGTACATACAACCAGAAACACAATAATTTGTCATAATATTTTCTTTTTCAATTTCCAGTCATTCATCATTTTTGTTTCGAAATTTCATTCAGTTTCCATATCAAATTGGACTTCGTTTTTTATTCCCTGTTCGATATTGAAATCGGTTGCGTTTTCTTGTTTTTTTTTCTGATCAGATTTAGCTACAGGATTGGCTAAGGACTCTTTTATTATGTTTTAATGTTCTTCAAGTTGTTCTTCGGTTGCAATTTGATATACTTCACCAGTATCCAAAGACGAATCTAAGAGTTTATTTTTCTGTCGAGTTCCAAACCTAACCTTATAAGGTGTTTGTGTTATACCTGTGTGGAAACTACGGTTTTTGGTACTTTGAATCATTCTAAGACCCTTTGCCCAATGTTTACTATTATTGTCGCGATATTCAGGCTACATGACTATCACAGACATGCTGATTTGCTCTTTCAACAAAGTTCTGACTCTGGTAATGTCAGAGACACTACATTTAAAATAAGACATTCTCTTCCTAAAGCTTATTTTAAGCTAAAGTTTATACCAAAAGGTATAAATAAAAATAAATGTCATGTTCACTGTCAAGTCTTGTAATACGATGGTAATTAAGTCAAAAGATCACAATATTCATTATGTTCTTTAAGTTTAATAAATGTACACTTGATTTATTAAAAGCCGAAACGAAATGTTTTACTAATATTTTTCAACAGTACCAATAGTAATTAAATAAATTATGCTATTAAATACGCTAAAAATTGAAACATTTTCGAGTTAAAATATATTGGTACTATCTAATAAAAAAGTTTTTTAAAACAAAAAATAAAGTCGAAAAACTCATCCATTATCCCAAAGATGCTGGTCATACACTTTTATAAAGGGTAAAAAACACGAAATCTACATTTCAAATCTGTATTTGTGATGCTGTAGATTTCGTGTTTTTTACCCTTTATAAAAAAAATAAAGTGCCTACATTTCTAACCTACCTTAATTATTACCTAAAATAAACCTCACCAGCTGAAAAGTAAAGTGGTGGCACCAAAAATGTAGATACAGAAAAAAAAACGTGCAAGAAAAGTCGCTAAATATGATATAAACAAACTTAACATATATAACTATATATATGGCTGCTGATCATTGGAATGTCAAAGTAAGATTGCAAGGAGCAAGCAGAATTTTTGTAATTTGTAATAAAGTTCGTTTAACGTATAAGTAAATTAAGATATTGGGGTACATAAATATGTAATACTGACAATTGGTAACATATCATATATGTAATATTTTAATATATATTGTAAAGACATACATATATCTAGAATAACAAAAAGTACTAGGTAAATCACTATGGCGTTCCATGGTGATCAGTTAAACGCATAAACGCAATTCCTTGTTTCAAGGTTTAGTTAAAATTTGTGATTTTCGCCACTTTATATAAACTCATGTTCACTTCCAAAATATGGTAATATGATGAGAAGCCAGAGATAATTTATGAGAAGCCAAACTGTAAATTGACTAGTTCTGTGACTTTTATCTGATTAGTAAGTCTCTGTCTAATTAGATATTTCAGTTCCCTGAGAGTTACCTAGAGAAAGCAGCAACCTTATTACGTCTCGGTTTTTAAATTTTTTTGTGACTGTTTCAATGTCTACGTTAAACATCTAGAGAAATATACATTAGTATAACTTAGACTGTCATATACTTCATCATGATTTCCAGTATTTTTTCTAAAAGAGGACGAAATAGCCGGCCACGTTATCCAGAAGTGCCCAGCACTTACGCGTAGGTTAAAACTTTTGGGTAACATTTACAGTGTACAGAGCGACTTTAAGTCCTTCAAACCTGAAGACTTATAGTCGTCAGCCCAAAGAGAGCCTTATTGGCTTTTTGCAATAAGCAAACGAAAATAATAGGTATAATATTTAAAATATTTGACTCTCATTTAAAAGTTTAAAATTTAATACGCTCACTCACCCGGTTTGGTTATTAAAGTAGGATTTTATTAGATAAGCAGAAGAAACACATCAAGTCCTCAGATGCTGGGATTAGATAATTTTGCAAGAAGTTACTTAAGAATACCGAGTCGTGAGCGGCAGTATATAAATAACTCTGAATTACAAAACTTGACCTTAGTTTAGGACGGTTAAATATGATTCCTAGATTTTTGTATTACGTAGAATAGTAATTTATTAATTTCTATTATTATAGTTTTCTAATAATTATTTCAATACCATACATACAATTAATGTATATTAATTTTTATAGTTTTATGGCTCTGTTTTTAAGACTTCTTAAGATCTCATCTATTCTTAGGATCTTAACCATCATACTAAAGTGTTTTGATGTTATCTACGTATCTAGCTTACCCCATGTTTTAGAATCAGATTGTCTCATCAGAAGTTTTTAACGTCTTTGTTATAACACGTTGTACAAAATGTTGAAATGCATGCTGTTGATGTTTTAAACTAATTTTTATGTGAAAACTAAATTTGTGTCACCTCTGATTTATTATAGGTGCAGGAATAGAGTTTGCCTAGTTTGACTATATTACACATCCGTTATACTGGATACCCCAAATTAGCAAAAGATTTTACAAATAAAGAAAAAATTGATATTTATATACAGTGCATCCGTAAAGTAGCGGATAAATTCAATAAAAATGAAATGGGCCGTTTCTGAAAAAAATGCCCGAACCTGTCGATTTTAATATTTGGTTTAGGGTTTTTCTACGTAGAAATTAAATATATAGGGTGACTAAAAAAATGTGTAGCGTCATCAATATGTTTTTTAAATGGAAACCACCAATGCAGAATCAGAAAGAACGCATTTTTTTACAAAGGATATGGTACAAAATGAATAGTGGTTACATAAGCAATTTTGAACGGAAAATGATGATAAAATGTAAAACTTAAGAAATACCTATCTAAATTAAATGTTCGAATTGAGCATCGTTAACAACCTGACAATAGCTAAGGCGATTTAAAAATCCTTTTTGAACGTTGTCAATGACACCTGGAGTAATATTTCTAATTTCCTGGCGTATTTGTTCTTTTAAATCTTCTAAACTCGCTGGATTAGTGACATACACTTTACTTTTTAAGTATCTCCATAAAAAGTAATCGAGGGGAGTTAAATCTGGCGATCTGGGTTACCATTCAATGAATCCTCGTCTACCTATCCAACGATTTTGAAAAACTACATCTAGTGAAGTAAAACTTCTTAGTGTGGCGGGGTACCATCTTGCTGAAAAAAAAAGATCACGTGGGTGCATGTCGGGTCTTCCAAATTCGGATAAAAAGTTATCAGAGCGGGAATAAGATCATTTTGAAGAAAGTCCGAATAACTCTCACCAGTGAGAGTGTCATCAAAAAAGTAAGGTCCTAAAATCTTCCTTCCACTATACAGCATCACATATGGACTTTTTAAGGGTGTTGTGTATGACATTCTGTGAACCAATGAGGGTTTTCGGTCGCTCAGTATTCTATCTGTTCACAAGGCCGTTTATACGCCGAAAATATTATCCGTTTTACAAAATTATTGTTATTATTCCATAATTGCTGTATTTGCTCACAAAATTTATTTCGGCGACCAAAATCATCTTCCAATAGCTCTTGAAGTAAGAATATTTTATAAGGATAGAACTTTGCTATTTACAATACTTTATGCACAATAGAACGCGATAAATTAATATTAGAAGCCGCATCTGTTTGGGAGTATCTTGGACCGTTAACAGAACATTAACATAACTAACGTTAACGTTAACGAAGCTCATCTTCTTCAGTTATTAAACCTCGACTAGCTTTTTGAGTATCCTGAACATACCTAATTCACGAAATTTTTCTTTAACTCTGCTTACTATAATAACAGAAGGTATTAGAGTGTATTTACTAATAAAACGCAGGATGACACTTCTTTCGCCTCTATATAAAAAAAATAAACACTCCTTGCAAATGTAAAAATACTTCAAATAGTTTTACCAAAATACATTCACTTTATTACAATTTCTTTAATTTTACATTTTATCACCATTTTTCGTTCAAAACTGCTCATGTATTTATTTGTAAAAAATGTTGGTTTCCATTTAAAAAACATATTGATGAGGTTACATATTTTTTTAGTGACCCTGTATATTTAATTTCTACGTAGAAAAACCCTAAACCAATTATTAAAATCGATGGATTCGGAATTTTTTTTCAGAAACGGTCCATTTAATTTTTATTGAATTTATCCG
This sequence comes from Anthonomus grandis grandis, assembly GCF_022605725.1. Classification (NCBI taxonomy): domain Eukaryota; kingdom Metazoa; phylum Arthropoda; class Insecta; order Coleoptera; family Curculionidae; genus Anthonomus; species Anthonomus grandis. Next base: position 32,058,878 of record NC_065548.1, on the reverse strand, counting down.
CTACTTTACGGATGCACTGTATATAGAGTAGCGGAACGAAAACTTTCCACCTTTTATATCTCGTTATGTATTTTCTTAAAAAAATGTACGCGCACATCAAATATTGATTTTACCACAAATGAATCTTATATTTTTGAATCTTTAACATCTCTCACCGCTGCGTAAGAGTTATACAGCTTATGGTGTGACCTATCCTTCCAATTTTAAATATCAAGTAGTAACTCATCTTAAAAGTTTTTTTATTCTAATTATAACTACAAATTTAAGCTGAAATCCTTAAAATAATTATCAAACCTTTAAGAGGACCTTGTTTTTGCAATACAATGGGTTAGATATAATTTAATTTTTTTTTAACTTGTATAAAATATGTGAACAATATTTTAGGCTTGGAATCCAGTAAATCGCACAGTTGTATCGGAAGATTAAAACGGAAGGCTTATATAAAAATAAGTATTAAAAGAGGGTTGTTAAAATCGAATATCCCAAAGGATATTTCTCATTTTTATTTAATAGTCGAACAAACTGTTAAAATTAATTGAAAAAAGGATGATTTGAGTTGATAAAATTTAAAAGAAAATAATGTTTTAGAATTTAGACTTTAGACTCTCTTCTATCTTATCTTAATAGGCTTTTTAAAGTATTAAATAACAAAAAAAAACGTTTTGCAACTCGATACGTGACACTTCACTTGAATCATGGCTTATGTTAAAAAATTACTTCCACATAAGTGGAGTAAGTGAATTATTTCTTAAGTCACGATTAAGATGTAAGGTTTAATTCTGTGGAATAAATCAGCTATTCGATAAAGAACGATTGTTGAGAAATATTGTCATTGAATTTTCTTGCTTTAGTTATCTGTAATACAAATTTAAGACTTGATGGTAATATTATTTTAAAATAAAGATGCGGTTCTATCATATTATTACTATATTATTAAAATGCAATAGAATTGTTATATTAATGTAACAAGGTCAGATAATCAAATATTATAATATTCTTTGATGTCTAACATTCTCTATGAATCAGTTTATATGTAATTTATGATTGGATGTGTTGTCTCGTAAAGCAATAAGCCTTATAGAGGTATTATTTTATTATATTAAGGTTATATTTAAAATTATCTATTATTTTAAATTATTAATAAAATTTTATATCAAAATTATTTTTAAGTTAAATCAAAAATATATATTTTATGTTACAAACAAAAAATATAGCATTAACAAATATTTTTCATTTGATAAATTTTTAAATCGATAACAATTATAATAAAGATAAAATAACATTGCAGTAGAAATCAATCAAGTTAGTTAAAAGATTAAATTAACTGACTTGATTTATAATATAACGAATATAACGTAGAAAGCCAACTTAAGGAGATAGCCAGATACTGTTTAGTTAGTTTTCCTAAAATACTCTATTAATCCGAAAATAAGTAATGTTATATTGGCATATTTTTTTAAATTCGTGTGAATTTTGACGATGAATGAATCTATTTAAATAAATAGTTCTTACTAAAACACCTATATTATTTAAAAATTTCTTTCCCCTTCTGTAATTCTATTAGTTATAAATTTGCAATAGCCAAAATTCAAGGGATTAAAGTTTGCTGTAAATATAGGTCCGCAAACCCTTCGTTACCAATCTACATAGTATCTACTTCAAAAAATTTCAGTGTTTTTAATGGGTTCTACAAGTTTCAACGTATTTAGCTCAAATTTAGAAAGTAAATCATAGAATAGCAGAAATATTATTTTACAATTAAACCGATAATCACAATCTACGGAGTGATTTTTTTATGATTGTTTGGACATGTTCTCCTTAAAACTTTTTAGTGGTGCGCTGCTAATGGCGTGAATATAATAAAGTAAGAAATCGAAATAACGTTTATTAATAGTTATTTATTTAATTTATTTTAACTGATAAAACTTTAGACCGATAAAATAATGTTTATCTGTCCTAAAAATTTAAATGTATGGCATGATTTCCAAAATTAAACTTGGTTTGTATTAAAAAGATATAATAAAATTTTAAATATAATGAAACTATAATCTATAAATGCACGTGTCTATCAACACGTGCTTAATTTATTTTCAAACTATGCATGATTCCGAGGTTATTTTGTTTGGAGTAATTTTCTTTCATAAAAATCGTATCAAGTTTTTTGGCAAGAAAATAAGTATATGGCACATATACTCTTAATAAATGATAAAATAAACATCAACGAGTACTTATGTAAATAATTTTGACCGTCAAAAAAATGTATCAAAGTACTTCGAAAAATAATCTTTTCAATTAATTAAAAAACCACTTGATATATAAAAATATCAGATAATTTCATTTCGATATATATAAATAAATAAGGAGCAAGACCTGGAAAATCTCCATTTCAGAGCTATGAGAGGTATAGCAGCAATTTTGATTTTGGGCGCCACGGCCGTTCTGGGTCAACATGACCCTCATTGGGTAGATGGTAGAAGTACCATTGTGCATCTATTTGAATGGAAATGGGCCGACATCGCGTCAGAATGTGAAAATTTTTTGAGTAAAAAAGGCTTCGCAGGGGTACAAGTGAGTTTATTTCATCAATTAATACATTTTTAGCATTAATACATTTTTTGATTGTTTCGTTTTTTTTAACTGACAATTTTAAATACACAATATTAGCTTTTGAAAAAATACATATTCTTAAAATATTAGTATTTGTTAATTCATTATTTCTAGGGTAAATAATAAGTGCATTAAGTAATTTATTTAATTTATTCCTTCTGTCTACTTACTTTACAGTAACAATTTCTATATTTTAAAATATTTTTTTAAATTGGTATAATATAAACTTCTACTGGCGTCACAAAAATGTCAATTTTTAAAACACGGAGATTTTTGAGTTTTGTATATTTTTATTTTATCTAAATTTTGTCGTACGAGTGAATTGATTTTTTTTAACTTTTTATTGAAAAATGCATGAAAACTCATGTATTTTTTAATAAATGCATCGCGATCATCGTCTTTATAAAAAATACAAAGGGTTAATTAGAATAATATGTTTTGCTATGATATAAGTTTGATAATAGAACCCTAAATCTTGTATAATGTGGTTATATTTTTATTATGTAACGATTACATGTGGTGTGCTTGGAATTTAAGATAATACAAATGTAAATATTGAAAACACATAGCTAAGTTTTATGCTGCAGTACAATAGTGCAAAATAATCTGTCTCAGAAAACATTTCCATTTTATACACATGCCAAATAGTTTATAAACATCAACGTACTATAAGTAAAATATATACAACAGCTTTAAGATTAAGGTATCAGAGATTATGGAAAAAGGTTAAAGCGTGTCGTACACCCTCCTCAATTATTCAGAATAGGAGAGAATGTGGCAGGTCATCTCTAACTACCTCACCGCAAGCTAGATATATCAATAAATTTACCTAATCAAGTAATCAAACTCCTAAGGAGATTTTAATAGAAGAAATTTCTATAGGCCTCAATATATTATTGAGCCTTCGCATACCGAAATACAGCAATGAATTCCATAAAACATGTTTAAATTATTTTTATATGATTTCTTACTAAAATATAAATTGTATCTAAATGAGTAAGCTATATTTAATTATTTTAATTATCTGAATAAATTCTGACCAAAATATTATAATCATTATATTTAAATAAAATTTATTTTTTTTCCATATTTCAAAATATCCATTTTTAAATTTATCATAAAATAAAAAGAATGTTGTGCAATCAATATGAAAATATCCACTTCATTTTGCCTCATACTTAAACCACTTCGCAAAAATAATCAATAATACTCTACCACCAGGGTGCAAAAGATAAAGATTCCATCTCTTATGTGAAATATGTGCTTTTATTTTTTGTTAATTTAAGTGGTTTGTTTATAGTAATTAACAGATAAGTTTTAGTTAAAGTGTTGAATAAATATATACATAATGTATCATAAATATCTTTAAACACGCGCATTAAAACTTTCAATGCTAGCTAATAAATAAAATGTCAAAAGTATGATTTTTTTAATTAAGGAGCTTGAAAAAATATGGGTAGACTAACCATAATATTACCTCTATTTTTTACAAATCGTTATACTCTTCAATAAAATTTTACATTAAATTCCTATTTCCTAAGTATGTCCTGTTTTCATGTATAGTTTTCGTACGAATTATTAGTATTGCGCACTATGATCATTTAATAATTTGGTTTATAAAATATGTAAGAAGACAGAATAGGCAGTTTTTTAATTCACAAGTTTTAAATCCAGCGAAGGAAATCTGTTATGAGCGTGAGCGTTATACCAGCAGACTACATGTATGTAACCTGCCTTCAGGAGGGTTATCAGAAAATGTTTCAGTTAGTTCTTTGCTGACCTTATCAAAACAAGCTTATTATAAACGTAACAAAGAAAATTATGCATTTTTTTCCTATACAATATATCTCAAGAACATGAGCTAAAGTTTTATATGACTGTAATAAAATGATGTCTCTACGCAGAGTTTATCAAAAATAAGGCTTTTGGTTGTTTGTAAGCTTAAGAACTAATGTAAATATCCTTGACTTTTGGACAAATATACATTTGTCCATTTAAGTAAAATATTTGATGCATTTATTATTAAAAATCGCATAACAGAACACTATTTAACTCATGTCAAAAGCAAATAAAATGTTAGTTTTGTTAAATAAAAAAAATATTAGATTATGCCTAATTAGATAATAAGCAGATTTTTTTATAATTCTATTTCATTTAAATACCGTTCAAGACTTAGATCTTATTTTCTTTAGATTTCTCCACCTAGTGAAAATGCTGTCGTAAGCGGAAGGCCGTGGTGGGAAAAATACCAACCGGTCAGCTATGTCCTCACTACCAGATCTGGAGATGAAGCTGCTTTAGCTGACATGATCAAGCGTTGTAATAATGTCGGAGTTAGAATCTATGCTGATCTGGTCGTTAATCATATGGCTGCCTCTACAGGAATCGGAACAGCTGGACACACTTGCGACCCAGGTAGTAAGTCTTACCCAGCTGTATCCTACTCTAGCGAAAACTTCCACGCTACCTGTGACATTAATTATAATGATGCTGCTTCTATTAGAAATTGTGAATTATCTGGTAAGTAAAAAATAATTTATAATCGATGCCTTCACTTAATAATAATTTCATGTTTTATAGGTCTCAAGGATTTGGATCAAAGTCAGGACTATGTGAGAGGTAAAATCATCGAGTACATGAATCATCTGATCAGCTTGGGTGTAGCTGGTTTTCGTGTGGATGCTGCCAAACATATGTGGCCTGCAGATTTATCAGCTATTTTTGGTAGTGTCAACGATTTAAATACCGATTTCTTCCCCAGTGGATCCAGAGCCATGTACTACCAAGAAGTCATCGATACTGGTTCTGACCCAGTCTACAATACTGAATATACAGGTTTTGGACGTGTATGTGAGTTTAAATATGGTATGGAGTTGGCAAAATGTTTCCGAGGAAGCAATCCACTGAAGTACTTGACCAACTGGGGTGTTGGATGGGGTATGGCTGATGGAAGCAAAACTGCTGTCTTTATTGACAACCATGACACTGAAAGAAGTAACTCAGCTTACTTAAACTATAAAGAAGACAAGGCTTATAAAGCGGCTATCGCTTTTATGTTGGCTCATCCTTATGAGGGCCTTCCTAAGGTCATGTCGTCATTTTACTTTGATAGTAGTGACCAAGGTTTGTACTCTTTATACCTACTTTTTGAATATTAGACGAATTTTTTCCCATATATTATAGCTCCTCCAGCAAACGGCGATGATGTGCTAAGCCCTGGATTTAATGATGATGGAACATGTACTAATGGTTGGGTCTGCCAACATCGTTGGTCGCCCATTTTCAACATGGTAGAGTTCCGTAACACCGTCTCTGGAACCGAATTAACTAACTGGTGGTCTGGTGGTGATAACCAAATAGCCTTTTCCAGGGGTGATAAGGGACTAATAGCTATTTCTATCAATGGTGATATTAACTCCAACATTCCAACTGGCCTGCCTGATGGTACCTATTGTGATGTTATCTCTGGAAGTTTGTCTAATGGATCTTGTACTGGCAAAACAGTTACTGTCAGTGGAGGATCGGCTTATATTAGTATTAGCAGTGGGGACACAAATGCTGCTGTAGCAATACACGTGAATGCCAAGTGCTAAATAAAGTATGATTTTTTAAAATTTCTTTTATTTTATTTTTTGGCTGTTTTATTTATTTTCTTCGGGTGTTAATATTTGTTTATCTTTATAGTTATTCTAACTAATCACTTATTCATATATAAAGTGCTTTATAATATGTGGAATATGTTATGTATAATATGTAGGTTTTACTTGGCTCTAAGCAGTCAAAGTATAAAAAAAAATAGTTTTTTTACATATGGCAACAGTTATGCATATTATTGCTCTACCATATTTAGACACAGATACAAAAGTAGTTTCAAAATTGGAGCTTAAATTCCTATTTTTTCTTAATACATTAAAATTTTTTATTTTAGTTTTTGTTTTCCTAAACCTATCAATAAAACAAATTTCACCACTAAAATAAATATTCCTTTGTTTAAAGTCTACCACAAAGATTCCAGTTCTACAAAATCCATATCCCATATAGAAGAGTTAATATAGTAGGTTAATACATAAGTGTTAAGCTACTTTACTTAAAAGTATAAATGTTATATAGTGCTTCATTTTAAAATGAACCACATTTAATAACTTTAAAAAAATCATGCTTATTTCAATATAGAAGAAAAAATTGAATTTTGCATTTAATAAAAATCAAAGTTCACTATTAATCATCTCCTCACCTTTAATTTACACCACCGTGCTTAATTTGGAAACTATTGATATAATTGGGAGCATGATTGCTGGTGAGATCAAATTCAAAAGTATATCATCTATAATAGATCTAAACTTTAACAAAATCATCAACTTAAAAAAAATCATCTGCCCAAATGGGCCTAACCAAGATAAAGTACTAAAAACTACACTCTATAGATGAAACTAATACAGAAAACGTAAGTAAAACTTACGAAAATCCTAACTTGTGTACATAAAGTACAAAATAAGATTAAAACGATATTAAAATATAATTAAAACATATTTTTTTTTCAAACTTTAAATTACATTTTTAAAGAATACTGATTTAGTTCAAAAGATTTCACAAGGAAAAAAAACTTTTCACGAGACGCGCCCAGAAATCAGTCGATGAACGCAAAGTTATTATCATCATTAGAACAATATGTTGTGACAAATTTATGTTTAGCTACAGTACTTTTATTCCAATACCAACTACCCTTAAAAAACCGTTAATTTAGATACACCAGGAAGTTTGTTTTACATTGAACTTAGAATAAGCCTAACTGCAAACCATAGGCGAGGTTGTTTGAGTTCACCATCTCTCAGACAACGATTTCAAATCGACTTTCCAATTTTTCAATCAATATATATTTTTCTTAAACTCTATTTCTTTTATATCTCTATGTGTTCTATTTTGTAACAGGTAAAAATTGTACCCTTTAAAACTTTTATTTATTTGCTGACTAATAATATAAAATTCGAGAGTAATCAACAAATTTTTCAGATTTAAAAAAGATTTCTAACAAAAAGTTGATGAAAAAGAAGCAACTTGGCAACGTAGAATACCTCTATGTTTACAATGCATGTATCCGATATGACTATAACTTCTAACGACTGTAAGGAAAAGTTTTATCCATATCCTTTGGCAGTTATAGCCGTTTATAACATCTAACTCAATAACTTTTAATCAAAAATCTTGTTTATAGAGGTTTGCAACCACAACATACTTTTTACAAAAAACCTTAGTTTGTCGAGGTTTATACCCACTATAAACCGATTTAGTTACCTATTGTTAATATCTAGCAAAAAAATATTAAAACTCCTTTAAAATTCCAGGAGATACGGGCATTATATAGATTAAATAACAGTGGGCGCGGACTATAAATATGTTGCTGGCAAACGACATATGACGCGTTCTCGATATAGTTGCTGGATATCGACCAGATCATATACTTATAAAGTATATGGACCAGACACTACCTTCCTTTTTGCATACATTATTTTTGCGGCATTTGGGGTTCTAATAAGCCGTAAATTTGCTAGATTCAAATAAAATACTTAATTACAAATTTTTATTTTTATTTTTCTAAAAGAAATGAAGGAAAATAGCTTAACGTTGGTATCCAATACTCAATCGATACTTCACAAATATGTCGCCTTTTATAATATAACCTTTTCCAATATATGTGACCCATTTCAGGCTTCTTTATCACTTTTCAGCAAAAGGGGAGTTTTTAGTTTTAATATTATTTAAAAAAACGCACTAAAACCACTCAAAACATCCTTTATATACTAACCACAGAACACAAATATATAGAGAAGTGGTGGTAGCATACAAACTGATAGAAATTCTTCTGACAAATCAACTAGCGTCCTCTCGCTTGGCAACGGAAACTCTTGTAACTAACTTTTAACAGTTTAATGTGCCTAATTGGACCAATCAAAATGATAGAAAGGCGTGGCCAAATTAAGGCTGGAAATCAAATTTCATTTAATCTGACAATCTTATCATTTAATCGTAATATCTAAAGCAAACGCCTACTTAAAAAGGTTACCCATAGAGAAAAGGGCCTTATTAATTAGTATCAGATATTGATCTGAACAAAAAAAAAACTTTTCAGCTTTATTTTACATATCTAAATTAGTTAATTTACTGCAATAATCTACGACAGTGTACTAACAATAGTGTACGACATATCACCAATTGGACAAATGAAAATAAAACAATCTTTTTCTTTAATATATTTATTATTTAATTTTCCTGAAAAAAAAATTACTTAAAATGATATACATAATATATAATAGTTTATTAAAACAGACATTATAGAAATTAGATTTAATCTAAAAATATTTAAAAGTATTTTGTTAGCACTGTTTATAATTTTAAACAGATTAGAAAAGGTTGTCAAAATTTTTGTGCTATTTTCTCATCATACATCTAAAGGCATTCTTATTAGGTTAATAATATCCTTATTTTATTAACACATAGATTAAATAAAGGTTGAATTATCGTTATTAAATATGTACTTGTATCTGTTTCCTAAAGAAAAATTAAACAGATTTTGAAATTATTTAAATTGTAATTTGAATATTAAAAAAAGAAAGAAACAATATATCCATCTACAAAACAAAATAAACTCTTTGAAAATGAAAACAACTTTTTAGTATAAACATATATCACTTACATAGTATATATTTGTTGGTAATTATAATACTAACAACATATCTTGGAACTATAAAACTACTCATAAAAACTTAATTCCAGGACAGACAAACTCTTAAAAAAAACACAAGTTGTAAGAAAAACATTAATTCTGATCCATTTCGGGTGCTCAGATCTCTTAGTCTCTATACTTATGCCTCGTCTGAAATGAAAGTGAACAAAGGAAGTGGTATGATACGAGAATAAATTAAAATAAAAAAATAGGCAGTGTAAACTTTATAAATAAATATACTAAATGATTCATGTGAAAAAAAGCCAAATAAATGTTTAAATAAATATGTATTGTAGTGTAAAGCCAGCAGTATCAGCATTATTAAAATTTGTGGAGAGAACTGATCAGAAGAAATTCTATAGCTCAAACTCTTAACAAAATTTACATTGCATATCGCTCTCCATGTTTTTCTTGTAATGGGAACTGAAGGAAATTACAAAAATCTTTCAATACTATGTTTCTCAGAATCATTTAAAATATACATACTCTTACATCAAAGAAATTTTCAGGAATATTTTAAATCAATTTTTAATTGTGGAAGAGACCAGACATTTTGTAATATATATTTATAATAATCAAGTTAAAAATTAAATACTTAAAAAGTAAAACTTCTTCATTGAAATCAACTGAATTTGATTTTAATAAAGACTAAAGATTGACAATACAATAACATAATAGTAATAAATAAAATTAGATTTTCTTACCAGAAACCTGGAATTGCTTGCTGCAAATCATTTAAAACATTATTTCCAATATTGAAAGAGAACTTTTTAGAAAAAAAGTCATGAATTTGAAATAGCATCCTTAAAACAAATAGCAAATTCACCCACGCTTGCATTTATTGAAATGAAAAACAAACTCAATTAATTCAAATGGTATGACAATGACAAATGATGTTCTCAGTAAATGTCAACAACTGTCTGTCAGCTCCCTGTCAATTTTGCCAAGCAAGATGGCCGGCATACGATTCCGATTTTCACTATACAAGCTTCATACATGTGCTTTAAATACTAACACTACGAAAGGTACCCCATTCAAAAGTAATCATCGAGCGCAGTTGCCAAATACCTTTATCGCGAGAATATTTCTCGGCCAAATCTACAGAGCTGCCGCTGTATGTCGAAATTTGGTGATTTAAAGAATCCAAATTACAAATTAAAAATATTAATTATTATTAGTGGTTAGTGTAAATATAGTACAAAATAGTTTTGGTTATTAAACATTACATACAAACATATTATTATCACTCTTTCTTTTGCTTTATAATAAAGAATGCAACTTAGTTTCTGCTAATTATAATAATTTATTATATCACTTTATTCTCTTCTGTTAAAATTGAGTATATATCACTGGCAACATTGAATACTAAGCATGTTTATCAACAAAATATCGCCTCTGCCCCCTGTGTAGATGTTGCGCTCAATCCAAAGCAGCCAATGTTTATTCTAGTGTATTCAATGTTCTAAGAAATTAAGTTAATGCACTGTATACTTAATTTTAGAAGATATTATTGAAAATATAAGTGGTTAACGTTTAAAAAAATATGGGTATTAGACAAATTCAATAATTCATAAATACAATAATTTCGTTTATGTAATAATAGTTTTTTTTTTTAAATTTAAGTTTTCTATTTTATTAATTTTCAGTAATATATTTATAAACATTTTGAGTCTGAAATTATTAAAACTTTTATTAAAATCATATAATTTAATAAGATTTTATAAGGAAAAATTTCATTTATTCCAATGATTTTTTATATCACTTTAAAAATGACAGCTATTGGAGGCACTCTATATGAATACCAACTTAGCCCTTACCCTCAAACTGGTAATAACAACGTACTGTCACGTGACAACATGTATCACTTTGGAGTAACAATAAGGGGTTTGAATTATTATCCGCCCTTTCAAAAGACAAAGGGGGTTGGTCAAGTGCTCTTTAGGTCCGGAACAATTCGAGTTGTGCCCTGAAACCGAAAGACAAGTAGGTTTTCATAAATTTCATGAGGGCTCCTTTGACTAATCCGTCCATGGGATTTAAATTTCATTTTATTGGGATTAAGGGTAGAATTTTGATAGAAGCCATAAAGTTCTTAAACACGTTTTATAAAAAATCTTAAATTATTACTATTTAAATATTAATATAGTATTTATATAAAAAAATATTATGTAGTATTTTGACTAATAAAAATACATAAAATTAAAAATAAACTAATTGGTTCTGCAGGGCTGCTTGCCTTCTTATTATATTTATCAATTGGTAAGATAAGTGATAAAAAATAGCATGAATCTTTAAGTAACTAATCAACATTTACTAAATATCTTCCATCTATTTTAACGCAAAGCAAGGGCCTAAATTTATTTTGATTACCTGTTTTCCGGACGTAAAATCGATATTAAGGGAGGAGTGCCTTATATTAAATAAATACTATTTTTTTGTTTATGAGACAAATAAATGCTAAAATATTCATGAGACTTTACGTCATACGGTATCGATTCGAATTTACCTGTTTTCCATAGAGGCTTAAAATGTGTGTGGTGTAGTTAGATTAATTACAGTGTGGTTTGTTGGTTCGACTAACTACTTTTTTTAATTAAAAAAATATGTTTATTTAAAATGAGTAATGGCTATTGCTTTTCAGCGAGACACCATCATATTTTGTGAATAATTTTGATAAAGAAAAATATTTATGTTAGATAACATTGCACGAATTGCCAAACTCATTTTTTTTTGTCGGCCAAGAAATTCTTTTCTGAACGCCAATAGTTCTTGAACCCTCGGTAGTGTGTGACTCCGTGCCCGGTTATTCACTAAAACTTCCCCGTTTAGTGATACTTTGTATAAAGCCTTACCACCTAAACGCAGGGCTCTTTCTTCTCTAAGGGTGAATCACCTTTTCCCTAGCTACTCGTGGGACCATCTATGGAAACCACGGTAAAAACCACCGAAGAATGCCAAAGGCAACTTTCACCAGCAGCAGCATGGCCGCAAAGTGTCAACCTGCCGTTGATACTAATCCAAGCATGCGGCACGTCCAAAAAACCATTGGGGGCTCAAAAGGGAAAAGACAAACAGCAAGCGGCCAGGAGAAAGGAGGGGACCTGAAAAGGCAACGAAACCCATCTCGACTAAGTCCTCAGCAACCCAACCGTTCTGAAGGTAGCACACCAGGGTCTCAAAGACCTCAAAAGAAACCCAGGGGCCTAAGCCGGGTACCAGGGCTCTCATACAGAGATTTGGCGGAAGGGTGTAATGTAGTAACACCCTGTATAATTATGTTACTATAATTAAGAAGGTGCTAATAGCATATTACTCTATTGCAATCATAAACAATGAGCTTGGAAACGACAATTCGATTATTTTTTAGTAAAAAAGAGCAGGCAGTTCAGTTCTCTAGCATTTATAGTTACTTCACAATTAATTTTCAAAGTTCGAAAAAATACGCTATGTTTAATTTTTTCCTTGTACCAGCGCGGCCGGGATGATACGTCACAGGCGCCCAAGTGGACGCGACGACCGACGCTAGCATGTCGACCGCGCACGCTGCTTTGTTAATATTATTATGCATGTTTGTGGTGTTGTTTGTGTTTTTCAACATGTCTACTCCACATACCTGCTATAAATATTGTATTGTATTTTAATAAGTTCATATGTACATATGTTCTATCTCGAAAAACGCCTTAGAAAAGGAAAATGGTTGGACCGGTATTAGCCTATATTTACAATGTTAACGAAGTGAGCCGGATTTTTCTCGCATTATGGTGACACGCTTACCTGTTTTTGAGTGTATTTTAAGAGATTCTTGGTTTTTTTTAAGTAAAATTTTTGGTTAAATCTATACTTTTTGGATATTACATCAAAGTGGGATGTTCAGTGTTTTGATTTAAATTTCGTAGGAAAAATAATTGCCACATGACATTTTTGCAGATTTGGTGGCAAGCAACTCGTTTCAGGTGCGTGATTACAGGTCCACTCATTTTCCTTGTCTAAGAAAAATGCTTAGTTTTTGAAAAACAGGGTGTCAAAGTAAAAGTTTTTTAAATATTTTTGAATAGAATTTATAGTTTTAAAATATTTACGTTTATATAATGGGTAAGTTGTCTGTCATGAACAAATCCCTGCTCCATTGTAATTAGTCAACAAGCAAAATACGTTATTAATAAAAGTTAAAAGTCAAAATGTCAACAAACAAAACCACCCTGTCAAAATAACGCCTGGGCACTAGGCTGTGGCTGGCTGGCTAGCGAGCGCTCTATAATATACCGTCGCGTCGCGTCGGCGTCTATGACGTAGCGCGTAATTGGGACGGAATCTCGGGAGGTATTAAAAAAAACCCCATACTAGCAGCCTTATAACTTTGCAAATACTTACCCTAACAACTTGAAATAAACGTCATTGTTCTTATAAACTTATATTATATTTATTTTTGGAAAAATATATATATATTTTTTTAAATTTTCCAAGCCCATTATACTTAGACTAAACGTTATTATGTAAACCATGTAACTAGGTCACAAATCAAAATAAAAAAATGAAGAATGCCAAATCCAAGGAAGAAATAGTTATTAACCAGGCGTCAAATGGAGATTGGCATGTATCAGAAGGAGAAGTTTTCTAATCATTATATCAAACAACCAATGGTAATTACTTCCATTGCGCATACTTCATTTCAAAATATTTATTTAGATATTGTTGGACCGCTACCAATAGACGTTATTCTTCTTATTTAGTATTCTTATATCCTTACGCTACAATGCGTGAAGAATAACAAAGTTTGTAGAGGCAATCGCATTGATGCTGTATCAGTAGCAAAATCATTCATGAAAACTTTATTTTGGGATATGGAATTCCACAGGAATACCTTGAAGTGTTGGAATCAATGAAAAGTATGGAATCATGAAAGTATTGGATCATTAAAAAATTCACTTATGACTTGAGTTGCATATTTAAGAATTCAATCCGAAACGATGAACGGTCTCATGGGTTCCTATCATAGTGTTTTTTATTTAACACTACCGTGCATACTGAAATCAAATCTACCCCTTTTAAACTTGTTTAAAAATTGTAATATTTCAAATAAATTAAAAAATATTGCAGAGACTATTTATAATTTTGATGATTACCCTATAATGAAAACATAGGATACAAAAGGCTTAAAAAGACGCTTGACCTAATGTATTAATCTGAAAATAGAAAAGAAAAGTAGAATATGAGAAAAATATGAATCCTATTGATTATAAGAAGGAAGATTTACTACTAGTTAAAAACGAATATGGTAATAGAATCGACAGTCCTTGTTTCCTGGGACCATATTTAGTTTAGATGGGTCTCCGAATGTTTGTTTTGTTACTCAGAAACCATACTAAACTGTAATATAGTTAGTTTATTGATTAGTAAGTTATATTGTTTTTGTTAAAGTGTAAAGAGCCTACCATTAAATATGTATGAATAATTCCTAAATTTATATTTTAATTGACATATAGATACTCTAAGTTTAGGGTTTGAAAAAACATATATCGATAGATTTATATAAGTGTGCATACTGTATTATGGGAGATTTTACAAATAAATATGGGTAATATATATTATTTTTAAAATATTTTGTTCTAATTCATGGGTTAACTTATTTTACGAATTTCCATTTCCTAACAAAATAAAATTTTTAATTTTCTCGGGGGAGATGTAATGTAGCAACAGTATAATCGTGAGTAATTAAGAAAATACTAATAGCATATTACTTATATAGCAATGTTATCGCAATCATAACAATTATACTTAAATCGAAAAATTCATCCATTATCCCAAAGATGCTGGTCATACACTTTTATAAAAGGTAAAAACACAAAATCTACAGCATCACAAATACATTTAATAAAATTACAAAGGTTACATGTTTCGTTCGACTACTTACCATTCTTAGATTTATTACTTAAAAGGGAAAGAAATAAGATATCCTTTGAAATATTTCGTAAACAAGCAACAGATAATATTATACAATATAATTCAACATCACCGTCCTCACATAAATTTGCTGCTTTCCATTTTTTATGTTA
Organism: Anthonomus grandis grandis; assembly: GCF_022605725.1. Lineage (NCBI taxonomy): Eukaryota > Metazoa > Arthropoda > Insecta > Coleoptera > Curculionidae > Anthonomus > Anthonomus grandis. Next base: position 32,043,497 of record NC_065548.1, on the reverse strand, counting down.
TAGACTTTTTAACATCCCACTTTCTCGTGAAGCTTTTAAAATAGAATTCCTTACCATTAAATAATTAGCAGTCAGTAACTTTTTCCCTCTTAAACCTATATATAAAATGTATTTTCAGTATGTGAACAAGTATAAATTATCATTTAATTTTATCAGACAACAAACAAACTATATCAAAACTTTTAGGTCGTTTACTTATTTTGGACTAATTTCGTTACAACTATCCCGCTTTTTTTCTTCCTTTGGCATAACCCCAGCTTTTAAAACCAATAATACATTAAAAAGACATCTAATTAAAACTAAAGATAAACTACCCCCGCTATCTTCTCCGGGAGTTTATGAGATTAGTGAACACAAGGCCCAATATAATAAATTTAAAAATACCAATATCACAGTCACCAGATCGACTTTTGCTAATCACCTCCTCGACTCCAAACATAATTTTCCTGACAGCCAAAATATAAAAATACTTCATTAGTGCAACAAAAGTAAAAAACTAGACTTATTGGAGACAATGGAAATTAGTAAAACTTTTAAAAAAACCCAGATCTGTCCTGTGTTAATGAAAGGTTTGATTTTGATGGCCACCTAGTTTTTAATAACCTTAAATAGTTCTACACTCTTAAATGATGGTTAGATTTCTAAAATGTATAAGGTGATTTGATTGTTTAGTTGAGTTCTTTGTACCGGGTGTACAACGAAGAGAGGTCGCCGGCCACATCTCAGTAACTAGTTATCCCACAGCAGAAAGAAAAAATATTTCTTATAAAAGCGGTAAAGAGAAATCGTTGGAAATTATTTACAAGTTCGTACGATGACCGCTAGGGGGCGTAATACAACATTGAAATAAAAAAAATTGGCTTTATTGAAAATATTCAAAGTGAATCCTAGAGAAGAATTATGTCAATTTAAAGTATGATAAATTCTAAATATTTTTTATTTCAAACTTTTTTTTTAATCTGTCAAATAATAGGTGGGGGAAGGGTTGAATATTTATATCTAAAATTTTTAATAACTTTTGATTGGCCTAACCAATTTTAACGCACTTACTTTTGTTTTCAAGAATAATTATCAGGCTTTTATGTGGTATAATTACTTAGACGACTTAGTTCTTTTGTTGAGCGTTAGAGGGCGGTTTGTGTTATTTTGGACTTTTTTAGCGATTTTCTGGCAACTATTAAACACAAGGATATAATTTTTTTTACTTAAGCTAAAAGTGCTTATAAAAACATAAAAACTGGCACAAACCGCAAATCGATATCTTATTTTATTCTGAAAATATTAATTAAAATGTTTTTAAATAATAAAAATAAAACTCCAGAACTCAAATTTTTGTAATAAATAAATTGTTTTATATTTTTAATAGTGTCTTAGATGCTCAATCTGTTTTCCTTCATTTTCAATACACAGTCGAGGTCGTTGCGTCGTTGACAGAACCGCTGTCTGGATTTCTGCTCTGGGTAAAAAATTTATTGCATTGCGTATTTGGTCCTGCATGTCGTTGTGTGTTTCGGGTGGGGTGACAAAAACTAAATCTTTACTCCTTCCCCTCAGACAGTCAGATCTGGGGATCCAGCAGACCAAGGAAAAATACTTCCCCTTCCTATCCACAAACGATACTGCCTGCTTAAGTATTAACGAAGTTGAACTGCAAAATGTGCAGGGCAACCATCATGTTAGAAAATTATTTGCCCTCTTGTTTCCAAATCAACATCTTCCAGTAACCCCGGGAGATCATTTTGCAAATAAATTAAATACACACTACCAGAAAGTGTTTGATTGAAAAAGAAAGGACCAATAATTTTTCCGCCAATAATTCCGCACCACAAATTTATACTCCATCTGCCTTGGTGTTGAGTCACAGAATAAACGATCTCAGAGAGATCGAGATCTGAGATCGTTTATTCTGTGGTTGAGTCTCGCAAATCCAACAGGGATTTTGTTCTGCCCAATAATGCAGATTATGCAGGTTTACACCACCATCACTGCTAAATGATGCCTCGTCCGTCCATAATATCTTCGAGATAAATCGGGTATCTTCTCTAACCATGTTCAACAGCAACAGAAATTGAGTCTGTTATCAAAGTCTTTTTCGAGAAGCGCCTGGTGCAGAACCACGTGATATGGATGAAGTCTAAGTAAAAAACAATAAATATAAGATAATAGGATGCTTATTAATGTTGTAACAAATAAAAATAGATACCTGTGCTTTTTCAGAATATTTTCTACTGTATCGAGGGACACTCCCAATTCCTTAGAAATATTTCGAATGCTTATGTGAAGGTTTATTTCAATATAGGCCAAAATATTTATAACGTTTGCCTCTATGCGCCCTCGCCTTCGTCTTCGATGAATATTGCCGTGAATAATTTCAGTATTTCTTAGCCTGGTAGTTAAACCGGTAAAGACTCTATGATAATAGTGTTTTGTGTCAGGATATCTTTGGGCATATATACGGGCTGCAATGCGTACATTTTGCATTAACTCAAAATATACTGCTAGCATTTCAAAAGCAATGTCGTTTAGAATTACGTTTGGCATTTTTAAAAACTGTCTTCGACGTTACATTTGACATCGATCATTAACGTTTTATTATGGCCCCGAAAATATTTATAAAATTCATTTGTTTCCAAAGCTTGCTATTGACTGTGTGACGCAATAATGCCAGCGCGGCGACAGATTTCATTGTTCAAAAACATTTTAATTTATAATTTCGAAATAAAATAAGATATCGAGTTGCGATTTGCACCAGTTTTTATTTTTTTTATGCTTTTTTAGCCTAAATAAAAAAATTACATCGTTGTATTTAATATTTGCCAGAAAATCGCTGAAAAAGTACAAATTAAAATAAACCGTCCTCTAGCGCTCAACAAAATAACTAAAACGGCTAAGTAATTATACCACATAAAAGCCTAATAATTATCCTTTAAAATAAAAGTAAGCTCGTTAAAATTCGTTAGGCCAATCCAAAGTTATCAAGAATTTTAGATATAAATATTCAACCCTTCCCCCACCTATTATTTGACAGATTAAAGAAAAAAGTTTAAAATAAAAAATGTTTAGAATTTATAATACTTTTAAATGGCAGCATTTTTTTCTAGGATTTACTTTAAATATTTTCAATAAAACCAATTTTTTCTATTTCAATCGTGTATTACGCCCCCTAGCGGTCATCGTATGAACTGCTTTTTGTATGAAAATATTTGTCAATTCATTAAATAAACAGTTTTAGATTGAGAATCTTCTTTGTTTTATTTGCCCTAAGTATCCAGCTGTTACATAGCGATCCTTGGCCAGCCGAATCATGGAGAAATAATAAGTTTTGTTGAAGAAAAAGGTTATTCTGGGGCCCGATTAAAAGTAAATTGTTTAAAGTAAGTGTTTGTTTTTACTTATTTTTCCAAATATATCGCATTTTACTGGCGATAAGCAAATCAGCAAAATGAGGCAAAGCAAATCCACTCACCAAGATTTGACAGAAAATGGGGTAAATTTTTAATTGAAGCTTGAATTGATATTCAAACTTTGTAGTACAGGAACAAGAATACAATATACGCAAGGACGTTAAAGCAATTTTGTACATAATAGTTATTTTGTTTATTGTGATAGTGATCATAAAGTCCTTTCAAATGTACAAGAAGTATATTAGGAAACAGATAACTTGTGATCTTGCTGTTTCTACGATTAACTTGGCCCAGTTAAAAAGAGATGCTGCCGCTTCAAACCCTATTATTAACCCTTAGCCAGGCCAACGAAAAACGACAAGAGTTACCTGCAATTTTTAGTGACTAAAATGACTGAAATTACTAGCGTCTAAACTAGTATGCGTAAATCGAGTGCAGCTATAGTAGTGCGGGTATACGAAGGAAATTTTATTAGACAACTAAGGATAATCTATTGAGTAAGCTTTAATTTTCAACTTTATTTTTATTCCTGTTTGTATAATTCTAGATGAGTGTGTCTCGTGATGCTTTATGTTTTTTTTTTTAAGTAAAAAAGGGAATGCTATTTTATGCGTGTGCTATGATACATAAGGGGTGGTTTCAACTCCTTCCCGATCGAATCTTAAAAAATCCCTTCTTAGACGTCTAGATAACCATAGGAATATTATTCCCAAATTTTATATTTCTAGGTTTTACTGTTTGGGCTGTACGTTGATTATCAGTCAGGACAAGTCTTCTTATATATAGAGATTAATTACTTTCAGTATCCAATTTGTGTCTTTTGAATAAAGAACAATATGTTTTTCAAATTTTAATTTATATAATCCATTATTAAGCGTAGATTTTTAACTATTAAGCGTAGAGTCCTTAAATTCTGTGATATTGTTGCCAAGTTTAAGTCTTATACTCTACTGTAAGTGGTTTTTATAAGTTTCATTGAAGAATAAAATGGCTGTCGATTTGCTAGGATTTATTTTCAGTAAATGATCAGAAATGATGATGTAATAAGTAATTCTTCTTAATCAATATTAATTTGTTCTGTTGATATTACAGCTAAGCTAGGTATAAATGACAAATAAATTTGAGTATCATCTGCATAGAGATGGTGTTTGCAATATTTTAAAGAATTTACAATGGTAACGGGATATATGCTATATTGAAGTAAGTATTATCCTAAAGTACTTCTGATTTGACAGTCAAATTTTATGATTTTTTTCGCACAAGGCAAACTCTCTGTTTTTTCTAGGAATCCAGAGGTGTGTCCAACTGATAAGAAAAGGGGCGCCAAGGGCTCGAACCTTCGCAATTACTACAGGATATCAGGCAGCAACAAACGCGGTTTAGTACAGTTTAAAACTAGATCAAATGCTGTAGAAAACTGCTGAAAGGATATTGCGGATCTAGCCAAAGAGTAAAACAAGCCAAAGATAATCCTATGACAGAATATGGGCAACCGTTGTGCTGCAAGAAGGGTAATCTAACTTACAATGAAGGGAGCCAGCAACAGACTCGTAAGTAACAACTACCAAAGATGAAACTCTCTAAACAACTTTTAGGCAGTCCACTCTTCATAAAGAGTGAGAAGATACTGGGCCTCCAACAACTGCGAAAAGTAGCAGGGCTCACAAGCCAAATACCCTATAAATATCACCTATGTAGGCTCGGGAAAGTAGATACATCACTATGTAGAGGTTGTGAGGAAGAAGAGAAATCCACTTTTTACATCTTATGCTTCTACGAAGGATTCAACCAGAATAGGGCAACAGTTCTAGGCGCAGCCAAGTTTTTACCAGAAAGGATAAAAACTACATCACAGGTTAAAATACTGGACTTCCTACAAGCAACAGAACTGAACATGTAGGAGTAAATCTATGGAGCACATAGGACTACAATTAAATAGAGCAGACCGTAGTGCAGGGAACCACGCGGTATCACCCAACGGGGAAGTTTTAGTGGGGGTGAACATATATTTGGTACGTTGTAAACGTAGCTATAGATGATGGAGTAAAAAAAATTGTAAATAGTTGCTCAATACACAAATTAGCGAACGACATGCAGGTATATATCTATTATAGTAAGCAAAATGCAATACAATCAGTTAAAAATTTAAATAAACTTGTAGACTAACTCATCAAGTCATGCTTATACATGATCTTAAATTTAATACCTCGAAGTCTTCAGTAATTAAAAGTGGAAAATTAAAGTCCGAGATAAATCACATACCTATAATAATGGAACTATGGAACCTATGGAACAATGCTTAACCAAGAGAACACTGTAAAAATCCTTGGTTTTCTAATAGTTCACATGTAAAGTTGATAGTTCCAACACCCTATTGCTCTCTTAAAAATCTTACACATTTTAACCCAATACATAAGGACATAATTATGTGATTCACTGCTTTTGAGTCTTGCCAACTATGACGATTTATTATTTGGATCCTGTCTCGATATAAGAACAAGCAATTTTATTCAAAAATTTAAAATTTATATGTAAGATTTATTTGCGGAGTTTCAAAAAATGATAGATCTCACCATAGTTGATAAATTTACTGGCGTGTAAACACTGGCTAAATATGTTTCAAGGAAGGAAAGTTCATCTATCAAACCTGATCAAAATAGTTTGGCTTATCAATATGCCCAAGTATAGTAAGAAAAAAATTTTAAGTCCATGTTTTCAAATAGATTTAATGCGCGAATGAATATTAGAAATATTCCGTCACAGACCAGTACTTTTCAAGAGATCATTTAGATATAGTGCAGCCAATATTTATAATTCAATTCAGTTGGCGATTCGACAACATAATACGTAGTACGGATTCAGATAACTCATACCAATGTCTTAATTGGATCATCGAATAACGAGTGGTTGGCCATCAAGTGAAACTGACTGAATCAACTAATCAATGACCGGATATCGATGCCCTCTTATTTGCATATCTTGGAGTCTGCGTCAAAATGGCATACTGACATCACACGTAATTTTCTTTATTGTTTTTGTAGTCGGTAACGATGTTGTTAAGAAGCTTTTGTGTTTTTGTTTCTGTGGTTTTTGCTTCTTAATTTATCTAAATTCACTATTTATAAGCTAAATAAATACTATGAGATAAAATAAGAACTAAGGCCGAGGATAATTGATAGAAGCTAAATTAAAATCTCTATTTAAGATTTGAATAAAGTTTTGATGTGAAACTTTTCAATTTTTTTTTTGTATTCTAAAAATATTATTTTTAATCAGTTTAAATGTAACAAAGAAAACAAGACTTATTGTTTGTTAAGACGTAAAATAAGTAATCCACGGACTAAAGAAAAAAATATGGCTGACCACCAATTGGCCAAGGAAATAACTTTCGCTTAGGGTTTATTGGGAGTCCCTTATCGGGTCATAAACTAAAACAACGTAGGACCCGTAGTGGCACGCCGTGACCAAGAGTCAGCAATCCTTTTTTTTGCTCTAACGAAGCCAGCAGGGTTTCTTAGGGTAAAACACGCTACACTGACGAGAGGCCGATGCAGCTATATAGATGCAGGGTTACTTGCAAGTTATTTCAAAGAACTTTTTTTTATCATAGTCAATTGATTTATTTAAATGACTGCCAAAATGGCGAGATTCGGAGCCTTTAGAAAAAAAAAGATTTCGATCGAACATAAAATGAAGACTATTTGAAACGATATATTCATAATAAAAAAGGTTGAGGTATAAAGATGTCATAGCGATTACAATAAAAATATTCCAAAACTCTTACTTTCCTTTTAAGTACCTACTAACATTTTATCAAAAGAGATCTTCCCTTATCTCAATAATAACTTCTCATCCAAACCGCCCACAAAAGGTCATAAAGGAACATCTAATTTAGCCATTTTAGCATTTTATTCTTGCTGGAGGAAAGCAATTTCAGGAAACAATTCATTGCGTGGGAGAGACAAGGCGCAATTTCCCTTGTAAGCTGCAGTTTGCGCCTTTAGGATATTTCAGATAATGATTTTTGAATAGGGAAAATTATGTTTTCTGTTGACCGCTGGTTAAATATTTTACGTATTTTTTTTTGTGCTCTTACTAAGATTTCAGTTTTTTGCAAACAAAAACTGAAATCAAATATTTAAATAATTTTATGTCTTATTGCAGTTATAGGATTCATGTAATTTTAATAAAACTAAGAACATTATAGATTTTGCTTTTTTTTAGTTTTATTTGGTAAATTTGAAGAAACTTAAGTTTAACTTAAACTTAGTTAATTTGAATGATAGGAATAATTTACAGAATTTATTTTATTGAATTGATCGAGACAATAATACAGCTTATTTTAAAATTCCTGTCAAGGGTTTGTTCGCTAATATATTAATATTTATGAACAATTCTGTCTTCTAATACATCAAAATTTTCAGATGTGGTTTTATAAACTATGCTATTTAAATACACCAACGTAACAAAGTATAATTGAGGTAAGATTGTAGAATTTTATTAAATTAAAACATGTTTTTTTTTGCAAGGTGTCCAAATCCGGAAGACTGTTCATATATTCTAGGAAACGTATTCTCTATGTAAAGGTTGGGAAATTAAAGATTACACATTATCCTTGTACCCTGCACTATCGAATTTTTAAATGCTTTTATTTCTTTCTTAACTTATTATTGATGCTTATACTGTTTCCGAGAGAGTTCAGATGATTAAATAGTTTGTATAATGTAAAACTCAGTATATTGTAGTTTGTTTTCAATTACATTTGGAAAAAGGCCAGTTCCTTTGACAAAATAATTTTAAACATAGTTTTACATTTTACACATTTTTTGTTTTTAACATTGTCATAAATGATGCACTACAGGGCAAAAACTTTTTATCGAAAATGTCCAGGAGCATAAACGACTATATGGAATGGTTTGTAGTGCCCTAGATTCAATACGATCAAGTACATATGTTAAAGAGCAAACATGTATCGATCATAAAACTGTTATTATTATTTGAAAAAAGCATGATACAAATACTTCAAATATTCCAAAACTCAGGAGATCTTTCCTGAAGACCAGTGGCGAAGAATGGAATATTATGAAACCATGGTAAAAATAATTTTTTTTACAAAATATTACATTTTCAAATAAATCTTGTTTTCCATTACATGGAAGACACAATCCTTCCCTTGTCCGATATTGGTCTTAGGAAAATGAGCATAGAAGTTTTTAATTTTGTTTTCAGTATATACTCAAAAAATTGAGTGCTTGGGCTGGTATTTTGAGCGACCATATTATAGGGCTATTTTTATTAATAGTTCATTAAGCGCCCAAAAATACCTTGAATTGCTGCAAAACCAAGTTATTCCTGCTATTCAAATTCTTCATTTAGACATGTGATCGATATATTTTCAACAAGACGGCTGCTCATAATGCGGTTATAGTAAAAGAATTTTTAACAAATACTTTTCCTAATCGTATTATTAGTGGGATTAGTGCTAAAAGGCCTCCTAGATCTCTAGATTTGTCCCCAAATAACTTTTAATCATCTTGAGGAGACAATTTGCAAACACGAATTTGGTAGGTTAACAAATTTAGAGAAGTTGCGAAAGAAAATTTTTGAATGTGCCTATTTTATTTCATAACGCTCTTTGGGAAGTACAAAGTGGCTTTTATGATAGAATAACTTCTTAATTAATCAAAGAAGGAGGTTTGTTTAAGCCTTTTATTTAAAAAATTAATTTTTGCTAAGTTTATTTACAAAAAAAAAGTTCTGTCTCTTATTAGAGTATATATTTAATTTTTATTAGAATAAAGCTTTAATTTACATTAGCCAACATCCAAAATAATATATATTCTGAGATTCTATTCTATGTGGTGTGAACTGATGTATGTAAAGCCTGCATCAGAACAAATATTTCAGAATTTTCTGAACTTTCGTGTAATATTTTGCGAAATATTGTTGCAAATAATACGGTTATTACCATACCATCAAGATCAACAATATTCAATGCCTAATTTAAATGATAGAGATGAGAACAATAGAATCTTTACTAAGTACAGTTTTACTCAAATTAATTCAAAATGAAAGTAGATATGATCAAGACGTGCAGTGTATTGAGTTTCCTTTCAGAGGCAAGTGCAATTGGTAAGTCGGGAAATGAGCGGAGAAAATATCGTTTTATCTGACGTTTTTAAACCTATCAAAATAATAACAATAGACAAAGCTAATAAAATAAGAATTTTATACGATCACAATATATAAGCATAGTACATAGTGTTATTACCAAAAATTAAAAATTTAATGACATTTTAAAAGACCTCCATACAAATTTAATTTGATTCTATATATGATATTATGTGATATATACGATATATGATATGATAACTATATTAAATTTAATAAATTCAATGAATTCAATACATACAGCACTTTGATATTTTATTTGATTATTTAGAATTCTCCTTAAATAAATTAATATCAATAATGTCAAGAAAACTAAAATTTTTCTTGACATTGCTTTAGATTTCTCGCAAAATAGGGTTTTAATAAAGGCTAACTAAATAAAGCAATATTTTTAACAATGTTCAAAACTTTTACTATTTTAATAAATCTATATCGAGTTATTTTTTGATGTTTTAGCGTCACAATTAATGTAGGCCTTTTCATAAGAGATCGTTAAGGGGTAGAGATAACTTTTTTTATATACAACATCTCTTTCACCATAATAAAAATCTTTTCTATTCGTTGTCAATTAAGTTGTTACTAGAATTAGCTTGAGGAGACTTTTTCATAAAAGCATACTCTAAATTTGTGTATGTTATACAAGTAAACTTTCTTATAACAGAACCAACAATTTGATATTCTTTCTTGACAATTATGTTAAAATAGCTAATAAAGCTTGATTGGAAATGTCGGTTTTCTTTAGAAAAGTGATCTCACCTGTGATGTAGAATGACCTGAAAAAAAGTAAAAACCAAATAAGCAGAAACATGTGGCAAATACCACCCTTATTTTTTTTTCTTTTGGATTTGGAATATTTTATTAAACCCATCATTTTCGAAAATTAAAATATGGATAAATCCAATTATACAATATATGAATTTTACTAAAGAATTAAGAATCTGCAATTCTCTCCTTTTTTTTATTTTTAAATATAAAAATCGATACATATGAGTGTATTTAATTTAAGTATCAGTAATTTAAGTATAAAAAAGTACTAAAAGGGTTTTATTTTTTTTGTATTTCAGAATTAAAAAGATTTTCTGAATATCGGAAACAAAAAGAAAAAATTAGCAACTTTAACCGATACTGTATTTTACCGGTTCCGAGATAGCCATAGCGACACAGTAGCCGCCAGAGCTAATTTAATTTGGTCACATGTAAAAGAACCAGCTTGAATCTGTCAAAGATCCTACGCAATAATAAATAGTATGTGGCAAAATAGTTGTGATAGGCGAAAAGCAGGAGATTTGACAAGTATTGAAAATAAGTTATATCTGGCGGCGACTTTATCACTTTGTTGGGGCACTGCATATTTCCCACAAAGGAAATGTTTTTCGGTACACTCCGCATATAGGGATGCAGAAAAAGATAAGGGGGCGCTTGCCAAAGAATGTTCCTGCAAGTAGGGTTAAGACGAGAATAGCCTATGAAATTATTATTTTAATAAAACACATAGCTTATATGTTCCCCGATTCTTCTACAAAAAATTCTCCTAATAAAATATGCCAGTAGTTGTGTACGCACAACATATTTGCGGAAATAACAGCAAAAGCCTCTAAACTGGCGTGAGTTATATAGACAAAAACGCCCAGTATATACATTTACTCAACAAATGTTAGGATCATATATAACAAATATATATTTTTAAATTATATAGATTTCAGAAGATAATAAAAGATTTGATAAAGCTATAATTAATTTACAACAAAATCAGAAAAATATTATGATATAAAATATTATCAAAACATCTTACTGGGTATTTTAATAGTACTAAGTATTTCTATAATTGAATCTAATCAAAAACAACTTCAAAAAGGAATTGAATCTGTTTGGGAAATCAATAATACTTCAATAAGTGATACATTCGAATATCTAATGCTTAAAGGGTTGCCTTCACTAATTAATTTAGATTTAATCACACTCTTTGACAATTTAGAAGAAGCTATATTATTTGCCAAATTAAATTCACTTCATAATTCTATTATTTCAGTATTTGATTAACATGAAACTTTAAATTACTTGAAAACAATTTATGATGATAGTGCTATACCAAAATTTAAAAATATTTCTTCTTATTACCAATTTATTAATACTCAAGTTTTATTTTCAAGGAATAGGATAATATTTTCAATACAAATGCCTTTATTGAAACCTGAAGAATATACCTTTTATCATATTTATCCTCTTCTTAAAACCATAGCTTTATTATTCCTAAATACCCTTATGTGGCACAAACCAAAAGCCGTTTTCAATATGAAAAAGATAACTGTCCTGAAGTTAAAGGAACATACTATTATTAAGAAACTTTCTATAAGGAAGATGATTGCACCACTCAATTATTAAAAAAATTATCTGCAACATATTGTCAAATAACTAGCCTGCATCTTAGAGAACCTATAATAGAACAAGTTACTCAAGATGAAATCCTGATCATTCTAGAACAAGCAGTCCAAATCTTCATACAATGTGGCTTAGAAAAATATTTATTAATATATACACCAATTTTAATAACAATTCCACATCAGTGCGAAGTTTCCATCGGATCAAGAAAATTTATCAACGATATAAGAATAAACATTTATGTACTGTGAAGTATGTGGATGGCTTCTAAAGGCCTGATGATGCTCTAACTAGAGCAAAACACGTGTAGCCCGTTTAATTACATGTTGTGAGACCGTGACTTTGTGTTTTTTCTTTATTTTTCGTCAATTTCGATATAAAAATAAAACAAAGAAAATCGTTGGTTCTTCTAGAACTTAGAGTAAATTCTAATATTTTTCCACAACATTAACCAAAAATCAACATAAGTTCTATCGACTTTAATGAAGTGTACCGATTAAAGAATCTTGCTAGCCAATTAAATCCAATAAATGAAGTTTACCCAGATTATTTAACAAATTTCATGATAATTTTCATAATAACTATTATAATTTGCATTATTATCATGATTTTACTATTGTTTTACAAATTCAAGATGCCATCCTTATTAAAACTCCGAAGCAATAAGAAGATGACATCCATTGAAACCACCCCTTCTGAAGACTATACTGTAGGCTAAGTACATCATGTCACTCTGTATTTTTAATTATAATATTTTTTTTAAAATAAGAATTACACCACAAAATATATAATTCGTGTTTCATGGACATTCTTTGCCTCGAAAAACGTGTAAATGTCTGTAATTTTTTTGCCAGATTAATGTTGCCGAAGGCATTTAAGATTTTAGATGACGATATTAAAATATAATTATTGACCTTGAATGTAGTTTGTAAGTACTCTAAAACATTTACTAGATTTATTGAATAATTAGGCGGCAAATAAAAAAAATCCATCCGTTCAACTTATATTGGGCAAAAAATTAGCGTCTTACATTATGACATCACTCTTTTGAAATTATATTTTTAACCAAAAAACTCTTAGTTATATTAAAACGATTTTTAATCATTTATTTACTTAATATTTCATATGGTATACTCACAATACGTCTTAATGGGTTTGACCTTACATAGGCGTTGATTGATGGCTTTCGGAATTTACGCAACGATCTTTTTACTCTATTTAAGTGAGTTTTTTCTCACGTGTATGTAAATAGATGTTATCTTGTTGCAGATTATTTTTTTTTTATTTTTTAAGTGTGATGATGCGTGTAGGCGGATCTTGCTAAATTATCAAATTGACTTTTTTTGAAGAACTTCTACTACCATCAATATAAAAAAAATGAAAAGAACTAAAATAGGAGTGATTAAGTCAAGCCTGCAATAATTATTTAAAATTAATAATGGCTAGAGGAAATAAAAATGCTAGTTATGTTTTTTTTTTATTAAAATGATTTTATTTAAAATCACTTCAAGTAAATTTCAACTTCAAATAAACAATACAATTGTTCAATAAATTGCAAAGAAAACTTTTAATTAATTTAAATATAAAAAAATATGAGAATATATTTATGAAGGTAGCTAAAAAAGAAATAAGATTATAAAACAAAATATATTATACATACATATATATACAGGGTGTTCATTTAAAAACTTCCCACCACGGATTTATCAAAAACCACTGTTTAAAAAACAAACGCCGAAATACGTCAAAAGGTTTGTCAAGGGGGACAACTTTCTAACCTAAAATTACTTCACCTTCTTTCACCCATTGCCTCCCAGGGTCATACCCTTAAAAATTTTAAATGGCAAGGGGTATTTAGGTCTTTTATTTTGACGTTTGATTTTTTTTAAATCGGTCGATTCGTTTTCGAGAAAATTATAAAAATCTTTGTTTATCTTAATTTGTTCAGATAGAAAACAAAAACATGAAAATATCAGTTTTTATTTCAATAAGTGTTCAAAATGTTGCCCGTTTTTGGCCAAACAATGATATAGGCGATGTTCAAATTCCTGACGGACATTTTCAAAAACATGTTGTGGGATATCATGGCAGCTGTCGATGATGCGTTGACGAAGTTCATCCAAACTTTCAGGTTGGGGAGTAAACACAATAGACTTCAAATGACCCCAGAGATAAAAGTCTAACGGCATTATATCAGGAGATCTAGCAGGCCATTCTACCCAATGGATAGACCCCTTCGCCCTATCCATTAATCTGGAAACTCGTCGTCTAGCCATTGCCGAACGGGAAGAACATGGTGAGGAGGAGCGCCGTCTTGCTGCAAATATATTTCAGCCTCATCAAGTATAGGGTTTCCATCATCATCGATTTGGTTTTTAATGGATTTAGTGATAAGCGGATTGATGGTATTTTCCAACATATCCAAATAAATGTCTCCATTTAAATTTCCGTTATAAATAATGGCCCAATCACTTTATTTCATAAAATGCCTGCTCATACATTAATTTTTTGAGGGTACTGGGTATGCACTTCGACAAATGCATGAGGATTTTCATTGCTCCAATATCTACAGTTATGCTTATTAACAAATCCATTTAGATAAAATGTGCATTCATCGCTGAAGCAGATATTCTTTACATGAATAGTATTATCATTAATCACTTCAGTCATTTTTTCACAAAACTCAACTCGCCTATCGAAATCGTCTTCGGTGAACTCTTGCGATATTTTCATTTTGAATGGATGAAATTCATGAACTTTGGTAACTGTGTGAAGAGAGCCTAATGAAATACCAGTGGCAGCAAAAATTTTGCGTAATGAAGTATTAGGATTTATTCCAAAATGACTCAAAACTTCAACTTAAGCGGCTTCATCCAAAATTCGCCGATAATCACGTTTTTTATTTGCAACAGATCCAGTTTCAGTAAACTTAGTAAGAAGGTCCAAAACATACCTATGCGAAGTTATCTTCTCCGGATGTCTGGCGTTAAATGTGACGGCAGTTTGCCGAGCACATTGATTTTTGGCATCATAAATTAGAATAATTTCCACTCTTTCGGCTAGTGTGTAAACCATTTTGGAAGTAAAATCTTCAATTCAACAAATAAATTTTCACTATTCCAAGACTGTCACAAATGTAACTGACGGCAAAATAAATTCTTTATTTTCCTTAGCAACTATAAATAACTAAGCAGGTATAACAATAAATACAGTTCGCCCAGGATATCTGTGTTGATGAAAAGAATGCGGAAAAAATTCAGGTTGTTATTTAGTTTTTTCCACGTCTAATCTTCGGAATTGCTGTTTATGTTGGTAGTTTCCGTTTTAAATTATAAACGAATTGTAGCTTTGGCAAACCCTAACGGGCAACATTTTGAACACTTATTGAAATAGAAACTGATATTTTCATGTTTTTGTTTTCTATCTGAACAAATTAAGATAAACAGATTTTTTTAAATTTTCTCGAAAACGAATCGACTGATTTAAAAAAATCAAACGTCAAAATAAAAGACTTCAAACGTTGATTGAGAATATGGGAAGACGCGCAAGCCCTATACTAAGAATCGTGCCACCTTATTTTTCCGTCCCCTTACGTCTCATCCACTGGCTTGTGGTGCCATCTTGCAGCGCGCCTTAAAATCGGTCGCGTCGCTTTTTATATTCTACCGTTTACCAGAAATTTATTTTGTAACTGAAGAGTTTTCGCGATGGTCTATTCTGATATGTATTTATAGTTATAATAAAAACGTAATAGTATTAATATAATGAATATAAATACTTATAACAATCAAATTTATAATACAGATGTACTCTGATTTAAAATAGAAAAACAAAATTATACCTAATAATTAAAACACCAATAGCATTTTGAAGCAACGCATATTTTTATTCACATAAAGATATTAACATCAGAAAGACATTTTACTCTAATTACTTAAACATAAATGTTATTGAAAAAAGTTTTTAACAAAAACGTAAAAGTATTTTAACGTTTTTGTTGCAATTATATTGCAAATTAGAAATAGAGATCTAAAGGAAATGTAATATTATTACCCTTTATTCTGTATTTAATTTAAATGATAAAAATAAAATTTGAATCTTCAAAAGAACCTTGTGAGTTCAGTTAAAAAAATCAAATTATAGGTTTGATAAAATTATAATTTTTCTGTGTATTTTTTTTGAAAAAATCTTTAATATCATTTGCATTAGATTTACATTTCTCAGACTCCCATTTTTTTTTATATATTTGCATTATTTTTATTAAAAGTTTAATGAGTTTTTCAATATGTTCTGGACCTAAGCTAAAAACGTTATTATACATCTGGTTTAACAACAATTTATAAAGAAATTTAAATATATTATTATATAATTTCAAGCTTTCAAAATGCGACCTAAATTTTCTCATTAATATATGCGTTAATTTTAAAAATTCATTTGATGGAATTCTTAAATTATAAACGTAGTTAAGTCCGGCATAATCTTTATTAACCAAAATATTTCTTTTTCATCGTTAAGGTTAGATTCCTGTATCAAAAATTCCCCATTTTTTTCACATTTTTTTTCTATAATTTTATGTGAAAGATTTCCAGCTAAATTTGCTCTAATGTATATGTAATACATTAGAGCAAATTTCTAAGGTCACCTCTTTAGTACTTGTACTTTCTAAGCTGTAAGTAGGCATTAGGTCATGTGATCCTGCATCTGACATGACTAAAATTGTATCAGACTCTGCATCTGATGACTGAAATTTGACCTCACTTAAGTCTGTAGATGAATTTTCAATTGAAAAATCTGTTTTATCTGGGCCCAGTCATCCAAGACTAGTAGTTCTCATGTTCTCATGTCTGTAGTCCTCACAGTTACCAGTTTTAAATGCGTTTTGCCAACTTATATTAATATTAGACTGCAAAGAAACTCTAAATTGTTGTGCATGTTGTTGTTGGATTATATCCACACCTACTCCTAGCAACGGAAAAAAAATTTCCAGAGGATCTTGATTAAGATGAGCAGTTGTTAGATATTTACAACTATAAGTTTCCACAAGATGCTTCCATAGACCCAATATCGATGTCAGTGTCCAGATAAATCCATTTAAATAATAAATATTATTCCTTTTTTTCCATCCTCTTCAAACACTTCGATCGTCTTAAAATAATCCAGTCCATGTTTTAAATTATTTAATGAAATAGGTTTTTCATTCGATAGAGGACGCTTATTTGGATTTGCATTAAATAAAATTTTACTATTTAACGCATCGAAAATGCTATTAATATTTTCTAAAAAATCTGCGGTATGTCGCGCAGTAATACTATCAAAAGTATTTAATTGGGCTGCTGACCTTATAGCTGCAGCAATGGAATGGAAAAAAATTTGAACAGCATATTTTACTATCATTTTTTGAAATTTAATATAGTCTAATTTAGCTTTTAATACAATTTCATCAAATAATACGTATGTTTTACTCATTGTTTTTACTTTTATAAAAAGTTTTTTTGTTAGTGCATTCTCGAGACCTGCTTTTAATTTATTTAATTTCAACAATGACTGAATGGTGCACACTGACGGAAGGGAAAACAGTAAATTATTCCTTAAAACTTTATAGCGGCTAGGAGATTTATAATAAATGGAAAGAGCTAAATGTTTTTCAATTATTTTCCACAAGTTCCTTTTTCGTGTTGGTAGCTGCATATTAATAAACGTTTTTAAACTAGGACTTTTATTTTTAAATATATTATCTAAAAGACTTTTATCTATGATTTTTTTCGAAAATTTTGCATCTTTTTAGCCTTAATTTATTTTTTTTATATCTAATATTAAATTAATTTTAACGCAGATTATTTTTAATAAACGATATGGTTGTTGACGGGGTTGTTATTTTACTCAATACTTCTCTTTCTTGTCTTGTTGGACTTCTTATTTCACATTTTCTTTTCTTTACGGATTCACTGCATAACCGCTTAAGACTATAATTGAATAAATTTATATAGTCATTCTTATCATTGGCATCATCGTCGACTACTGGGCTTCTCTTTCTGAAATATGTCTTGATATCGTATGCTAAAAAACAAAACACATATTAATTTGTGATTTTATTTCATAAAAACTTTCCTGCTTATTTAAATAATTTTTTGTCATTCACTTTAAAAATAGTGATTTATTACAAGATGCATTGTGTGCTAAATATTCTCTTCACACAAAATTGACGAAAAAACAAAGAAAAACACAAAGTCACGGTCTCACAACATGTAATTAAACGGGCTATACGTGTTTCGCTCTAGTTAGAGCATCAGGCCCAAAATAAAAATAGTACTTAAACAAAACTAAAAACTTACATAAAACAATAAAAAAACCTTTAGAAGCCATCCACACACTTCACAGTACATAAATAAACAATAATTTTAAGGTTATAATTGTACAAAGCAAAAAATAAAAAATTAAAAAGTGGAACGCAACAACATAGACTCAACGAGAATCGAACCCGGTACAACAAGGTTATAAGTACAACCTATCGGCTATACGGACCTAATGCTAAAACAACTTAACACGTTAGCCAATGTAAATTGAAGAAAGTGACTACACTACAAGAAAAATGTTAAACGATACTTAGCTAAATTAAATTGTTAAAAATTAAATTAGGTTCAAAAGTAAACACGTCATTCACACACACGAGAACAGGACTCTTTTTAGCTTTTGTAATTTCCATTTTCTCCAAAAGGTCAAGCTTCTTACCTTTAGGGCATTCATGAAGCATTTCAGCTCCCACCCCCGGAGAAAAATTATGAGTAGAGGCCAGCAAATGATTCACAAACGCTGATTTGGTATCACTGACATTGGTATATTTAAATTTTTCAAAAAGCGCTACGTGTTCTTTAATGCGTGTAGAGATTTTTCTTCCGGACTGGCCAATGTATACTGCGTTACAATCATCACATTTTAAAGAGTAAACTCCCGATTTAGAAAGGATGCCTGCCTTGTCCACTCTACTGACCAATTGGTTCTTTAAATTATTGACTGTCTTAAACGCGATTTTTACATTTAGGGATTTAAAGAGTCTTACTAAATTTACGGAGATTAAACAATCTATAGAAAAATGAATTAAAGGAGGCAAATTTATATGAGTAGGGAGAATTTGAAGAGTACTGAATTACATTATCGGTAGTAGTGGGCTTACGATATATTTCAAAAATAAGTTTATTGTTGCATTTCTTATTTAGAAGGTCAAGAAAAGACGAACAACCATCTTTTTCTTCTTCGATTGTGAATAAAATGTTAGAGTGTAAGGAATTTACGAAACTAAGAAAATTTGGTAGGTCTTCCTCCCTGCCATTCCAGATTATAAAAATGTCATCCACATACCTCTTATATATCGTGAGGCAATCTCTAAACCTACCCTCAACTATTTATCTTTCTAGATGACTCATGAAAATCTCGCTTAGCAGAGGGGAAAGACAAGAACCCATAGCCAAACCTGAGACCTGCCTGAAAATTTTATTGTGAAACTGGAAAAAATTTTGGTTGATCACTATATCGAGTAAGTCTAAAAAACCCTCAATGACTATACGACTAAGAGATGTTTTTAATATGAGAGTTCTCACTAACTCTAAACAATGTTTGGGAGGGATGCTGGGAAAAAGATTTTTTACATCTAAGGAAATAAGTTTAGGTCCATGAGGGATAATAAGATTTTTCAAACTGTTGGTTAGATCAGAATGGTTGGTTAGATTAGAACAGAATTCTTAGTCGAATAATATTTAAATTAATAGATGATAATATTTAAGTATAAGGAACAAAGATTAATGTCAGGTTTATACAAATTGCATTAATACATAGTGTAAACTTTATTTATAATGCTTACAGCTAATAATGCCTAAATCACTTCTCCTTTAGTGTTTTGATTTTCCAATAACAGAAAAATTGAACATAAAAATTATAAAAAAATTGGCTTTTACATTATGCACAAACATGTTTATTTAGTTACATTACCTTTATTTTATGAGTTAAAAATTATAAAATAAGAATAAGTTTTAATATAAACCCGGCATAAATATATTAAATAAAAAAAATATAACTTTTCATACCTTTCCATGTACAGCTGATTTTAAAAGTATTTTTCTTTTATTACCATTAACGATATATTTTTTATCAAAATGTTTCTCACAAACAACTCTATTTTTTAATAGCATTTCATCCATGAGGTATGTTTTAGTATTTCCAATATTTTCTAACAATTGATTAAGTATCACTGGTTTCAAAATTGGAAATAAAAAAAAACTTATTACATTGTTTTTATTTTTTCTTTTATGATTGCATCCACCATAAGCCCACTCACTTTACTTAAACTTACCATTGTCTTAATTTTAAATTCGAGACAAAAAATTAACCACGCAAAAACTCCTCGATAAGACACTCGGACCGCTCTTTGGTTAAAATGTGATAAACGGCTGGTAAAATTATTTTCAGGCACTCTAACCAGTGCGCCATCTCTCCGCTGGACACTTTTGCGGGCACGATTTAGTCCATATAGTTGCGTATCGTATCTTCCTATTATTCAATCAACGCTTCGAAAGACCTTTTAAACAAGCTATTACTCGATACCCCTTGCCATTTAAAATTTTTAAGGGGATGACCCTGGGGGGCAGAGGGTGAAAGGAGGTGAAGTAATTTTAGGTTAGAAAGTTGTCCCCCTTGACAAACCTTTTGACGTATTTCGGCGTTTTTTTTTTATACAGTGATTTTCGATAAATCCGTGGTGGGAAGATTTCAAATGAACACCCTGTATAATACATTCGCTATTATATTCAAATATTTATGTAATTAACGTACTGTTTAACAGTTTGTTGTATTTGCTGTTTAGTGTTTCACATTCATATTTTTAAATTAAATTTATTAAAATTTGATAGCAGGCCTTAAACAATTTACTTAAGCCATTTTACTTTCAGCTATCGTTTCTGTTCTTTGATCCAAGAAAATATTATTTGGTTTAGACCTAATGATCTATAGGTTTTTTATCGGAGAAAAACCAAAAGTTGCTTACGCTATTGTACAACAACAATAATAATAATAATAATAATAATAATAATAATAAAATAAAAATGATTTATTATAACAATTTTGCAAATACAAAACAAAAATATATAAATGAAACAAATGGCCTTTATAGTCAGCTCCTGAAAGGAGAGGCTGTTAAAGCCGTAGAAAAATTCTAAGCCGTACTTACAGTTACCTGACCTAAGCTTAGTAAAACCCAATATATTAATGAAAAGCTAGATGACTCGGTCCATTATGTTAAGCGGTACAGAGATCGTACATGATAAAACTGTTAAGCTCTGGTCAGAAAAAAAAATTTTATGTATATAATATCTAATTTTCTCTGTGCATATAAACGCCCATAAAACCTCACTCACTGAGAAGCTGCTGTCTTATCCTTTTTTTGAAACAGGATAAAGATGTGTTAAAATGAGTAACTTGAAATTTATTTACGGTTGACGCTATTTTATAAGAAAATTCTCTTTTAAAAAGTTCCTTATTGTGATTGGGGATCGTAAGGATGTGCTTTCGACGTATATTTATATTATGAACATCAGTTCTATAAACAATTTTCCTACTGAGATAGATAGGACACTGAAATTTAATGATGTTATAAAACAGACAAGCCGAGTGCAGTACATGCCTATTAAACATTGCAACCAGCTAAGTTCTTTAAGCTTATGTGATACATGTTGTCCACGTCTTATGCCACATATAAATGTGGTGTCTGCATATAACATGCAATAAACGTATGCATGAGTTTCGAACCTTTTACACTCTCCGGGTCTGTGTTGTATTCAGAAAAGGACCATAAAAACTATCCGCGAAGTTAAGGTCATTACCTCAGAGTACTTTCCATCAACTAATACTCTCTGCGTCCTGTTACTTAGAAAAGATTGAATCATAGATTGGGCATTAAACCGAAAACCAATATAAACCAAAATACTCAACAAAACATCATGATTTAACAAGTCAAAAGCTCGTGAAAAGTCTAAGTACTAGAACGCTTGCTTTGCTGTTATCCAATTCCCATTAATATGGTCTGTAATCTCAGCCAACGCAGTTGTACAACTTTGTCCACATCGAAATCCTGACTGCTTTTCTGGTAAAATATTATTACTTGAAATAAAGACAGAAATTTGCATTGCCATAACTTTCTCTAAAATTTTGGACATAGCTGGTAGGATAGAAATAAAAAACGTACGTAATTAAATGTCTTATATAAGGAATGATAATAGGGCAGTACAATATTAAAGTAGCACTGTTAATATCATCGCTTTTAGAAGCCTTAGATTTCGTCCCAAGCACAATATTGGAAATTGTATCCTCTGTTACCTCAGTGAAACAAAATTCCTGATTGACTTTTTTATTATTCTTGTAAAATTCTAAAAGATCTTTGTTAGGAGCAGAGTTTGAATTTGTTGTGCTAAAAAAATGTGAATTGATCTCATTAGGTTTGTTTTAAATGAGCCGGAAGTGAATTTATTTTTCTATTCACAACACACACATTTTTTTAAATTCAGACCACTTTTGTCTAGAGTTACAACTTTGGAATTTTATATTTAGGTATGCTTTTTTCCTGCGCGATATGCTGTTGTAAAAGTATTACGAAGGTGTTTGTAATATTTCCAATGTTGAAGCAAACGTGTAAGGCGAAATCTATTTAGTGCATATTTCTTAGTCTTTTTTATAATTTCAGTAAACCACGGACAGTATGGCTTAGAACCAACTTGTTTTATTATTTTAAGAGGTGCATCTTTATTAATTAAGGTAGTTAATTTAGCGGAAATAAAATTAACTTTTTCATCCACTATATTCAAAATATAATTAGCATTCCACTCAATTGCTTCCAAGTCCTGCTGAAATTGATTCATATTAATCCTTTTGAAATTTCTAAAAGTTACATTAATACTGTTTGATGGAACCAGATCCTAATCAAGCAATATACATGTTGTAAGATAATGATCAGAAATATTAATATCTTTCACCTTAACACTAATTCTAAGGTCATTATTAAAACAAATTACGTCGATTAAGCTCTCGCTATTTTGAGTCAATCTAGTTGGTTCAGAGATATACTGAGTAAGATTAAATGTTTCCAAGATGTTATTTAACGGCAGAGTATTAGTAGAGTATTCATTTAAAAAATTAATATTAAAATCACCCAGGCACAATAGTTTATTATAGGTTGTGTAAAAGTGCAACAAAGCATCTCCAAGCAGGATAAATTAATTACAATTAGTATTAGGAGGCCTATAAATTACACCCAATATAAGAGGAAAGCTGTTATCAATAAGCAGGCTAATCCATAGGTGTTCAATATATCCTAAACTCTCGCTTTTACATACCGAAAATTTAGGGTCATTTTTAATATAAATAGCAACTCCGCCTCCCCGTGTAGGTCTATCAAGTCTCAATAATTGATATCCCTCAATATAAACTACATTATCAAGAATATCACCAGACAGCCAGCTCTCAGTAACACCAAATAGATCATAACTATATTCATATATATGACGCTAAATCCCATCAAAGCAACCAAGCAACGACCTTACGTTTATATGACCAGCTTTCAACATCATGAAAATAATTAAATATAGTAATTAAATAAATAGAAGAAAAAAAAACCGAGATATAAACAGGTTTTAATTGTATGTAAACATGCATTGTACAAGAAATACCGGTGTTTGATCCAGGCCACATAGAAGATCCATATGACCCACATAAACAAATAGAGAAAATTAAGCCTAATTGAATTGTTTCTACCAAATTTCACTCAATTTAAATTCAAATTTAAATTATATAATATGGAAAAATTAAAATTAAACATATTTTTAAAATCAGATTATATTTTTTTAGATTATGCTTAATAACTTAATAACTTAATAACTAAATTTAAAATCTTGTATTCTGGATGAGAAAAGATTTTCATTAAATCATCATAAAACAAAATTTACTGATGCACTCTGTGACATATATGTTTTTAAATTTAGAATGCCAAATATAATGATAATCGTCATCCCTATTTTAAAATGAATTTTTTGAAATTCAAATTATATTATGACAATTTATTTTGAACTTCAACCTCATATAGAACATCGATATATTAATTATATATTATATTTTGTACTCAATTGTACCATTACTATTTCATCTTGCCATTCTATAATTCATATTAGTGCTTCAAAGATGATTTTTTAATATAAGCTATACCTTACTACAGTGCTATAAATGTTACTCAAAGTTTAAAAAAATTAATGTTTATATGAAGAATCTGGTCTCTTATCTAAAAAGCCGTTTTTTATTAAATTAATTTACAGTTCTGGAAAATTTTTTTAAAGCGACCAGGCACACCAGACACAAATACTGCAGTTGAGAGATTGCTGCTCGGCAAGACTTGTAGGTATTTTTTAGTTCTAGCAATAAAAGAGCAGAGCGCCTTCGATCAAGATTAGTGAATATTGGATTAAAAAGATTATCCAGAATGAGATGGACAGCCAGAGCTGAACGTGTAAAAGCTGTAAACACATCGTATGAACCGATTGTTAAAGTCCTTGATACATAGTCCTGATGACATAATCAGTAATCGTTTGAACGACCCTAAAACAAGGACTAAAGCATTGGGATTAAAAAAGCGTTTTAAATCATTCGATTTTCTTACTTGCCTTAGTTTGTTAAAAAATATTCTTTAGAAGATAAAAGTAATAACCTAAACTCTTGAAAAGAAAGAATTGAATATATTAAGAACTACTTGGTTCATCACAACTACATTAAAGGCCCTTCGAAAAGATCAGGATCAAATTAATAACTTAATAATAAGTATTAAAGTCTTATCTGAAAAATAGATATTGACAGCTATCAAGAATTTATAAAACACCACAGAAGGCGAGTTACTTCATTTGTTCGGTTTCTTTTGATATCAGGTATTTTTTAATAAAATGAAAAAATAATCAATTGCAGTTTAACACCTTTCTTTTTAACCTTCAAGAATTGACGTATTAAATAATAAGAATGACTCTCTTATGTCAAATGTATCTCTATGTCAAATGTATACAATACAATAAGACTAAGAGAAAAAATATATATTAAGAATTATATATATATTAAAAAGTTATAATATTATACTAAGAGTAAATATGTATTAATTCTAAATAAATGGCATTAGTTTTTGCTATTCAAATTAACAAATTAAATTTAAAAAAAAATTAAAAAATTTTCAAAATT
This sequence comes from Anthonomus grandis grandis, assembly GCF_022605725.1. Lineage (NCBI taxonomy): Eukaryota > Metazoa > Arthropoda > Insecta > Coleoptera > Curculionidae > Anthonomus > Anthonomus grandis. The sequence continues at coordinate 32,018,292 of NC_065548.1, read as the reverse complement.
TTTTTTTTGGAAAATATAAATTTAATTTAGAAGATTCTCTTATTCAGCAATTATTTATTTAAGAATATGTAATATTTTATACATCAATTAGTATTTTTGAATATAGGTTTATAAAATTTATATTAAACAGCAATATATCACGCAATATACATTTTATTGCCAAATTTAGTACATAAATATGATTTTAGTAAACCATATAAGAAGAACTTGATGTAAGAGCTTTTGGAGATCATTATCTTTACAGACTAACGATTTTGATGTCTTGTAGATGTGGCATGTTTAATAACTGTTTAATACTTTGCAAATTTAATATTATAATTCAAGCTTTTATAAAATGTATCCTATACATATTTAAAATAGTTACAATTTTTTTTGCCAAGAGCATCACTACTGTACTAAATGCCTTAATTAATACTTTAGAGTTTCAAATATTTTTACTTCCATTATTTTTATTTTATTTTTATTTTTATGTCCATGTATTTAAATATAATTTTATTTGCCTAGTTGTTTAAAATAGGCCTGATGCATGATTTTTTTTTAAGTTTGTTTATTTTAGATTATTTAAATTCATACAATAAACTACTATAACAAAACTAATATAAAGGGAAATGACTTCAAAAATTCCGAACTACCCTATTAAGTACGCAACATAAACAACCCAATACTATAAATGTTTAAATATTCTTCAATACTATAAGCATTGATTGAATATTTGGAATACTCAAATATTCAATCAACGCTATAAGGCTCAAGATTCCTTAAGAATTGCTTTAAATTTAGTTTGAACTGTTTCTAACTTGTAATGTTTTTTGTATTGCTACTTAACTTATTATAAGGTTTAAAGCCCATATAATAAGGACCCTTTTCATATATTTTAAAAGGGATATTATTTGTATATAAACTAAAGTTGTGATTGATATTCGCCGGGAACAAAGTCTGCCTATTTTTTAAAACAAAAAATCAATAGTTCAAATATGTACAAAACATAGATGGTTATGTTAGAAGCCAAAAAAATTATATCATATTATTATCTAGGCAGTACTTTCGAAAATTCATCTATTTTTAAATAAATCTAATGCAGTAACCAATTTGATTGAGTTTTCCATTCAGATATTCTATATGGTTAAAAATTTAGGGTTAAAAACTTATCAACAAAAGAACCCAAAAACTTGTTGCTGTTGTTCGTAAACCAATTATCTGGGGTATCTGCCAATTTAAATACAAACTCCCCCCTTTCAGTAAGTTCATTGATATTAGATACTTTTACTGACACATTGGTGTCATCTGAAAATTGTGTTATATTGCAATATGAGTAATGCATTTTAAAACTGAAATAATTTACAAAAATTGTAAGCAGAATAGGTCCCAATATGCTACCCTGAGGCACTCCTACTACATTTTGTGATATATCCGATTTATGCACTACGCCATCTTTCTTAATGATTACTCTCTGACTCAATCCTTTGAACTTTGACTTAAATTCAATTTAAACCATTCAAAAAAAGCTTTTCGGTATAGTGAAGATAATAGCAATGAATATATAATATTTAGAACAAATGATTAAGTATTAATATCTAATAAAAATAAGGTAACAAGATCAAACAGCCACTATTTCAGCCCTTAAAATATCTTAACGCGTTCGCCAAACCATCTATCGACCAAAATTCTAAATATAACCATCGGCAAACACGCAATATCACGGTAAAACCCGTTCTATTCTCGAGAATCCATAAATTACTTATAAACTCCCCCCTATTTTCCCCCTTGAATCCAAACTCCTCCTTTTACCCCTGCGTAGACCAATCCAAAAAGAGCGTCGTGGCGCTGATCCTCCGCCCCAAAATCGACGTCGCGACGCCCGGTCTGGATTCATTCCTTTACAACACCTGGAACAGGTCACGTCGCGACGTCGCGTATCCTCCATCCACCGACAGCAGCAGGTGAAGAGAGTGTACCTAGGGGGGTCGTAGCCGTGGCGGCTCAAAACGGGGCCACCGCTGAAGGGCCTACGTTGGGGTCCTTCAGTTTTCTCGCAGGCCGTGGGGTCAGTGTCAATAATATTCGGGGTTTTTTTAGCTCGCGGATCGGAGCTGCCCTTCCAGATACAGGTAAGACTCGTATATGCGCAGGTGCAAGCGCTGAAGCGAAATTAGGTCAGATATTGAACTTTGATATTTCACTCCTTTAATGAAAAAAAAGTATTTGTAGCATAAGTAAGATGGAGTTGCTAACGGATGTAATTAAATGTGTAAAATTTATCGGATATCCAGAAGATTTTGAGTTTTATTAGAATAGTAAGACTATTTAATAAAAGTTCTTTGATGAAACTGCGCAGTTGCCGATAATAACCATGGTACCTATATAACGCAATTCTATGTAATCAAATCTAAAAAGTTCTCTCTTTCTCTCTCTTTCGTGTTTCCTGAGTTTCTTCAGGAAGACGGTTATGCTTATGACGGTTATATGAATGACGGTTAAGCTTTTATGGTTATCTAAACCAATTTCTGCACCGTCGTCCATTTTAAAATCAGCTCCTTTTTCAATAATATTCACTCAGGCCTGGTGGTCTGTTCTCATCTGACTTGGTTTACCTGTCTTTTAAAACTTGCCATCTTTCAGCTATATTATTAATACATTGATCCTTTATTTCGATAATAATTTATTGATTTTTGGATTTCTTGTTAAATTTAAGTTAAATTCGAAATATGGAATTCACGTCTATTAAGTATGCAGATATGCATCTTATGTATGTTCTTACGTCTTGCAATGCGTTGGATCCAAAAAGGTTGTATGAAGAAAGTTTCCTAATCATATTATTCCAAATCAAAAGACTAAAGACTTTCCTCTTAAAATACAATTTGCCAACTGGCTATTAGCTCAGCAGCGAATTTATCCAAACTTTATTAGCATTATTCTTTCTAACGATGAAGCAGGGCTTACCAAAAATGTTATTGTGAATTTACATAACTCGCATGTATGGGCTAATGAAAATTTTCAACTTCATTTTGATTGGGCCGTATTGACATTACTATTGAATGGAGTATTCAACTTCTGTCGATACTTGAGAACTTTTACAGAGAAGCCGGATTCATTTTGATGTTATCACATGGAACAATTTAGGGTTTATGTAGCAAGTACAGCAGTCCACGATTCGTCGTCCCCGTGCGTGTATCATACATCACGGAGCCGAAGTTGAACTTACTTATGAAGTTTTTAATTAATTATTTACAATTATTAACTTTTCAGGTTGTTTTTTCATTTCAAGAAAAGCATGCATCGCTGAAAAAAAAAGAACATATCATATAATTATTTTTTTTCTCCAAATATTTAATTTTACAAAGTACTTTAAAAGTAACTCAAAAAAGCCCGCGTCATTAAGGGGACGTATAATTGTAGGGAAAGCCTAATAGGATTTTTTTTATAGGAAAGTTTCATATAACTTTTTTATTTTATACCTGCAACCGAGAGATTTCCCACATTTTTTGGGTCACCCTGTATAATGTGTTGATAAGCTTTTTTTTAAACTGATAAAAGAGTTGTTGAAAAATAATAATAATGCTTTTTATGATTAATCCTCTTATTGCTAATTGTAGACCTTGTAAATTTGTCCAATTTCCTGTAATTATTTTATTTTAAGATTATGTTTTTTGTATTTGTATGTAATTAGGTATGACCTATTGGATTATGTAATTCAATAAGCAAAAATATATAATAATAAAATCGCAAATTAGGTAATGAATATTCAACAGTTATATAAGATTATAGTTTACACAATAACAATGTATCAACATGGTGTGTGTGTAGTAGCCAGATTATAAAATCCGTCGCTTTATAGGCGGCGGCCAGATTGATTTATTATTTCGCTACATTGCTATAATTAATTATAGCCATTTTATAAATCGATTAGGCACTTTTTAAGATGACTCTGACTACTTGGGCAGATTATTAAACGTTAAAAAGTGATGCATTTTAGTCCTTTAAAAAAAAGCGATGAGCATTAGTCAATAGCCAGATTATTAAATTTGAACCGTTTCTTAATTTGGCCCATAAAAAGATGTTCATTGTCTGCTTATTGGCATATTTTTATGATATAATTTCAATTTTGCTTAGTTTGTGTGATTTTAAATTTAAAAAATATTAACCCTGTTGAAATAGCAACGACGGGAGTAGAAAAAAATTATTTTTATTCCCTACTATTATAGCTACAAGGAAATTTTTTTATATCGGCATTTATGGTATCAATATATTTTATTTAATTCTTTTAAATACAATTCGTATTTTACAAACCGACTAAAGTACTTCACCCGCAAGAATGTTAAGCGGTAAGAACTTTATTATTTGACAATCTGCCTGAGTAGTGACAGGCGTTTTATAAAATGGCTAGCAAAATAATAAATCATTGAATAAAAATTTGACAATCTGGCCGCCGTCTATAAAACGGTGGGTTTTATAATCTAACATATTATTATGCATTTCGACTGTTTTTATGGCTACAGGGAACACTATACCTTTGCTTTTGGGACAAATTAGATTTTTATGTAATTAAGTATTTGGGTATAGTACATAAGCGCGTATCATTTGATGTATTATATTTCTCACGTGACTTCCGGTTCGACGAGAAATTCTAAAAACAATAGTACCCATGTTAAAATATATTTTAATAACGTCATTTAACTTACTATGCTTTAAAACTTTATTTTAAATATAGTTTACCTCCGATTTGTATACTCCTCCAAAAGGGGAGGTGGGGGGTAACGCCGCGCAGTGCCTCCCTCTCCCCATGAACAACTTAACCTTAAAAATTTAAAATAATCCTTTTGTCTCTAGGTTAAAAAGAGGAGGCACTGCTCTACCCCCCAGGGCCCCTTTCTATGGACACATCTACCATGAAGTACCAACGGGTTTGTGCAATAGTGTGTGAGTGAATATTCTTATTTTAAAGAAATGGGACTAAGAACATAGTGGTTAAAATAAATTATATATATATATATATATATATATAATGCCTCCAATACCGATATTAAATCTTGAGTTCTCTGAACTCAAGGAAATCGTATGGACTAAGTTGCAGGAGCCTAAGGCACAACGCAAGTTGGTGCTTGTAATTGTATCCATAGCGCTGCTTCTGGATAATATGTTATATATGGTTATAGTGCCCATAATACCAGATTATTTAAGGTGAGTTTCAAGATATTTAATTTTTATCTTATGTAGTATATATAGTAATAAAGCTAATATCAACTTAAAAAATTACTAAATAATTTAACTTTTCTTAAGAATTTAGCAGTTTTACTGTATAGCAACAACGCTTTAAGTACAAACGTATTTATTTTCAACAAAGGCATGAGAAGGCTGTGATATAATTAAACCTTACGAAATAAAGAATATTATTTAAGAATTTTATTTAAAAAAAAAAACTAGTGATTTTTTCTTGACAGAATTTATATTTTAGGTTCTATTATCCTAGGCGGTGACACACTTAGTAATAAAAAAATATACACGGGCAGAGAAAGGTACCAAAACAGTTTTGTAGTTCATTTGTAGTTCTTGCCCGCTTTGCTCAAAATCTTTTAAGCAGAATCTAATAATAGCGGCGTCACATTTTAGAACATACCCTTGCTTAAACATTTTTAATTTATTTTACCATTTTTTTTTGGTTTAGCATGTTCATTATTAATTAAAGATTATTATTATATAATTAAAGATTTATTATTCTTAAATTATACCGCCTAATTATTAGTTCATTATTCAGGTTTTTAATTGTGTTTCAGCCTTAAACATGTATTATATACAACTTAGAAGTCGGGCGTCGTCACGACTAAATATGTCTAACTCATATTTTAATTCTCTCTCTTCATATTTATAACATATTTTAAGAAATAAATTAGCTATATATGCTCTCAAGCTTATCTTATTAATTATATTTTTTCCAAATAATTAACTAGATCCAGACTTTTAGAAAATTAGAAAATTGTCTTGGCTACACTTTTATTTATTTCTTAGAAATTAGTTCTTTATTCATGAGTAATTTTACTGGAGACTTTTACCTGATTTTGCGTTCAAATCAAGTTATCTATTGCGTTTGATTTTAAGGTCATAACTATAATTAGCATAACTTAAGTCAAGAACCTTTTATAAAATACACTTGCTCGATTACCTGATGGCGTGCGAATGGCGCTCTATACGCTGGCATCTCGCGCGCAAATCTTGCGTTCTACGCGTGATACTGGTGACCATTGTTGATTATGCATGAAATGGGTCGCAAGATGAAACATGGAAACGTGCATTTACTATTGCGACTAGGCAAATAAAAATTGAAAGAAAAAACATAAAGGCCTAAGATAAGCAGGCTTACAAAAACCCCTTGATGCAACTTCTATTTTGAATGCTGACTTGAAATCCATAATTGGGCGGAAGCAAAATGCCTTATCTGGTTACTAAATAGATTATTTACACTATCTATATATATTTATTTTTATTTATTTATTTATTTATAATACGGGAAAACCCCATTAACTGTAAATTTTACAAAGCAATAATATTTACATAAGCAACTGTCATAATCTAAACCTACTTAAAAAATTAATACTAAAGTAAAAAACACCTATACAACATATACTAGAAACAACCTTAATAATTTATATGCAAGAATGTAAATACAAAATTTTATGCACAATTATGAAGTAAGTGACCTCTATAGATGCATTAAGGAACTTATGTTAAACACATCAATATTCGAATTGTTTAACAAATTCATATACCTATCCATAGGATTATTAATTCCATAGGATGTTCTGTGGAATGGAATGTTAAAGGTTACATTATGGCGCAACCCGTGATGAGGAACATTAAATCGTATGCGACCCAACAGATCAGGGCAATCAATAAGCCTATTAACGATCTTATATATAAAACTAGCACCAGAAATATTACGGCGTTGCGACAGTGTCGGAATAGATAGTTGACTTTCAATATAAGAATAGTCATGGTTCTCAATAACAGTTAAAGTTCTATGAGCACAATATCTCAGGAATTTATGTTGAACTCTTTCTAAAGCATAGATATGAATCTGGTGGTATGGAGACCAAACTACAGAGCAGTACTCCAATAAAGTTCTTACTAGGGAGCAATAAACCCTTCTTGTTGAAGAGACTGAGAAATATGAACAGTTTCTCATAACAAACCCTAGCAATTTTGATGCTTTTACAGAAATTGAATTAATATGATCGATAAATGTGAGTTTCTCATCAAAAATAACTCCCAAATCCCTAATAGATGCAACATAATTCAGTGGCTCATTATTAATGAAGTAATTGGATTGAAACCGGTTGATCCTGCGAGTGAAACTAATAACACAACATTTCTTAACATTTAAATGAAGATTGTTTTGTTCACACCAATTATGTATGCGATCCATATCTGCTTGTAGTAATTCTTGATCCACAATACTACCAACCACCCTCCAAAATTTTAAGTCATCTGCAAACATCAAACACTGACTATACAGGAAACAGTTAACTATATCATTAATAAATAAATTAAATAATAAGGGTGATGTATGCCCTCCCTGAGGGAGACCTGATGTTACGCTGATAGGATCAGAAAGATGTCCACCTACCCTGACCCTTTGAATACGGCCAGTTAAAAAAAATTTAATCTAACTCACAAAATCAACATGAAACCCTACGGAGATCAGTTTTGACAGAAGAATTTGATGATCAATACGATCAAACGCCTTACTAAAATCGGTGTATATAGAATCAATTTGTTTATGATCCTCTAATTTACTCATAAGATCAGATTGGTAACAGATCAAGTTAGTGGCAGTAGACCACCAGTAGGCAGCCTTTGCATAACCAAGAAAGTTGATTAGCTATAAGGCTATCAAAAAGTTTAGGTATTAAAGATTGAATGCAAATACTTCTATAATTATCTATGACATCCCGACGGCCAGCTTTAAACAATGGCACAATAAAACTTTCCCTCCAGGCAATTGGAAATGTGGATGTTTGTAAGGAAGCATTAAATAACAAAGATAAAGGAATGGCAAAAGTACATACACATTTCCTCAAGAGAAAAATTCGGAATCCCATCTGGGCCTGCAGTAATCTTGTTAGGAAGTGAGCTAATACCTTCAAATATATCATATGTTAAGATCTTAGTAATGTTTAAATTTAAACCATTAGCGGGACCATTTTGCAGCTGATTATTATTAATACCAGGAGAATAAACAGTTTGGAAAAATTCTTTAAACATGTTTGCAATATCCAAACCACTGGACGCTTGCTTGTCACCATAAAAGAGGGTATTGGGAAGGGTATAATTGGACCTCTTATCATTGATATATTTCCAAAATGATTTAGGGTCATTGTGTAAGCCGGAAACCCTTCAATATATTGTGGGAAGCACAAATTAGACATACGTTTGCATTCAGATCTAAGGCGAGAAAATTTTATATAGTTTTCGTCTGTATTATCTCTCATATACAGTGCTTTTCTTTGAAGTCCCCCCCCCCATTTATTTTTTGAACGGGTCAAAAAAAATTTTTGAATTTTTGAAACTTGGCATAAGTAAATTGGTCTATAGATACTATTTTTCACTATAAACTAGGTAGTTGTAAATTCCAAGATGGCGGCTGGGCGACATCTTGAGAAAAAATTTTAAATAGAAAGGGGGGTCGTGTGGTACCTCATTTTAAAGGTCTCAATGAGTACTTTATAACCCTGAAATATTAGACCCATATCTTAACTCGTTTCAAAATGGCGGCCTAATAAAAAAGTTTTTTTTTTTTATTTTAACGTTTTACATTTTTATGATTTTTGAATAGGTAAAAATCAGTGTACGAAAATAAATGCGTCACTATTTTATTTTGACATAAAAACGACAGTTCTAAATGTCAAAATAACACATAAGCGCCATCTTGAATAAATCCATTAAATAGAAATCTTGTGTTACCTCATTTAAAAGGTTTTATTGAGTACTTTTAATATTTATTACATGGACTCGGTGGACTCCGTTTTGACCTGTCTAAAAGTAACAGCCAAAAAAATACACTGTTGCGATTTTATTAACGTTTTTAATAATAATATACAAATAATTTATAATTTTTGAATTTTGGATTTAAAAATTGTCCATGTAATAATAATATTAAAAGTACTCAATAAAACCTTTTAAATGAGGTAACACAAGATTTCTATTTAATGCATTTATTCAAGATGGCGCTTATGTGTTATTTTGACATTTAGAACTGTCGTTTTTATGTCAAAATAAAATAGCGACGCATTTATTTTCGTACACTGATTTTTACCTATTCAAAAATCATAAAAATATAAAACGTTAAAATAAAAAAAAAAAACTTTTTTATTAGGACGCTATTTTGAAACGAGTTAAGATATGGGTCTAATATTGCAGGGTTATAAAGTACTCATTGAGACCTTTAAAATGAGGTACCACACGACCCCCCTTTCTATTTAAATTTTTTTCTCAAGATGTCGCCCAGCCGCCATCTTGGAATTTACAACTACCTAGTTTACAGTGAAAAACAGTATCTATAGACCAATTTACTTATGCCAAGTTTCAAAATTTTTTTTTGACCCGTTCAAAAAATAAATGGGGGGGGGGCTTCAAAGAAAAGCACTGTATAATGAATGAGCATTCCTTTTGTTCCTAGTTAACTTTCTAAGTTCAGGGGAGAACCACTTAGGAAATGAGGAAGTTCTATGTTTCTTTAAAGGAATAAAATATGCAATCCCCATAGAGAGATATTCATAAAAAACGCTGATTGATAAGTTAAGATCACTATGAGATAAACACTCGTTTCAATTAATTGAGGATAGAAAGATATTAAGCTCATTGTAGTTACCGTCTCGGAAATCATAAAAAAATTCTTCATAAGCTAGATTTGAAAAAATTGAGTTATTTGCTGTTGAAATATCCAAATGGCACTCATATCCAATATGATGAAAATTAGCTTCAAAAAGAGGGTCAGAAGCTTTAAGAATATTTAAATCCTTAACATTAGAAAAAACCAGATCTAAAAATACATTTCTATCATTAGGAATCAAGTTACATTGATAAAATTTTAAATAACCAAATCTTTGTGCAACATCTAAAGCTGGGTCACCTCTTGGGCATTGAACCAGGAGACCATGCTCGTCATTGGCCCATGCAGCCCTTGGTAGGTTGTAATCTCTAAACAGATATACATTTAGGTTGGCATATTGAGTAGTAACACACTCCATGGTTTGACAATGCCAGATATAACTATCCCGAGGTGATTGTGGAGGTATATAAACACCACCAATAATGAACTTAGTCCCATTACACTGGCATAGAATCAGAATTTACTCAATACGGTCCTCTTGAATAAAAATGCACTGTGATTGTATACTATCACTGACAAATATCAGAATACCACCTCCACTCAACTTACTGCTAGTTCGATAGCTTCTGTCACATCTGAAGACCCTGAAACCTTGCACGTCAGTTCAGCATCTACAATACTGTCATTCAAATTGCTCTCCACCAATATAATTATATCATAAGAACAGGACATAATACTACTGAGTAATGGTTGAATCTTCGTACGAAGACCTCCAACATTTTGGTAAAACACAGTTAATGGGGTTGAAGCAAGTTTTTTTGTTTGGACTCTACAACCACTGGAACACCTCTACGATACTGAATAATCAGGTTTTCCTCATCAGCAGATTTTCTATCTAATAAAGCAATATACTTATAAATATACTTATAAGTAAATATACTTATTCATTTACACTATCAAAGATATTCAGATATATATAGAACTACTAGAAATATTGTTTTTCTTTAAATTTATTTACTATTATTTATGTTTAAATTAGCACACATATTCCGAACTGTCCTGAACTGTCAACTGACTTCCAGAGGCGTCGCCACTTGTATCATTTCGGAATGATGAAGACTCAGCTGGTATTTTCCAATATACCTCCTTAAGCTAATTTCATCCCGAAATAATTCCAAACATGGTGGATATCATTATCCGCAGAAAGTTTCCCTCTTGTAATTAGACCCCTTGTAAAAATATCAATCAATAGTTTTCTCTAGAGAACGACACTAGGGAATATAAAAGCACCCCAGAACTAAAAACTACTTCTAAAATGCATAATCATTATCTATATATCTGAACTAGTCCAGGTTATCGAGTCCGCATGCGAGGTTGGGAATTGTTAGGTCTCTCAGATCCTGGCAAGCAACTCCTTTTTTAAAGATCACAAAGCGTCCCAAACGTTCTTATAGGTTGACTTCTGGTGTGACGCCTCTTTGGTAACCATATTTCTACCAGTCTCTTCATCGGCAATCTTGAGTACTGGCCTGGTTCTGGGGTTAAAATGTCGCAGCTCTTAAATGTTTCTGAACTTTCTATAGAAAACCTTATCTATTCTGCCAGACATTTGTAAGTTATAGTTATACAATATGCCAGAGCATACTTAGATAGAGCAGTAAACAGGTCTTGCTGTACTTTACAGGTCAAGCCGTACTGACTTTTTCGGCCATAAGAATGATGAGCTATGAATTTATCGAACGTTAAATCCGACTCTGGTTAGATTTGCTCCAGCTCAGCGCTAGTCGCTGGGTAAAAGGTGAATGATTCTAGCTTCACTTTTTGGTGGCTTTTGTATTCTATAAAGAATATCGTTGATGGCTTCCAGCACTTTGTATGGCCCATGAAAGAATATTGTGAGGTCTCTAATATTTGGCATTGATATCATATGCATCCTTTATCCAATCTCTGGTATCTTGAATGGAAATGCGCATCTGATTATGAATACAATCTATTGTTCTACGCAAATCTACTGTCTTCCCCAGCAACATCGGTTCCTGGCAAGCAACCAAACTTCAGATCGCAGGGGAGACAGAGTTCTCTTTCCTTCACTATTTGAGCCACGGACTTGCCTATATTTTCATTGATAACAGATAGATAAGCTATCAGAAATAAATGAAGAAACCTATCCTCGTCTCTTTGGCGGCTAGAGATTACTTTGGCCAGATACCAATTATGGTCCTATTCATTTATTCTACCATGACCTCATGACAGCAGGTGTTATGCAGTAGTTCAAAATTTAGCTTATTTTTAGACCTTGGTCTCAAAATAGTTCCAAATGAACTAGTTTTAGTTTGAGGCTTCAATGATAGTAGGGGCTTCTTGGTTTGGTAGGCTTGATTTGTTTGGCATTGGGTAGGCCTGAACTCATTTGGTGAAATAGTTCATCATGACCACAATATACTAATTCCCTACTTCTAATTTAGGAAACGAAACGGCAACGTCAAAAGCAATCCTGTCAAATGGACATTTCACGTTGTACTGACTTATCAAAGCCTTTTGCTTTCTCTGCACCCCATTACTTGCTGCATATAAAACGCATTTCCTGCACCAATTTCTAACGTCTGCCTTGCTCTTGACCTAGTAAAAATTTTTCTCTTACCTTTCCCAGAGTCTTTGTTACTCCAAGATTTCCTCTAGTTGCAGTTTTCTGGACAAAGTCATTTTAATAAGCCATCCGTATTTTCAAAGATTCTTCCTGCTCAATGTTCATTATCAAAGGCAAACTCTTATAATCCCTCTATCCATCTTACCACTTGACCCTCCGGATTTTTAAACTGAACGGGCAAATTTAAAGCTGCATGACCATGCATTTTGACCAGTTTGCAGCTTCCTCCACTTCAACAATAGCTAGAAACTATCTATATACTATAAACTATGTCAGCAAATGACGCACCAGTTACGCTCTGGCTTAAACAGAATCTTATTAAATTTTTTTTTCTTAGCCAATCTGAATTGAAGACAGCACGGTTTTTATGCACAAATTGCTAGCATCAATGTTCAGAACAAATTTTGCTCCACGGAATGGCTCAGTATAAGTCTGCTTATCACAGCCGCATCACTTTTAGGTGATGAAGGCTTTCTGAGAGTCTTGGGACCATTGGAATGTTCGTTGTCCTTCTGTCAGCCTGTTGGTAAATCCCTCGACAGGGCGTCAGCAAAAAGTGTATAAACCTAAGAAGATATGTAGCACATGTTTTTATTTCGGAACTGGCCAATTTTTGATAGTCTAAAGTTTTGTCTCGTCAACCGCAACTTCTTTCAACTTTTTGACTGGAAACGTCTGGATTGTCAGCCAGATACTGCACAGCTTTTTCTAACAGATGACATTTCTTTGGTTCAATTTTATTCAAATAACTCGTAGCGTCTTCTTTTAAATTTTTTATGTGGTTCTCCAACGATGTTTCTACCATAATGATGTCATCATGGTAAACCAGGCATTCCTTTTCCAGGATAGTCCTCTTAAAATCGCTTCTATCAGCGGTTCAAAATTGCACTGTTCTAATAGCATCATATTAAATTGACATAATCCAGCACCCACTCTAAAAGCCGTCTTTTCTCAATCTTTATCAAAGTTTAACTCAGCTTGCCAGTATCCTCTTTTCAATTCTAGCATGGAAACGATTTTTAATCCAGCGAAGGTGTCATCAATGCGAGAAAGAGGATAGGTAGCCCTTTTTGAAAATATAGTCTTTTTAAGATAGATCGATAGTCCTTTTTAGTCACCTTATTATGTTTTTGGTAATCCACGTAGAGTCGGGTCGAGCCGTCGTTCTTCTTAACCACTACCTCGGGTCAAGACCATGGATTGCTGATGGTTCTATAAGGCCTTCCTTGGTCATACTGTCAATTTTCTTATCAGCCTTGCTGGATGGGGCAAGCATTTCCCGTATTAATTTTGACTAGTTTTTCTTCTCGTCATCAAAAACATCTCGATGTCTATGGACCAAATGCCTCAGCCTCCTTCTTTGGTTTAGCCTTAGACCGGTGCCCGATAGCGATACCAGCTATTCTAATTCTTTCGAAATGGTTTCCCAGTTGATATCGCAGCCGCAACTTTTCGAAATATTGCTGAAACTGCAGAGCAGTATCGTAATTCCGTACCCTTCTTTAACAACACAGGATAACGATTAAAATTTATTACTATCACAGGAATATTCTTTTCAGTACGTACAATGATCTTTGCGGCTACTATCCCTCAAACAATAGGCTCATCATGCATTGCAGTTTCTAACATGAATATTTTACCATTCATAGTCGAATTTGCTCCTGAATAATCTCGTTCCGTTTGGTATCAAAGTCTTCTTTTGAAGTAGGACTCGAACACTGTAATCTATCTAATCTGTAATCTATCCTATATTTCTTTTTAGAATTACCTTCTTAAACCCTAACTCGAAGCTGTTGAGGTCGTCCATTACATCTGTTCATTACGTCCGTCCCGATGATCACCTCATTCTCAATCTCAGCCACTATCACGGGATGTTTAAATATGGCTTTTCATATGGAGAATGTAACATTTGTTTCACCATGGATATTTGCGCCAATCGCCCATTTTGCCGACCTTCTTTAGTTTTCCGGATTGGCGGGAGTGAAACTAGCTCCTTTTTAACGGTGTCTTCGTAAGTAACTTGCTTTGCCACATTTCCAACACTCTCACTTCCTATCTTGGCGGCTACTTCCACCACTAACCTCCCTGATAATCCAATTAACCGATTCTTCAAAGTTGTCCTCTCCCGGAACCATCTGACGGATGCGAGCCTGGTTCCTCTTCGGATTCTTGGCAGCTTCAAATTCAAGTTGGTGCATCTACTAACTTATGTGGATGTGTTTGTAGTAAGACCTGCCTCATTTCACCATTGTGGTCCATCCAGAAATGCTTAAACTGCCAAACGTTCCATAATCTTTTCCTAGACATCTGGATATGCCAGTCAAACCAAACATGATATATCAGCTTCAAATTCTTGCCCCTGAGTTTTGGTACCGATTCTTCATCTGCATGTGGTAGATATATTCCATGTGTGACACGATCGCTTACGACTACTTTAAATATTTATCACGGTATTTATATCGTGCCAATATTCCGAACTGCACTGCACTGACTGTCAACTGGCATTCCTAGCGGCGGCGCGGATCCTTATATACTCAGCTGACCATGATTACAGAAGATTCGCTTAACTTCTAGGAACGTCGTGTGGTGTGCCACTTGTGTCATTCCGAGATGACGGAGAATCAGCTGGTATTCTCGGCATTTTTAATATCGTTAGAATATTGAAGATTATTTTGCTGCTACGGTATATTAATGGGGAACTATATTAAAAGTTTTCTATAAAACAGTTCTCGGCAGCATGTAACCACAAAGAAAGGCTAAAGTGGTTTTACAAATCTAAAGCCTAAAAAGAAATTAGTCTCCAATTTTAATTGCGTCGCGGCGAACAAGATGCTATGAAATTTCTTTTCAACCCAGTGAAAAAAGGATTGTTCCAAGATTATCACTATTGGCGTGGGATCGACTGGCTCACCTTGACTTAAGTGCAGTACAGAAGGAAGCGTCTTCCTTGTCAAATTTTGTTGGTAATGATGAAATCAGTGGAAAAGTAATCTCGTTTAAAAATGCTTATTAAATGCAATAGTTTAAGTCTAAATATTAAGGAGAATATTAATATTAGGATAATTGAAAGGTAGATAAATAAATAAAAGTGTAATTTAATATAGTAACGTAATGAGTAACTTGAGCATGCAAAATAAAAATTAAGATCTGCATCAATATTCTTTTAAAATTAACAATAGAGACAAATATTTCCTCGAATATTTATATTTTTCTAAATACACTAGTATTTTTTCTCTATCACATTTATAATGTTTTTTAACTTCATTTCAAAAATTGACTATTAATTTCGATATAATAAGAAAAACTTTCTTATTATATCGAAAAGGTTTGTAACAAATATGAAATGGTTTTTAGATATATCGGAGCA
Source organism: Anthonomus grandis grandis (assembly GCF_022605725.1). NCBI lineage: Eukaryota > Metazoa > Arthropoda > Insecta > Coleoptera > Curculionidae > Anthonomus > Anthonomus grandis. The sequence goes on along the minus strand of NC_065548.1, from coordinate 32,002,455 downwards.
TATCAAGATGACCCAATTCCGGGAAACGTCAGTTTGCCCCCCGGGACCCCTTTCAAACACGACCACCATGGCCAAGATTCGGCTACCGGCATCCTCTTCGCTTCCAAGGTAAAATTTAATACAAAGATTGTTTGGCGTACCTCAATACCATATTTTTCAGGCCATAGTTCAATTAATGGTAAACCCATTCTCCGGAGCCCTGATCGACAGGATTGGCTACGACATTCCAATGATGGTCGGGCTGTGCATTATGTTCCTATCAACGGCAGTGTTCGCATGCGGCAGGAGTTACACGCTCCTCTTCTTCGCCAGAAGTTTACAGGTAAGACTTGATTTACTATATGACAGTAATTATAAATTGAAAGTAACACATTTATACAATCGGAGAAATTCGAATGCTGTAATTCTTATATCTTATAAAAAAAATCATGTTCTTTTACAAAATGTTGCTTTTACTTCTTAGCTTTGATTGCTACAAAAACTTTTAAAAAATTAAGTAATTAAAGTTTACTAGTAAATTGTACATTAGTACAGTAGCATTACATTTTCAGATACAATAACAAGCCTCTATTTGCAAACCTGACATTCGTCATGTCAAATGTTGACACGACGAATGTCAGCTAATTTTTGCTAAAATATAGCCGGTGCTGCTAGCACATGTTAATGTATTTCAGTGGTGATTTTTTTTTACATTAAATGGAGTAATATTTGTACTTAAAGCCATCATAGGCCGAGAATATGGAGGAACACAAGGTGCCTCACTAACAATAAACCTTAATAGTATTTGTAACGTTTCAAAATATAGAATACATATCTATTTTTGGTTAGTATTCTTATTTTTGGTATGGTTCTTTTCCTGTGCATTTCGTGGTAATTGGCGATGAAGCCGTCAGTGAAATTAGCCAGAGGTTTTGATCAATTTCCTGAACATGGTAACCGTTTGCCAATAGTATATTTATCTAACTGATTTATCTATCAACTGCGCTTCACAAATGGCATCTCGATCGATTGGATGAGGTAGCGTATCCAAACAGATTTTCTGGTTCCGTTCTAGACTTTTACAGTTTTCTAGGCTTTGTGTTATGAAGATGATATGGTGAAAACCAGTTCTGTTATCTGATATCGGTATATGATTAATATGATAAAGTGTGTAAATTTCTGGTTCAACTAATGAGATTTTAAGAAGGAAAACTATTTTTAAATCGGACTGATAACCATTTAGTTCAATAATATTAAGATAATGAGTAATATTAGTTGAATAGATTGGTAAAGGTAGATTATTTTGATTTAATGCTTGACAGATTTGTTTTAAAGAGTTAATAATATCGAACGGTGTTATGATGAAACTATGTAAAATTTTAAGTCGTGCGAAGGTGATCATCCAAAATATCATTTAATGAAGTTCTAACAAAAGCATAACTTTCCATAAGCGATTGACATAGATCAAGAATTCCAACTTTGGCAGCATAAAAAGCCGTAGTATCGGTGAGGTTTCGTCAACAGATTTTGGTTTTTTGGCAAGTTTCACAATTTTTTAAAAATTGTTCCACGTATAGTTAAATTGTGTATTTTCTTTTCGTCTTATTGTTTCATTAATTTCTCTATGTAGGTTAGTTTTTCCGCGTTGATAGTGGTCTAAAATTTCAAGGATTTCATCCTTATCTGGAGTTCTTACCACATCTTGGCATATTCTAATTTTAACGTCTTTATCGGCAAAAATGAAGCAAAATAACTCTAATATAGGTAGTTCGATTTAGGGTAAGTTGATTTTTTATACAGTAGGTATTTACTTCAACAAATTCGTATCTGCTCCTGTATAAGCTTTAAAACAAGTGCGGAGCCACAAAGATATCACCTATGCTTTCGTGATGAATATCTTCTAATTTATTTTGCCAAAAAAAGGTAACAATATTCTTGTAAGTTTTGTCTATAAGTTTGCTACTCGAGGTTTCTACTTTAGAGAAATAAATTAATGAAGTAGTTTTATATAGCTTGGCGAATCTGTTGTACTCTGTTACCATATATTCTTCTGTTTCCTCAAAATTGTCTGTCGCAAGTGGGTTTATATTTTCTTCATCTTCTTTTGTAGACTCGTTGATTTCATTGGACGCAAAAAGTCTGGTCCTAAATTGTAATTTAGCACATTCTCGAAAATGGTTTATTTTAATCCTTGATAATGCGTCTACATTTTTATTTATTTTTCCTAGCTTGTGTTCAATTCGGTAGCTATATTCTTGAAGGTTTAAGCGCCATCTTGCTACTCGGCTACCTGGATCTTTTATAGAGAATAGCCAAGTTAAGGGTTGATGATCAGTAACCAAGGTGAATTTTCCACCAAAAAGATAGGGGCCAAAATGTTTAACGGCCCATACTATCGCAAGTAGCTCTCTTTCGATAATCGAATACTTTGTTTCGGCACTACACAATCTTCTCGATGCAAACGCTATGGGTAGATCTTTTCCAATTGGGCCTTGGGAGAGCACGGCTCCAATATTTAAGCTGATTAAAAGAAGTTTTACATTCTGAATCGAAAAGAAAATAACTGTCCTTTTGGAGAAGTCTTGTAAGGGGCTTAGAAACTTTGGCAAAATTGGGTATGAATCGATGGTAGTATCCTGCAAGGCCAAGCAAAGATTTGATCTCATTTGAATTTCTTGGTTCCGGGAATTTTGGGTACACTCAACCTTCGAAGGGTTAGGCTTCACACCATCTTTGGTTATAAGGTGCCCTAAATATGCGACTTCCTTACGAAGAAATTCACATTTGTCAGGCTGGATATTAAGATTTGCTCGACAAAGACGTTTAAAAACCTCTTTAAGATGATTAAGATGTTCATGGATGGTTGGAGAATAGATGAAAATATCATCCATGTAAAATAAACCTCTTTCATTTTGGATGCTCCAGCAGAATGTTGTCCATGATACGCTGAAATGTGGACGGGACATTTTTCAAACCGAATGGCATACGAATAAATTCGTATGGCCGTTTTCGACCGAGAAAGCTGTTTTTGGATCGTCTTTAGGGTCGATTTCAATCTGGTGGAAACCAGAAGCCAAGTCGAAAGGGGTATGATATAAAAGTATTGGCATTTGCCTAAGTGGTCCAAAAGGTCAGAGATATTTGGAAGAGGATACTTGTCATCTATGGTCAATTCATTTAATTTCCTGTAGTTGATTACGACCCGCAATTTTTGTTTTCTTGATGTATCTAGTTTTTTTGGTAGAACCCAAACAGCATACAACAGGATACACCAGTATAACACCAACCATGGTGAGATCGAAGGTCCAATAATGCTTTGGCTTAGCATTTTCCCAATTTGCATCTTTACCTCCTCTTTGTAAATTTGGGGGTACCTGTACGACTTGGTAAATACTGGTCTAGCGTTATTCGCATCGATAGCATGTTTAATCTCATTGGTGAAGGTGATACTTCAATATAAAAGATGTCTTTGAGTTCTAACCACCCATTTGTTATTGCTTAATAATTTTAATTTAAAAATTTGTTCCGTACGTGCTTCAATTACGATTCTTATAATTAACTGTTTATGGCTAACATCCTGTATATTGGGGTTTGCCTGATGTAAAGGGATTGTCTTAAAATTTGTATGAAGTTGTTTAGAGTTTAAGTCAATGGTACACTGATAGTCCTCCAGAAAATCTAAGCCTAAAATTCCGTCGAATTCTATATTTAGGTTATAAATGAAAACTTTATGAGGATCTTTTACATTAAACGGTACTAAGGTGGATTCGGTTATTTACAATATTTCTTCTGCAATACCTTGGATCATTACGTTTTCCGTAAATCTATGAGGGAATTGTTGCGTGGTGATTTCTTTAAATACGGATATTCCCGTTCCGGTATCTATTAGGAATTTTAAAGTGTTAGAAGCGTATAATGTAATAAAGATTTTTTGAATTGACAGTGAGAAGTGGGCTTAAAGAAAGTTTGTTCTGGAAAATTCAGATTTGGATTCAACTCATCCAAATTTAGTGTTTGAATTGCATTCTGGATCTCGCTTAGATTGGTTTCCGAAACGGTAGTTTGGTTTGGTGAATGGTTTTAGTTTAGGACTGTGAGAAAATTTTCATAGTTGTCTGGCATATCTTGAAAATTAATCTCATCATATTCAATGCTATTGTTATAGCAATTTTGATCTTGTTCAGAATAACAATACTCTCGGAGGTAGTATCATAACGATAATGTTGATTGGTATCTTGTGGATAAGAATTCATGAGATGTGCGCGATGTTGGTTTCCGTGATTTGGGTTTTTCTGAATAACAGAAGAACGAAAATGTGGGCGACTTTGATTGGAGGTAGAATGAGGTCTTTTTTTGATAAGTTTGATTTTATGAACGTTCTGCTTGTGTTTGGAACGAACTTGGTCACTGTTGTGAAATTTAATTGTTATAAGGTTTATTATTATTGTTATTATAAGAATAACTAGGTCGTTGGGGTTGTGAAGAACGGCAATCATTTGTATTGTGTCCAATTCGGCCACAATTTGCACATTTTGGAGGTTGAACTAAGGGCCTCGTTATGGGTTGCTGTTGGGGTCTAGTTGGGATAATTGGTTTAGGAGTTTTCTGGGCTTCGAAATAAGAGAGTTGTAAATATTTCACAGAAAAAAATTAAAAGATTTAAATGAATAGTATCAGATTATCAAAAAGTCATCACCCAATCAATAGTTACAACAATAAAACCAACGAAATGATTCGATTACTTACATAAAAGCCAGATGCATGGAGTTGTCGTGTTCTCTACCGGTCAGATCAAACACAGGTTTCTTTCGATGTTTTCGCCGATGAGCGAGGACGCCTTATTTGCTATCTGAGAGTTCTTAAGAAGGTATCAAGGAATTAGAATCCGCCGTCAATAGTTGGCGGGTTTTTCCTGTTCTGCCAACGTTATACGGATCCTATCGACTGTGCTAATTGTTATCAATTAAAAATTACGTATTACTTTTTAAAAAAATTATTTTAAAATATGAAAGCTTAAAATATGACAAATAATAATACTTATATAGACTGACGTGAACTTAACGTACTTATACAGAACTAACTACTTTATTGCAAAAAGTCTATTATTTATAGTAAAATAGTTTGTAAATTCAGCGATTCCCACGATGTTGAAATCATACCATCGGTTTCATGCTGGTCTAGTTCTTACGAAATTCTAGGACTGCTGAGGTTGCAGCCTTGATGTTGCCATATACGGCCACACGTGGATGACGTAATATAAGGGCATATAACATAAATATCTATATACCGGGTGGTGCGTCGCCGAGCGGAACATAGGAAATTCCATGTAAATTTTAAGGGGGTTAATTATTGGCTATTGGCTTCCCTGTACAGAAAAAATGTAAGGTAACTTTTTGAAGAGACCAATCTGGCAAACCCTTGTGCAAACTTTCAAAAAATTTTAATAAGCGAATCTTGAATTATTCAATTAAATGTAATTGCAAAATTACCAAATTATCGGTTCAGGTAAAACCAGACACCAGCCACCAGCAAACAATTTGTTATAAGGCTTTGTCAAATCTGACGTACCACCGTGCCGAAAAAAAACTGGGACAATAAAATTTAGGTAGGGAATTGTCTCCTAGTCTATTATAGTAAATCGAATTCCTTGGGTATGGTATGCATATTTACGCATTATAAATTTTTGGAGTCTTGATAATTACATATTTAAATAATAATATAACAAAACATTTTTATTTTTCGATATTTATTTTTATTTGGAACACAATTTATATTTTTTGATAATATGGAATAAAAAATTATTAATACTTAGTAAGCGCACCGTCGTTATCAATTACAACTTGCAAACGTCGTGGCATACTTAAAATTAAGTTTCTGATATATTCTTCGGTTATTTGGTCCCATGCGTCATCTATCCTTAGGTTAAGTTATCTTTATACATATATTTTGCCATTTTATCCCAAACGTTTCCAATTGGGTTGATATCAGGGCTTTTCAAGGGCTAAAACTTCACGGTAAAACTTGAATTCGTCTTTCGTCTAGGTAGTTTTAAACTATAGGGGCTGTATGTATAGGAGCATTATCATGTTGGAAGATAAAATCTTGCCCATAGACTACACCAACCGATGCCATCATACCATTGTTTAGGATATTGCGATATCCTAAGGCATTAAGCCTTTCCTGCACTATTTGACAAACGCCTGGTCCTCTAATACTAATCCAGGCCCAAACGTTTATACTAAAACGTCCACTTTGATTATTCTTATGTGTATATCTTTTATTATATCTGGTATCAGAAGGCCTGTAATCGCGGATTTGGCCATTATTACACGATTAAAAGGTTTTTTTATCCGAAAATATTACCGTTTCCCATATGTTGTTTTGGTGAGCATATTGATGGGCAAATTCTAATGAAATATAATAACAAATTCTAAATAATAACAAATCAAAAAATCTGTTTGCTGGCTTCAGTCAAAAATATTTTATTTGTTACACAGCAACTTTTAATTTCTAAATTTCTTATCCTACTACGAGCTGTATTAGCAGAACCAGGAAAATGCGTGTCTTCTTTCGCCTTTATTGCCGTTTTAAACGGATTGTTTCTTAGAAAGCCAACTAACTCTCTATCTTAAATGTCGTTTGAAATTTTTGGTCGACCAGAACCTGAATTTCTTACAATAGCTCCATATTCTGCAATTTTTGCCTTAGCTAAGGAAATGGTATATTTACTAATGCCCCATTCTTCTGCGATTCTTCATATAGGAACTCCATCCATCAGACGAGTGTATATTATCGCTTTTTGTTGAAGAGATAATGCGGGCATTTTGAAAGAACGATTTTGTTGACAGGGCTGTCACAAAATTAAATTACCTTTGACAACATCAAAATATATTATTCTAATATACCAAGAGATTTGAGAGATTTTGCTGTCCCAGTTTTTTTTCGGCACGATAGTACAGCCGAATACAAAAAATGTCTTTTTTTCGTTTTATCAATCTCACAACCATACATTTAAAGTAAGAAACGTTATTATTACTTTTTTATCTAACCTTTTATTTAATATAACGATGAAGTTAAACCAATAACAATTATTATTATCGATTATTAAAAAAATAATTTTATCATACTTAAAATATAATTAAACCAATAGCAGCATCTGAAATATTTTCAATTTATTTTCCCATCACTCCCATCATTTCCCATCATTCCTATCTGGTCCATTTCAACCATTAAACATGTTGTTAGTAAATTCGAGTCCAAAGACATTGCAATAAATAATTGTAAATGTTTAACTCAGAAGATCGAAAATAGATCCGAAAAAACAGAGAACAAAACTCTTAATATTTTACTAAGTGTGAAAAAATAAAATAAAATAAAATAAAATACAATAACTTTTTTAAAAATAATAGAGAATTACATAAAAACATGAATAAATCAAATGTTCAAACAACCCTCCATTAACGGCTAAACAATATCCTAACCGATCATAAAAATCATTTCTAACGTTACTAAGTTGATATTGGGATATTTTATTACATTCTAACGAAATAGCGTTTTGTAACTGGTTTAGATTCTCAAATTTTACACTTTTATAAATGACACTTTTTAAATGATGCCACAAAAAGAAGTCATTCGGTGAAAGATCAGGTGACCTGGCTAGCCAAAGTATCCGATACCGTGGACCAATAATATTCCCGTTAAAAGCATTTTCCAAGCACTCTCTAACCATACGGGCATTATGGGCCGGGCAACCATCCATTTGGTACCCGATCATTTGATCTTCCTGAACAACTTCTTCCAAGGCGGGTCCAAATTGATTTTGAAATAAGTCCAAATAGGTTTCAGCTGTTAGGTTATAGTCCATAAAATAGGGTCCAATGATATGTTGTCCGATAATTCCCACGAATACATTTGTTTTTTGAGGATATTATATCGAGTATGAATAAAGCGATGTTCATTTTCTTGGCTCCAATACTGGCAATTCTGAACATTTGGTTCATTGTTGAGGGTAAATGTACATTCATCGGTAAAACAAATATTTCTTTATAAACTGAAAACATTTCAGATACTGCTCTAAGACTGTTTCTTGCATAATGCCACTTAATTATGGTCATTTCTTCGTGGATTGAATAATTCATACTTGTTTTCAAATATCGACTATCACTGATTTATTGACACTTTTTCTCAATGACAACGTCAGTGACAATATTCATTTTACTGGTGCCTGTTTGGTTTTACCTGAACCGAAAATTTGGTAATTTTGCAATTACATTTAATTGAATAATTCAAGATTTGGTTATTAAAATTTTTTGAAACTTTGCAGGAGGGTTTGCTAGATTGGTCTCTTCAAAAAGTTATCTTACGTTTTTTCTATAAAATGTACAGGGAAGCCAATAATTAACCCCCTTAAAATTTACATGGGTTTTCCTATGTTCCGCTCGGTGACGCAGAATTTGCAGTAACAGTTGAAAAATATAAATAAATTAAAAGAACAACAACAGAACAGCTGATGCTACTTACGGACATTTTCGGTGCCATATGCATACTACGCAAGTAAAAACATTTAATACTAGATGTCGTCGTAACCACAATGTCACTTGTCACAATATTGACAAAAGCCATGGATTAAAAGTGAAAACTTTCGATTTGTTTACCCTATACTCTCTTCAAAGCCAATAAATCTTTCGCATTTAAATAAAGGTGTTTCTTCACCATCTTCCATATTTCCATCTTCTACCACATGGGCCGCAAGCTTATGCCCAATGACAATGACATTGACACAATTACATATTTACAAGTTACATAGTCTAGACACGATTGCAATATATTAATTAGTACAGTGCGAAGATATAGACGAATTCCAAAAATATTGAAAATAGATCAAAACAAAACCTCATCATGCAACAATTTACAATTATTATATCGTCAATTAAGCAAAATTTTATACGCTATCCCGGTGTACTTCTCACACGTAGTCTCGCCGCATAGTAATAGAATGATGCAGAACTCGGCAGACATGAATCTCCGGTGCTATTTGTTTATGCTTATTTAAATATTTAAAGCATTTCCTCAAGCTAATTGTCATAAGATAGCTAAAAATAAAAAAAGAGAGGTATGGTTGTGCTTGTTGCGTGCCAGGAAAATTGTAAAAGAGAGAATGCGGAATTCAAATTTTACGTATTTCCGAATCGGTTATGGAAATCGAAAAAGAAAGGTATATGCATCAAATAAATGCATAGTAAAGGGTAGATATATGTAAAAATTAAACATACATAGTCGTTTAATTATAATCGTAAAATATAAATTATTACGATTCTTATTTTATATTCTTAACGTACTCACCTTAACATAAGATCATTGGTGCCTAGTTTTAATGATCCTAAAATATTAGTAAACAATATGACATTTTTCTCCTTACTGGGATCTGGCTTAAAGATGACATGCCCAGTATATTATTGGAAATCCCGGAAAACAAACTGTTTAGAATAGATCGGAAACTTTCTCGAGGGGGTGCTGTGGGTGCGTATATAAAACATTTTATATTTGCAAAAGTCTTAGAATTTGATTTTCAAATTAACCCATTTCTTAAACATCTATTTTTAGGTAAATCTTCACTAGCTGCAGGTACTTTTTATAAGCCTCCGAATATTTATATAGTCTAATTACCGATTTTGAGTCTATTTTGTCAACTCTATAATCATGTCATTATTATGGATGACTTAAACATAAACTTCTTTAACCTTATAACCCTTTAAATGAATGCTTTCACTTATATTATCTAACACAAATATTAAATGAACCAACAAAAAAAACTGAACATATTAGCACCCTTATTAAGCCAGTTTTTGTCAGCGAACCTGATTATGTCGCCGCTTGTGGAACATTATCAACACATAATTCGTCTGACCATGAGTTAGTTTTTATTGAAAATAAATTAAAATCTCCTAAGCCTCCAGCAAAATTTATATATATATATATATATATATATATATATATATACAGTGCGAACGTAAAGGTTGGAATAAATTCATTTAAAATTCAGGGGTATGTTCAAAAAAAAAACGCTCGGACATGTCGATTTTTATTTTTAACTGCGGGTTTTCTTACTATAATTTTATGTATACAGGGTGGCCCAAAAATAAGTTACGGTCATCAACGTAATTTTTTTAAATGTAAACACCTATTTTTTATTTTAGATTTAGGTTCTACATCAAATTCTAAGTACATTTCATGTACCATGTCCTATACCTAAACTCGACCGTTGACGATTGAACACAATAAAAGGCTATTTTTGGAAGAGTTATTTATATCAAGCAAGAATACATAAAAATATTTTAATTAATTTATTAAGTGTTGAAAATGGCTGCCACGAACCTCTTGGCAATATCCCAGTCGATGCTGAAATTCTTGTAAAACGTTATCGATAACAGAAGGTTCTATCAATCTTATTTCTTCCGTTATTCTAATTTTTAAGTCTTCAATGTTGTTTGGCCGATTAACATAAACTTTGGACTTAAGATACCCCCACAAAAAAAATCTAAAGGAGTCAGATCCGGCGATCTGGCCGGCCATTCAATTGCACCCCTCCGACCAATCCAACGTCCAGGGAAAACGGTATCCAGTTACTGGCGCACGGGATGAGTGTAATGGGCTGGAGCTCCATCTTGCTGATACCATAAGGAATTATCTAATATATCCGGGTCTTCTGGATCGGGGTATAAAGTGGCAAGGCATGGAACCAAGTCATTTTCTAAAAACTCTAAATACCTCTCACCATTCAAGTATCCTTCAAAGAAAAAGGGCCCTATAACCCTGTTTTCAATCACCCCCGCCCAAACATTTACTTTTTGAGGGACTTGGCTGTGGCACTCCATCATCCAGTGCGGATTTTCAGTAGCCCAATATCGGCAGTTTTGCCGGTTTACACTACCATGAAGACAAAACGTTGCCTCATCAGAAAATACAATTTTTTTTGAAAATTGTGGATTAGCATGGCACAAGTCCATAAGTCTCTCACAAAATTCTAAACGCCTATCTGGGTCATCTTCATTTAGTTCATGAACGAATTGAACTTTGTAAGGGTGCCATTTATTTATACCTAAATACTTAACGACGGATGTCTGGGATATCTGATTTTCTAACGCAATATTGCGAGTCGTTTTATGGCAATCTTCTTCAACTGCCAGCAAAACATTTAGTTGCTTCTCTTCTGATATACTTGACCGACCTTTCGTATAATTATCCCTGACATGACCCAAATCCCGATATTTCTGTTCTATTTTACTGACAGTACTTTGAGATATACGTGGCCTATCAGGATACTTGGCATGATAAATTTCACAGACTTCTATCTGAGTGCGCATCCTGTTTCCATAACCAATCATCATCAAAATCTCTATTGGCTCTCGCTCACTAAGACGTACCATTTTTTGAAATTTTAATTTTATCTTTTGATAAACTTAACACAAGCAAAACTTTGCTTAGGCATCTAAATCAAACTAAATTCACTCAAAATTATTTGATGTCAACAAATTGTGACAAGTTAACAATCAAAAACACCAACCACAAATGTAAATAACCAAACAATAACTGATAGGTTGCTTGATATAAATAACTCTTCCAAAAATAGCCTTTTATTGTGTTCAATCGTCAACGGTCGAGTTTAGGTATAGGACATGGTATATGATGTGTACTTAGAATTTGATGTAGAACCTAAATCTAAAATAAAAAATAGGTGTTTACATTTAAAAAAATTACGTTGATGACCGTAACTTATTTTTGGGCCACCCTGTATACATAAAATTATAGTAAGAAAACCCGCAGTTAAAAATAAAAATCGACATGTCCGAGCGTTTTTTTTTTTGAACATACCCCTGAATTTTAAATGAATTTATTCCAACCTTTACGTTCGCACTGTATATATATACAGGGTGACAATTTCAAGAGTAGCCATGGCTTATAATTTTTAAACCGTAAAAGATATAAAAAAATGCTTAAAACCGTTTCTATAGTAACAAGGGGGAACCAAAATGATGAATTTTTTAGGGATATACTATCATCCCCCTAACCCCCAGAGCCACCCCCTTAAAAATTTTAAATTGGAAGGGTAGACGAGTGATACCATGTTTGAAAGGTCTATTAATTCCCTATATTTTGCCGTCTTACTCATTAAAATCAATGCAACCATTTCCGAGATATGTATGTCCTTTTAAATGTTAGTCAATTCATTTTACTATCAGAATAAAAATATTTATTCTGATACTAAAATGAATTGTTAAAAGCCAAAACAAAACTCCAATAAATAGTACACTTATACTGAAATTATTGAATTGTCGGAATGGTATTTGACGATGTAAAAAAAAGGAAAATTTTCGATGCCTGCCATTCTCGAAATATTTGTTGTTTTTTGTTTATTTAAATTTTGCCTTAAAATGTTCAATTTTTTTTTTGGTTAGTAATATCGTGGTTCTTTTTGTGATTTAAAGTTCTCTCACTGCTCTAGTTTTATTTTTACAATGGTTTATACGATCGCCGAAAGAGTTGAAATGATATTTATTTATGGTTCTCAAAATCGCTGTTTTCGTAGAAGTGCCACAATATTTAATGAGAGGCACCCAGATAAGCAGGTTGGGCATTTACAGCCAGAATTTGGTAAGAAAATTTGAAGAAACTGGGTTTGTAGGTAATATAAAGAAAAATCAGCCAAGAATGATGAAGCAACTCAGATTGAGGTTCTTGGGCATTTTGCTATGGATCCTGGTATGTCGACTCGTCAAGCAGCAGCTGCCACAGGAGTGTCTCGTGAATCAGTATGAAAGATATTAAAAATTAATAAATTCCATCCTTACAAGCTACAGATTGTTCAAGAACTTGGTGATGACGATCCAGACAGGCGGATCGAATTTTGTGAATTAATGACCCAAAAAATAATAAATGAGCCACGTTTTATAAAAAACATTTGTTTCAGTGACGAGTGCACTTTTTATTTAAACGGTAACGTTAATAAGCAAAACTGCCGTTACTGGAGTGATGAGAATCCCCATATTTTTAGGGAAGGGCACACCCAATATCCCCAAAAAATAAATGTGTGGGCCGGAATTCTAGGGAATAATATAATTGGGCCATTGTTTATTGATGATAATCTAAATGGAGAAATTTATGCTGAAATGTTAGAAACAACTGTTGAGCCTTTAGTAATAACGGAATTGGAAAATCAAAGGGATGAAAATGGAGATCTTGTTCTTGATGAAAATTTATTGCATTTTCAACAAGATGGGGCCCCACCACATTATGTATTGCCTGTTAGAGAGTGGCTAGATAATCATTATCCAGACCAATGGATTGGTAGAAGAGGACCTATTGAGTGGCCGCCAAGATGGCCAGATCTCACCCCTCTCGATTTTTTTTTTGGGGTCACCTAAAATCGGTCGTTTTCAAAACGCAGCCTGCCACCATTGAGGAGCTAAAACAAAGAATTACACAAGAGTGCCGATTATTAACAACTGAAGTTTTTAGAAATGTTCGTCAAGAATTTGAAAACAGATTGTACTTTTGCTTGCAAAATAATGGAAGCCACTTTGAGCATTTAATAAAATAATTAAAGTTCAATGCAGAATTTTATTGTTTTAAAAATAGAATAAACGCAATATTGCAGAGTGTTTTCCTAGTTCTTAACCATTTGTACTAATGTTCAAATGTTAAATATTTTATGACATTTTCAAAATATGTTAATTTTATAAGAAATTAAAAAACACTTAAATAACCTTTAATAAAATATTAAAGTTGGCATAACTCTAAAATAAATGCATTGATTATTATAAGTAGGGTCGCATAATATAGGGAATTAATAGACCTTTCAAACAAGGTATCACTCGACTACCCTTCCAATTTAAAATTTTTAAGGGGGTGGCTCTGGGGGTTAAGGGGATGATAGTATATCCCTAAAAAATTCATCATTTTGGTTCCCCCTTGTTACTATAGAAACAGTTTTAAGCATTTTTTTATATCTTTTACGGTTTAAAAATTATAAGCCATGGCTACTCTTGAAATTGTCACCCTGTATATATATATAAGCCGATCTGGCTTATCCAATGGTATAACCAGATTTCTTTTTAGGAATTAGAAGTATAAAAGCGATTGCGATGTTAAAAGTTTTAAAGAATTTCGCAACTCCTTGGAAAATATCTCCAAAATAAGTTAAACATCTGAAATTTTTATAATTACGTTCCCTTTCCTTCTGATGCACAATGTGGTACGAAAGTTTGTACTTATTAAAAAACTTAAAATATAGTTTTTTGATACTTGATAGAGGGAAATTATTGTTGATTGCAATGGATTGTATTAGAACACAAATATTAAACGAACCAACAAGAAAAACTGAACATATTAGCACCCTTATTAACCCAGTTTTTGTCAGCGAACCTGATTATGTCGCCGCTTGTGGAACATTATCAACAGATAATTCGTCTGACCATGAGTTAGTTTTTATCGAATATAAATATATATATATATATATATATATATATATATATTTTTAGTTCACATAAGAACACTTATTAAGTCTTTATATTAAAATTCCTAAAGCTAAATTACGGCAATACTAAAACAAAGATTCATCTGATATGCAATAGTATGTCGAAATAAAGAAAATTTTGAAATTTATTAAATGTTTGATTTTATTATAAAAATCAAATAAGGTCTCATAATTATCCTATGGATGGGTGAAATAAAATCTTCTGTATACGAAAATGATAAATTCTGGAAATCCTCAACTGATTGCTGTTATTTAATTTCAACGACGTTGTACTGTTCCTGGATCTTCTTGTTGAGCTACTCAATTCAGTCAACTGAAATCTAACCACTTGAGTAAATTGAGCACGAAATGATGTGAAAGTCCTTAAATCTTTTGATAAACCGTTAACACGAACCGTATCTTGTTTAATACGTAAAAAAGAGTCCTAAAGCCCAAATGTGATAACTATAAAGGAATACCGCAGAATCTGTATTTTTATTCTTTATTTAAATAGGAAATAACTACCATAGAATTAATTCAAAATTTATGTTTTAAACAACATCAGAAAATCTACAGACGGGCTCAATATTAATTACTATGGGTTACGCAAAGGCTAGGTCAAGGCTGTGTTCAAATTGTGGCCTAAATTAAAGGAGTAAAGTTGGCATGTGCTTTAGATACAAATTATATATTTTTCTACAAATTGTTCTTTCCTAGCACTGGTATTTGAAAATGGTTGTGATGCTTAAACTATTTATTATACCAACAAATTATTGCTGCTTTGTTGGTCATCTAATGTGCTCACTAGTAACTTTTTCACAATACAAAAGTCTTTATACGTCACTGTTTTTGAGGTTTTGGCTCCTGGAAAAGCGTTGAGCCTATAATTTTTGTATTTGTTTTGATAAAAAAAAGAATAATTTAGTTAATATAAATAAGGTTATAATATAAATACCGAAACAACTTTACGAGATTCTTATTACAGTTTAATATCGAGTTCAATTTCTATAGGCCACAGCATTCGGATTTTTATCATGCCATGTGTACCATCGTCCTAGAGAATCCTTCTCTTTTATGCAATGTACAACTTTCTTTTCAAATAGAACTACATGATCTATTTTTGGAGAGATTTTTAAAAAAAAGAAAGATTCTTAGTCATTTATTTTATTCATTCAATTAGTTTTAGTGTTTAGTGTTTACCACTGTTTCTAAAACAGTGGTGGATATAACCACAGGCTTTATTTAAGCAAAACTTTTTAAATGAAAATTATTTAATTAGGTTTTACCTTTACAGCCCAAATGGCTCTTATATTTCTTTCTTTTAAAACCACAAATATGTTCAAAGATATTTTGATGCCCGCTGCCCTTCAATATATTAAAGTATTTATTAATATAACGCAAAATATTCAACATTTTATTAAGTAATGGTCTGACTTATATTGTCCTAATCTAAATCGGCAGACTTTTTGACACAGGAGAATATATTTAAAATTATAATAATAACTACCGATACTTACACAGACACTGATTATAAATATGGCACTTACTCCGATTATTGCATTAGATAATTTCGGGAAGAGGTTCTTCACTTTTCTCACATTCTAATACTTTAATATCACCTAGACGGAAAAGCCGTAATATATCATTTTAAAATGTACGCATTTATGCTATAGCTAGAGTACATATGTAGTAATTGCTGCACTGTTACAATTGGTTTATAGAACATTAGGAAAATTAAAAATCACGAATAATAAAACAAAAATATAAATTAAATTCAAATTCCTACTTAATCAGATATTAAGTTTTATATAATTTCTTAATTACTCGAGTAATCTGTTTTAATTAAATAATAATATAATATTTCGTTTATTAAGCACCTTCAATCGTTATCAAGATTAAATTAGAAGCTCTATTTTTTTTGCTTATACTTCATAACGGTTAGAGAGACTCCTTTCACAGGAAGGCCATTTACTCTATTACTATTATATATGTTCAAATCCTACTTTTACACACTTCATTTAAAAATTTTATAAACGTTTGAATTTTAATAGAAAAGTTGTAGTCGGAATTTATGGAATCGAATAATTAAAACTGCATAATTACTTGGGTATTCTTTTTCTTAATGCATCTGTATACTGTTAGTTTTTTATATCATATGTGTTTTCAACACAGACTTAAATGTATAAAAATATTTTCAGATTATTTTCAATTAAATATTTCATTAAGAATAATAATATTTAATCAAAAGAATTCACATCAATTTTATTTTAACTGAATCTTTGAGGTACACATTCAAATGATAAATTATATTGATGTATAACAAACAGTATAATAAAAGAAATAATTTTATTTCAGGGCGTAGGATCAGCCTTCGCCGACACTTCAGGCCTCGCTATGATCGCCGATCGCTTCACCGAAGAGAACGAGCGTTCACAGGCCTTGGGGATCGCCTTAGCCTTTATCAGCTTCGGATGTCTCGTGGCTCCTCCTTTCGGAGGAGCTCTATATCAATTCGCCGGAAAAGAAGTACCCTTTTTAATTCTCGCCTTTGTATCACTAATAGATGGCTTTATGCTTTTAATCGTGATGAAACCCATAAAAGAACAGCTAAGGGAGGCTGGAGTGGCGAAACCACCCAGCGTGCCCATATGGCGGTTGTTCATGGATCCGTACATTGCTGTATGTTCTGGGGCCTTAATGATGGCAAATGTAGCTTTAGCGTTTTTGGAACCAACTATATCTCTATGGATGGAAGACAATTTGACCACAGACAACTGGAAGATTGGGATGGTGTGGCTTCCTGCTTTTATTCCACATGTGCTTGGAGTCGTAATCACAGTAAAAATAGCCAAAAAATATCCGCATTACCAGTGGCTTATGGCAGCAGGAGGATTGGCCCTGGAAGGACTTTGTTGCCTCATTATCCCTTTTTCTTCAAGTTATGTAGTGCTAATGATCCCCTTATGCGGAATATGCTTTGGCGTAGCGCTAATAGATACCGCTTTACTGCCCACTTTAGGTTACTTGGTAGACGTACGTTATGTATCAGTCTACGGAAGTATTTATGCTATTGCAGACATATCTTATTCAGTTGCGTACGCTATAGGACCAATCATTGCAGGAGGAGTAGTAGAAGCAATAGGATTTACCGCCCTAAATATTGGAATAGCTATATCTAACCTTGCCTACGTGCCTGTTATTTCTTATTTAAAACATATTTATGACTTTAAACCTATTGAAAATGAGGCTAATATTCTCATGAGTGATCCACCCAATAAGGAATATCAGACTTATAGTATGCAAGAGAAGAAACCTATAGATAGTCCCATTCAAAACCATCTGGTAGATTATCAACAGCAGGAAACAAATTTTAATAGCTATGAGTCGCAACAAAACTATCAAAGCTATGCAAATCAGAACCAGTCGTATCAAAATCAGAGTTACCAAGCACCTCAAGCACAGCCTAGACTTCAAGGACAAGGCCGCGTATTACCCCAGCAACCTCTTTCCAATCCTTTTAGGCAACCCAGTCCTGCGCCTATGTCCACGGGGGGCAATCCATTTAGACAAGGTTTGTAAGTGTCTTGTGATGATGATGACTATAGTGGCGCAAACATAAAAATAATTATAAAGATAGGCTTACATAAAATATGTTGCATGAGAGTATTTAAAAAACAAATAGTAAGTTATTCTACAGTTTAATAATATTTGGTTTGACTATTTATAAAAAAAAATGTGATCATATGATTATATGAGATTGTATTAATATATACGAGGTGTCTCAAAATAGTAACCAAGGTAACTATGTTTCCTTACTAAATACTAAGTTGTAGTTTATAGAATGTTGCTTTAAATTTTACGTTGTAAGACATTACTAAAAAAGGTTAAATACTGTTTTACAAGTCAGAAAACCATGAAACACAAAACAAAAATATTTAATTAAATGCAACAATCTTTTAAATATCTGTTTAACGGGTTAATGGCTTTGGAAGACACATCACTAGCATCATCATATTCGAATATCATTATTTCAAATATAAAGTGATGATGTTTTT
This sequence comes from Anthonomus grandis grandis, assembly GCF_022605725.1. Lineage (NCBI taxonomy): Eukaryota > Metazoa > Arthropoda > Insecta > Coleoptera > Curculionidae > Anthonomus > Anthonomus grandis. The sequence continues at coordinate 31,983,909 of NC_065548.1, read as the reverse complement.
TATGATATTTACTAGAACTATGACCTTTTAGTGCAATAATTAATTTAATAAAATATAATTTTTTACAATTTATACAAAAGTTTTATAGTTTTTCATATGAGCTTAAAGGTATTAGTAACCATGCTCAACCATTATCGTAAGAAATATTATCTTCTAAAGACATTCTTAGTTTTATTTTTTTAATTTCAATTTTAATAATTCAATGTCAATATACATTATTTTAAGGTCATACAAATATTTATAACCAATTACGTTTTTATATACAATAGGAACTATTTAATAAGTCTTACTTATTTTTGCAAATACCATTAAAATGAAAAGGTGTCACCGCTGAAGATATTTTTTGTTATAAAACTTTCTAATTTATTTTCTTATTTTAAATCAAGAAAATGTTTTGTTTCTGGGAAAAGTGACACTTATCTTTAAATTTTTAAATGAAAAGGTGGTATAAGATTTGGATGGTTGGTGATCATAAAGTGAAATAGAAAAAAATAGTAAATCCGCTTCCTTAAATGAACGTATATAAATCCAAGATTTTTTCAAATTTTTTGGACAATTTTAGCTGAACAATAAACTCTAACTAATTAAAATGATTTAGGATGGATTTTAAAGAAACTAAGCTGATGTAGCAACTAACTAAAAAAAAGAAAAAGGCACTGAAAGGTTTTAAAAAAATTAATTTACAAATGAAATTATATATTATTATCATTTTTAATATAAAAAGTTGAGCCAAAAAACTCTTATATACTACATTTGCATACTGCAATTTGTAATAAAATAAAAATGTTTTATTATTCTAAGAATATCACACCTTTGTTCCTTTTTAACTAATTATTATGAAGTATAATTTTTTTTAATTAGGGCACTGTATAATGAATAAATCGATTTAGCCTTCTGCCCTTAATACGAATTCCCATTTATTTGTATATAGGCTTAAAATATTAGTGGAATTAAATATAGTAAATATATCCGTTTACTTTTTAGTTACCTTTTTTTTAATATTTAAGATATATCAACTGAGATCGCATACATATCAGAGCCTACGGGCTCAAAATTATATACATATCGTGATATAGACTAAGAAAGTTATTTACTAGATTGTACAAAGTAAATTGGACGTCTATTGTAGACTTTATATATATACACCAAAAAATATTTTGAATTTTGATGAGGTATAAAACATAGTACAATTTTCGAGTTTTGTGACGACTTACAAATTTTTAATAGCAAGTTATTTTGTAATTTTACAATGCATATCTATGAAAGTATATCTTATTTTATGGGACAACATAGTGCAATTAGTGTTAGAAGAGATCAAAAACTACTGATCTGAGACATAAAATGAGTCTCTTTAAAATATCTAAAATAGCAAAGGTTTTAGTCTTCCTGGATTATCTTAGAAGGCCTTTTAATTAAACTCTATCTTATTATAAAAACTGATTTAATTAAGGGAATAATAAAAGTCTAATATATTTGATTTCGTCCACATTACATTAAAAAAAATAAAATATAATCCTGATATTGATAATTAAAACTGTCATAAGTTATATGTAAAAAAAGTAACGAAATAAAAAAAAGTTATATAAAAGAGTATTAAATATACCAAAATTACTTTGGCTAAAAGATTAAGGTAAGAAGAAAAAGAGAAAATGTAAAATTTAGTACTAAACGGAGAAATCTAGAGAGTCTATACAAAATAACCAGGTAAGTATTATCAAAGAAAATCGCAGAGGAAAGCCATATAGTTCTTACTTACAAATACACTCTATGCTAACTAAAATAAGGAACTCACAAGAAAACCCATGAAATAATAGACTATTTAAAAGAGGGTTTCATTTTATCTGAATAATTTTGGAGATCCTTAAAAATTATGAAACAAAGTGATGCATAATTCATGCCTTTATAGTATTAGTAAAAATACGAAATATAGTATAAAAATACTATTTAATTTTGTTTTTGTAAAACACAAGAGTATTAGGTGGTAACTTAGTTAGTAGACTCTGATTGAAGCCAAAAAAAAGGACATCTATGAAGGCATAACAAAGACAACCAGAATATTCTTAAAGACACCCGAAACAGGAAAGAAGCTTAATCTATTATATAGTTTGAGATCGAATATATCAGATCAGAAATCTGGGAAATCTCTATAAAACCACTTATATATGGTCTGTAATAACTGGATTAACTAATAAACAAAAAATGAAGTCCAAATCAAATGTATACTAAAAAATTAATTTTCAACTTTATTGCAGGGCATCATATATCTGAGCATAATCGTTAAATAAATATATGTTTTAATTAAATATTTTCTTAATTCTCCAGTACTTTTTTTTTCATTCAATCAACTTTACTGATATAGACAAGAATATTATCTACATTATTCTAAATAATGATGAGATCAAAGGTAAATGCATTTTAATTTAGTACTTATTTAAAAATACCCCTTTTTATTCTTTATCTGCTTTATTTTATTTCGGATAAAAAAATAAAAAGAAATATTGCAAATAAATTAGACTCTAAAATATAAAAATATAATCTTAGCTCTAAACTTAATTTTATGAAGACCTTCGAAAAAACTTAAATATACATACTTTTAATATATCTTTTAATAGAAATAAAAAATGGACGTCCACTGTAGTATAAAGTAGTTCTTAAGTTCACTAAAAATATTAGCCCGCTGTCACCCGTCTGTATCTTAATTAATAACTAGAACTTTACGAGCAAATGAATAGTATATGTATGAATGTATTTTTAGCTGTTTGATTTCGATTACTCCCCTTAATTAATTTTGTCACAAAAAAAAAACAGTAAAACGACTCTTAGTGTCAATTTAAACATACATATGCCTGCACAAATGTGTAATAATACATATCTATAATTGCCTCTTATATACTTGTATTATATGGTATTTCTTATTATAAGAGTTATACAATGTTGCTCATTATAAGTAAGTTAATAAGGTAATTATATAATATTATATTTCTTTAAAGTGGGTTTCAAAAAGTGTAGACACTATTTAGCAATAATTACGTCTATTTATTGACCAAAAGTTCTTCTAATTATTATAAAGTCAGTAAGTATTTAAATAAAATAACATCGATTTGACGTGATTTTAGAATTCTTAACATTAGTCAATGTGCAATATGATTAGTTTTAAGCTTAATATAATGTGGCGTTTTAAACATTGATTTTATTAATGTAGGATTAATTTTTAGATTTACTAAAATCTGAGTAAATCTTAATAGTGCATTATATAAAAACATTTAAATGTTCTATATGCAGGGTAGTTAATATCTTCGTGTATACTCCTACTTAGTTTAAGAAAAGAAATTATTATATGTATAAAAACAATTAAGCACCTAAAATGGCTGTTAAAACTTGTAAAAATATTTATTATTGCTAAAGTTAAATTCAAGTAATTGTCAATGGGTTGTCTCAAATTAAGTTTCTAGTTGTTAACGTCATCTGTAGTGTTGTAAATGATCTGAATAATTTATTAGAAAATAAGTACGTAATATCAATATAATATATGCGAGTATATTAGCTAATATGGTGCCTATGAACTTAGAAGCTGTTTAAAATGTTGCGTTTAAGAGTGGTTTTTACAACGCGTGTTATCACGCGACGCATCGAACAAATGAGTCATGAGTAAAGGCCCAACTTTAATAGCAATCTGATTGGGTGAAATTGGATGCAAATTAAAATTTATACACGCTAAAATTTATTAGTATAATTGTAAAATTATTGAAAAAAATTATTCTTATACTTTGGCTCCATAAATTAAAAAAAAAACACAGAAAATTAGCATAGCATTAGCAGTATTAATCACTCAATTAAAAATTTAACAAAATTTTGGATAAATAGTGTATGCTTGAATTTACTAATACCCGATCGATTCTCCCAATCAGCATGCGATGTAATCTCTAGGATCCCTGCAAAGCAAATCGGATTGTGCAAAGGAGTAAGGCTCCTAAGACCTAAGGTGCAAGATGAGATACGTATAACACAAGTAAAGATACTCATCGCAACTTAACATTATAGCGGAGTCATGCTTGGCTCCACTCGTCAGCTGTCTGTTGCGTAACAATGTAGTTAAAGCACATTTTTTTCGTGTTGCACTCGTATTTCGAGGTACATTTTAAAATAATAATTTATTACTTGTTCTCAAAAAAATTATTATAGAGGACACTTCTTGTAGCTTTATCAAAATGGCATCTGAAACATGAAGATAAAAAAAAGATTTGAAAATTATCTATTATATACGATGAAGTTTGTTTATTAACAACTAAAACAATTCATGCCTGTTTTATCTTCAGTTTAAAAAATACAATCGTTTTTAATGACTTAATAAACTGTATCTTTGTATGCGAAACACCACATAGAACATAGGACATATAAGCGCTCTGTCTTTCGCGATCACCTCACATGCTCTATACATATGTATCTCACTTTGCATCAGTGCATGCCATAGTAATCTATGACCAGAATGCATGACATCGTAAGAAACGTAATACAGATTTCTTCCAGTTTTTGTTTGTAAATAATCTCACGTTTTAATATTGCACCTAAAAAATTCTTTAGACTTTTGTTATAAATTAGTTAAACAGGTGTTAAAACTATATAGTCGTACTAAATATATGAAATCTTATAAAAAATACATTAGGTATGTTGAAATCATCTAAGAGAAGTAGAATATGAAAATTGTATTAGTTTTTCTACAGGCTCTAAAACTTTAAGTTTATCTATATAGATTATTCACCAATTAATATAAAAAGTTATTTTGCAAGCTTGTAGAAATAAATACATATCATAAAAATTAAATTAAGCATAAGTGTAGATATTTATAGTGTTAATGAAGTTATTATTCACATTCACTCTATTCTTGTAAGCAAAAAGGTTTCAAAATCTTTTAAAGAATTTAAAAAATGCTTATATAACTTTTTTTTCACATCAAAGAACTTTTTAATCATACTTATTTAGTAATAAGTTCATACTAAAAAGTATGATTAAAACATACGAATGCATACATATATTCTTTATAAAACTTTTATTAAGGCAATTTAATTTAATTTTCAAATAAACATATACAATGCATGTAGAGTAAATATTTAGAATAATAATTTTATTGCCACTTAATATAATATCACTAGATATAGCAGAAATTTATTGTAATTTTATGTTAAATAGAAAAAGGCATAATGGAACATAAATGTATTTTAATTTTTTTTCTGAATGGATCGGTATTAAAATTCTTGTTAATAAGTCCTGTGTATTTTTTAACAATTTATTCCCTAAGGACCAGCTTATTTTACCTTGCATGTACTTGCAACTTACAATTCATATTTTCATGTCAAATTTAGTCACATATATATTTTCTATAAAAGAAATAGGTAATTATTTACAAAACGAACCAGTAAAGTATATCACATTTCAGGGCACTAATTCACTAAATGACGGTATAGGTCTTATTTTTACAAATATTCTAGAAAAACAAAAAGTTTAAATAAAATTGGAAAAATTTTTGCAAAACCTTCGTTTTGTTTCTATCTATCTCTTTCCTTTTTATTGTAAAGGTGGAATTATGCATGTCTCAGATTACATGACTAACTAATTCTAACACTTCGTTAAAAGACGCGGTTGCCATGTCTCTTCTGGAACCTTTAAGAATATTTTCTCTGGGTACATAAATCGAGTGGAGCTGACTGTTATCACATTAGAAAAAAAGGCAATTAAAAAAACTTAAAATAGTAAAAAACTATCTTGAAATATATGGGGGTTTTTAGTGATGAATTTCAATCGTCAAAAACTAATGAAGTTTTTAGTGAAATATGGTGTGTTAATAAAATCTACCAACTGCAATAAATATTAACATTTTGACCTACACTTGTTCCTAAGAAGAACCTACTCTTTACGTAAAAAGGTTCGAGTTTGTTTGATGTGTGAAGTGTGTGAAAAAATGCCAAGAAAAGGTCGTGATCTCATAAGGCTAATTTATCTTTGAAAAGACATTGTCTTTTTAACTATGTTAAATGGCTGCCGCTGCCTGTTCACGTCAAAGGCTGGTAATGAGGGAGTTGAAGTGTAGTTCTCACACATATGTGGATTGGAGTCCTTTTGTAGGGATATTTATATTAAATATGTCTCCGATAATTCTACAGATCTTGGCCCTCCAAGTTTTGTAGAATTATCGGCGAAAAATTATAGAAATTGATGAAGAAAAATTTGGAAAAAGATAATAATACAATAGAAAAAAAAGAATAAAGGGCCAGTGGGTTTTTGGAGGCTTCAAACGGGAACCAGAAAAGTGTGTCTTGTACCTGTTCAGGATAGGACTGGCGAAACGTTATAAGGAGTCGTTGGACAATGGGTATTGCCTGATACTACTATAATATCAGATTGTTGGACATCCTATAAAAAATTAGACTACAAAGGATTTAAGTATATTAATAATCACTAAACTAATTTTGTTAATCCTGATGACCACACTGTGCATGCTTAACTGTTGACAAAATGTGAACTTGACGAAACGTTCGAAGAAGAATTTCACGATATGAAAGAAAATAATTATATTTTGATGGATATTTGGCAAAATTTTTGTTTATTTAAACTTTTGATGATACTGATATTTTCAATTTATTTATTGAAATTGGTAGGATGTATCTACCTGTAGTTTCGTATAATAACATAAATAAAAATAATATTATAATTAATATAATATATTTTTTTTAGTTGAGCCATGCATTGGTTAGTTCTATTTTGTTAAATTAAGATTGGCTGGGTTAGGTTAGCCCATAGATGGGTTAGTTATTAGTATAATAAAAAAGTATTATTTATAAAATAATTATTATATATATATAAAAGTATTAGGTAGATATACATATATATGAGTATATATATATATATATATATATATATATATATATATATATATATATATATAGTTTAAGTTCAATGGGTTTTTGCCACATATTCAGTTTTTCGTTCTTTATATTTTTAACCGAGTATGGTTTACTCTGACGAGTGATAGTTTGGGTTGAACATAAGGTAGGCCAGGTGTCTATTAGGTAAAAAAAAAAAAACAAACGAAAATTTGGAAAATATTGTAAGATAATACATTGCTTAATGCGCGCAATAATCTGATTGAGGCAAAGGTCCGTTGGGATTTAATTAAACACCCTTGTAACCCTAATATCGGAATATCTCCATCGTCCTAGGTCAGATGATAAGCAGTAAATAAGAAAACAAGTTTTATTTGTCATGGGGTTTTTGCATTATACGTGTTGAAAAATGTGCAGAAGATTTTGTTTTTTTTTAGGGTTTTTTGACCTTTATTTTATTAAAAACACCCTGCAGCTGCTTTTCGTATTTATGTATGTAGTACAAATGCTGTTTTATTTTATTTCCTGGTTAAGTTACCCCACTTAGTACCTCTATTCACTCCCGGGTCCCGTAAACTTCTAGGATAAAAAAAACACAAAAGAATATTTTTTAAAGCAACGACAGTTTTGTGTTCTATAAATACACTAAAATATATGGGCCTTTACAAAGAAATTTTCTAATAGTAGTAAAGTAGCAGAAAACCGTTTTATAAACTGTTCCAAAAAAATCAAAATTAAATTTATATCAACTATATTCGTATGCAATAAAATCCTGTATTAAGTTTATTTGTTTCAAAGCTGTAAGGTTTAAATTGTGACATTTTTTAGTTGTGCCTTGTTTAGACCATTTTGTTATTTCTTTTAAACTCTCGGATCAAAAAAATATTTGCATTTCATAAAATGTTTAAGAAAAACGAAAACTTAAATAAATAATTATTCTTGTTTAAAATTTTTTTACGTTTTCCAATATCATTTCTCCAAAACCTAAGTTCTAAACCTCATTTTAATAACAGGAGATAAAACAAGTCAATATAGTGGTCCTCAAGTTATAAATAAGAATACCAAAGTAGTTTCTCCATTCCAACATTAACCACGATATTTAAAGTAAAACAGGACAAGAACTCTTTCTTACCATATTGACCACCAATCGAAATAACTTCTGTGATTGAAGATTCGAGAGAACTGAAGATTTTTGACCAAACTTCCCTTTCCAAAAAAGCTAAATGTCCTTTCTCTTTTACTTATTCATAATGGAAAAAGTATTCAAAAAAAGGGAAGAGCGGATATTGACTCTGGAAGAAAAATATTACCTAAGAATCACCATGAAGAATATTAAGTGTAACATCTCACTATGCAAATATAAGTGTATTGACATCGCCATCAGAGGATTTGTTGGACGACATCGTTATTTGAGAAAATGATCATACAACAAGACAACAAACAGATGTGTTTGTTGATTTGTTGTGAACATAATCGTTCTTAAGAGCTTTGAATTTTAGTATAGAGTAATTACTTGGTATAGCAGGTTGTTAATATAGTTATCAATTTTAATGATTTTAGACAGCCAAATAATTTTTATTTGTGCTTTCTGATGTATAACAGCGTTAATACCTAAGAGTAGCTTATAACTTTTGTGCTATAATATTTAGTAAATTCTATTTGTTGATAGAAAATACTTTTTTATATCACCTAAGTATTTTGATAACACTTGTGTTTGACCTTAGTCAGCAAATATTGCATATTTTGATTTGATAACAAAAAAATTGTTGACAATTTCTGTTTTGTTAATAATGCTGCGGGATTTTTAATGTCCTGCAGTTTACCTTATTTGTGTTGATAATAGATATCTTTTATGATAACTGTTTTGATAATAGTGGTTTATAACTTAATGTCATGCTTGCATTTATTTACAATTTCTTAATTACAGAACAAAATAAATAAAACCACGGTGACCTTGATTCTGATTAAACTGAATCTGTTTTTTTGTAAGTAAAAGTCTTTCTTGAAGTGTAGTGGCTATAATATAGCGGGTTGGGAAGGCACCCACAGACCAGGGGTCTACAGACTCAAATATTCTCATCCTGACCGTAATGTGTGCTACATCGGGCAAAGCGGAAGGAGAATTGAGACTAGAGTAAAAGAACATACCAAACTAATAGAAAATAATGTAAATGAGTTTATTATTAACTACTACTTCTTCACCTTTCGCCAACCATGTCATCGAGGCTAGTCATAGGTTCGTACCGGAGGCACGAAAAGAAGTTCTTCATGTTTGTCAGAAAGGCTTAAAATTGGACCGTTTAGAGATCCTCGAAATTAATAAAGCCATAAAATGACCAGATTTTGTTTGTGTCAATGAACAGACTTGGTTTAATAGCAATTTTTTTTTAACTCCTTAAGTACACATAACCTTCCGACTTCCAATAAATAAATAATATACTTTTTAAGAAATACTTATCATTCATACCTCTCCCTTCACCTTTCTTCTTAATTTTACCCTTTTCTTAAATAACCTCTTCTTCCCGCGTTACTATAGTGCTCTGTCAAAGTTTAATAATAATTTGAGTTTATTCGCCTTTATCGTTATACTTTTATCTTTTATGATCAAACCTTAACTTTAAATGCGTTTACTAGATGTCGTGCCATTTACTGTTTGTTGATTTTATTATCATAATTATTGTTTTTCATGTAAACATCACAGCTATGTAGTGTTAGGTATGGTTTTTTAAAACTTTTTAAAACTTTGACTTTTATTTATAATTTCGTTAAGTTAATTTTTGTTGTTAATTTTAACTTACTATTTGTTATTTTAATGTGTTTCTCTGAAAAGAAAAAAATACATTTAAGAGTGTGATGATGATAAGTGAACTAATCGAAATGCATAACACTTGATAAAAGATTGGCATTTTCATTTGTGGAGAAGTCTTCCCGCCCTTCCCAACCCGCTATAAACTTAGTCTGCTATCGCTATTAAGTTATAATATATCTCCCAAAAAGGCTACTTCTATTATGGAGAAAGAATTGACAGAAGAGGATCGTTCTAATATAATAGAAAAATAGTCACCTCCTGAAAAATGCCTTTTACTTGGAAGGCCGAAGTTCAACCCAGAAGTAGAGGCTGTCAACAGAGATACTGTGGGAAAGCGGGATAAAGAAAATCATGAGTTTTAAAATAAGATTGGCCGAGCATTTTCAGCATAAGGCCAAATTCTTAGTGACCTTATAAAGAAGTATGAGTGTGCTTGGTAGCATAGCGTAGCTTGCAAATGTTTCGTGATGGATGTCATTTTTTAGGCTAAGCCCGCTCACCCCGTCATCCCTTGATCCGAACCCTTTCGTCTATAGAAAGATTACGTAAAATTGTAATAGTAAATTATTTTAAATCGTCAATATCGAAATATAAATAGAAAGTATATCAAATTAATAAATTATAAATGTACATATACTCGACTTATCCAGTAAGGGACAAGAGGAAGGTAAGAAAGGTTTTGCAGCTTTATGATATACACGTGTATTTAGTTGCACCACTAATTCGCTTCTCGTTCGTAGCTGCACTGCCCTATTCCTTATCAACAGTGCTTTATGTTTAATTTCGTAGGTATCTTGAGGTTTAGGGTTGGTTCATCCGCAAAACGGGTTTTCTACAGTATACCAGCATAAAAGGCGGAAACCTTGTAGTCTTTTATTTTAATGTATTGTGTGCAGATATTACATGATTCTAGTTTGGTTGGTTGGTATTGATGTATTTGACAATCATATCAGCTTTAACCTTATTATTGGGAAGTTTGGTGCTTTTCTCACTGTATATAGGAGATACGTGGATGATATTTTTGTGGTATGGAATGGAAATGATCTGGAATTGGCGGATTTCCTCATTTCTATAAACTCTCTTCACGCAAATATCTCGTTTACCATTGAAGAAGAAAGAGATGGAAAGTTACCTTTTCTTGATGTTCTTATTTCAAAAAATACCAACAAACTTGAATTTGAGATCTACCGCAAACCCACCACTACGGACAATGTCATCCAATACTCCTCAAACTCCCCTTATTCCTACAAATTTGCCTCTTTTAAATCCCTTTTCTATCGCCTTTTCAACAATCCCCTTTCTAGAGAAGCTTTCCTTGATGAACTAAATATAATTAAACATATTGCTTTTAATAATGATTTTCCACTTGATATAATTAATCGCCTTTATTCTAAATTCTATAATAAATACAAACTTACTTACAACTTAATCCATCTTAATAATGAAAATAGTCATCTTTTTAGATCAATGTCATTTTTTGGTAATATTTCTTTTCAGCTTGCAAAGTTCTTCAAGTCTACAAATCTTACAATTGCTTTTAAAACTACAAACAGTTTAAAAAGTCAGCTAGTTAGTACAATAGATAAGGCAGATTTCTTTTCAAAATCAGGGGTATATTCATTAAGATATAATGACTTTTCATTAAGATTAATTCTTTAACTCAGGGAGCGGATATTTTGCATGAGTGCTCAAAAGGCAAAAAACTGGACTTGTTAGAAAAAATGGAAATAACTAAAGCTAAGAAGAGCCCGGTCCTTGTGTGTGTGAACGATATTTTCACGTTTGAACCTCACCTCATTTATAACAACCTCTCTTAAAAAGTCTTTTCTTCTTTTTTTCTTTTTCGATTTTAGATATTTTTAGTTTTTATTGTTAAGATTGTTTACTTATATTCACACATATTAGTATAGTTCGGATATTTTCCCATTTTTGATCATGTTACTTGGGTTAGACGCGCGCCTGTGAATCTAAAGGTTACTGGATCGTTCCCCACTGGTGACATTTTACATTTTTTTTTTTAAGCATATATTTTTATCTATTGTGGGAATTGTTAACTTAATCTAGCTTTTCTTTTGTTGTTAGTTGTAATGTGATCTGTATAGGTCTAGGTAATGAGTTTTATAAGCGTTCTTTTTGTGAAAAATATCTTAATGTATTTTTTAGGCCTGATGATGCTCCGATAGGAGCGAAACACGTGTAGCATTTAAAAAATTATATGGATTTGATGAGACCGTGACTTTGTGTTTTTACCTTTGTTTTGTCTTATTAATCGTTCTGTTAGACCATTAGTCGAAGGGTGGTAAGACGTCGTGAATCGACTCGATGTGCCCATTTTTTTTAAAATTCTTGTACTAGTAAAAGCTTTGCCTCTGTTGCCTAATGCAGATGCTTTGGTGTACCATGTCGTGTTCTTATTTTTGTAGTATAAATTTGGCTAAGAGCCTCGTTTTTCCACTAGGAGGGCTTCTGTTTCTGCCCAACATATAGTTGTTAGTTGATACTACGATAATTGTCTTTCTATTGCTGCTTTTCATAAAGGATTTTAATAGTATTTAAATCTATGCCTACCTTTTCAAATGGTGTGCCTACAGGTATAGGACGTAGCAGCCGAATTGGTTTTTTATTTTGTTCTCTTTCTTGCTTGACACTCTTTCATAAAATCTTTGTATAATTTTATGCAGCATCTTAGCTGTACCGAGATGTTAACTTAAGGACTCCGAGTGATTAGAGTATCAATAAGACTATTATTTCTCTAATCAAGGATTTTGGTACTCCTACGTGGTTTATCCTGCCATCAGAACCAAAATTTACTTTGCAGAGAACCTTATTTTCTAGACTATAATTCTTATCTCGTCTTCTATCCCCAATTGACACGCTGTCTGAGTCTGATATTGGCTTTATTAGGGTGTTGAGTTGTTTATCCTCTCTGTGTAGTTTGGCAATATCGTCGGATTGTAATACGAATGTGGGGGTCATAGTTGATTGTAACAATGGGTACCTACTTGTCTGCGTCTTTGTGCTCGATCTTACGGACTATGGTGTACTCAAACTCTGATTGCTTTTTCAACCAACCAACGACTTTAACCAACAAAGTACATGATGATCGGTGACTATTTTAACCATGTATTAAGTGCTTTAAATATGACTTTTAGTTAGTAAATATGACGGCCTTTGAAAGACTCCTGCTGGCCTAAGTTAGAGGGTGAGGGTTGCTCGTCATTTTTTTGTAGTAAAATAGCGCCAATGCCATTTTTAAGATCCTCTTTTAGATTTTCTAAAAATATTATAACGTCGTCTAAATAAATTAATATTTCTTTTCATTTTGGATCTTCGAATACTTTATCCGTTAATGCTTGAAACGTGGCTGGTGTATTACACAGTCCAAAACTCATATAATTAAATTCTCAAATTTAATATATTTATTATGTATATATTTTTTAACCTTATTACTCAATATTTTATGTCATTTTATATTTATAATTTTAGGAGGAATTAAATTGGGTAAATTGTGTGCTATAAGTAACCTATAAAATTAAAATTAAGCTGTTTATGATTAAGTGGTAAAGGCAAATTGTTATGTACATTATTCCTGGTTCCCTGAGAATGAGAAACTTGTCTCTTTGTCTCTTTGAGATATGTAGAAAGGAGCAAACATTTTGTATGTAAAGTCAATCTATCTTACTGATCTCGGAAGTGTATAACAATTCAGTTAAAAATATAATTTTGGACAACTTTTAAAGATTGAAGATTTGATTTGAATGTAACACCCCATACTATAATACAATACGACATCACCGACCCTACCAAAAATTTTAAATATTATAATATAAATAATGTAAATACGTAAATTATTTTCTTAGTTTTTGTACTATTTTATTCGTATTTTGTAGTTAAAAGTTGATTAGTAAGTTTCATTTAGGGTTATACTTATGTTTATCTTAATATTTGCTTCTATAGTGTCTAGGTTTTAAATAGTTCATCTTGTTTAAAGGCCTTATTTCGGCCCCAATTTAGGTTAATAAATTTTTAAATCCTTGTATTTTATATTTTCTAAAATTTGTATACTTGCCTGCTTCTCTTGAAATTATTGGATTTTTCGGCAAAGTCAGTTTTTACCTTGGAAACAATTAAACTAGAATCAACGCAAGTTAGTATTTTGATTTTTTATTTAGTTATTTTGAGACTGAGACTTAGAGTTTTTATTTTTTCTCTAATAAAAGTATATTCCTGATTTCGCTACAATATCTTAAAGTTCAATCTTTAACTAGTTTTTTTAATAGCTTCTATAATGTTCATAAATTTGAAGTAGGTGTGTAGTTCGATAGATTTAAATAATCACAATTTGTACAGAGGAAATTCTTCTGTCAGCTTTAACCAAGAAGAAAATAGGCGTGACTTAAAAGATATAATTACTTGCAAAGAGAATCAACCTAGTTTTTCGAGTAAATAAACCAAAACCAAAATAAAAAACTAATCTCACACATAAATTAAATCCTTATAAAATATATTAGGTTTCTTGGTCATGAGCCCTACAACTCTCTACAATATAATAATAATACATTTTTGATAAAGAATAGATGATTTTTTGTTTGAACACTTTTGAGTCTGCAACCATTTTAATAATATTACTTTATAATAATTCCTTTCAGTGAACTAAATAATTCTATTTGCGTTAAAATCATGATATTATTTCATCTTTATTTTACAAAATGGATATTATGTCTTTTAATAAAAGTTTAAATGAAAATAACACCTATTTTTAAGCGGTAGCATTTGCTAAAGTGCATGATTATATTCTACTATTATTCCTGCTATCAATAGCAGCAGTAAACAAGCATATATCAGACTACCTGGACACGCAGAAATAAAGTAGCAAATATTTTTAAAAGATAATCAATCCTTCTAATTCACATATTATTAAATCTTTAGACAGGAGAATAAAGTTACTTTAATTGCATATACTAGATTCTTATACCAAAATAGTGGCAACATTTGAATATTTATTATAACATGTAAAGGAACCAGGTGACTACTAATTGCCATAATGATACTGGAATATGAGATTGCCTGATCTGACATCTCTTGATTTCTACGAAATAATTCAAAATAAAAAAATCTGCAGCCACGAGTTATGATTTTCTTTAAAAAATCAGTAAATTGGGATTTTTAATTAAATATGCGGCTAATTTATGTTATATTAATTCCTATAAAGGTAACTAATTTGCAGTTGGTTAGCAATAAGCATTTATTCAACGTTTTTATAAAAAAAGACAATTTTTTTTTACGAAATCGGCTGTAGATAAGTAATAAAATACTCAGAAAATTAAGCATTGAACGGAAAATCCAAAAAAGTTATAATATATAGGATATTCAGTTTAAGACATCAAAGTTGTTGGTACTTAAGCGGCGTCATCACCAACTTAAAAATATTTGAGAATATCAGAGCGGTCTATTACTATAGTAGCTAAATTCTCTGAAAAATATTTGTCCAGTTGTTCATATATTCCTAACGTATTATCGGCCCTATGTTAGCGGTCAATAAAGTCGACAATATTACAATCTTCTTCACTACAATTATTTTTATTTACTAGATACTGTATTTTTCAATATAATATACCCTTTTAGTCAT
Organism: Anthonomus grandis grandis; assembly: GCF_022605725.1. Taxonomy (NCBI): domain Eukaryota; kingdom Metazoa; phylum Arthropoda; class Insecta; order Coleoptera; family Curculionidae; genus Anthonomus; species Anthonomus grandis. The sequence continues at coordinate 31,968,593 of NC_065548.1, read as the reverse complement.
CGCATAAAAATGAACTCGCCTCATAAACCCTCATTCTTACCTCATAACTTTTCCCGGCTCTGTTTTGACAGCTTCGGCGTGGCGAGCCCAGTTTATTAAGCCTTAACAAAGAAGAGCCCTGCCTAATAAACCCCCCTTTGGCCCCTATTTTAATTGACGTTAACAGGCCACCCTATTCCTAATGTTATTACAAGGTATTAGAAGATTAAGTCTGTTCATTTAGTGTCGTAGCGTAATCTTATTGCCCGGTTTCGGTTTGTTCCGCCTTTTTTCACTGGTTTACAGGATTACTATGGATGAGATTAAATTTAAAAGGCTTTTAAGGATACCATATTGTTGTTTAAATGAAACAAATTTAAACCGAGGTCTCTGTCCACGCACAATGCATTTTTGATATAGAGTGCGGCTCTTAATTATCTCCCCCTATTAGGTTTTCAATGCGTTCATATAAAAATTTGAAATTTGGCACACGTCATTAGCAACCTAAATACTTTTTTTGGCCCCTAGTTCATTTTGCAAAATTTCGAAATAGCGGCAGTCGCCATTTTGAAAAATAAAATTTAATAGAAAGGGATATTGAAAAAGGGATACAACAATATTTTTAAGGACCTATGGTTCTACTACTGCATTTTTCAACATGTTTAAGTAAAGGCCTTCTGTCAAATTTTGGTTTAAAAAGAGAGCCTAATATGCCAGCTAACAAATTTTTTTTCTGGGTATTGTGTGTGTATTTCAAGAAGTAAGTAGGGCTTTACGTCGCTCCAATTTGTCTATTTTGAATGGTAATGTTCATAGACAAAATGTCAAATCAAATCAAATCAATAGATATTTTGTCTATGAACATTACCATTCAAAAAAAAGTACATTCCTCACCGAAACAAATATTTTTCACATAAGCAGGCTGGCGTCCTATTCTCTCAGTTATTACTTTACAGTATCGACAATACGTCGAATAGGATTATTTTCTGTCAGTTGATGAACCATTTGATTTTTGCAAAAATGCGAAAAATAAGATTTTGAAAGACTGCCATTTTGCTATGGTTAGAAGTAATGAGTTATTATTCTGGGACCATAAAGCATCCAGTAGGAGCTTTCAAACTATGTATCGCCCCTTTTTCTATTTAATTTTATTTTTCAAAATGGCGTCCTGCCACTTTTTTGAAGTTTTTTAAATTAGCTAGAGACCAAAAAGTAGTAAAAGTTGGTGGAGTAATGATCGAGTTGGTAATTAATAAAATCCCTAATAATACCCAGGTCAATACTGAAGGAAAGAATAAGCTTATCAAAGTAATTCCTCTCAACCTCGTAACTCACTGTAACTCATAACTCAGCCGGGCATGAGACACTCCACCAAACTTCAGGTCCATGAGGTATGTCCGACAATCCAACTTGTAATCCAACAACTGTAAATTTTAAAATAATGACAAGAGCAGGGTGCTTACCCTTAAGTCTCTTAAGCAGTTATTTTCAGCTAAATAGGTAAAGAATGTAACAACCAAGCTATGTCAGGATCGGGTTTCTCTAGTGACTTTTTAGAATTTATGTAATTAACAAACTAACAAGCGTCTTTAACTTGTGATTTAGAAGTGCGATTGAGAAGGATTTGAGAATGATTCAAATGTAATTTTTATATCAATTTAGTATTGATTGAATATTATATTTACAAGTTTCAATTACTTATCGCAATTGCGGGATGCTTATAATATACTTAATACATTTACTTTACAGAGAAATGAATACAGAACATTGTATTTCAATTTTCACAAAGATAATTAAATTCTTATGAAACTTATCACTTTATGAAAGTAATTTAATTATTCAATAATTGAGATTGACAGGAAAGAATTATTAAATAATAAGTAAACAATATTTACATACTTTGCCGAAAATCCTCGTCCTTTAGGTTCCTTAGTTGGCGGGCTGCCTCATGCTCCGTACTCTCTCAGACAAGTTACCTGTATACCAAATTAAGAATCAATTCAATATTCATAGAAGGCATTTACTATTTATTCCATGCTATCACTCTATGTATTATACAGTGCATTCACTTTGTACTTTATTTATGCAGAATAATGCAGGTCAAATTAGATAGAAGGTTTTCTATTTGTAATTTTATTGAATATAATAATAGAAAGAAAGAAAGAAAATGTGCTATATTACGTAAGAATAATCTTGTGTACAAGCATCCTACAAGCTGAAAAAACAAAACACAAATACAATTTCAAAAATTGACAAAACAATGAACAAAATTAAACACAAGAAGACAAAACTTTTTGAATATACTTAAATTAAAAATAACTAAATAAAACAATCAATTACTAAATAAAGGTAAACTTGTTAACAAAACTAGAGAAGAAAAAAGGAAAAAAAGAAAACTTTCCAACATGTCCAAGGTTAAAACCTATCATTAAAAAAGTCATCCAGGTTATAATATGCCTTAGCCAATAAAAGCGACTTTAATTCTCTTTTAAATTTCTTAACATCCGATATATGTCTAACACACAGAGGAACATGATTGTAAATTTTTTTACTTATGTAAATTAATGAGTTTTTGGTAAGGGAAGACGTAGGAATAGGTAGGGGAACATCATTTACACGACGAGTCAAATGGCCAGTGTCAGAGGGTAGTTTGGGAATTTTGTGAATAAGAGCAGCTGTTTCTAAGATAAAGAGTGAAAAAAGAGTTAGGATTTTTTCAGAAATGAAGAGGGATTTGCAAGAATCTCTTAACTTAGCAGAACACAGGTATCTAACTGCTTTTTTTTGAATAACAAAGATAATGTTAAGTAGCCCCTTATTGGTTAAACCCCAAAAAGGCAAGCCATACCGAATATGAGATTCAATAAGTGAAAAGTACACTGAACGTGCAACCACCCCTCCCAGCTCTTGTTTTGCCATTCTTACTGCAAAACATCCAGAAGATAATTTCCCAGCTAAATGTAAAATATGTTCTTCAAACCGAAGGCGACCATCAATGGTAATTCCTAGGAACTTGCAGCACTCTTTATGCTGCAAGAGGGAATTTTCGTCAAACATCAGACCCTAAACATCGCACTTAAACCCCATAATAGACGTCTTTCTTACATTAAACACGAGCCTGTTGGAAGCACACTACCCTGATAAAATCTGAAGGTCTTCAAGGATACAAGTCTTAATATAGTCAGAATTTTTATGGCTCCATAGTATGGTGGTATCATCAGCAAACTGAACCACCTTGCCCTGCAGTTTCAATGAACTCAAGTCATCCACATACAGTAAAAATAACAGTGGTCCCAACACTGAACCCTGGGGAACGCCGCATTTTAGGGATCTAGAAGCAGACAAACGCCCAGACACTGAAACCTTCTAAGTACGATTTGATAGATAGGACTCAAGCCATCGCAATGCTACGCCTCTAAAACCATATTTATCGAGCTTAAATAACAGTATTCCATGATCCACACAGTCAAATGCTTTGGATAGGTCACAAAACACTGCCGCCGATGACTCTCCAGAATTCAAGGACACATAGACGCTCTCCAAAAAGCTAAAAACAGCATCATGAGTCCCTTTACCGGCTTGAAATCCAAACTGATTTGCAGACAAAATGCCATTATGATGTAAAAAGGACAAAATTCTGCTTTTTGCATGTTTTTCAACTATCTTAGAGAGGGTAGACAAAATAGAAATGGGACGGAAATTACAAGGCTGATCCAACTCTCCACCCTTATGAAGAGGGATAACCACTGCCTCTTTTAAACATGAAGGAAAAATGCCATTATGTAAAGAATTGTTTATGGCAGAAACTAAAGCATTTAAGGCTGAATCAGGCAAAAAGAGTAACAACCTCGAAGATATCTCATCAGCTCCAGATGATTTATGGTTTTTTAGGCGTTTGATTTCATTTTTTACTTCGGTAAGTTCGACAGGATGAAAGAAAAATGAATGCTCAACCGACACTTGTTGAAGATAGTGTAAGGAATCAATGGTACTACGAATGCCCTTGAGCAAGATATTAGGTATATCACAATAATAGTCGTTTAAAATGTCAGGTCTTAACTTCGGTTCCGATACTTTTCTATGGCAATGTCTAAAATCATTAATAATCGACCAACACTCTCTTTGCCTATTTGATGACATATTTAAGCGATCCCTATAATAATTAGATTTTGCTGCTTTAATTGTCTTTCTGTACAGACTACGGTATTTCTGATGATATACAAGGATATTTTCATTTGTGGTATATTTGCACAATTTAGTCAAAAAACGGAGGTTTTTAGCAGAAATTCTAAGGCCTCTTGTAACCCATGGTTTTCGTTTCTTAGTTTTAAGCCTCATTTTAGGAAAGCACTGATTGATCTTATCACACAGAACTTGAAAAGATAAAGTAAGTGGGTCAGAAGCCGTTTCAAGTGCATTCCAATTTACCAAAGCTGTAGCAGCAGAAAAAGCATTGAAATTTCTCCTGCTGAAAATTCTTCCCATATAATGAGATGAAGATGATACAGTATTATATGGCATTTTAGCAAGAATAGCTTCATGGTCGGAAATACCAGATGGGAGTACTGTGCATAAAACGTCATCAAAATTTGTACAGAAATAGTCAATTGTAGTTGCAGATGAAGAAGTTATTCGTGTGGGAGAAAGAACGTGCATTTTCAAGTCGTAAGAATTTAAAATACTTAAAAGAGAAGTACGTGGCAAGGTTTCATCAGTGTAGTTAATATTAAAGTCACCAGCCAATATAACCTTAGAGTGTAGGGACAACTGGGATAAAATAGAATCAAGTTTGTCCAGAAACATAGCAATATCTCCTGTAGGTGGCCTATAAACACAAAGAATATATAAATTAAAACGCTTACAAAAAGAAAGAGAGAATTCAAAAACATTCTCTAACAGAAGATTATCATACTTATCAATATTACAAAAAATCGTTTCAATTGTTTGCCTAGATCATGGTTCCTCCATGTATAGATTGTTGACGACAAAAATTTGATATAGGAAGATAATCAGATATTAAAAAACATTCACTTGGCCTCAACCAGTGCTCAGTCAGAAGTACAATATCAGGAAAATTACATGTGTCCAGCAAAAGATGAAGCTCATCCATCTTGTTTCTTAAGGATTGTATATTAAGAATAAAGATACTTAAGTTTTTCGAAGAGCTAATTTCAATTTTACTAGTAGAATATGAACATGAATGAGATTCAACTTTCGTGGACATATCTATAAAAAAGAAAAATCCAATTCACGACCAGTAACTAGTTCAGATTCATTAATTTGATGATTCAAAGACAATTTATTCGATGAAATATTAATTTTAAAATATTTGAAAATATGTGCATGTAATAATGATGCCAAGTCTGAACCAAAGTTACTGGCGTGATTAGACTCCAAAATCCCACACAGATTAATATTATTCTCATGAAAAGCACGATAAAGGGCCTTATTACTATTATAGATAACATTATGGTTTAAATAAGTATAAGGCTTGTCATCACTAAAGTGTTTGTATCAACATGATTTTGAATTAAATTTTTTAAAACATCAGATGAAGAACAAATTCCATTTAACATTACTATTAAAAAATCTTCTTTCGTAAAGTCCTTAACTTAATTTGATGCTGTCCTAATCACCTCACTGCTTGAACTGCCCGGCTTCAGGAAACACTGGACCTTGTAGTAAGCTTCAAACTTTAAACGTAAATGTTTTAGGAACACTCTGCTACAATTTCCACCAACAAAGAGAAGCCGAGGTCGACTATCGTCAGATGTATTTGGCCTTATTATAAATTTTGACTAATTAAATGCATTCTAATATTGACCAGTAAATAAATGATGATCCATGTGAAAAATTAATCGTAAAATATGTAGTATTTATCTGCAAATCTTATATTAAAATTTTACTAATGACAATCCTACAGGGTTTCTAATCGAGTAGTCACTTTTAACTCAAAAATTCTCTTTAATATCACTACCCAAAAATGTCAATATTTGTAAAATTTTCCACTTTTTGAACAACTTATCTTTGATGACAACTCTTAGACAACTTTATTTAATAATTTATTAAATAGGTATCTAATGTTATAAATAATTTTTTGACACAAAACAAATAGTGCGAAATATTTTAGAAATCAAATTTCTTAAAAAGCGTTTTTTTCTTTTCATTTCAAACTTTTCATCATAATGACGTATTCGACAAGAGGCAATAATCATTTTACTTATTTAATATTCACGTTTTTTCCAGTGGTCAAACATTTTTACATGTGGATACGGAAACAGCTGCCAAGAAAGAACTGAATGCAGAAATTCACAAACTTCTGATTTTTTGTGTTTCTTTCCAATTAGAGGCCACAGCTATATGGCATGTGATCGTAACATGGGTCTAATCAATTCCAAATCTTTTATCAAACTTCCACCCAGTTAAAATTATTATGTTCGAAATATGCGACCAATTAACTGTGAAGATCAGAAGATTTATCGAGGCTAGACTATCTAAGAGACTATTATATACTGCAATGCCCAATCAGGAAATTGGTAGTAAAAAGAAGACCCCAGAATGATGTATTATGACAGCTCTGACAATGGAGACTATTATTCTCAAGAATTGTATTTCCAACAAAGAAAAAACAAGAAACTATTAAAAAAGGGAAAACAGTGAGAAAAAAATGTAAAATTCGGAAAATATAGTGTATGTACTAGTACGACAACCTTCAGGATAATTTGAACTTCCAAATTTGAAATATGAAGATAGGATCCTCATTAACAATAGTGCTAAAAAGTATCAGAACTTACAGGGCCTAAATTTTTTGTAGTGTAGAAGCTCAACTTTAATTTAACAAATTACAATGTAAGTAAATAAAGTTTTTTCTTACGGATCCTCATCTCTTTTTTTCTAACTATCTGTATATGTTTGCCCTTTAAACAAATTTCTAGCTCCTATAAGAATATTAGTAACGTACTTAACTTACCATAAGCCAAGTTTTTGAGAAAAAAATATTAAGAAAAAGTTTAAATATTTAAAGATTGCTGTCATTTGAAGCTTGTATGTCGTATTTGAAGTTTTCTTAAAGTTGCTTTTAAGAAGATTTTGCAATCCGAGAAACTGATTTATTTTAAATAATATCTGGCAGACAAGTACAGGATCTTTTAATGAGTTGATTTGATAGGGACCTAATGAAGTGCAATAGTTTTAGTTTTAAAAGCATTTTATTTTCTCACTGCCCCTAGACACGCTGTTATGTTGGCAGAAGATAATTTGGAGTCACTATAATATTTCTGTATGGCGCCGTCGACCATCCTAGTTACTCACACCCTGCTGACACAACCTCGGTATACAGGGACCAACTACACTCTCCCTCCTCCCATAGGCCGAACCATATAAGATAGCCAGCGGGCCTCGGCAAAGCTGAGTAATATACAGGCAAATTCTATACCGGGTGACACAGAAAAAAGGGGACACGTAATAACTTTTTTACTTTTTAAGTTAAACAAATGAATTTTGGTATATCGATAGAATAATTATGAGAGCATCTTTTGACATATTCTATTATTTTCCATCACCGGTTTAACAGGAAGTAACACTTACTTTTTTATTTTAAACTAAAATTAATGGGGCAATTAGTATATTATTACGTATTTTGATAGAAAATAATATTCTGAGAATAATGATACCACATTTGCTACGTTTTGTTTTATATTCATAGAAAAAATCAATTTTTTAAATTTTAAAATAGGGTGCCATGTATGAGTTGAAAGTTTTAATTTTTAATCAAGTAATCACGGAAAAATAATATTCATTGTATTTTATTACTTGAATCTTTTACACGCCTATTTAAAATTTCCAAACCAGTATTTCTGGTCTTTACTTTATTTTGTTTAATGGCACGTTGTTTGGAACAGCACTTTTGAAATGCATATTTTTTCCCAACAATTTAATAAGATTATTTTTTTAATCGGTTAATAAATAAAACCATAAGAAGAAAATAACTAAGTAAAAAAAATGACTTAGTCAATAAAAATAGCACAGATGGGTTAGATTTAGTCAATAACAGGGGACTTTATAATGACACGCCTGCCTATTTTATTCAACTGACTTAACCCATCATATTTTGTCAAACGTCATATTACTATTTGAGAATAAAAAATCCAATTTTTAAATGCAATTTCTTTTTCAATATGTTACTACTACATATTTTATTTAACATTTACCTAACATAACGTAGGTACACGCAAACGGTAAAGAAACAGAAAATCGATTACTAATAATTAGAAAAACTATATTTATACAAATTATTTATGTATTGTATTAAATGACCTCTTGTCTAATGAAAGTACGTATGCGCACGAATCTAACGTACGGCATATAAACTTTTTCTTTATTGGTAAACATTTAAATTTTTTCAAAAAACTGCGGTAAATTTATTTAAATAATATAATTTTGTAAAAAAATCATATCTCACACATCATTTAATTTCATCTTGACATCAGAAATGTTAATTTAATGTTAATATTAAATTTGGATTCTAGAAGAATGAGGGCTTGACTTAAATGGTTTCTTTCTGTCATATACAGGGTGTTCGCAGTTCATCAACCAATCATTCAATCATTCAACTTTTACGTATTTCAAAGATTTACTTCTCGCGTTTTTCAAACGAAACACCCTGTATATTTTTTATGCATTTTATAAAAAATTAATAAATGACAATTTTTTATTATGTAAACATATTAGTTTCTTTAGTGGTTTTTAACATATTTACAGTGATTATCTTTAGATATAAATTTATTAAATAAGAAAATAACAACCAGAAAAAACTGTTTAACCTAATAAATTTGTGACATTTTGATGACAATACCATTGGTGTGTTTCTTATCAACTAAGTTTTTACTTGTTTAAATTTCCGTAACTTTGTTTCTAAAGGAAGTTTTGTTTAAAAGATTTCTAAACGAAAATTCCATATAAAATCCATTTTAGCAAGGACGAACTTATTGACATAATATTTGTATTGGGTAAATATAAAAAAGAATTGCCTTTTAGCCTGATAGGAGATGTCGAAATGAAAAATCTTTTTCATCTGGAAATCTTGGACATCTGGAAGAAGGTTATTAGCAAGATTCATGGAGACAGGGAATATTTGTCACCTGAAAGTAGAAAGAATGAGGAAACAAGAATTAGATGTGTTATTAACGGGAACTGAAGATCCTTGCCTAAGTGAAGCAAATATAGAAAGAGCAGTTTGAATAAGTGAAAGATCAATACAACGAATTTTACAGAGGAATCATTTTCATCAATACAACATCCATGATCACCAAGCTCTTTTTAATAAGAATATACAAAACGGGCCTAAATTTTGTACTTGCAGCAGAAATAAATTAGAAAACGACCTAACTTTCACTATTACTCATTGGTTTCACATTTCACATTACTCTTGGTATGCTGGTGCATAGGTGGTCATTAAATGTGTGGGGTGGAAATATTGAAAGCACTATTTTCGCCCCTATTTCTTTAATGGTCATCTTAATCGAGAAATGTACCTTCCATTCATATAAAATTAACTGCCTAGATTATATGCGAATGTTCTATTAATTACTAGAGACCGTATGTGGTTTCAACAGGACGGAGCTACACATTTTTCTCGGAAAATCACTGAAAATTTGAATGGGAATTTTGAAGGAAAATGGATAAGAAGGAATGAAATGTTAATTGGCCAGTCAGATTGCCTGACTTAACAAAATTAGATTTTTTTTTACAACGGCAGTAGACATGGAGCAGAGAATAAGAAATGCGTTTGCTCATGTAACTCCACAAATGTTACATGAAGTAAAACGAAGTTTTCAGGAACATTTTAATTTATGTTATGAACAAAACTAAGGACATATTCAATACTTGATGTAATAATAATAAAATAAAAAATATTTTAATATGCTTGGTTAACTATTATTGTGAATATTTTAAAAACGACTAAAGATAGGATATATGTTCAAATTAAAAAAAATGTTCATTTATTAATTATTCATTAAATGCATATAAAATTTACAGAGTGTTCGGTTTAACAAAAAGCGAGCAATGAAGCTTCGAATCTTGTAAAATTTGAATGTTAACTACGAACACCCTTTATACGATAGAAAGAAACCATTTAAGTCAAAGTAATCCTCCAATCTTTTAAAATCCTAACGCAATATTGATATTAAATTAACATTTCTGATGTAGTGATTTTTTAAGTTTTTATTGTAACAAAAATTATTGCAGTCAAACTGCGCATGACAAAGTATCCATATTTAGCGCACATACTAAGTAGCCCAAGGTGGTCCCAAAAATGCAATAAAAAGTATGGCGCTTCATTTAGAAAAATGTCGCTTATATCGCATCTAATAAGTGAACATCCTAATGACAAAGTGTATATGGTTTCCTAAAATCACTGACGTAGCCAGTGCCACCTACGCACGCTAAATATAATGAATGACACTATTGATTTATATGTGCACCAATTTGTAAGTAAAACATTGAGATTACTTACATATAAAAATATTCTACTTTAATATTGACTGCATTGAAATGTTACAAACCTTAAGGAAATACATGGGTTTAAATCCATTCTATTTAAAACTTTGATTTTGTGACTCTTATCCCTTTTCCCTTGTGATCTTCAAATGTTGATTATGAGTTTTAGCACAACGTATAGTAATCGTGTCCGTAAGTATATCCTAATAGCTGTTGATTGAATATTTGGGTAAAAGAAAAAAACTCTGAGGTCGACCTATGCGTTAGCGCATGACGTGCTCCATATCTCACTAAAAGATTACGTATCTGCTTTCTCGCTAAATCTGTAATAACAGGCTTTTTGTATATTTTACTATACATACATACCTACATATATTTAAATTAGAAAAAAAAATTGGTTACAAGATTTTAAAACATTTTACTCGAATCTTATGTTTTAGTGGGAATACAATGGTATTCCCATTTACACATACATATGTAAATATAATTTTTATTTCATTATTTTCTTGAAAATATTGGAAATCTTTTGTTGTCATACCACCAGTAACAATTATTTCACGTATACTTCTTTCGAACGTTACTTTTTGACTGACTCACTCGTTAACCGTTTTTTGGATATCCTATGGACCAGTTATTGAAGAGCTTTAGCCATATACCGTTGATTAAATATTTGAGAAGATTCGCAACCTTTTGGACGAAAATGTACCCTCAAATGTACCCGACAATGGGATGGCGACACCGTCGCGTCGGTCGAAGTGAACCCGAGAATTTTGCCAAACGCTTGTGCCGACAGTCACTGTCTGCCTGCTTTGCATCATCGGCCCTAAGAACTCGGGCGCTTTGAGCTGATATCTATTAATGTCTTCGACAAGTCTACTCTGAAGGAATATTTAATTTTACGTTTTGGGTGATAAACATTAATTTATTTTCTTTAATAGCGTAGTTAAATGCTGCTTCGCTTACATAATATACACAGTTATGTTTATAAAGGACTTCATAATAAAAAGAAACAAAATGTAAGTTACTTTAAATCTCAGGTTCTAAATCAAATACCGTTTGAGTGGATTAAGACCTGTGGAAATATGGATATTTCTTTGCTCTGATAAAAAATAATGGATATGCGAAAATAATTTTTACTAATTTTAAATAATTTAACATACCTAACAAAACTACTAAGAAGAAATGTACGGAAATGTGGTATCTTGAAAAGGTTTATATATAATTAATTTTATTCTCACTAAATAGAGAGGTCTATTTATTATAAAATTTCCACCACCAAAAAAGCAAATTTAAAACTATATAATTAAGTAATAAATCAGTATCTCAGACGTAGTTTTATAAAGAATGAATTATACTTATTCCAATCAATTAAGGTAGTTAAAGATTTATTGATCGTGCATGGATTGTTTAAAGTAATTCAGATTTCAGGTCTTATTTTTTGTAAATTTGGTCTTAATTTTTTTAGCTCAACTGAAGTATTCAAAAATAGTAAAACAAAATATTCACGGCATCTAAGGATTTATTTAAATCCTTAATTCAGTCATTATTTTACTTGAATATTTGACAAACTTTTTTCATTGTTAATATGTTTTAACCAGGCATCTTAATCAAGATCTCCTAGAGAATCTATTTTCTATAGTAAGAGTGAGATGTACAAAACTTTTCACAATCGGATGACAGTCAGACCAGTGAAGTTTTAATTTTAGGTATTGAAGCCAATAAAAACTTAACTTATTATTATTCCGTAATTGCAATATAAATAATTTCACTTCTTCCGATCTAAAAATATCGAATAATTCAAATAAAACCGGAAGTTTGGCAACGTGTTCTAATGTAATACTTCTGGATATTTCGCAAAAATCTTAATAGAGAAAACGAAATGTAAAAACAATTGTGAACATTTTTTGCAACAGGACAAGTCAAAAATAAGTGATAAGAAAGAAATATTTGAAATCCATAAAAATAACTAAATTAAATAATGTTTTTTCTCTATTAAGATCAATAAACCATTTTTTAAATTTATGTCAAAACAATAAAATCATTTAATGAATTCATAATTAATTTGTAATATTTATAATACAATTTATAAAATATAACTAGATAAAATAAAAATAAATATACTAAACCTATGTCCATAGCAAATTGATAAATATTTACAGTTCTTAATCAAGATTCTGATTTATAATAACCGAAAATGGAAAACCCAAACCTATTAGCAAATCTCAAAAAAAATCTAATTATAAACCTCACCAAAAATTATTCATTTTAATATCTACAAGAACTAAACCGAGGTCTGACAAAAATTATTTCTCAATTTTCTATGAGAGCCACTTTTTGTTTTTTCCACTTTCTGTTTCTTATTTATGGAAATCTTAAATCAATTTATTTATTATTTATTTATAATTTTATAGTCTTTAAGTAATAATTAGTCAGGATTCACCAAGAAAATTTTGATTAATTATTACTTTTATTTCAACAATCAAAATTAAATTATTGTGATGTGTTTATTTTTACTGTTAGTGTTTTCAATTAACATCATCTGAATATTTTAATATTAAAGGTTATAGCACATACTATAATGGAGAGGATTTAATCATATAATTTGATAATGTTTTTTGATGATAAATAATATAGAAATCTTTACAGGGGATATAAATATTGACTTGAATGACGTAAATAGCAGTACAGTAAATAAATATCTCTGTCCCATGTCAAATTGTGGTTTTTTGCCCTATATTATTTTGATATACTATTTATTTTGAACTAGAACTAGATGTGACTCAGAATCCTGCTTACATTAATTTTTTTAACAACACTTAAAATTCTCTTTTAATACATAAACAAGATAAATATACCAAAAGAACAATTATTAATATTAAACTTCATAAACTGTAACTGAAGGTTACAGAAATTTAGGACTTCAAAAATGCTACCATTATTTTTGTTAAAAAACTTAATAAAGTTGTGAAGGCATCTGAGAGAATATAAGTGTTTAAAAACACTAAAAAGAGAGTGAAGGAATGGATAACAAGAGGATTGATTGCCTCAATTAAACAGGTACTGGGGATAGACTGCAGGAGAACTTACAAAAACGATTATGAATTACAAACACGTATAAAGCTTATAGAAATCATTTTAATAAACTACAAAGTAGTATAAATTTTACAAAAACATGATAGAAATATCCTCTAGTGATGTCAAACATTTGCAACAAATACTTTGTGGATGTCTGCACAGAACTAAAGCAAGAAATAAAAGTGCCCTTTGAAACTTATTTATCCTCAAGCAAGCAATACACTAAAGTAAATAACAACTTAAGTTTCCCAGAAATAAACTCCTAGACAAAACTATCGCACCACTTGATTTTTACATATTTTTTTTTTAATAAAGATAAAAAAAATAATAAGCTTTGTTAACTATCCATTATTTATTAACAAAAAAAATTATAATATATTTAACAAAACGAGATTTAAGTAACTTAATTCAATGTAAGGAAAAAACATCGATTTTCACTAACTTCAATTTTGATACGAAAATAAAACAATAGACCCATAGTGAATTCTTAATATCGTGTATTACCACCTCTAGCTGCAATGACCGCTTGAAGTCTTCGCGGCATTCCTCGTATCAAATTTTGAAAACTTTCTTGTTTGATCTTTGATGTTTTCCCACTTCTCACAAGCAGCATGTTCCATGTTAGAGGATAAACATAGTTTTTGTCAAGTTTTGCTTTTTATATGAGAAAAGATAATTAACTGATATTCATTTTTATTTAAATTTTCTTGACAAAAAAATCAGTGGTGCGTTAATTTTGTCTAGGAATTTATATAAAATCAGCGTTCCATAAGGGAATATAATTGGACCTATTCTTTTCATTACTTGAACTAATTTTTAACTTGCAGTATTTGCAGTTTATAGGGATATAACTTATGAAATTTAAGTACCTGATTTATTCATGTCAGCATATTTGAATATATTATATATTATATATTGAATATTTTATGCCTTTTGAACATTTAATTAAATAGTATTAAAATATGTGGTAAACTTGATAAACAGAAAAGACTTTTTTAACATGTGATTTTCTATAGTATCATTGGAAAGCATTTTTCAAGAGCTTTAACATGATGTATCATTTCACTATGTATCTTTCTTTTTAAGATTTTAAAGCTGTATTTTAGCTTGTCCAAAAGGGTCACCCTGTATACACTTTCCATTATAATAGTTGGTTTTTCTTATGGGCGCCGTATTGGAATTTTAAAATTTTACACAGCTCTTTTAATTACCTTTTCGACAGCGTATTACACTTGCATTTCCAACACGTAATTTTGGTAATAGCTCCGTGAGCGATAGAGAGATAGGTATATAATATTATAGGGGTGACCCTAAATCCTCATTCGAAATAGAAGATACCTCATTAAAAAGGAAATTAAAAGGGCTATTCAAAACTGCAAATGGTCAATATAGCGCCGAGAAAGAAAAACAAAGTTGATGATGGCTCTCTAAAGACAGAACGTCGTATTTTAAATTTAAAGGTGTCTTCGTATAGGCGAGAAAAAGTGGTCACAATAATTTATTCATTAAATAAATAATTTTGCTATATATTTTCAAATATCACAAAAAATTTTTAATGATTTTGCCAAATTTAATTTTTTTGCAAAATTTAGGAAGTATTTGGATTTTATAATATTTTATTATAAAAGGAAATAGTTTTAAATATAGTTGTAGCAACTGGTTATTGAGAATTTGTCGCTTAAAACTTAAATTATAGTCTATTTTCCATATTTAATCGAGTTCTATTAACATCCTCACTTAAAACCCCTTACTTTACAGATCTCATTACGCTGCACAATTTTTCAGATATTGAATCACATGACAAAATGGGTTACTTTTTATAAAAAATTACTGATCAAGAAGTTATATTACCATAGGTATTGAGTCTTATGAATTATTTCAAATGTTCTTTATATTTACGTGAAACCTATTTATATCTCAAAATTTGTTCCACATATTTTTTGTATATTAGTTTTTAGTTAATTAAGTGCAATAGGCTTTCTATTTAAAAACTTAACCCTCTTGAACACAAAATGGAAAAAACATCATGTTTGTTGTTGAAGTTATAACTTGTAATAAACTTTGTTGGTAATTTTGTAAAAATAGCTTTTTATTTATATTTTTGTATTAATTTTTGTCTCAAAAACATATTTTGGTAAGTAATTAATTATTTGTTTATAAAATTTAACTTGTAAGAATTTTCAACAGGACACCATACCGTTTGTTGTATCTTTAAAAAAAAATAAATACATAAGCCTTTTAATGTTTTAAAAGGCATGACACATGTATATTAAAATTGGAAAATAGAATGAAATAATATTATAATAAAATAGGTTTTACATGCTCATATGTCTTAATTTATAATATTTGTTCTGAGAAATTTTAGTAAGTAGCGATTACAAGTCGTAGACTTTGTAACCCAAATCACTCCCAAGGTTTAAACAATTTTTTTTCTTCTCGGGTAGCAGTTCTTTTTATGAAAATATTTTTTTTTAGCAATTAAAATTAAAATCCTAAAAAACAGTATTATTAATTTATCAACATTTATTTAACTCACCACAACTACATCCTAAATACACGCAAACACAGAATAGCCAAACTTCCATAAGTTCTGCTCAAGTTTCCTCATAACCTGTAATACAAAGTAGATAATAAAGTATCCCCTGGGGGTCCTCTGGGGATAACTTCCCCTAGCATAGTCTGACTTAGGAAAATTGGATTGCGTTAATCGAAAATGCCTGTCATGTGCACACCGAACTTTTTTAAAGGAAGCAAGAATAAAACTTGGCTAGTGGTTTGTATTTTTTAATAAATTAATTGAAAAAATGCGGTCTCATGTGTAGTGTAAAGAAATATTTTGATAACAATGAAAGTAAATTATGCAAAGAATTATGGACACACCAATCTTATCCTCATTATATTTTTTATTTATTTATTTACTGACTATTATAACATTTTGTCTTATGTTTAATTAAAACTTTCATGTTTATTCATATGTAAATCAATCTTAACTTACCTTAATAATCGCATTCAGCAGAGCTTATCATTATTTAATATATTTTTTACAAGGCTTTCTTTCAAGTATTCCCAATATCCTTTTTACAACTTCCGTCACGTTAGAGCTTCTTTATCCCTCCATGAAGTCAATTGGGCGTGATGGAGGAATATTGGCTTCGTTAGGCATTCTGCCCTTTTCATGTTACCACAGTTTTTGTTACACGCGTTCCCGAAGCTCTTTGGCTCATGCGGTCGCTCAACCGTGTAGATTTTAATTGAGTTAAAAAATGGGCTTACTACGGCTATAAGCTGTTTTTTATTATTGGGATAATGTTAAATAAAGATAAAAAGGTAGGTTTTTCGTAGGAAAGCAAAAAACTAAGGGTGATATTTATCGACACACGACTTCTTCCGTACAACTTAAAGAAGTAAAAAAGACCTTTAGGTTAAGAAAGATTTAGATTGTTATGAAACCAATAATCGAGTCAACATAGGTATATAGATGGTTTATTGAAAACAGATTCGTAAAATTTCCGGAGTAAAACATGAGAATTTTAAGAAAATTCCCAAACCTGTTTAGCTTTATTTTTAAGCGAACATATAAAATGAACATATAAACACTCAAAAATTAATGCTATAACTTATAGCCGTATTTTATATATTAGGCTTACACGCTTTACCGTAGGTGACTATATTTAAAATATTGTAAGGTAATTCAGAAACACACTCTTTTTTAGAATATAATTACTTTAGGTATACACTTTTCTGCCCCCATTCTTCTTATTAATAATGTTAAAACTTTCATCTGGCTCATGTGGACTCTCTAATTGTTTCTAAGATAAACAACAAAACTGAATAAAAGTCACGAAATCAATCACGCCCTTTTAGTAACCTACATATGAAACGATTTAAAAATGTTTACAATTATCTATATTATTTATGCCGATGGAGACCAATAATTTCAAGAGAATATTGATATTTAAAACACACAAGTATACAAAATCTAGAAAATATAAACTACAATAAATTAACCTAAATTGAGGCCGAAATAATGCAGCCCTCAAACAAGATGAACAACTAAAAACTAGACAATATAGGTGAAAATAATAAACTAAACGTAAGTAGAAGCCTAAATAAACGTAATCAATCAATTTAAAATAGGAAAAAACTAATACAAAACTGTGACAATAATTAACGTACCAACGTTCTTATAACACTACTCCCCTATTAAATTTAATCATCCCATTTCTATAAGTCAATCAATACCTCAAAGGTCAAAGATGAAACCACCTGAGTCATGGATAAGGCGGTAGCCGGATGATGCTTATCATGTCCAACTTTGTTGTCGGACGTCGCTGGATCCGCTACAATACGTCGTTAATTCTAGTGACTACATGAAATGGATCTTCCGAGTCCATCAGGAGCTTTGGTGACCTGCTCTTCGTCCCCCATGAATTATATAACCAGACTCTGTTCCCAGGGTTAAAACCGGTAAAATTCGTCTTTATATGATAATGTAAATTTATTCTTATAATGTCTTTGTTTTTTTCTTTGTTAACTATTTGTTTATTAATAGTTTGTCAAACTATTAATAAACCGTCAAATCATATAAAAAAGTATATAAAGTATTTTCGAATTAGGAAGAAATTTTGATGATACTACATTGCTGAAAATTTAAAAGATAAGTATATTTTATTTTTAATTTAATTTAATTTTACTTTAATTACCTTGATAACGGTAGTAGATATAACTACCGAAACGTTGGTTCAAATTAGGTATTTTTAAAAAAAAAGTAGGTGGTCTTGTTGTTTTTTATCGTTTTTTAATTGCAATATTCATAACAAAGTTAGGTAGGATATTGAAAAGAAGAAACGAGCTCAGAGATTAATAGATTGAACCTCAGCTCCTAGGTATATAAAAAATCTATTATACCTCAAGTAAATTATTGTATTTAAAACATATTGAACTTAAATTAAATTAAGTACATCGAACGGTATCGTTACAGATTTAAGTTCATATTTCTTTTAAATACGTGAATAAGTCTATTTTCTTCTTCTTTTCAATTGTTGAGCGTGTGAGATAAAAATTTATAAATTGATTTTTGCTATAAGTGATGTAATACCCAATATAATAAGTAACTCACCATTTTTATTGACAAATCGTTTGTCTACCAACAAGTGTACTGGAAAAATCCCAACAAAAATTGTCCTGGCGATGGTCATCGTTTATCTTTGAATATTACTAATGAAGTACCTGATAAGGCTGAAACCCTTGACACGTACATTAACCATCAAGACCCCTTATAAATGGTCTATTAACTGGCCTGAGCAAGCTTTATTTAAAAAGTAACAGAATTAAATTATTTTACCACATAAACGCCAAGGTTAATTTCACGTGATCATCAGCGTAATTTACTGAAGCCAACATTCCAAAACTTCTTGAAGTTGGATATTTAATCTTAAATTATTTATTTTATGTTTTAAACTTACATATTTATTATAATACGGTTCATTTCAATTTTTTGGCGCATATATAAAAATCGATATTTATTTCTTGCGGTGTTTATTTTTCTTTTCGCTGCGAGAGGGGAAAACTTAAAATAACTTGTGTAAATCCACGTAGGAAAACGCTATAAAGCATGCCCGTGTGAAATCCCGTGGGCATTTACCCCTGGCAGTCCGGAAAATTGGATTACATTAATCGGGGGGATGCCGTCGTTGCAAATGGAAAATCTACCGTTGAATTTTGCTTTAGGGCAACTAAAATGAGACTTTGAATTGTCAATTGTAGATCTGAAAATTACTGAAAAAAAGAGTATATTTTAAAAAATTTTGTTACAATTATAAATAAAATCTTTAAATACGTTTTTAAATAAAATTTTATTCGGATTACCAAATTAATATTTTACTAAAAATGTATAATTTATTTATTTAAAGCAGTAAATTACCTCTAACATCGAAATAAGAAATATAAAAACTAAAAAAAACGTGATAAGAGATTCAGGCAAAACAATTATTAATCATTGGTAATATGAACTTTTAGAATAATGTGCTGATCATTTCTCTAAATGGATTGTCAGAAAAAGGTATAATCTAAATAGTATCTAGCCCTAAAATTTATAATTTAAAAAAAATAGGAAAAAATAAGATAAGCAACACACTAGAAAAAGAAAACTATAAAAGAAACGCCTGGCACGAGACCAGTATTAAAAAATGAAATAGAAGAAATTCTAATGGTAAATTAGAATTTCTATTAATTTATTAATTTAACTCTATTGGTAAATTAAATCAGAGCTCTAATAAAAATAAATTTATAGCCAGTCTAGTACCAAATATTAGCAGATTGTTACTAAAAAAGCTACAAATTGACGACAAAGATCGGTTAACACTAGTAATTTAATCGTCACTAAACTACCAGAAATTGAGTCAGTTAGCGAGTCTCTTATAGACTAAATGAAGGTTTATAACTATAAAACTATGTACAATAATATTATTTATGTATACAGTGTGTCTCAAAATATAGGCTAAATTCAATAATAATTAAAAAGGCTGCGTTCGGACGATGCGTCTATTTTCTTTTTTGTTTAAACTTTTTTTACATGGATAGTCTTATGCACATCAAGGTACACAAGGTGTACTAGGATACACCAAGAATCGATATCAACTTTATTTTCCTAAATTGAGCTATTTATATATTTTTTCATTGTCATATACCTACGTTTTATTAAAAGGATAATAACGATAATACAATAAAGTTGATGATAGTTGATATCATCTTGAAATTCCCTGTGGATTTATGGTATCTGGTAGACCCGCTGGTTGGCAAACATGGAATCTGCTTCGTAAAGAGTCTGTTAAACTGTAAATTTTACTGTTTGGAGCCGCATATGACGCGAAGCAATGCTTAGGTAGGGACGACGTGAGTAAAAATGAGACTGACATAAATCTGGGCGATCTGGATTTTAGTTTTTCTGGAGAGCTTAGGAAGGAAAAAAAAATAAAAAAGTAAATTGTTGCTCTTTGATCTTATCAGATTGAGATTTAGTTTACTATATGTACCGTTTTAGATTAGTTGCCTCCTATTTCACGCGGATAGATTAAGAATGCTTTCCTTTGTAAAGTAATTCCCAAGACAACCTGAGTCTATATATATATATTTATATATATATATAAACTCTGACTACAGATATACATACTATACCGTCATATATATATATATTTATATACAGTTTATATATTCGTCATTATTTATATACAGGGTGTCCCGAAGCTAGATGCAATCCTTTAAGGGGGTGATAGCTGACTTAATTTCAAACATTTTAAGCTAAATATATGTAGGTCGAAAATTGTTTATAAATTTTTTATGGCAATTTTTGCATTTTTCTCAAGAAATACCAAAATTTCACACTTAAATGGTAATAGAGCGCAAGTTACAATTAGTATCGGAGTTTTAAAGTTTATTTTGTTTTGTCTAATGTATATTAATAAAAATACGATCAATTCCAAGCTTCTGTGTAAACTTATAGAAAAAATAGAGACATTGAAACGCCCTTTATTTTTAGATATCACTCATGCCGATGCCTGGCCAATTCTCAGAATTATAGCCTCTTTTGTGCGACAGGTCATGTAAACAAAAATTATTAGACTGAGACCTCTCATAAGCCTACTAAGCATTAGTGCCCCGATTGTGGGGTTATTTTAGGTTTTAATGTTAAATAAAACACAATTTTGTTTAAACTATTTATTGTTCAAGTTCAAAATGCAATCCATTATTTCTAATACAGGCACGAGCCCTTTTTGTTACTTCTGTGGTGGTTACTCTTATGGTCATATCTTCTTTCATCCTGTCAAATGCTTCATTCATTTTGCGAATCAACTCTTCTCTTATTCTTATTTCGGTGGTGTATACAAGCTCCTTTGCCCGGCCCCATATGAAAAATTCCAACGGAGGCCAAGGAAAGGTTCCGCCTCTACCGATCCGACCGTCCGGAAAACAGTCGTCTAAGTAATTCCTGATAGCCAAGGACCAATGCGCTGGACAACCATCTTGCTGAAAGATTATTGGTTTTTCTCGTTCCAATAATCTAGCTTCGTCTAGAAGAACGGGGATATCATTTTGTAGAAAATCTAAATAGTTGGCACCATTTAAATTCTCTGGTAGAAAATGTGGCCCAATAATAGTCCTGCCTATTACTTCGACCCACACATTGACCGAAAATCTGTTCTGAAATGATTTTTGTTTTTTCCAGTGCGGATTTGCAGCTTTGGCGGCCCATTCGTGGAGGTTGTGGAAGTTGGTAATACCCTGCCTAGAAAAATTGGACTCGTCTGTCCACAAGATACTTCTTAAGAATAACGGGTCCTCGATGTCCATGTTCAATAAAAAGCGGCAGAACTGAATTCGTCTTACAGGGTCTTCTTCTTGTAAGCCCTGCACCCCCGTATCATGAAAGGGATACTGTCCATCTTTCTTTATGGTCGTCCACACCTTCCATCTAGAAAGGCCAAGGTCTTCATCTACTTTTCTGACGTTTGCAGTAGGGTCTGCGGTTAAAGCTTCCAGTATTTGCTCCTCAATCTCTACATTATTATGGCCAGGGTTGACCCCACGTGCCGGATTATTCCCAATGCCAACTTCAGTTAGAGGGCGAAAGGTGTTTTAAAACACCCTGAAGTTTGGTAACCTCCGATCTGGACAACGTTCCTGGTATAAGCGTCGTGCCAAAGCTCCATTACCGTTAGCGCGTCTATATGTGAAGACAATGTCAGCGTACTCTTGGTTGGTAAATTCCATTTTACAATACTGTTTAATAAAACGGGCAGAAACTCGACTTAAAAAACAGTAAATGCAGTCAGTACGAAGTTAATAATCTTACAAAATAAGAGGCGAGAGTGAAACTAAACAACAAGACGCTAAAATCACACGTTTTTATTTATTAGACGAGTACCTAACTTGTAACCCCCACCCCAAAGTACCTACTAGGTACCCCTTACCCTACAGTATCTACTATTAGGTACCTCTGCTTAATTTTGTTTTTATTACTTTTTATTTACCTAAATATTTACCTGAACTGTCCCATAATAGAAAACCAATCCAGTAAGTTTTGTTTACATGACCTGCCGCACAAAAGAGGCCATAATTCTGAGAATTGGCCAGGCATCGGCATGAGTGATAGAGAGGTTTGAACGACGAAAGCATTTTCATAACAAATATTTAAACATAAAACAAAACATTTTTATTTTAACTCCATATTTATTTTTTACATTTCAATATCTCTATTTTGTCTAATAAGTTTACACAGAAGCTTAAAATTGATCGTATTTTTATTAATACACATTAGACAAAACAAAATAAACTTTGAAACTCCGATACTAATTGTAACTTGCGCTCTATTACCGTTTAAGTGTGAAATTTTGGTATTTCTTGAGAAAAATAGAAAAATGCAAAAATTGCCATAAAAAATGTATAAACAAATTTCGACCTACACATATTTAGCTTGACTTGACGAAACAGTGGCCTGCCAAGGCAGTTGTGCATATAGGTCTCCTGATGGACCCGTCATGCCCCACCGGGGATTACCAGAGCCAAAGGCCTTAGAGAAACCGATAAGGCTCTCTGGTCTGAAGGACTTATAGTCGCTCGGTACACTGAAAGTGTTACTTAAGTATTTGACTACATGGTCAACGGTTTCATCCCCCTCACAGCACCATCGGCATTCCGGGTTGTCCGCAATACATAATATGGAGATGGCTTCTTAAGTACCACTGACCGGTTAAAAGACCTGTCACTAGCCGAATTTCGCGTCTTTTTAGGCGTAGTAGATTTTTGGTGAGACAGGCAGAGGGCCCACCTATGTGCGCTTTGGCCTGTCTCATACCAAGGGACTCAGTCCATCTTCGGTGGGTCCATTTGTCCAGCAGACCCTTCATTGACGCGACCGCAACGCATTTGGCAATACCAACTATGGGTTCCGGCCCCATCGGCACATTCGCGAATCCCAGTCTGGCAAGAGAGTCCGCTTCCTCATTACCTGCATGGCCTGCGTGGCCAGGTATCCAGACGAGCTGGACCCTGCATTTAATCTGTACCAGTTTTTTGAGGACTTTTATGCACTCTAGTACAAGCTTGGAGCTTACCTTTGGCCGTGATAGCCTTAATGGCAGCTATGCTGTCCGAGCATATTGATACGACTATATTGCGGTGTCCGCAGCTTAGGATTTTCTGTCCGCATTTTAATACAGCGAATACTTCGGCCTGGAAGACAGTGGCGTGCTCCCCCAGCGAGTATGCTCTACTGGTATGTGGGATCCCACCAATAAGCCCTGATCCAGCTCTGTTATTCATTCTGGAGCCATCTGTGTACCAGATGGTCCCCCTATTTAGCAATGCAGGTCTATTGGAATGCTGCCACTCCTCTCTGCCTGCAATGTGCGTCACGAATCCCTCGCAGTCCACAGTCACTGGAGTCATGCAATCACTGCCCATCAGAAGAAGAGGACATTCCTGTATGGCCCGTGACCAAATTTTTGCGTTACCGGTCTCGCCAGCACATAGTTCGACGAGGACGTATAGCCTGTACGCAGTCCTCATTGCCTCGAATTGCACAACGAGGTCCAGAGGCGGCAGGCTCAGCAGAGTCTCAAGCGCTCTAGTTGACGCCGTCCGCATGGAACCCGTTATGCTGAGACATGCAAGACATTGGACTCTGTCCAGTTAAGCACGAATTTACACTTTCACTGCTGAGGATCTTAGGAGACAGACCCCAGGTATTGCCGAAAGCCCGCCTGCAGGCCCATAGCGCTCAAATGGCCTTCTTTATTCTGGTATCTGCATGATCGTGCTAGGAGAGTTTGGGATCCAACTTGATTCCCAGAAATCAAACTGTCCTGGAGTAATGCAGCTGCACGCCACCTAGAGATATAACAGGGGGCGTGCCAAAGTTACGTCTCCTCGTGAATAGTAGGAGCTCTGCTTTTTTAGGGTTAATCCTGAGACCCCTCGAGAGGTCCATATGTCCACCATACGCAGGGCTCTCATCATAGGGCCATGCATTGAGACGGCGTCTTTCCCTGGGCAAAGGATTACCAGATCATCAGCGTAGGCCTGTGTGTATAGGCCAGCATTGTTTAAAAGATTTATCAGGCTGTCGACCATAATAAACCACAAGGTAGAGGACAATACTCCTCCCTGCGGGCAGCCCCTAGCCGCCAACGTTTCGACAATCTCGTTGTTGAGCTGGGCAGATACATGACGTTTCGAGAGCATGCCCTCTATCCAGCTAACCAAACAGGGTTCTGAGCCGCGGCTCTCGAGTGCTTGGCAGATTAATGCAAAAGGGGTGTTGTCGAACGCCCCTTCAATGTCTAGAAACGCACCCAGACAGGCCTTGCCACTATCCAGAGCACCGTCCACCTTCCTAACGAGGTGGTGTAGGGCCAGTCCGTGGATTTGCCCGCCTGATAGGCGTGTGCGATGGTGCGCATGCAGTGGTTTGTTGACCAGGATGCTTTCCTTAAGATATCGATCAATCAGTCTCTCCATCGCCTTTAGCATAAAGCTGGTAAGGCTGATAGGTCGGTACGATTTGGGATCTGTAAAATCGCTTTTTCCGGGTTTCGGAATGAAGACGACTTTTACTTGACGCCATAACTTTGGGACGTAGCCCTGAGCAAGGGACGACCTGAATAGTCTGACTATGTGTGGGGTTAGTACTTCTAACCCCATTCCCCCAAGGGGGGAATATCTTGATTGCCCATTTCACCCTCTCGTAGGTAATTATTCTTCTAGCAGTCTCGAACTCTAAGCGAATCGGAGCCCGAGAACAGCTAGGAGGAACGCGAGATGAGTGACATGACCTCCAGTGACTCCCGCTCATTGGTAGTAAAGCCGCCATCTGGAAGTGACAGCGACCCCAATTTAGTTCCAGGTTCCTTGGACAATACTTTGCACAGTCGTGCTGCACATATTTAGCTTAAAATGTTTGAAATTAAGTCAGCTATCACCCCCTTAAAGGATTGCATCTAGCTTCCGGACACCCTGTATATAGACGTGTGCATACAGGGTGTCCCATAATCAACATCACAGACTATAACTTTTTTATCTTTAAATTTTAAAATTTTTTAAGAAAATGTATTGTTAACAGTTATAGGACCACTAAAATTTAAACTAAAACTTACTTAAAAAACTACCCCCGATGAATTCAACTCCTAAAAATCACCCAATTTTTTTCCGTTATGTCTTTTAATGTTTGGAATGTTTGTTAAATTAATAATTCAATTTCATGAAAAAAATCATGTGTTAACATCAACGTAAGGAATTTTTAAATTTAAATATTTCTATTGCAAAAATTAAAATAGCAAGTTTCATTTCATATTCAATTTATTTATTATGCAAAATGTCATATTAATCTGTTTTACAAAATTTAAATCTATTATAAAATCTATTTTTAATTAAATGCTCCAGTTATATCGCCGAAAGATTTGTCTTGTGCAAGCTCCATAAACATGGGAGCAGTAATGGTTCAACAGGCTTCGAGAATGCGATTTTTAAGCTCTTTAAGATTATTGGATGGTCGTTGATAAACAATATTCTTTAAATAATCACAGATAAAAAAAATCCATTGGGGTCATATCTGGAAAGCGGGCTGGCCACCTAATAGGAACCCTATTTCCAATCCACCTTTGAGGAAATGTATTGTCTAAATAATAATCTGGACATTTTGGAGTGCAGCGCCATACTATGGCCAAATCACTTAATTGCGGTCTAAATTAGCCTTCTACTAGTTTACACAGTGAATTTGAAGAAAATTTAAATACCGCCTTAAAGTTCATGTTCATTAAATACACCGACCGACACGTTTATGCTAATTATAGTTTGAAAACGAGTTTCTATTATTTATCGGGGATTGTTTTCAGAGCCATAATGTGCATTATGTCTATTAATTATTCAAGTCAATTTATCCATCAAGTCAAAAGATTTGTGATAAAATTTCGGGACTGTCATGAATTAAAACCCGAAGGGATGCAATAAGTCTCTCTAACCTTCGTTGCTAATCAGTCGTGTGGCGTCAGTCAATTAGGAAAATGTTCTCTATAAACCATTTCTGCTTCACGACCATTTTTTCTACACTCTCCGTAAATCAGAAGCATATCGACCTATTCATTTGAAGTAAAAAGTTTTGGCATAATGCAAGACTATATCCAAACTAAATAGCGCAAACTTTGGAACTAAAATGTATATGACCTATGCAAAAAGGCAACAAAACTAAATGTTAAGAATAACAAAATACCAAAACGGACATTACCAATTTAAAGAATGCATGTTTTTGGCTATACATTTTTTATCGCTTTTAAAAATATCTAAATAGTTTATACTTAAGAATATGTAGGCAATGCCGATGAAGGTTATGCCGCTGATAATTTTTAACTAGTATCAATAGTGTTTGGAGTAGTATCAATAGTGTTGTTCTTTTTAACTTTAAAATTTTATTTAAGTTTAAATTACTTAAATAAAATACTAATAACTTGAATATTTAACGGTTAAGATTTTTAACAAATGCATGCGTAAACTAATAAGAAAATCAATAAAAGATATTCTGTGTCTTATGTTGATGTTAATACATGATTTTTTTTATGAAATTGAATTTATAATTTGCAAGCATTCCAAACATTAGAAGAAATAATGGTGGTGTCATTTGGGGTGGTTTTTAGGGGATGAATTTATTGGAGGTAGCTTGTGACGATGATTGTGGACACCCTGTAAATATATATATACAGGGTGTTACTTAAAGGTATGTCATAATTTAAAAGGGACATTCCTGGACCGATTTTAAGTCAAAAAGTTCATATAAACATAGGTCCTAAAATGATTAGTTTTTAAGATACAGGGTGTTAAAGTTTCATTTTTTTTTTCGTTTTTTTTATTTTTTTATTATTTTGTATTACATTAATATGAATTATTTGTTTAATCTATAGATTTTGTTGCGTCTCTATATTTATATTATTTAGCTTAATTAATGTGGAAGACTGAGAGGGTGTATTAATATGTCTGTTAATTTTTTTAAATTTTGATTTAATAATACTTTTTATATTTAGCAAAATAAGAATCAATTTGATTGGACCAATGTCGTTTTTATTATTACGATTAGAGATAATATTGTAGTTTAGTTTCATTTAATAGTTTTTTCTACCTTCAGCTAAGTTTTTAAGTTTACAGCTAGTTTTTAATAGCTTAATTTATTTAGTTAGTTAGTTCTATTACATAACGGGATCCAGTTATTTACTAGTACAAAAGATTGCGATTCTAAGGCTATTTTAAAAAAACATATTTATAAAAGAAATTAATTGAGGTAGTATCATATGCTAGCAAAATTAATAATCTTTTTTTTTAATTTGCTATATTTAATTTACTCATTACTTGACTCTCAGAAATGGTCTCAAATAGAAGCATAAAAAAAGTTAAAATAGGACTTTACTACCACTTAATCGACCTTTTTCAAACTTCTAACACGCAAACACATTCATTTTAATATATCCTCATTATCCCGGTTGACATACTGCCTATGTATAGCCCAGTCCCCAAGGAACTTGCGATCCTTTTTTCTGCTTTCTTTTGTGTACATCACCGACAGAAACTTCCAGGCGGGTGCACAACTTTGTATTCCTGGCTGTCCCTGGGGATTTTGTCGCTCTACGTGAGCCCCGTTTTAATACAGAGTTTTCTTTAGTTTGAGTTTTCTTTAGGTGTAAACGGTTCTCGTTTTTGTTTCCATTTTTTTTTATAAAATGACAGCGATAAAAATATTTCGTATAAATGACTTTATTATCTTACAAGAAAGAAAAAGATGATAATAATCGCTATTCTCTATCATATTATAAATGCTCCCTAAATCGGCCCATTGACTTTATGAGCGCGACAACGGAAGTTCTTCAGAATCCATTGAATTGGGCATATAAAGAAGGGGAAACCGTCCTATATAAAAGGCAGGAAATATGTCATTGACATAAATTATGTTTCATGACATGTTTATTACTGAAATATTGAAATTATTTATTGTAAACAAATTAAATTAATAGTAAATTTTTAAGTCTTTATTAATTGAGATTAATAAAATATCCCTCTCAATTCTATCACGCATTAAAAGCAAATAAAATATTGAAATTATTAAAAACGTCCCGGACCCTCCTAGCTCGTGAACGCGCCTATTGCCTAGCGAAAATATCTTTGCATATATGTACAGGAGGCATCACAACAGAAGTAGAGACCAATGTTACGTTTTCTAAATAAAATGTTATATCTTCTTATGAATTTTTCGAACTTTATGTAACATATTCTTTGCCTAAGTTCAGCGGATTAAAATATAGAAAGGTTTAAAAAAATTATTAGGTAAAAATCATTATTAATAAAACATACAAATGCTAACCCATACAAAAAGAAACGACACAAAGAAAGTATTTAAACAATAAACTTATTTAATTAGATGTTGAAAATGGCTCTCTTCAATGGTTTGCCAAATTGCAGTCAATTGCATTTGATGCCTTTTTCTCAAATATCGGGAGTTATCAATTCACATTCTGCTTTAATTCTGTCTTGTAATATATTAAATATTTTCCGACTTTATCTCATTAACTTTATTTTTTAAATGCCCTCAGAGAAAGTAGTCTAGGGGTATAAGAACAGGACTTCTTGCTGGCCATTAAATTTCACCTCTTCTGCCAATATAATGACGTGGAAAAGTCGTATCGAAGAATGTTCCTACATTAACTCCAAAATTTAGCATTAGCTTAAATTTAGAATTTCCAGCCAATACATATATCGGGTGGAATTTAAATTATCCTCAATAAAAAATGAACCTATTATCCTATAACCGGTTATGTATTATACTCATCCAGTGCCGATTTTCATCTGACCTATATCTCCAATTATGTCGATTCACTGTGCCATTCAGCAGTAATATCGATTTATCAGATAAAGCAATGCTTAATTTAAAAAGTTTAAAAGTAACTAATACCATTTTTATTAATAAGAGATCTTTAGTTTTTATTTGGGATACTTTTTGATAAAAGAGCTTGGGTGCTCACAAATTATTAAGGAAGTCCGGGATTTTTTTAACAGCCCTTATAAACCTATAAATGCGTGTTGAAAATAAAATAAAGAGTTTTGGTTAGTAGTAAAACTGTTTTTAGAGATAGCAATAAATGTCGTGACCATATTGAGTGGAATTAATAATTTGCATTCCTTAAATATATTTATTTGAAGCTTAGCAATTTTATTTTTAACAAATGTTTTTGTTGCTGTCAAATTTTGAAATTAATAATATTTCTTATGTTTATGGGTAATTATAAGAGTATTTTGCAATTAAACTACCAATTGATTATGTAATGGCAAGTGCATAACAGTAATATGTAATTTAAAGAAAAATCTGCTAATATCTTTTTGAATGAATATTTGAAAAATTTTTTCCTCGCTCTTTCCGCATATGCTTCAATTCTTAATTGTATTCCTACAAAAAAAGAAAATAAAATTTAAATATGTGATATACTTTTTTTTCGTGATTAACAAGAGTTTATATTACCAATAAAATCGCAACGTATATTGCTATTGTTGTAAAAATATTGTTAAAAAATAATCAAGGTTATACCAATTTAAAATAAATCCGTCAGAAGCTAAATTGTCAGCACTAGAAACTTGAACCTGCTCGCTCGTTGTTGCCCGAAGAACACTCGAAAACTGGGAGCTACAAATATCGCGAAGTACTCCCTAATTGCTCTTGAAAATAAGTAATTGGAGAACAAATCGTGTCTGGGATAAATTCACCTTCATTTACGAAGGGGTCTAAACTTTTTCATGTTTTTAAAGAGCCTGACCCTAAGAAATAAAGTAAACCATTATTACTTCCCCTTAATATCTTTGTGGAAATTTCCAGTAGTAATATACTGGAACAAGCCCTAGGAAGGTCTCAATCTACCCTCGGTCAATTTGGCACCAGTTTTCGTGTTTCCGTGATCTATCGTGCTAATCTTACTCCCTAAAAGAAAGACTCGCTTGATTGCCTCGTCGGCTTCGTTCATTGTCAGACAGATTTTTTACCCTTCCTTTTGCCATTGTTTGTAATATAAGGCCGCACCTATAGAAAGTAATGTTTTTATTTTACGTTATTTCAAAAAATATTATTTAAGACTATGAAAAAGTTGTAAAGGATGACTTTAGTTATTTCTAATGTTTTTTTTTTTGCTTTTTCACATTAGTAAAGTTATGACCAAAGGAGGAGGAGAAAGTATACTCAAAGCCAAAGTCTCACAAATCAAGCGTCTATTAAAAGGTTACGCGTTTCGCCATATTAGGGCATCATCAGACCTCATCTAAAAACAACTACACACTGACTCTCACTGACATAAATAAAAAGTAGGCATCATATTTAATATTTTTATTTATGATGATATGAGTGATTCTACCAATGAAAGGAATTAAACGCAAATATTTGGTGAAAACATATTTTTTATATATTTTGTATGAATAGTATGTAAAGATCAACAAAACAGCATAAATACCCTATCTTGTAAGCGGCCATATAAAAAACAAAAAAATAGCTATTTTAAAGCATTTTATTGTTTTTAAAGGACAGGGTAGTGAGCAGACCCACAGGGAAGTGATAATTTATCTAAAAGTGACGGTTTCTTTGATTTATTAAATATTTATCTAATTATTACTATGATTTTATTGATGACAAATACAATTTTTTTTATTAGGTATACCTATAGGAAAAAAATAATATCTTAAAAAAAATTATTGGTCAAAATTACACTTTGAACAGATAAATAAGTTAGATTCTAGTTTTATACAGTTTATTTGTGCCCATTGAGTACATTTTAGGCTTTTACCCAATCTTGGCCAGTGGTGTCATTTTGATACAAAGCACCACAAATAACACATGAACAATTTTTATCAGACTCTTTTTCTACTTTTTGGTTTTTCTTTATTTTACTTTTTTTGGGTCTTACTTTTGAATTTTTCCTTTGATTTTCTTTTTCTTTTGTTTGGTTATTTTTAGACTCATCTTCTTGCTCCTTTTTATTTTGATGAAATTCCGGATTTTTTTTTGCATTTTTGATTTTTAAATTTTTTTACGTGTTCTGGAAAAAGTTCTTTGGGTCTATATCAATAATGGAAATATTAAGTAAGCCGTCAGGTTCATCTATGTTAATGGTCAGATCAGTTGTATTATTTAAAGTGACATCATTGTTAGATGAGTCGGATTCACCAAAAACATCATTTACGTTTACTTTTTCTGCTGATGAATACTTTATCGCTCCCAATCGGAAATGATTACATGTATTTTTACAAAAGCAGCTGAGATATTTCATTATAAGTTTCTGCATCATAAATGCACATCCATGTACTTGATGAATTTGTAACGTACCCTTAAACGGAATAAGATTTGGCTGGTCTTTGGAAATAAGGCATTCCATTTCTTCAATGTCTTGATCAGTAATTAAAAACAAGGTAATGTTTGGGCAACGATCTTGAATTGCATTACAAAACTGGGATAAATTAGTTATATCACCTCCTAATGCCACAACTTGATCTGCTGTCCGTTTACATGTAGCACCCACTCCATCTGGCGCATCCTTGCCATGGCCAGCTTCGTGGTAGTTCCAAGTCCAGTTGGTAAAAAAATTTGCACTTAAATCTGGTAACCTGCAGGCCAATACGTAAAACATCAGCTTATTACGGTATTGGGTTACCGGACCATCACTGAAAAAGTGGACGTTTTCAATTTCTGCTAGTAATCCGGCCAATATTGGTTTTAGATGAGCCCATATAGCAGGAACGTTTTGGGATAGATTACTGGACACTGTGCAATAAGACCTTGTTGAACTTTTTAAGTACACCACGACATCATGAAGTGAGATTTGTAGACGGGACCCTCCAAAATGAAAAGACTGCACCTCTTCACTGTATTTTATTGAATAGTTTTCAGCAAAGTCCACATAAATGACCGCATCTTTTTCAGTTAGCGTCTCTTTCAGTTTTTTTTTAAATTGGTATTGATGCACAATATTTCTTTCATGAATAAATATTTTATCCAGGCTGTTTTTAAATTTTGTAACTAATTCCCGAAGAAAAGCTTCATAAGTTGATTTTTTTGTTTTCATAACTGGACGGTTTTTCTTGGTTTTCGGATCAATTATATTTTCACGAGTTGTATTCCATTCTTGATATTTTACAAGAACTGATTCATCAATTGATTCATAGAAAGAGAGAGATATCAAGTTGCAGTTTTCACATGATCGTTCCAGACATCGTTCAATATAACGGTCGCTGCAGAGTGTAATCAGCAAATTTTGATAAGTTGGCACCTTAAGAACTTTGACTTTATTTAAAGCTGTCACAAGTAACTGTATGTTGCTGTGCATTGTACACATACATGTATCCCTATCTGCAACTTTTGGAGCAACTATCCAAAAGGGTCTTAGCCTGGCAAACATTGAATAACTGATTTTTGCCTTACCAGTTTTTAAAAATTCATGGTGCACATTTTGAAGAGTATCAAGCCTATATCTCTTTTGTTTCCTAACCTTATTTCTCTTGATATATTCCTTTTACCCTTCACCTAATCTGCTGTATTTATCATCTTTTAAGAATGTATGAACTAACTTCATAAGGTGCCGTCGTTGAGTTGTATTTTTAATTTTTGTTTTTTCTTGGTCCGCATTCCATATTTTTTTATAGGTTATAATTCTTTGATTTGTTTTCCAAACTTTTCTTTTCTGTACCATACAGCCTAAAAGCAATTTATTGATGGTCTTCTTTTCTTGTGTAGTCTTAAGGTTGCTGCGGTTAACTGAAATTTGTTGTTTAAGAATATCTCCAAATAACGCCTTTTTAACAACCGTCTCGGGTGGAAGGGTTATCCGCCATTCTGCACATTTGTGATGTGGGAGATAACTTTGTTTTAAGCTTTTCTTTTTATTTGCGCAATTTGCTAACTCTTTTTTGATACTTACGAACTTCAGCTTTAAGTCTTAGAATTTTCTCATCTTTTTCTTTAATTTCTTTATTGCGTTTTCTCCTTTGGATAATGGATCTTTGTCTAGCCGCATTTAATCTAGGCGAGTCCTTAACCGCTTGATCTTGTCCCGTATTAATTTGTAAGATTGGTGAATTACAAATCAATGCTTCATCACATAAGCTTACGGGTGTATTTGCTCTGATGAATTCCCCAGCTTCTTATTTAAGTGCACTTTTTTTCTTGCGCTTTCGTTCATTTTCTCTTTTTCTTTCTAATATTTCTTCCTTAGTTAAGGATTTGTGTTTGATTCTTGGCATTTTTAATTCTGCAAGAGAATATTATTATTACCAATAAATACCTTTAAAAAAAGTTAAGTGGCAAATATATCCAAATGTAGTATAAATACATAAAAGTTTAAATACTAGGAATATATTTTCTATAATTTTTAAATTAATTATTATAGATATTCTATATTTTTATCACTTCCCTGTCGAGTTCTCACTTCCCTGTCTCTAAAACGGCAGAGAAGTGATATTTAGCAGTTATTTTTAAAATACACCACATAAATGTAAACTTTATCGATAACTCTTATGATTAACAAGCGCATGCAATACAGCTTAAGGAATTAATATCATTAAACCGGTAATAAAATAAAACTTAATCGACGACAGATAAATGAGAATTTGTTTGGTATCAATACGTCTGCACTCACCAAGATGTTTTCACACACTGACAGGTACACGATGTGAACAAAAGAACTTCAATAATAGATTACGCCTAGTTCATACTTGAATTTTAAATTACGGCAACGCCGTTAAATATTTTATTTCGGTGAAAATTTTATCTAGTTTAGGGTGACAGGGAAGTGGTACATATTTTGTGTCACCTTCGTTTACAGCATAATAAATTTAGATATAAAAAATTATGTACGGTCATAATATCATACAATGATAGTGAAAGTACAGATTATTTATATAATAGTAAATATATTAGCTGTAATATAGTTTTAATCATTTTATATCAATGTACGTCTAGGTTTACAGACAGTCGCCCCACAGGGAAGTGATAATTTTAACTATTTGTTTACACATTTCTACTAGAAATATTTTTTAAACTCACATAATTTTCAATGCCCAGAGAAAAGATAATAAGATAAATATATTTAGTTTCAAAAATAATTTTAATACCTTTTGTTTAGGGATTAATTAGCGAATCTTTATAAAATTCCGTGAATAATAGAATCACCCTTATGTTAGTAAAAGTCAGTGTGTAGTTTTTGTATTTAGATGAGGTCTGATGATGCCCTAATGCGGCGAAATGCGTAACCTTTTAATAGACGCTTGATTTGTGAGACTTTGTCAATATATATTCTCTTTCTTTAAATAATTCTTTAATATTATAAGGCTATATATGACATAGTCCAAAAGTATATATAGGTTCTTTAAATATAATCCTTCGAGGAATCTCAAAATAATCTGTGATGTTAGATTTAATGACATAAAACACAATAGTTAATTTTTATATTAAATATAATAAATTTATAAATAACTTATGCTAGGAGTAGTACAACTCATTACACGAATATGACAGTTTAAGTCTATAACTGAAGGATTATAACGACATTAAATAATCTATTAATATTATCTTTACTTTGAAGGAAAAAAAAACTTGGATATCTAAAATTTGTCTTTCGTTATTTAGTTATTGCTTATTAAATTGTCTATTTACAAGAACCTATTTACCTATTTTCATTTTTAATTTTAAAAATATTAAGTGCCATAGCTATACCTAATTTTGCTCAAAAATTTAATAAAAAACAAATTTTTCCCTCGCACTTCAAATAAAAGCCCCATTTCAATCATGGTAATTGTATCCTGTCTAAAAAACAGAAATACACATTATCCATCTCCGAGGTAATCTTTAACATTAATAGAAGCTGCCTGCTGAGAAAAATCTAATTTATTTCCCCCTTTTTTGCTTCTCCAGTTTTAGCTTGGTTTTATTCGAGGAGGAATAAATATTTTACTTTTTCAACTTTCCAAAGCTATGTTTTATCACCAAGCTTTAAGTTTTCAATTTTTTACTATCGTTAAGTATTTGTTTAATGGATCTTTTATATTAGTGGCGTAATTTTGCATTACTACTGTATAATATGCGTTTTTTTTTTAATAAATATGCTTTTATTTAGCATGAAATGTACATTACATTTGCCCAAAAAGGTTAAAGATTTGCTAAAGTTACTTTTATCTCTTAACCTTAATAATATTAAAATAAATTTGGCTTAAATTACATGTCCAGCGATGCAAGAATATAGATTTTTAACTGGGTGAATAGAAATTATCTAAAAAAGCCGATTACTTTTGCTTCTACGAGAAATAAATAATAGCTCTATAATGGCACTTTCTTTTAGTTTTATTTTGTAAGTTGGTTGATTCTGCTTAACGTCATGTTTGTTACAGATATTTTTAATACTAAATACCAAACGGCACTAAACTTTACTGCAAATCGAAAGTTGATGCTCTTTTAGAGGTACTTATACTGAATCGAAAGACGTCACTTATGTAAATTGTTTTCTGAGCATCTTTTAAAAAGTCTGAGGAAAGAGAAAAATGAAAAAACATTTTAAAAGAAAATTTAAGGTAATCATAATTATTTTTACCAAGTAGTTGGGATTTCAGACATTTTTTCACAAAATTATAAACCGTGTGGATCATTCACTTATCTCATTATCTCATATCTCAATTTGATATTAAAGGGTTCAAAGAAACTTCATTCAGAACAATTACGTCTACTGCGTCACTTCTTATTAACTCCTCAATAACTTTATTTTTATTCGTAACTAAAACGGCTTGATAGATGTGCCTGCCTACAATTTCATAATTTACTAACAATAAAATAAATCATTTTATAAAAAGAAACGAATAATTAATTTTAATTAGAACATCACAAATAGTAAAATTTTAAATTCCATTAATCGTCGACGCAAATAAAAAAATAAACAGCAATTTAAATTCAAATTTTTTGTCTATAAATAATTATTCTACAAAAAGTATGAACCAAATAACTCAATTTTCTAGTAGATTTGGAATATATTACTTTTATATATATATTTTATTTTAATTACATTTTACTAGAAATAATGACCTACCACTGTTATTGTTTTATTATTTATATCCACTACTTTTGACATAAAAAATATTTTATAATTAAAACAGGTTTGTTGAGTTCAGTTTGTAGGGTACAAACTAAATTCAACTTCTTAATTGTCTGTTAAATTAAACGAGGATAAGGTCTGAGGTTTAATAAAGTGTTAAGTGATATTTATGATAGATACAGTTTCCATCCTCCGGAGTTTCGCATTTCATGTATCAAATTTAATAACAGTGGCTTAGTAGCTTGAATTATACAAGTATATAACATAATATTAGAATTTACCATTATTCTTTGGTAATAATTAGAATATTACTAAGTCAAATAATAAATATTTATTTATAAGTAATGTTTAGTTTATTTTATCTCTAGGAGGTAGTTTAAAGTTTAAAGTTATCTCAAATCATCGTTTCCTTCAATTTGTGGAGTAAAAACGAAAGCCACAGAATGATCGATGACCGGCTTTGATAAAGGCATGTTGCCAAATCAGCGGATCATGTCCTTTGTCGAGTCGGACAAAAAGCACAATGCTACAAGGAGAAGAGGACATAAAGAAAAATTGACCGATAAATGCGGGAGATTTTGGTGAAAATTGCCTAGTTTGTTGGAGATTACTTTGCCTTTCAAGAAGATTTTAAAGGATTTGAGGGAGATTATGTAAAAAGATCTAAGATATATTTTTTTAAAATGCGAAATACACTCATCAAGAGCACATAATAAATTTATAGATTTTTCCAAACTGTATCTATTGGTATTTATACATATTTATTTATAGTTTAAGCATTGTTTTTTCTTTCAAAGCGAGTGAGGTTATCTTAAAAATTTTTTGTTACAAAGATGTAACAAAAAAGGTGTATCGTTTGAACTATAATTAATAATTTAAATTACATATAATAATCAGAGTATTATATTCTCTAAACCTCTAAAAGGAAAATCTGAAACTAATTAAAATCGCCCTAAATACGCAGAAGCTTCTAACTTCAGCAAAATCTTTTAAAAAGTGAGTTAATGAGAGATAATGAGTACAAAAATAAATAAGAAATGGTGACATTTGATTTGAAATAGCATAATTACAAAAAATATTTAGGAAAATTATTTAAGCTTAATACTATCTTCCCTCATGAAAATGTTTTTAATTGTCCTGTAGTTTTATTATTTAAAGCAAAAGGGTTTTTATTTCTAGTTTTAATTAGAGCAGATAAAAGAAACATTATTCTGGATACCAGAAAAAAAACTGCAAATAAACATGAATGTAAATATTTATTGTTATTTAATTGCACAAAAGTAAATACCTTCAAACTCATCTTAGCCTACTTTGTATGGGATTGTAGCCAAGACGCGAACGATTTTTTCCAAAGCCTAGTTTAAATTTTTGTGTTGTTAAGCTCTCA
The DNA here is from genome assembly GCF_022605725.1 of Anthonomus grandis grandis. NCBI lineage: Eukaryota > Metazoa > Arthropoda > Insecta > Coleoptera > Curculionidae > Anthonomus > Anthonomus grandis. The sequence continues at coordinate 31,930,511 of NC_065548.1, read as the reverse complement.
AATAGAATCACTCTATCATTGAAATAGTTGACGCTATAAGATTTCTAGAGTGGTTTGCCTTTTCGAACAGCAAATTCTAGAATCTATAAGAAAAATTACAAAGACATATTTCTTATAAGAAGTATAACCACCAAATTTCAGACTCTACTGGCTATTTCCTATACTTAAACGTAGAATATGTGTAAATCAAAAATATTAGAATTTTCTATATATTTATCCAAACACAAACTTAGCCGTTGTAACGCCAGTAAGTCCAAGTGGTCCCTAAGGAATATCCCCTAGAGCTCTGACCCAATTCATCCCCCGTAATCGATAAAACGGGATTAGGTTTTGGTACAAATTGCACCACGTCTGTTATTTTTTATCCCGTGACAGATTATACATGATGAGATTCGGCTTTGTATTACCAGATTCAGAACAACAATTTCAAAAGCAACTTGCTTTGTAACTTTATACGTTTTTCATCCCCCTGGTGCTTTTACTTTGCAAGTTTAACCCTCCGCTAAAGACACTTGATCTCACATTTTCCGTAGATCTAGTTGAATATTCAGAGGCGTACAATTTCTAACGAATCAATCCATTGGTTTTTGAATATAACCATTTATATACCTGAAAATACGAATAAAGTTATAACTAATAGTGTTTTTCATTATTTCCAAAATGTACTATTGTGTATTTGATTGTATTATGAATTTGAAAAAAAAAATAAAAATGCACCAATAGGTGCAACAATCAGTAGGTATACAAATTTTAACTTGACTACGGACATCTATCCTTGGATATTATTTTATATCTAATAAATTTTATCAGAGAACATAATTAAAGTATGTTCCTACAGTACCGAGTACAATACTTATTTTCTTTACATGAATAAATTAAATAAATATATTTGCATAAAGAAAACATAGAAAATAGTAATGTGAAATAAAGTTTAAGACCTATAAATGAATGTAGAATTGCATTTAATTAAACTAACACTTTAAAATCAGTTCCATTTATTTTATTCTTCTTGTCTAGTAAGTATTGCTATAAAAAAGCAATATTATCTATCTATTTACTGACGTGTACTATAATTTATTAACAGGCATGTGTTATTTAAGTTAGTTCTCAATCAATTAGTAGTTTTAAAATATCTAAAATATAGCCAACGATCTTGTAGGAAAAATCGAGATTTTTTTGGAAACATAGTTTTATTTTATGCTCTTTGATTTCTGAAGAAAAATTTATGTTTGAGAGGTAAAAGGCTTGGAAATTCCTATAAAATCAGAAGTAGCGCTTAGTAGAGGAATAACAGTTTGAGGGTAAAATTATCATAGTGAAGAGAAATAGTATTTGGTATTATACAGGGTGATCTTCAGCCTATGCGCATAAACTTCGGAAATGATAGCTAATGAGTAATAATGAAAAAAAAAATTTAGTAAAATATTTTTAGTTTTGGAGATATCCATATTTTTTAAAATAAAAAACGTGTATTTTTTAACGTGTTTAATTTAAACTAATTTAAAGCAACTGTTCGAAGTTGTTTCCATTATTTTCGATACAGACTTGAGCTCATCGAATCCATGAAGACGTACATGCACGGGCCAAACCAGGCTGCAGGCGAATTGCGTCACTGGCAGCGTTTATTCGATGTCGTAGCTCTTGCTCAGTATCAACTTCGTTTACATACACCATTGTTTTTATATAACCCCACAAATAAAAGTCTAATGGATTAAGCTCAGGCGAGCGAGGGGGCTACCCAACTGGATCATCACGGCCTATCCATCGTCCGAGAAACACACGATCTAAATGTTGTCGCACTGGTCGTGAAAAATGTGGTGGAGCACCATCATGAAGAAACCACATGTTCTGCCTAACGTTGAGATTCACATTTTCAAGGAGCACTGGTAAATTGATGCGCAAAAATTCTAAATACCGAGCACCAGTCAAACTCAAAACAATTTTCCAGAATAAAAGGTCCGATGAGCATTCCGTTCAGAATTCCAGCCCATACATTTACAGAAAGTTGAAAGTATGTTCTCCGTGTAATATGCGGATTTTCCAAAGCCCAGTAATGAGTGTTATGAAAGTTGAAAATTCCATTGCGCGTAAAATTTGCCTCATCCGTAACTAAAATGTTCATGGTAAAGTTTGGGCTTAACTGCTGGTGATGTAACAACCACTCACAAAAGTCTACTCGAAGCGGGAAATCTCTTGGAAGTAGGGCTTGTACCCTCTGTACATGAAACGGGTACAGCAACTCGTGCCTTAAAATTTGCCAACTTGTAGATTGTGATATTCCAAATCGCGCTGCAATTGTCCTAGTGCTAATTCCAGGTTATTCTTGGATAACTTCTAAAATATCCTCCTCCAGATTTAGAATGTGCCTAGGTCTAATAGCTCCTCCATCTTGTCTAGGCCGCGGCCGCAAATTGCCAGTTTCTCTACCCCGCTGAATAACACGTAATAAAGCCCCACGTCTCGGGTGATATCTTCGGGGAAATCTTTGGGAATACAGATCAGCTACTGCCACTGCATTCTGATGCGTTTCTCCGTAAACCAAAACTATGTCGACAAGTTCTTCGTTTGTAAAAATGTGCGCCATTACATTTGACGCTTTTATTTTGTTCGTGTGAAAATAACGATCGAAAACGATCACAGCCACCAACACACTAAGTACTGCTAAAGATTCCGAACAACAAATTCCAAACATTATGACTTGTTTACTATCAGTTATTAATAAACAAAATAAGTTCGTCTGATACACGTTCTGTTGACATTTGTTTAACTTTATTTCGGAAACCAAAAATATTTTACTACATTTTTTTCTCATTATTACTCATTATTGATCTTCATCTACCATTTCCCAAGTTTATGCGCATAGGTTGAAAATCACGCTGTATAGGTACAAACCTTGTAACTTTTAGTATTTTTCCAAAGCTAAGTGCATACCTAATATAGGTTTAGTTAATAACAATACTGTGTTCCTGTTAGCAGCAAAGGATATCTTGGGTAGATATCTTTAACCAGAAGTTAGGCCAAGATGGAGACTGAGAAATTAGTAGAGCTACTATAAAAGAAATTTGACGGTCAGAGAGTAAAATAAGAGGTGAAAGTGCAACCAGCGAGAAGAGGTACGAGATCGTAAATAAGAAGGAGATAAGAAATAAAGAAAAGAGCAAGAGGAACAAAACAGGAAGATTTTTTAAAGGAACTTAAAAACCGACCTGAAGAGAAAAAAGGTGTGCGAGCCAGAAAACAAGAACACCTTATAAAGGCGATGAAGAAAGCCCTACTAAATTTAAATTAAGATCTAAAAAAGAAACAGGACCAACCAGAAAAAAAAATAAAAGAGACGAGATTTACAATTTAGAGAAGATCTTAAGACGAAACAAAAATAAGTAATGACCAATTTCAAAGCTGTTAAAGATAAATTGCCGAAGGTGGAAAAAACATAGAAGAACTAGAGATTAGAGTGAAGCATCCCCCTTTTTTATACTGATCCTGGAATACAAACATTGATGAAAGTGAAGTCATCAAAATTCGACGTCTAAGAAGCATAGAGTTCCTACTTGAATCAGTTCGAGGTAGCCGCCAAAGAAAACCGCTGGGATCACAAAGAAAGCGCAACGAATCTTAAGCCATTTCCCTAAGGGGAGAAGCTACAGAAATACTAAGAATGGTACCACCTGAGGATCAACTAAATTTTGACGTACTAGTGCGTACTTTAGAAATGAAATAAGGAGAAGCTCAGCTACAGCAAGTATACCAGGCTGAATTGGAATTTAGTAGACAGCCACCTGATCTACAAAAATTTGTGGCAAATATTGGCTTACCCTTCTTCTTCACCGGATTTTCAAGATCATATCTTTATAATTTGTTTTACGGAGTTTGAGACCTAGATACTAACCATGCCCCAAAGATGGCTTGACAAAAATTTCATAAAAAAGTGTCATAAAAATTAGATATGTCAAATGAGAACTTCGGAGAGTGCCCTCGAAGACTAACTGGATCTATATAACTCTATATTGATGACGAGAAGCCAAGTGGTCTTTTATGTTGTCAAGGAATTCTTCCAGAAAAGACATTATCTACCCAAAATCTTAACACAAATAAAGTACTAGTAGTACTAAAAGAGCCTTTTACTTTTATGTTTACAACAGCTTTTTGAAGAATCTTTTGTTAATTTAAGCATGAACCAGAGTATTAAATTGCCGCATCTTATCAGAGAAAATCAAGCTGTTCTCTGCACGATGATGACCTGGGAAATACTGACTTGATGGAAATAATACGACTAAATAGAGTCGAAATAATACTAGAAACGATGCTGCGATAAAACAAGGCCCCTAAAAGAATTCTTTGCTTTTATTTTGTAGTTTAAGTGATGATGATTATTTAAGTTTATTAGGATTCCAGAGTCCTTTAACTTAAAACTTTCACACTAATTAAATAATATCACAATACACAGCCTTCTAGCAGCAATGGCGTATCTGCCTAACTTTGGTATATCCATTATTCATACCTACATGCATCATAAATTCTAACTATACATATTAACGCTTCCCATATTCATTCCTTCAATAACCAAAAAAAATCATTAAATTCATGATTACTCCCGTATTTATGTAAACGTGGAATTTGGTGATAAAACTGGTTGAATTTGTAATATTCTTTACAATATTTGATTACTATTTATCTCGCTGCTGTATAGCCAACATCGTATTTTTTAGATTAATCTTAAATTTAGATAAACGGACTATTCGGTTCTTACATAACCAACTACTAAATACATTTTTACACCTGTATTTATGTAAACTAGGAATTTGTTTATAAAACTAGTTGAATTTGTAATATTTATTCCAATATTTGATAACTATTTATCTCTCTGCTCTATAGCCAACATCGTATTTTTTTTTGATCACTAAATCTTAAATTTACATAAACTTACTACACCTTCGATTAGGATATGAATCATGGCGTACAAAATTTGTCATTCCATTCACGCAACACTCCACCTTTTCTATTCAAGAGGGGTCGTAGCCCCTCTTATTTTTTTAAAAGAAAGGGGGGAGGGCAGATAACGACCCTGCCTGCCCCCGAGCTGATTTGCTTCTATAGCGGTTTTCCCGTGTTGTTGCCGACAAAATTAGTCAATTACTTTTTGTCTCGTTTCCCCCCTCCCGACGCTTTGTAGTATATTTTAATTATTAAATTGTATAGGGGGGAAAGTGTAAAGGTATAAAAGTACTCTTTTGAAAGACAATACAGCTTTAGTTTAGGTGTAAAGCCAAAGGAAATCATTTGACTGAGCCAACTTTATAAGGTTAAACATGTTTATAGTAACATCTTTAACCTTAACAGTTTTGAGTATAAAATCAGACCGGTTTAAGTTACTTTAGTATTATTTATACCAAGATCTATAAAAAATTAAAAAATGTTTTTATTAGATTATAATTTTTAATAAATTTTAAAATATAAAAGTAATAGATAATTAGAAAAATCATGATGTCCTAAACTCAAACATACCCCACGGGATTAAAATCATTTTAAAAATCTTAACTGAAAAAATTAAAATTGTAGCTGTTAAACTAGTATTTGTTCTTAATAAATCAAATAAAAATATGGTAATATGAGTAATTGAAAATAAATAATTTACAAAATGCAGAACTGCTTTTATTACACTAAAAAAATGTTGAATGAATGCTGAATGAAGCTAAGGTTTTCCATCGAGTTGCGTTCGCAATGGTGGAATTGCCTTGATAGTGACCGAAGATTTATCACATAAAAACTTCATCCGAGGAGCTTAGGTAAACCTATAATCTATATTTAGTATAAGACAAGTATTTAAAACAAAAAAATTGAATGTGAAGATTTTGTTCTGATGATTAAATATTAATTATAATGGTTTTTAACATTTTAAAGGTATTTAGAATTTTTATTTGTGCTTAATTTTTAGCATTGGACTAAAAGTGTGTTCCGTAACTTATAAATTGCGCAACGAAGAAGATGAAGACAATGAAGAGTAAACTTTGCTAGATGTTTATATTATAAAATATCATAAATATCAAAGCATATCAAAATATCAATATAAAAAAATAGCATAAATGGAATAAACTAACATACTAATTTTTCCAATGAACCTATTAATGCCTACTACCCAGAAGCGGCCGAAAATCATAAATTTATTTAAACAGTTACCATTACGGATTTTATGTTATTATTTTTCTTGCTTAATATTTAATAGTAAGAATTTTTAATAGTTGTAAGTACCAAGTAACGATATACTATCATTGTGCCGTAAATTTTTGTTGTGTTTTTAGATCTTTTGTGACAATATTTTGTTATTTTTTACTTTTATTTTATATGTTTTAAATGATTTTAACAACTTTCTTATTTCATGACTTACTACAGTTCTCCCTTTAAAATGGTATAAAAACCGTCGAAATTAATTGAAAATAAACATTCTGGAGTAAAAAAAACTTTTGTTTTTCATTTTGCTTTGCATAATGGTACTTCACTCTGGAGAAATCGTCCATAAAGTTATAAAATTTCAATTGATTAAACTATCTTAAAGTAAACTGTAGAAAATAAAATCTATAATTTATCTTGCATTCACGAGCTCTTATTTTATTTCAGGATGGAAGCAAACGATACTTGCCCTTCCCAAAAAATTACTATCGGGGACCTCCCTGGTACACCTAAACGGGAGCTCTGTCGGAAAGGAGGTGAGTTAATACTCTATCTTTCATACATTTATTATGTATTTTTTCCTTAATACTGTATCTAATTTACGAAAATTCAAACATCGTATTGCACTCAAATTATTTTTATCCATCCTGAGGCCGTCGTGTTTAGCTTAGGTATCGATCCGGGAGCCAGAGTTACCTGGCGTGACCCCGGACTCCCGGAATCCAGTAGCGGGGAAACTGTTAAATATAAAAACAGTTTTAATTGATGCTGGTTAGGTACGAAAGACATGTTTTTTTTAATTATAACCTAAGTCGATCTCAGTATCATTGTATGATAGTCATAAAAAAAGACATTTTAACGGATAGCAAAAAATGACGATTTCTTTTTGATTAAATTCGTTTTATAAGTTTTGTAATATAATAATTTTAGCAGCTCGAGCAAATGAAGTGAAAAATTAAAAAATAAAATTGAATCTATTGCGGAATTTGGATTCGAACGCAGTAATTGCTGAATAATCACATGAAAGTAAATTGACTGCTTTTTCGATTCTACCCTTCTAATTGTTTCAGCTTAGAAATGTATTTCTCTACCTTAAGTATAATCATAGATAAGTACTCGTAAGTCTATAAATTTGTTCCTGTAACTTTATTAAATTTTATAAGAATCGTGCATATTTTTAATATAAAATCCTTTGATGTAATTAGTGAAATATTTAAAGACAATCAAAAGAAAGCCTTTTAAATTTGTGATAAGGCCAATTCAAATTATTTTGTGTAAAGTGCTTGAAGCTCAAAAGATGGTCTAAACAAAAAAGCGTCTTTTAGATCAGTGCGCAAATTATTATTTATTTATTAATAAAATTTGGCTAATAATGATATCACTCTGCTGTTTTAAAAATCCCTTAAAATCTAGAGCAAATCCTCAAAAGAATTCGGCAGATTAGATACGAGACGGCTTGCTAACAAGCCGTTTGATTTATTCGGGATGACGTGCGTGACAAAAATACGAAAAGAACAGAGAAAACCCATCTGCATCCCTGATGTCCCGCGGGAGCATCCGCAAGCCATTATTTCTTAATAGCGATATCGTATACCAAGATAATGTTTACTGTATGTCAGCTTGAAGTTCAGCAGAATTAACGTTGAAAATTTAATAATCTATATGGTCTTTTTATATGTACTTTAACCCTATAAGTTCCTAATTTTTATTGACACTGAATGTCTCTAAATAAATGTATCTTAATTTTCTTTACTTTTATTAAAGATAAAAAAGCCCCAAGAAAGTATTCTTATAATAGCAAAAAAATGTGTGCACATATCTTCTAATATCATCTATGATGATGTATTTGTATTGTACTATGTCTTACTGCCAATTAATATTTATGTATATATAGGCAGAAGGATTTTAAATTTAAAGTTAGAGAGATAAACTGTAGTTACTTGTCAGTGACGCACAGGAGTTCCACATAGTGGAAAAAAATATTTGTCGTAAAACAACATTTAAAAATTTCACGAGGTGAAGGGATACAAAGTCAATGGTCTGTGTAAAATAAATAATGTTATGTCTGTGTATACTGAACCGTTGACCTTGTTTCACTTCACCCTCTGAAATATTATTAAGAAGTCCGTTTAAGAATCATGAACTACTTTTTTTAACATTTAAGAACATTCAATCACACCCCTAAATGTAAGAGCGTACAATATTTGAAACGGCATGAGACGTTAGTGCCTTTCGATGTTTATGTTTAAATTTTGTTAAAAGGCTGACCTCAATAAGTACCCAGAGTAATACTTTTTGAGTAGATTTTTATATTTTTCAAGGCATTGCCTATGCTTACTGTGGAACCTAATATTGTTGGCATCTTTTGGATTCAAGGATGATGATGTAGGGTTAAGGCACAGATGTAAATAGCTCCGCACGAGAAGCTATTTACACGAGGAGTTATTACATCTGTGGTTAAGGTTTTAAGCATAAACTACGATTGTGACGATCCGTCCGATTATCCATCCTCATGGTAGATGCTGTGGTTCTCTCTTCCCTTTTAAAATTGGAGGCTTAAAGCTGATTTCCTTCTGAGTTATCTATAGCCTGCAAACAACTGAAGCGCGGCGAGTTTTTATTTACAGATTGTTGTGTTCTTGTTAATGTTACCTTGCTATTCTTTATCTTTAAAAGATCATTTAGCTTTTACTCTTTATTAAACTACATACATCATTCAACCAGTTATTACCTGTTGTTCTTACTCAACCTCATCTACAAAGATCTTATTTTAATATATTAAAAAATACAAAATATTTAAATGAGGATAAATTTGGATCTATGTTATATGAATGGAAATGCGAAAAACTCAACTTGCAACTTTTTCAGTACTTTTTTTTAACAATTCTATAATACATTTATTATTTTATTGAGATTTTTTTTACGTTACATCATAAACAATTCATATATTTAAATGATCCAGGCTTATAGTATGGAATATCGTTATGATATAAAGTAGGGATAAACTAAGATATATCACATTGTTTGAATTGTTATTAGCGTACAGTGACGTAATCCGGGGGATCTTGGCATCCCTTCCTGCTGTTTTGTGTTACACCACCAGCCAAGTTCACGTGCGGGAAGCTTTCTTATCATGATTTTACCCTCCCTTACAGCTTTTGTTTGTAGGTCTAAAAGTGCCCTTTTGGGGGGTTTGAGACACTTAAGCCAAGTTCCTTTAAAGGGAAAACTTTTATATGTCTAGGTCCGAAAATGTGAAAAAAACTTATCAACAATTGCTTTAAAAGGTAAATTAGATAAAAGCTGTGGTTACCAGAAATCTTTTTGTCTGATTATTTTTATTTAGAAATGATACATAAAATCCAGATTTAACTAACTTTTGGCATGATAACTTGGGTAGTTTAGATATTATTATATATAATAATATTAAAGATATTGAAAAAAGTTACGAATGTCCACGGTATTTCGTTAACAGAATAATGAACTCTTTCATTTAAAAGCATTTTAATCCTATAATACCAGTAGTAAGAAAAACCTGCAGAATTTGAAATTGTATCGTTTTCCTTTCATTTAGGGTCAATCTCAAAAATTAAAAGGAATAAATGAAAATAAAAACAAATAAATAAACAAACTGTATTATAATAATAATTCCTTAGGAACATTTAAATACATGTTAACATTTTATACAAATTTGGCTACGGTAACGGAATATTGAGGGAAGGCACGGACTCTCAATAGTGGGAGGTACGGGACAAGATGCAGAAGGCGGGTACCGTACCGCTCCGGGGCAGATTAGTATATCCGCCTTGAGCGCTATGTAAATTTTAAGGGGGTCAATTATTGGCTTCCCTGTACATTTTATAGAAAAAATGTAAGACAACTTTTTAAACAGACCAATCTGGCAAACCCTTGTGCAAAGTTTAAAAAAATTTTATTAAGCAAATATTGAATTATCCAATTAAATGTAATTGCAAATTTTCGGTTCAGGTAAAACCAAACGGGCACCAATAAAATGAATATTGTCACTGACGTGAGGAAAAGTGTCAATAAATCAGTGACAGTCGATATTTGAAAACAAGTATGAATTATTCAATCGACGAAAAAATAGCCATAATTAAGTGGCATTATGCGGGAAACAGTTTTAGAGCAGTGTCTGAAATGTTTTCAGTTTATTTCCCCACCAAGCCCATTCCGTCCATTTCAATTATTAAACGTATTGTCAATAAGTTCGAGTCCAAAGGTACCGTAATAAATAATTGTAAATGTTCAACTCAGGATATCAAAAACAGAGCCGAAGAAAGAGAGAACAGAGATCTTAATATTCTACTGAGTGTGGAGGAAAACAAGATGGTTAGTACGAGGGTTCTTGGGCAAGAGGTAAATAAACATCATACAACGATATTGCGCACTTTAAAAAAACACAAATATTATTCGTATAAATCCGAAAAACATCAAAAGCTGTAGGAAGGAGATGAAGAGCAAAGAATGGCATTTTGTTTTAAAATGATGGAAACAGCAAATAATGATGGGAATTTTTTAAGAAATATTTGTTTTACCGATGAATGTACCCTCAATGATAATATGATAATTTACCCTCAACAATGAACCAAATGTTTAGAATTGACGGTATTGGAGCCAAGAAAATGAACATCGCTTTGTTCATACTCGGACACAATATCCCCAAAAAACAAATTTATTCGTGGGAATTATCGGACACCATATCATTGGACCCTTTTTTATGGACTATAATCTAACAGTTAAAACCTATTTGGACTTATTTCAAAATCAAATTGGACCCGCCTTGGAAGAAGTTGTTCAGAAAGATCAAATGATCTGGTACCAAATGGATGGTTGCCCGGCCTATAATGCCCGTATGGTTAGAGAGTGCTTGGAAAATGCTTTTAACGGCAATACTATTGGTCCACGGTACCGGATACTTTGGCCTGCCAGGTCACCTGATCTTTCACCGAATGACTTCTTTTTGTGGGGTCATTTAAAAAGTGTAAAATTTGAGAATCTTAACCAGTTACAAAACGCTATTTCGTTAGAATGTAATAAAATTTCCCAATATCAACTTAGTAACGTTAGAAATGAATTTTATGATCGGTTAGGATATTGTTTAGCTGTTAATGGGGGGTTGTTTGAACATTTGATTAATTGATGTTTTTATGTAATTCTCTATTATTTTTAAAAAAGTTTTTGTATTTTATTTTATTTTATTTTTCCACACTTAGTAAAATATTAAGAGTTCTGTTCTATCTTTTTTCGGATCTATTTTCGATCTTCTGAGTTAAACATTTACAATTATTTATTGCAATATTATTATTATTATTATTATTATTATTATTATTATTATTATTGCGTCTTTAGACTCGAATTTACTAACAATAGGTTTAATGGTTGAAATGGACCAGATAGGAATGATGGGAAATGATGGGAGTGATGGGCAAATAAATTAAAAATATTTCAGATACTGCTATTGTTTTAATTAAATTCTAAGTATGATAAAATAATTTTTTTAATAATCGATAATAATAATTGTTATTGGTTTAACTTCATCGTAATATTAAATAAAAGTTTAGTTTAAAAGTAATGATAATGTGTCTTTGAATGTATGGTTGTGAGATTGATAAAACGAAAAAAAAAAAAATTTCTTGTATTCGGCTGTACGTCAGATTTGACAAAACCTTATAACAAATTGTTTGCTGGTGGCTGGTGTCTGGTTTTACCTGAACCGAAAATTTGGTAATTTTGCAATTACATTTAATTGAATAATTCAAGATTCGCTCATTAAAATTTTTTGAAACTTTTCACTAGGGTTTGCCAGATTGGTCTCTTCAAAAAGTTATCTTACATTTTTTCTGTAAAATGTACATTTTTCTTCGTTTTTTTTTGTGTAAAAAAAACATACATCTTTTTTCGAAACGTCACCCAATGTAATAAATGTTGGGACAAAAATTAATAAGCCCATTCTTTCTCTACTCTTATTTAAGATGTTGGATGTTCCTATTATAATCTTCCTATTATTGTCATTTCATGTTCTTTTTTTATTTGATTTCACCAATGTTGAACATTATGTTACCGATCATACAATTTAGATGTCTTTAAAGTTACAGAACATATCTTATCTATCAATTATTTACATTATCTTAAGAATTTTCAAAATTAAATGGCGACAATAGCAGAGCCTTAATATAAATAGCGCGTTTTATTTATGGAATTAAATTCGGATTCACTGCAAATAACTAACACATACAGTTGCGTCGCGAAAATAAAACAGAGGTAATTACGGACAGTCCATTAGTTTTTTTAAAAACGATTGGACCCCTCGATTTGATTTACGATCACAAAATCACCGGCATATCTACAATACCCTAGGAGGGGGAAATATTTTATGGATTAAAAAGAATCATGATATGTTATTTTTCTCAGGGATGAGACAGTTCTTCAAACCACCGAAAAGTTTCGTTTTAAGTTGTTTAATATAAAAACGTAAATGTTTTTAAAAATGCAAAAATGCAGTGTGGTTCTTAGGCAGGCAGTTTAACGAAATTGTTTAAAAAAATGTAAGTTTTTTTGAAACAAAAAAAACAACCTGAAAAAAGAATGTAATAAATAAAGAAGATAATAATTAAAAACAATTAAAAAAAAACTTCTTAAGTAGGTTTAACTTGGGCTCTGTGAAGTCTGATACACTCTCGGGTACGACGAATCGTGGACTGTTGTACTCAATGCTACCACGATAATCCTATATTGTTCCTTATCACATCAAAATGAATTCTGATTCTCTGTTAAAGTTCCTCCCGAATATCGACAAGACTTGAATACATTAACGTTTTGAGGTGACCCCGTAGGTAAAAATCCAATGGCGTTAGATCAGGAGACCGAGGAGGTTAGAAAATGTATCCCCCTTTACCTATCCAATGGTTTGGAAAAACGTTATTTAGGTGGTTCCTTACAGCAATACTGAAATAAGGTAGAACTCCATCATGCATAAAATATATGTTTCGGCGGATCGCAAATGGCAAATGCTCTATTAAATCCAGAGGATTATTCTGAAGGAACTCCAAATAATGTTCTCCATTTAATCGGGGCAGTAATACGAAGGGCCGAATTAAAAATTGCCAATGGTTACTGCCCAGATATTAATTAGTGTTGATGAGAAACAACAGCAGCATAAGGATTTTCATCAGTCGATACATTCGAGTTATGTAAATTCACAATACCATTTTTGGTAAACCCTTCTTCATCGGTAAAAAGAATAATGCGAAGTTTATATTAGTTCGCTGCTGATCTAACAGCCAGTTCGCAATAGGTATTCTACGAGGAAAATATTCAGGACTTAGTTCACGTACTTTTTGTAGATGATATGAGTATAACAGCGGTTCTTAAAGTATTTTATGTTTTTTTTTTGGTATATTAATCTGAGCGACTAATTTTCAAGTGCTCCTTGAAGGAGTTGATTAATTGAGCTAATTATTCCAAAATGTTTTGGTCTTTTAGTCATACCATATGTACTGTTCTTCTCTGAACCTCATCAGTACTTTTTTCCCAAAACTTCCTCAAATTCCAATAAAAAAGTCAATAATATCACCTTAATAAGTGGAATCCTCTATACCAGTTTCCCTTGTACGTTGATTAATTCGTTCAGATGTATTTGATTTGGAATAGTGCGATTAGAAATCTTTTTTCATATAACCTTGCAAGACGCAGAACCATACATAAGATGCCTATGAAGCCTACTTAATAAACGCAAATTCCATATTTTAACATAATTCAAATTAAATAAAAATCAATAAATTATTATCGAAATAAAGGATCAATGTATTAACAACGTGAAAGATGGCAAGTTTTGAAAGATAGGTATTTTTTATTGTGTTCCATAAAAACTTTTGCAAGAATGGGGCGTTTAAAAAAACAAAAAATACCGATAAAAGCATGCAAAAACATTTTCGTTTACATTCTTTTTTTTACGAACCATACGGCAGTTTTTAAAAACATGTAATTTTTCAGATTAAATAACTTAAAGTGGAACTTCTCTGTTGTTTGAATAACTATCGCGTCGCTGAAAAAAACTTAATTTTTAGTTCTTTTTAATTAAAATAAAACAGTGATTATATATTAATATAGGGAATTTTTTCATAGGGAAGTTCCTTTTTCTTTTTTTGTTCTCTACCTGAACCCGAGAGATTTCTTAAATTTTCCAGGACACCCTGTATATTAAGGCCATTTATAGGAGAAAATTTTAACTTGATGTACGACAATGCTCGACCGACGTAGCACACACAGTGCTTTTCTTTGAAGTCCCCCCCCCCATTTATTTTTTGAACGGGTCAAAAAAAATTTTTGAAACTTGGCATAAGTAAATTGGTCTATAGATACTATTTTTCACTGTAAACTAGTAGTTGTAAATTCCAAGATGGCGGCTGGGCGACATCTTGAGAAAAAATTTTAAATAGAAAGGGGGGTCGTGTGGTACCTCATTTTAAAGGTCTCAATGAGTACTTTATAACCCTGAAATATTAGACCCATATCTTAACTCGTTTCAAAATGGCGGCCTAATAAAAAAGTATTTTTTTTTTATTTTAACGTTTTACATTTTTATGATTTTTGAATAGGTAAAAATCAGAGTACGAAAATAAATGCGTCACTATTTTATTTTGACATAAAAACGACAGTTCTAAATATCAAAATAACACATAAGCGCCATCTTGAATAAATGCATTAAATAGAAATCTTGTGTTACCTCATTTAAAAGGTTTTATTGAGTACTTTTAATATTTATTACATGGACTCGGTGGACTCCGTTTTGACCTGTCTAAAAGTAACAGCCAAAAAAATACACTGTTGCGATTTTATTAACGTTTTTAATAATAATATACAAATAATTTATAATTTTTGAATTTTGGATTTAAAGATTAACTTTTTGGTTTCTAAAGACTTACTGAACCGCCCTCGTATATAACGTAATATAACAACAAATTGGATAGAAATTTTTGTAGCCTCGATATGAAAAAATTATTACAATAAAATAACCCAAAATTTGGCAAAAAAAATATTAAAATCAATTCAATGTTGAAAAAGCTATTAAGGATTAAATTTGAACCAAATTTTCATTGTCTGGTTAATTTTGCGGCCAGTATAGTTTAGTTTACAGTTCTACAACTTTAGTACTAGCATGAATAAATATTTTGAATTTGAAATCGAAGATAATTTTGAACTTAAGTTTAGGGGGGCAGAAGAATACATTTTAAGATTGATTTTTAAACAAAGCTACAACTATTTGCTAATTTAAATCAGCTTTTAATATCCCTGTAATAAATATTAAAACGTATTTAATTTTTATTAAAACTTTCCCTGTACATACAAAAAATGTGGTTTTGTATCTAAATACAAACTTGTTTATTTAGTTATCAATTTTTTATTATTTTCTAATTTCCTTTTTATGTGAGAGTAAAATTATTTCTTTACATAAATGGAAAGTCGTATAACTGAGTGAACCATTATATTTTTCAGCAGTTTTTCTTAAATTTTATAAAATGTCTGCAGATTTTATGCGAAAATATGTCTTTCTGAAAACAAAAGTATACGGCTAACAATTATTTTTAAGAAAAATTCATATTTAAAACCTTTAGCCTTGGGTTGGTTTGGATTTAATATGATAAGCCACCTCAAAAGCAATATACTTTTTTTATATTTTATATATACCGGAATATAGTATTATTTAGATAGAATATTTTTTTAGAAAAAGGCTATTTTTAAAATAAAATAAAAGCTAACTGAAAAAGTTGTTAGGAAAAAGACAAATTTAATTTTTATTTTAACATAATGCAATTTTAAATTTACAAATTTTTACATAAACAAAGGTCTAACCTTTGGACCCTATAAAGGATTTAACCTATAACTTTTAAACCACCCCGTATTCTGAAATTATATAGATCGCTTACTTATGATAGCCTATCTAAAGCTCTATTCTTTTCATTAAGCATCCTTTATACCCCAAAGGCTTATGTTTTCTACAATTCTTTATCCATATAAAATGGCTGCTTAAATGGCTTACGGCATTTTCTGCTAACCTTAATAGATTTTCGTCACGCACAGCCTAAATCAATCCAAGCGGTTTAACTTTAACTAGGCTTTCTTTTATGCTTAAGTACCATACCCTATAAAAAATTTCCCTTGTTTGATTTTGTTTAAGAATTTTCATGTTGAATACTGATTTCCTAAACGCGTAATATTAACGACTTTGTAATCTAAAAAACATCTTAAAAACTATTTGATTAAAATACTCAACTTTGAATATTATAAGTTTCCGGCTTCTAAAGGTGCTAATCATGCCATATAAAAAAACACATACTGTGTTGTAGATAAATAATTGTTCCGGGAGAGAAAACGCGTAACAAAATAGATAATTCGGTGGGCAAACAAGACTAATTGGGGCCCACCGTGTTATCAGAGTGGTTGGGGGATCTAAATTGGAGCTGCGCCCCTTTTCCGACAGTATTTTCCATCCCCTTGCAACATTTCAGGGAGATCCGTAGTAACACCAACGGTACTTGAAGAATTATTATTTCATAATATTACTTGAATTAGCTATTATTTCATAATATTGGAGAACATTATTTTGCATTTTTCTATTATAAAGGTGGCATTAATAGTTTTATAAGATATTTCACCAAAGTTCATATTTTTTAATGAGGTCGCATTATGTTCACTATGGCATCTTAGCTATTAAAAAAGAATATTTTTATGTTTTATATTTTATGTTACAGATTTCCACACAAATCGCTGATTTAATAAATATTAATATGAGTACTAACAAAAATTTTATTATTCATATTATGAGCATTGCGTATAAATATATCTATCTACTCATTATAACCTAAAGATATTTTATTATAACTAAATTTTAATGTACCTATTTGTAGTTCTAAAGCCGTTGGTGCAAAATTTTCCCTTCCTAAATCTCTAGGTCCCTCTAGACATGCATAAATGGATGATTCCAAAAACGAAATTACAGCCGAGAAGAGAGATCCACAAAGGGATGCGTTATACCATCCGAATAGCTTTATCTTTACGTCTAAATTATGCGTGAATTATGCAAACTGGAGCTATTTTAAATATGTATCGTATTCCACTTGGATATGCGATGGATTATTCTTTGGTGAAAAGTTGAGCTATCCAAAGTATCACTCGCGAAAAGTTAAAAGATTAGTTTGACTTTTAAATAAATGAATTTTTAGAGTTATGGTTAATGAGTAGATGATTGTACAGATATTTAAGAGTAATATACATATTTGCCGAAAAATGTGGTTAATCTGCATGTTCATTTCGGCTAAATTTTTATTATACCCAGACCTTTTACAGTTTGTTACAGTTTTGTTTTACTTAAATTTAACAACCTGCCTTGTTTACATATTTGTATTTATATTACTTTTTAACTTATTTTACCATTCTATTTAGTATAGTAATCATTTTTACGTATATTTTGGAATACACCTAAATTAATTAGCATTGATAAATAATAATATGTTTCGATTTTTACTTATTAGTTTACCTTGGTATGAGTCATTACGGGGAATAAAAAATATATATATTCAGTATAATCAAGGAACTTTTAACTTAATAAGTCCAAAAATTAATTTAACTTATCGAATGCTTCAAAATATTTCTATTATGGGTTTCGCTATACTTGAGCCGATCATAAAATCCGATCTCCACAATCAGTCCACTACTTTTGCAAAAAACTCCTCTAAATTTGCAGGTGAAAAATATTGAAAAATATCGATCCGGGTAGTCTGAATAATTGAACTGAATAATTCCTCCCAATATATAATTAACGTTTCCCAAAATAACAGATCACAATATAAAATTAAATTGTAATTTTTACAGAGGCCTCCAATATCGGCTATTTATAAAATAAAGAGCAGCAGGATCTATTCGAGGCTCAAGCTCGATGCCAAAAGGTTGCTATATTTGTTAAATGTTTATAAGTAGTTCAGCTTGTCATACTGGTACAAGTTTTATTGTTCTTCAGGTTTCGAAACTGCAACCAAAGAAAAGGGATGGTTCTTTAGTTCTCTGTTCTTGTTTACATAACAATTATCGTAGTGTTGTAATCATGTGATTTTAATGTTTATGTAGATCCAATTTTAGTCCCTTTCTCATGCATTTGTCATTTTTATTCATTGTTAGTTGCTTTAACCTTCTAACCTTGCCGGAGGCACTATAACTTACTATAACTAATATGTATTGACGAAAACCCTCAATTTGTATCCCTCATGATGGACATGTTATATGTCCGAAACATGTAGTATTAATAATTTTTAAATAAATTTAGTGGAGGATGACCGAAGCATTTTTAGTTACCTATTGACATATTAACTCCACTGCAAGTATGGACTACTTCTTCAACTTTGAATATTATAATATATTTATTAAGTCAGCGGTTGATGGATCTAAATTTTCTGGTTAGAAAAAATACAAAAATCTATTAAAACTAGATTTGCCAACCTAACAAAAAATCGGGTTTCTGAAATTGTATATCAAAGGGAGAATTCAAATGAAAAGTGAGATAGTTGCTTGCTTATACGAACGAGTAAGAGATAATAATAAAGAACAAATAAGATTACCTCAGGACAAGATCCCATGTGTGAAGTATTAAAACTATATTTTTCTAGATCTTATTTTGACAATATTTCAATGGGGATACTGGGTACGCACTTCCCGCATCTAATGTGGATTTTAATCGATCCAGTACCTGTAATTTTGGTAGTTTAAAATTCCTGAAGATAAACATAGAGCTTTATCTGAAAAAACAATGTTATTTAATAAGTTCTCATCTTCGTCTAGTTTTGACATGATTGTTTCACAAATTTCGACCCTCGTGTCAAAATCATCAAAAGTTCTTGCACCAAGTTGATTTTAAAACAACGGAATTTATTTTGTTCTTAAATTACTGTATTTTTAATTTCCAAATGCCAATTTTTTGAGCGATTTTTCGCAACGAACTGTGGGGATTGTTAATGAAACATTGTAAAACCTCCAAACTTCTTTCAATATTTGTTGAGGATTTTGGCCGACCAGATCTAGTTCTTTCTTTAATACTGCCAGTTTCGCCGAACCTCTTTACTATTTTCTAAGCAGTTGATAAAATAATTGCATTTCGACTTGGAATAAAATCATTAAATATCCATAACTTCTTAACGTTATTAATGCAATTCTTTTATTTAATTGAGCTATTTCGAACCATATCAAACTTAACGAAGACATCTAATCTATTAATCAAAGTCAACGTATCGCACTTGCCACCTGTGATACAAAAAAGTACCGAGAGTTAAAAAATTTAGATTTTAAAGCTTGGTTAAATTTTGTAAAATTTTGATTTTCAGTTGTTGATATATTGTTGATAAGATTAATGAGAATAGATGAATAAGATGAATCAATGTATTTAGAATTTCTCGTAGAATCCAAAAATGCATTAGTGAATGGGGTGTTCTATTTAAGATAATAAAGTGACAGTTGACAGACTTCTTGACGCATCCTATATATTTTTCATAAATTTAAAAACATTAAAAAAAATAAAAGAGAATTGACGTGTCCGAGCGTTTTTCAACCACATAATTCGTTTACCTGTAAAAGGTATTTTTATAGACTTTTTGGACGCACGGTATATTTATATAATATGTTAGACGTATTAAATTTCAACCGTTCACGTGTTGGGCACGTGAACTGATACACCCCGTACAGTTTTAGGGGAGAATACTGGACGCAGTTATTAATTAACCTCCGGGTCAAACTGCGCCAGCCGCCCCCTAAAATTACACGTAACGTTCATTTATTAATATTCTGTGTCTGTAACGCGGACCAATCGATGACATGGCTAATTTAAATGGATGATGATCATCTAGTCTACCGTTAAAATTAAGAGACGATTCATGATTATTAATATAGAACAAAAGTTTATTCATTGTAATAATATGAATATTGCTAAATTTCTGTACTTGTTAGAATATCTCTGAATATTAAGAGTTAGTTGGTTAAGTTATAAGATTTAATTCTTAAGTGCCGATTTATCCATGTTAGTGACTACAAATCTAGAAATAGCGTTAAAAAAATTGGGTGATCAGTCCAAAGTTCTGCGATGTAAAAATTTCAAATATAAAGGATAACATATTGTTCTGCCTCCCAAAGATATGCACCTGTATATTTTTGACAATTTAAAAATGCACTATAATTAGGAAGGTTCCAGTTTGAATTCAGGTAGTGAAACTTGGGCGCTAAGATACCAACTGCAATACTACAGAATCGCTTTTTATGTATTAGACATCTCGCATGCATTAAGTTGACATAATATGGTCTTAATAAAAATAATGTTCAATTGATTGAGATTTATTTCTTTGAAAGTATTTGGGTAAGATGTATCCGCAACTTTAACATTGAAAAGGTTTACAAAGGCTAATTTGGGGTTCTCTATTATTTACTATTTTCACAACGTATTTATCTACTCCAGTATAGGATGGTCATATTTATCAAAATGTTGATATTCAGTTAAACATTCTTATACTTATTAATATTCTTTCTTTTTTAATTTTTTTTAAACTGCACTGTTAAAGTATTTAATTCTTTTATTGCTTAAGCTTTACGCTTTATAATTTTAAAAATATTTAATAGTTTTAAACTTTAAAAGTTTACAGCTCTAATTTATTTGAAAAATATTTTATATTTGAACTAATATATATTTAAACAAAAAACTTTATTAAAATCAACGTTTAAACGTGTAAACGAGGGTATTAAAACCCGCTATATGAACCTTTTTGGTAAATACCCCAGCCAATTCAAGAGGCGTGAAAATATCTTCAGATAAAATAAATCGACACGAATACAATCTACTGCAACCCTATCTTAAATCAAAAAGGACGCATTTGTGTAAAATTACTTTTGAATTATAATTTTTCTTAGATCTTTTAAGTGCTAAAAATTTTACTCTACAAAATTATTATAGAAAACATGTTTAAAGCCCTGACAAACCACAACTAGTTTCCCACTAGCTAAGAAAATTCCTTTATTGTACAACATTATTAAAAATTTGTATATACATTCTGATACATGTCTCCGTTTTTTTTCCTTTCTATGTTTAATTTTAAAATGTCTAATCAGTACATAATTATTAAATAAATAATTCATGGATTCACTCATTAACAGATGATTTCGGAAGACCATCGAGTTTCCCAGTACACATAATTCTGTTACGGAATTTTAACAAATCTGATAGCCAAGATAAAACAATTCGATCATTGGTGTAACTCCGTTGTTGGTTTTTTATTTTAAACATTCCGCATATTTACGTACCTCTAATAACGCTTGTCTGACCTCTACCACTGGTCCCGCTTCTTTTGGCTTGGACCCTTGAACAAGAATCTCGAATTGGCCTCGAAAAGTTTAAAGTTATCCTTATATATAACTAAAAGGAGTCCTGCCAACTATTTAGCTTTAAGCTTTTGACTTGAAATATCGATGGTTATCTTAGTTTAATTAGCTGGTTTCAAACGAGTTCCAAAAAAAACATTAGGTATAAGGAGAGTTTGAGAGAGAATCCCTAAGATCCTCATACATATTTAACAAGATCAAGTCTCTTTGAGATATATCCTCCTGGAAATGGACGTTGGTGAAAATGTGGCCTGCATAACTAAGCGCCTGTATAGTTGGCTACGCGATCATCCTTTTCACGTTTGCCTCGGAGACGCCCTTTAACGCAAAGAATAAGATTAGGAGGCATGATGTTCTGATGGCGAGCCTGTTTTCGTACTACTTATTTATATTCATCTTTATCCGAGTTAAAACTCTTTCGTAAAATGGTACTCCAAATAGAAGCAATGTGGAAATCATACACTCTTTTCTCACAAGATATTGCCAATTTCTATTGTGAGGAGTATAAACATCTGTCCGGCCTGCATCCAAAATTATTATACTCGTTTAGAATAAGATAAGGCGGACAAGATGACGTGGAAAAGTGTACACACCATCTTTAAGTAATAGACTTATGAATTTGTTAAGATACATGTACGGTATTGCGTGTCCCATAAAAAATTCTATTAATCAATTAAAACGAATTAACATAAAATTGTTAATTTAAACAAATATATATTATATGTATATTTGTTCTAATAAAGTCGAAATTATACCCATTTGTAGTTACGTCATCTAGGTGAGAAAAAACGTATGGCGATATTTTTGCCAATCAATATTAGGTTAGAAACTTTACCAACGCCTTCAGAAATTAATAGTCTGCTATGTATTTTTATACGTTCAGAAATTAACAAGTGATTTATTTTAGCAGCATATTATTATATTTTTTTATTCGTGTATATACTTTCATACCCAAAAAATAAAAAAAAATCTTGTAGTATTTATTGTATTATTAACAAACTTAACAATTAACAAATATTATTATAATTAATCATAAATAATGGGACATAAACAACAAGTCTGAAACGGAATTGAACTTCAAATTGAGAATGTGATAAAGCGAGCCGCAGATGCAACAAAATTGAGCACAACAACGATCGCAAATATAAAGAAGAATGGGATCAGATCAGGATTACGCTGCACATATATTTTCCAAGCAAAAGACCGCAAAAACCAAATCTACAACATATTTGAAAAGTAGAATTGAGCACGAGCAGTAGACGTAACAAAACCGAGCTTACAAAAATTGTGAATAATGGTATAAAATTATTTTTACTCACTGGGAAAAATTTAAATACTGACAATTTAATTTACTTGTTCATGAAAAAAATGCTGCTTGAAGGAATATGTTAACACATTAAAATGAAAATATCATTCCAAAAAATTAAACATACAAACTCAAAAAAAACACGCCATATTGCATTACCAAGTTAATGAAATTGCAACGATATGATTGAATACTTAAACGACGATCATAAAATAAAATTTGCTAGAACAAAAAAAGCTTAATTAATCTCGTCAGTATTGTCAGAGTCAGAACTGAAATCAGAGATATTGTCTTCGTCATCGTCGTCTTCGTCAGTCGGAATCACAAGTAGCAGAATGTCATCACAAATGCACAAAACAAGTGTGTGATGCAGAAAGGCATCACACACTTGTATTGCCTCCCAAGCCTTTTCAATTACCTTTTCTGTATGAAAAACATATTTTTGCCAATGATCTATAGAAATTTCGTTTATTACCCTTTCCCATGTAGTCAGAACTTCTGAAGGTGACCCCTTAAAATTGGAAATATATTGATCATATTTTCGTTTACATTCGACCATACCATTTCAATTGCATTAAATTGGCAATGATATGGTGGCAGTCGCAAAATTTTGTGTCCTAAAGGTTTAACATATTCATCAAGGAAATACTTTTTTTCACTAGGGCAGTTTCTGCGTGCAATACTCCATATCAAGCTCACTCCAAAGCAAAAACAAACTGCCGAAAAAACTGAAAAGGATATAAAGGAAGCTATAGTTCCAAAAGATCTTCGAATTGCCGTAAAAAATACTAAAAAAATAAAAGATAGTAGTATTCTTATTCAATGCTGCAATAAGGAACATGTTGACATTCTAAAAAAAGAAGCAGAATCCAAATTAAAGAACTATGAAGTACAAGTAACAAAATTAAGGCTACCGAGGTTCAAAATAATAGGATGTACCACCAATCTTAGCGAAAAGGAGATAGAGAACTCTATAAGAAAGCAAAACAATTTTATTACCGAGCAAAATAAACTTAAAATAACATATAATAAAAAAGCTAGAAATGACAAAGGTAAATCCATAGTTTTTGGTGAATGTGACCCCATTTTATTTAGTAAACTGATATATGAAAAGAAAATTTTCTTTGGTTGGCAAAGGTATCCAGTATACGAGGATTTGAGTATACAGCGATGTTTTAAGTGTCAACAATTTTACCACAAAATTGAAAATTGTCCTAATGAAGCTGTATGTGAATTTTGCTCCAACAAACATGATGTATCTGAATGTCCGAAATTACAAAAAAAATGCGTCAACTGCATTTCAGCAAACATGAAATACAAAAGTAATTACAACACAGTTCATGAAGCAAACAACCCAGAATGTCCATCTTATCAGTACCAGTTGAATCTTCTGCGAACGAAAATAGATTATCATGGGTAATCTTAATGGTATGTGAACAACCTGAAATAGTACTATTACAAAACCTAGAAGTTCTGGATAATGTATTGCATCAGGAGACTGTCGACAGTGAATCAATTACAAGTAAAATTAATCTCAATAATATTTTTTTTAATATTTTACATTTTAATATTAGATCTATACATAAGAATTTTAATGAACTAGTAGCATACTTGCAAGCTTATGAGTTAAATTTTAGCGATATAATTGTTTTGGGAGAATCTTTTGAAAGTTATGACAATCAATATAATATTGACGGCTATAAGATGTTTTATAATGGAGCAAAATATAATAGAAATGATGGTGTTGTCATTTTTGTAAAATCCGATATAACTTTTGATATTAATCACGTTTTACTTAAAAATTCAAATGTTACACTGAGTCAGATCAATCTAAAAAAAGATGCCACTACTATCAGCGTGATTTGCACTTACAGAACCCCTAATACAGATAAACGCCTTTTTTTGAATGACCTTGGAATTTATTTACAAGAATGTAAAAAAGTGAATTTAATATTTTTTTGGGTGATATTAACATAAATATTTTAAACAAGGATGATGACTGCGTAAACTCATATCTTTCCCTTTTAAATCATTTCGGCTTTTTATCATGTGTAAACTCTCCGACAAGAATTACCCCAGAAACAAGTACATGTCTTGATCACATTTTCTTTAACAAAAAAAATAATAATACGATGCAGGTCAACTCATATTTACTACATGCTGATGTGACAGATCACTATCCCGTTATGTTAAACATATCTAAAAAAAATTTTAATTGCAATAAAAATAAACATATAATTAAAAAAATAAATAGACTAAATGAACAAATTTTCTATAATCTTTTACAAGAAGAAAACTGGAACACTGTCCTATCTGAAACGGATTCAGCCAGAGCAACAGATAGTTTTTATAAAATTTTAGTAACCTATCGCGACCAGGCCAGTTACACAAAGACGATTCACATAAAAGAATATGAAAAACGTAAACCTTGGATAACCAATGGTATAATAACCAGTATAAAGAAAAGAGACAAAATGAAAAAACTACTTTTGCAAACTTTTAATGAAAATGATAATCTGATTTACAAAAATTATAGAAATAACCTAAATAAACTAATAAATAAAACTAAACACACATATTATAAAACGGAAATTGAAAATGCTGGCAGTAATCTTAAAAGAGTTTACAAATTAATAACAGAAGCGACTAATGGTCAGTCAAAAATTTAAAAAAACATACTTCCCATTGTAAATAATAAAACTAACATCCCCTTTACGAATATCAAGAGTTTGGCCGATTATTGTAACAATTACTTTACTAACATTGGACTGGAAATGTATAACAAAATTAAAACTAGCCAGAATGAAATAGATGTAAATACAGCCTTGTTGAATTCATTTTATTTAAGTCCAGTTGATAATAATGATATAATTAAACAGATTAACAATCTTAAGAACAATAGCTCTCCAGGGATAGATAACTTTACCTCTTCTTTAATAAAAAAGACACATTTATTTTTAGTTCGCCCCCTCGCCCATATTATTAATTTAATATTCACTACGGGAAAAGTCCCTGAACAATTTAAAATATCAATTGTGTCACCTATTTTTAAATCCGGAGAAAAAAGTAATATAAATAATTATCGACCAATCAGTGTAATAAATAATTTTGCTAAAGTTTTTGAGAAGTGCCTGAAAGATAGGTTAATGACATTTTTGCAAAGTAAAAACTTAATATCGAAACGACAATACGGTTTTCTTAGTGGGTCAAGTACAACAGATGCCCTATATCAACTTACTAAACAAATAACAGATAAACTGGAAAAGAACAAGAAATGTATTACAGTATTCCTGGATTTGGCAAAGGCCTTTGATGCTGTGCCCTATGATCTTCTCTTGGATGTTTTATCTTCAAATGGAGTTAGGGGCCCAGTATTGGAGGTTTTTCAAAGTTATTTAACTGGAAGGCAGCAATATTTAAAAATTGAGGATACATTAAGTGAACCATTAGAAATAAAAATAGGAATACCTCAGGGAACCGTGTTAGGACCTTTACTGTTCATTACATATATTAACTCACTAACAGAATTAAAAATTAAAGATGGTGCTGTTATATCATACGCAGATGATACGGCAATAATTTTCTCTGGAACAACATGGGAAAATGTGAAAGACAGTGCAATAATCGGAATACGTAAGATAAAAAACTGGCTAGACACTTTTAAATTATCACTTAACATATCAAAAACTCACTATATTGCATTTTCATTAACTGAAGCAAACCGCCCATCATTTAATTCTCTTGATATAGAAAACAATACACAACAGGATAATATTATTAAAGAAGTTTACTTCACTAAATATTTGGGTGTTACTATTGATAAGCATCTAAAATGGAATCACCACATTTTAAATCTAACCAAAAATATTCGAAAACTCTTACACAAATTTTACATTCTAAAACAAATCTTAAGCCGGAAATTGTTGGTTGCAGTTTATAGGGCATTGGTTGAGTCATTGATTAGATACGGTATTGTTGCATGGGGTGGACTGTACCAAACTTCTTTAAAACCCTTAAATGTGGTACAAAATTATATTTTAAAAATCATGTTTGGGAAAAATAAACTATATTCAACCAATTTATTGTACTCATGTGATATTTTTGATGTCCGATCACTTTATGTTTTGGAAGTTTGTTGCTTTGTTCATAAAAATCCTGAACTAAATATTGCTGTAACACATACCTTTAATACTCGCAATAAGATGAATGAACACTTAAAAACTCCCAAAAGTAATACAAATTTAAATAAGCGTTTTATAAATTATTTTGCACCAAAAATATTTAATTTAGTTCCAAAAGATATAAGAAAAATAGCGAATAAAAAAAAATTTAAGAAATCTTGCAGACATTATATTTATACAAATAATAAAAAAGTTAAAGAACTATTTAACAGCAGTTAAAATTATAAATTGGAATTTATATAGGTTAGGTTTAAGTAACCGAATATGTAGTTTAGGTTTTAAGTGAATATAAATTAGCATCAGATGGATTTATTGATATTTTGTAATATAAAAAATCTTGTTAACAGGCTCATTCAGGTTTTAAGTTACCTAGGTGCCTATGAGTATATTCCTACATTCCTACATTCATGTAATTTATATTATTATGTATTGATGTATGAATAAATAAATAAAAAATATTTTATCTTTCATGGCTTTTTCTGGAAAGCCAATATTCTTTTTCTTCAACCATTCTGCCAGTCTCTGCTTTGTTCAAGATTTTCTCGGAATTTCTTCTAATAAACCAGAATGGTAACTTGCATTGTCTATGATTATAAATGACTTTGGGGGAAGATTTGGAACCAGCTGAGTTTTAAACCAGTTTTCGAAGTTTTTCCTGTTCATATTGTCATGATAATCTCCCGTCTTTAATCCACTCTTGAATCTCCGTGGTTCGGAACTTCTTTGGTTCCGACGTAGACCACGATATAACGATGACCTTAAAAATAAAAGATAATTCAATTCTCTTCTTTTAGAAATCATTCTTCCAGAACATAAATTTAATATAATTAATAAGTTATGTTCCATGCACATACGAGTAGTGTATGGAGCTAAATTCTCTCATATTATCCTAGAGAGAAATTATATGAAACTATGAAACAGATGAAATTATGAAGTTAGAGGGCCTTTACAAGGGCAATAGTTTTTATTCAAAAAAAAATCTAAAAAGATAACCAGATAATTTTTACCTTTACTGTTTTTCCTTGAATCCGTGTGCTTGGTGTCATCTTGACAGCTACTATGAAATGATCCCTTGCTAAAAATTCACGTCTCGTCAATGAAAACTAAAGTAAAACCTTCCGGACCTACATTTCTATTTTTGATATACTTCCTTAAAAAATTGATTCTTTTATGAACAATACTTGGCAAGTCCATCAAATATTTTTTGTTATTTGATTTTTTCCACTTGAAGCCTTTACTATTGATCCATCTTCTTAAGGAGTCAATGGAAAACTCAAAATATTCAATTTCTTCCCTGAACTTTTCTCTTATTGTTGCCAATATTACATATTCTTTTCTGGCGTATATAGAATATATTGTGTTCCGAATTCTATGTTTCAAATATGTTGTAATTTTGGTTTTGGCTGTCTTTTGCTTGGAAGATATACGGGCTGCGTAATCCTGATCTGATTTTATCCCATTCTTCTTTATATTTGCGATCGTTGTTGTGCTCAATTTTGTTGCATCTGCGGCTCGCTGTATCACATTCTCAATTTGAAGTACAATTCCGTTTCGGACTTGTTCCTTTTCCAGTTGAAAAAAAGCTAATATATCTAAAATCATCAGCTGCGATTATTCATTATACCTATTAGATCTTTTTTTAGGCATTTTCTAACACTTTTCGAAATAACTTTCAAGAACAAGTTGACAAACCAATATTTTTGATTGACAGTGACGGATATTTCACAAAACCTAGTATATAAAAGATGAATAATCATTAGACACCAATTTTTTTCAAAAGTTTGTTGTCGCCGCTGTTTGGAATATGCTAAACAAAGATAAACAAAAATGACGTCATTACAAATGGGTATAATTTCGACTTTATAATTGTATATAGAGTTATTAACTTTTTTTGCATCGTTAGTAAATGTTAAAATGTTATAAAGTCGCCAATTGGCGGCATTTGGATACCTCTCTGTATACGACGTTCCCTTTTATATAATTCTCATTTCATTCAATCCAGCTCATTTTCCAACTAGGTCTTTCAAATCCATGAAATGAAACCCCAAACATTCCGAAAAGGAAACCCTTGGCAAGTCCAGATTTAAGGTAAAGAAAGGAAGTTAAGCAGGGATTTTTATTAAGAGGCAACTATTTGAACAAATTTTGCAGAGATAATTTATTTTGGATACCTAAAAAAACGCCTGCTTTTTACCTCCTTTTTATTGTCACATAGGTTGCCACCGGCATTTTATATTATTTGTCAGGTTCTTTGACAGTTTCAAGCAGGTTCTTTGACAAGTCGTGACAAAAATAAATTATGTCTGGCGGCAACTATAAATTTTCCCTGTTAATTTTTAGTGTAGTAAAACATTTTACATTTGATAATATATTAGTTACTTTAAAATGTTTTAATATAACAGAAAAGAAGCGAACCCGCGAAGTTGACAAAATTGATAATTTTGTAATCTCTGGAAATCAAGAGAAAAGCGTTAGGCTTACAAAAATTTAAAAAAGGTTGTAAAAGTGTTGCTGTTGATTCTTTTTAAACACAAGTTTAAAACTTGAATTTTTATAAATGATTTGTATGCTATTATTTTTTATTACATCATTTTCACATTAACAGCAAGATTTTTATCTAAGAAAAACTGGAAAATAATGGTAATTATAATAAGCAGCATCTTTTCTTTTCTTCGGACTGTTTAGTTATTTTTTTTGTTCCTACATATTTTAATAATAGACAAACAGCGAAATGCTCTTTTGTTAAAATGTTTAAATGCAAACTAAATTTTTATGTTGTGTAGCATAAAAAATAAACAATTAAAGATAAATGCATATTGTCTTATAACGATATAAAAATTTGCATTAAAAATAGAGAGAAAGATATTAAAAATATGTTTAGCTATTAATGTAGTGGAAGATTCATTTTTACATCATAGTGAATAAATCACAAAACTGTATTAATAATGGCACTGTCTTCACCATAATTTGAATAACCCTTATCTGAAATAATAAGAGCAACTGATTTTTACTAGAACGTTAGTAAATAATATTACTAGATGTTTTAAGTAATATCAGGATTTAGCTTTGCCACAAAATAGGAGCATTGTTTCATTTTGTCTTTTCTTAAAGCTTACAGAGTGTAAAGGATTATTTGAATGGATGCAAAAAATGTGCTACGCTACTGCTTCTCAGTTCTCCGTTTTTCAATGCAATAATAAAATCCTGATTACCAGATTTATCGAGTTATTTCATAATGCCGCAATTATAAAGCAGAGAACATGCTGGTCCGCTTCAACTTTTAACAAGAGGTAAATTTGTTTTTCGGTAGGATAATGAAAGTTTTATTCATTGATGCAAATTTTCATTATTTGTTAAAGTAAAAAAATACTAATAGGATTTATGAACGTCCAGAGAAATATATTTCAAACTTCCATTGTTATACGAAGTTTAGTTAAGCTCAGCGGGGGTGCAATGAGCTTCCCCCATGTTGATCGAGAGAAAGTTTTGTAGCGGTGAGAACCGACTATGTCAAGTACAGGTGTTCAGTTATTGTACTGAAAAGCGGTCGCTAAAGGGCCAGTCTTTTAAAAAGTAACTTTCAAAAGCGAATCGGTCGGGATGTGTTTTTATAAAGAAAAAATAACTTAGTGTTAAAAATAAAATGTACTTCTTATTTACTATTATTTACAAACATCATCTGGTTACTTCATTTACTCCCCTAAAAGAAAATAGATACAATACAGCACCTGTTATTCCAAGAAAATTTTCACATACTTTCACCCCTGGCAAAACATTTCCTCCCTCCTAAAATACATTTAGACATGTGGTTATATCCCCAAGATATGATGTATGTGATAAATATTGCTTTGTATATTTAGCAGTTATTGGGGTTGCTGGTGATATAAGGTTTTTATTGCTTTATGCATTCTAAAAGTATGTAATATGTATGAAACTAATATACATATATATACTTTTTTTGTACATTCTTAGTACTTTATCGTTCGGAGAAAGATTGAAGATAAAAGAAATATTTATTTATATTCAATACACTATACCAAGGTCCAAGGGGTATATTGACAAACTAAAGAGTTTTTTTTTTAAATTACAATATTTCATATTTGAAATTTGTGCTGCGGGTTCCCGAGGAATTTAATTTCATTTTTTTTTAAGTCTTGGTAAGTCCTATCTTACTAACTATTTAAAATAAATACCCGCAGTTTACCTGAAGTACCGATTAGGAAGGTGAATGATATAATACTGCAAGAAATAAATTATTCAACATCCAGAAACTGCCGTACATTTAATGCATAATTACTGACCATGCTGAAATATAGAATTTTTTACGAGGCAAGATTGGTAGTTAACTTCTCTGACAAACTAGCTTGACCGAGTTATAGGATGAAGTAAAGTTACCATAATAAAATTATCATGTAAATATACACTTTTATAGACAAGTATATGGGTACAAGAAATATTTTTAATTTTCATATTATTTAAATTAATATTTTCTGGGTGAGTGCATTCGTACACGAAGACGACATGAATGGCATTCTTGTTCGACAGGTCTAAGATTTTTTTTGCTCTTATATAGAGGTACCAAATCCAATTTAAATAATTTAAACAAAATAATTTTTAATGCAGACTGTACGCAACGTATTTTTTTAATTCACCGGCAGCTTAATTTTGATAAACTCGCAGTAAAACTATTCAAATTAGATACCTGTTATTTGTCAATAATTAAACCATTAAATAGAATGTTCTAAAATGTGTGTGAAAATTATAGACATATTAGGGTATAATCGTTTTAATATTATTATTTTCTTCCTTCTACTATCAAATAATAATATTCTGTTCAGTATTAACAGAAGAATATAATAGAAGGTGCCCGTTACCTCTTGTTCAAGGGCTGCGAAATCACTTAAGATCCAGTTAAAGATCGGCCAATAACATGCTTACCCACTCTTTATAAATTAATAATATCTCGCATTACAGAACGTAATTACAAACGTTGTAAATGAAGTAGCATCCTAGCGGCTCAACAGGATATACCAGAGGTGCACTGAAGTGTAAAAAAAAGCTAATAATCGACTTATGACTGTAGTTTGCAATCTGGGATTTAACCATAAGAGAAACTTTTATGCAGCTATTGACTACCGAAAAGCTTTTGATGCAGTTCCACATAAACGGCTTATCAATGAACATGAGTGGTACAAAATAGATACATAGATAATTTCCTTTTTAGAATTTACTATGGTATCTTGGGGAACATCAATAACTGCAGGTCTCTAACGGTAACTGCATTGAAACTAATATAATTCCTGTTCGAAAAGATATGTTCCAGGGAGATTCCACCTTGATTCTGCCTTGCCATGAACCCACTCTCTAGCCTACTCAATGCAACTAGGTACCGGTTTGGCCTAAAAAAGAATAATAGAGAACTAACAAGAGTAAACCATCTACAGTACTACATCTAAACATTCTTGCGGAAATACGAAATCAGCTGGAACAGATGCTTAAGATAGTGGAAAAATTATCTGAAAATATATGAATACACCTTTGAACTGGAAATACCGGCCTGTGGACATTAAATTATTTAATTATTGGGTAAACTACAACCAGTGAGCGAACTCTCTATCTCGATAGAAATAAATTTTTCTTTTTATTATAGAAAAAATTTATAATCCCTACTCTCAATCTCAACTGGTTTCGATCGAGTAGAGTTCGGGTTGCCGTCGGCAGACTTCGGAATAGAAATATAGAAAGAGAGGACCATACACTGTTGCTTTTACTTTCGTCTCCTTTTAGTTTATTGAAAGTTGTAAGAAAATATTAGTAGATTTAAAAATCAATAAATTCTTTTACCTTAACTACGTTTTTTTCACGTTTAAAAGGATCATTAAGTTTATAAGAGTATGTATGCCTTCAAAATTGGGAAATTCCCAACGAGTCCACCGAAGGGAATAAAATGAGTTTTATTATTCTATATAAATTTTAGAAATACCCTATATATAATCGTCTTGTTCCTATTCTTAATTCAATCATTTATTCTTAATAATAATATTAAAATATAAAATTTAATAGTAAATAATAGACACTAAAATATAATAGATATGAAGCTATAATAAATATACACTGGGAAAGACATAGGGTAAAATAAGGAGAATCCATCATAAAGTTCGCCGACTGATTCAGACCATTCGTAAGAAAATATTTTTTAAAAACCAATAACAAAACTATAAACAATCTTTATCATTCGTAAAACGTAAACATCGGATGAAAACAGAAAAAATAACCTAAAAAATTGTTAATGTCTAATAACATTTGCGCAATTGACATTTTTGGCTGTGATAAATCCCATTAGCCATGAAAAAAGGCTAATAATAGGCTAATCTTTTGTTGTCTATTTCTATGTTTATCGAGTCAGAGTTCCGCTGCAGGTGACTTTCAGATAGATAACGGTCAGATAAGTAATGCTATGTACGAAGAAGAATCTTACAAATTTCTAGGAATTAAGGAGGCGAAAAGAATAAACCATAGAAGAATAACTATCAAGAATGAGCTGACTGCCAAGTTCACTACAACAATGCGATGACTCTTTAAAATAAGTCTTAATAGCACAAACTTATTCTAGCTATTAATGCATATGAAGTTAGTTCACTAGCTTACTCCTTTGGTATTATAAGATGGACTAAAATGGAAAAAAGAGAATGGAAAAGAGAAAATGGAAGCAAAGAAAGGCTAAAACACTCCTGACAAAAGCCAATAAGCATCATCCGTGCAGTGTCGTAGAGCAAATTTTGCTACCTCGACATATTGGAAGAAGAGCAACAGCCAACATAAAAAAGCAACTGACTCAGTAAATTAGCAATGTGCGTTCCTTTTTCTTAAAAAAGACGGGAACATCGGTCCTTTATGATGCCGTATGTCAAGCAGATGACTCAACACCACATAAACTCCAGAAGCTTGAAATACTTATGCGTCATAGCACCGAACAAGAAAAAAGCAAGCTTGAGTGGCAAAACCACTTGGAAGACATTTTCACGAGGTTCAACAAGAATATTCCGACAGATGATCAGCAGCCAAGGTTTCATATTGAAACTATAAACCGGAACTAGTTCTTAAAAATGAGAATCGTCAAAAACTTAGAACATTAAAAGGCTAGAATTAGCCTTGCCATGAATGTATGAGCAGTTTGATTTCTTGCAACATCTCTGATGCAGTAATGTCAAGTGTTTATGGGGAAATGGTCAAGAAACACCATAATATCTTCAAAATTGCTCACTTATTTTGAAAGGGACAAAGCAATACTAAGCAATAAAATTGGAAGCGTTTTTTTTAAATAAAATATAATAAGATACTCTATAAAGAAATCAAAATTCAAAGTTAAATGAATGCAGATAACGTATATTAGAGAAAAAGGCAACAACTTCGCAATTCCGCTCGATTGCATTGTGGATTCCACCGACGCAAGGAATCTTTACTAGTGACATCGTCTAAAAATATTTACATGATAAATATTTATTAACAACAGATTATGCTTTCAATTATAAACAATATTAGCATTTATGAACTCTTTATGCGCTTTTTTAATGAAGTTCATTAAAGTAAACGTACTAATAAAAAGCATTTTACTGGAAATTGAATATCTTATAAATCTTACAGATTTGTTAATAAGTTTTTATTTAGGTTTATTTCTACGATCCTCTATTCGATGTTTATGATGATGGTTCTCTCTTGATATGCTGTTATGACAGTAGTTTGAATCGCATTTTTTCCCATAGTGAGTCACAAATATCACAAGTTTTTATCACCATAACAGTTCACAAAATCATTAATCTTTATAGATTAGCGTAAGGCTTTCGATACCGTTCCACACACTTGGCTGCTTAGGGTCCTTGAGATTTATAAAGTCACTCCACCGCTTATCAATTTATTAAAACATATGATGTGTTTCTGGACCACACAGTTGAATTTTAACTGCAGAAATGAAACTTTGGAGATTGAGCCTATGAAAATACAACAAGGTCTTTTCCAGGGAGATTCCCTGAGTCCCCTCTGGTTTTGTCTGGCTCTGACTCCCCTCTCCCATATGCTTAATCAAAGTCAACATGGATTTACCGTTAAAGATAACAGGGAAAACCTATATAATATTACACATCTAATGTAAGTACATGGATGATATCAAAATCTATGCTGCGACATAGAATAGATAACCACATAATTTCCTTTTTAGAATTAGCTATGGCATTATGCAAAGAAAGGCTAGAATACTTCTATCGAAAGCCAATTAGCATTATCCACGTGGTACCGTAGAACGAACTACGCTTCCTCAACATATGGGAGGAAGAGTAATGGCAGACATAGAGAAGCAACTAGCTCAGCAAGTTAGTAACTTACGATCCTTTTTCTTAAGGAAGGCTGAAACATCAAATATTCATCGTGCCGTATGTGAAGCAGACGACTCAACATCACTTAAGTCACAGGAGCTAGAGCTACCCATACACCATAGCACCGAAGAAGAAAAAATACAAGCTTGGATGGAAAACCACTACATGGAAGCATGTTTACGAGGTTCAGCAGGAGTATGTTGATATAGCGGCGTCGAACTCTTTATGCTGGTGTTGGTTTATGTTGGTTGACTTCGGGACAGCTGTTCCCTGAAACTGAATGGTTTCTTGTGGCTATCTAAGATGAAGTAAAACCAACAAGAAATTACTTAAAGTTTATCGTAGGTTACCCGACGGTACAAAGTGACAGATGTAGGTATGAATTTGAGACAACGGAGTCTATTAAGCATGTAATCGGTGGATGTCAAACTTTTGTACCAACGGAATATAAAGATTGGCATGATTTAGTTGCAAAAATACTGCGTCAAGAGCTCGCAGAAAAACTAAACCTTTTATCGGCAGCCAAGGTACCATACTATAACTATAAACCAGAACCAGTTCTTGAAAATGGGCAACATAAATTGTATTGGGATGGCACTCTACTTTCAGACCAAAAAGTAAGTAACAATGGGCCTGACCTAATACTAATCAATAACATTTCTAGAAAGACATTGATGTAGCTATTCCTAATATAGCTATATAATGGAAACTATTTCACCAACTCAAACATCAACTAGTTTAAAAAACACATCGATTGCCGTTTGACATGATAATCCTATAATAATAATAATAATAATAATAATAATAATAATAATAATAATAATAATAATAATAATAATAATAATAATAATAATAATAATAATAATAATAATAATAATAATAATAATAATAATAATAATAATAATAATAATAATAATAATAATAATAATAATAATAATAATAATAATAATAATAATAATAATAATAATAATAATAATAATAATAATAATAATAATAATAATAATAATAATAATAATAATAATAATAATAATAATAATAATAATAATAATAATAATAATAATAATAATAATAATAATAATAATAATAATAATAATAATAATAATAATAATAATAATAATAAATAATAATAATAATAATTTCCCCGTGGGGGGCCGGGGTAGAATAGCCTCCTGGTACGTTCTGCCTGTCGTAAAAGACGACTAAAAGAACAACCTGGACCTCCATTTCCTTGGTGTTACACCCATGAAAATGGAGACACGAAGCGGAAGATGCCTCGGAGAAAGATCGCTGCCTGGGGATCGCCAGGGCATGTCTGGAGCCGGCGCTGGACATGACAGTATGCGGACCGTCGGTGGCAGGGAGTTAAGGAGGCGGCAACCTGTCATTCAAGAAACTACACCTCCTCCTCTTTAACAACAAAACGACCAGGAGGGCCCAACACCATCACGAGCCCACCTCGCTGAAGGTGCTGCGCAGGAAATTCAGCCAGCGCTCACCCAGGCGGGACTACAAAGACAGCGCATGAAATGGACATCTGCGATGAATGAAACCGTCATGCGCAGCTTTTATAAAGTGACCAACCTGGGACGAGAAATGATCGGCTACAGACAACCTTTACATGCCGAATTTAGGAAAATCTATCCACATCTCCAAGTTACCGAACAGAGAGTAGCAGACCAGTATCGGGTAATAATGCGTAATCACCTAATTCCAGAGACAAGACTCAATACCGTTAAAGAAGAAATACAAGCGCAAACTAACAATGAACAACACCCCGCTAACAATGAACCAGCTGAGCATGCCATAACCACCCAGAGCATCACACAAAGGAGCAACCCTGTTGTCGACAGTCCCAAAGTGCACATTAAAGTCACCCGCCACCAGCATGCTCCTCGCCACACCCAATTTATTAAGTTTCCCTTCCAAAGCCCGCAAAAAAGTGTCAAAATTTCCCGAGGGAGATCTATAAATAGTCAAAACATATAAATTAAAACATTCTATAAAAATCACAGAGTATTCCAAACACAAATCAATGTTAGGTGCTAGGTTAAAATTACGAATCACAAAAGATGAATGTGCATTTTTTACAAATATAGCTGTACCTCCACCTATGTGACGCTGCCTAGTTGAAAATGCCACTAATGTAAAACCTTCTATTTGTATGGCTTCTAATTCTATTGATGACATCCAATGCTCAGTAATACATAAGATGTCAATATTTTTGTCATTGATAAAAGCTTCTAATTGCAGATATTTATTACGCAGAGACCTTATATTTATATGGAACACCCTGAGGAGTGTGTCCGAATTAGAAATATTCCTTACTGGCTCTATAGCTTCAGGTTCTATATTTGTGCCAGGAATTGGCGCTGAACATTCTGAAAATGGTTCACCAGAATACCTCTAGGCCATAGATCTGGCACCATATAAAGTTCCTTGTCATGACTTGGTACAGCAAGTCGAAAAGAGCTCTTGAATTTGTCGTTTTGGTCTTCATTTTTAGGCATGATGACCCTGATAGTCCCTTACTTTCCAAGTACTGCACCAGAGTCTCACTCAGCACATCAGGGGCCAGACCAGAGACGAAGAGAAAACTCATGGTTGAAGCCACCTTAAGGATTGAAGAGCTTTCATTTTTCCCATGTAGTGGTTCGGAACGGTTATTTCTTATTACACTTTGACGATTATTTTTCTTTTTATAAGTTTTTGCTTCCCATTTGTTTTTGTTTACATCATTCTCGTCGTTAAACACGTCATCATCGACAACTGTGACAGTTGACGCATTTGGTGCACTAAAACTACTGGGTAGATTTTCAGGTTTTAGTGCTTGAAGATTAGAAAGCGAACTTTTGGAAAGCTTCTTATTGCTCTTCCTCCGTGCGTTGTTTCTCGCTGGCAACACTGGGCTACGTTCGGCGGCTGGCTGATCGTAATCAAGGCCGGCAGAAACTGACGTCTGCGGAGCAATGACGTTTAACGCCGGCGCTGATACAGGGCTGTCAGAAACAGCTGATGATGATGATGCATTATTTTGGATATTTACATTATTGGAATTAAGTTTTAGTTTTTCCTCAAGAAAAGTTATTTTTTCTCTGAGTAGTTGATTATTTTCTTCTAGAATCCTATTCTTACTTTGAAGCTCCTCGACCAAAATGCAAAAAACGTCAGTTTGGGAAGGATCTGCTTTTAAGGTTATCTGGTCAGGTACCTCTGCTTCGTGGATACAAATAGCACTTTTCAACCCCGCGGCCTGCCTCAGACATGCTGGATGAAACACTAACGAACATTTCTTGCACTTTAACTCACTTTTTACGTCTCTATTGCAATGAAAACAAACTTTTTTCGATTTTTTAAGAGCGACGTCAGAGTTGAACTTTTCAGTCGCCGCCATCTTTTAAAGCTATCTTTCAAGACTAGTAATAACCGAAAACGTGACAATCTTCGTTTTGAAAAGGCCGAAAAACAATTTTATAGAGAGCTAAATTCAAAATCACATCACCCAGATAAACAATACCCCACGAAAGAACAAATTCAAGATTTTTGGGCCAAACACCTTGCAACTCAAACAACATGCAATATCAACGCAAGCTGGGTTACTGAAGAGAAACAAAACAGTAATAAATATAACCAGATGGAACATCGACCATTCACTATCGAGCAAGTCAACCAGATTATCCAAAAACTGCATAATTGGAAAACACCTGGCTTAGATGGAGTTCATAACTTTTGGCTAAAGAAACTACGGAGTGTGCATCCTAAACTCTCAGAAATAATTAACCACGTTATTCTTAACCCACAGGAAATGCCAGCGTTCCTAACGCAAGGAATAACCTATCTACTGCCTAAAGACCAGAACAACACACAAGATCCGTCTAAGTACCGACCGGTAACGTGCCTACCTACTTTGTATAAAATTATCACTTCATGTTTAACACAGCGCATTTATCAACACTGTGAGTAAAACAACATCATAGCCGCACAACAAAAAGGATGCGCTAAAGGGTCTATGGGCTGTAAAGAACAACTTATTATCGACTCTGTCATCAACAACCAGGCATATCACAACAAGAGAAATATTTTTACTGCCTACGTCGATTATAAGAAAGCCTTCGACTCAGTACCACACGAATGGCTTATAAACATATTAAAAGTGTATAAAGTTGATGGTAATACTTTGTCTTTTCTAGAGAGCGCTATGACAAGTTGGAGAACAACGATCCAGCTCGAAGTACAGGGTAAAAGCGCAGTTCCAATTCGAACAGGAATCTTCCAAGGGGACTCACTGAGCCCATTATGGTTCTGCCTTGCTATGAATCCTCTTTCGAACCGTCTTAACTCTACCAACTATGGGTTTAGCATCCGAGATAATAACACCGAGATTGCAAAGTTAAATCACTTACTGTATATGGATGATTTAAAAATAATGGCTGTAACTAGGAACCAACTAAACCAAATGCTGCATATAGTAGAAGAGTTCTCCAACGACATCGGCATGCAATTTGGACTAGATATATGCCGTACTCTTAATATAATCCGAGGAAAAATTCAGCCAGGAGAATATCAGATGCAGAATTTCCAGACCATCGAGGCCATGGGCGAACACGAAATTTACAAATACTTGGGGATGAAACAATCACAAACGATTGAACAACAAACAATGAAATGCGAACTGACTAACGAGTTTGTGAAAAGGGTAAGATAAGTTTTGAGAACCAATCTCAACAGCAAAAATATGTTTAAGGCACTTAAGTCCTACGCATGTTCAGCTCTTAGTTATTCTTTTGGGGTAATTAATTGGAGTAGGACAGACATAGAAAGGCTACAAAGAAAAGTGAGGACCCTACTTACTAAAACGCACAACCACCACCCTCGAAGTGCCACTGAATTTGTAAACAACTTGAAAAACAAATCACTAACTTAAGATCCTATTTTTACAGGCAAGGAGAAAATTCCACGCTGCATCGCGCAATATATCAAATAGACGATTCCACTCCTCTACAACTTAAGAGCGAGGAAGCGCGCAGCTCCCATCATACAGACCAGGAAAAACTCCGCATCTGGATGGAGAAGCCCCTTCATGGGCGGCATCCTAATGAGATCAGCCAAAATCATGTCGACACTGCTTCGTCGAACTATTTGTTGGTATCAGGCAAGATGTTTCTAGAAACCGAGGGCTTTCTACTCGCCATCCAAGATCAGGTTATACCAACAAGAAATTATCTCAAGCACATCGTCAGAGATCCGTCCGTACAAAACGACAAATGCTGGTATGGATTCCAAACATCAGAGACAATCCAACACATAACAGGAGGATGTCAGGCCTCTGCAGCGACAGAATACAAAGAACGGCACGACTCAGCTGGGAAAATTTTACATCAAGAGCTGGCAAAATTAATCCTTTTGATATCGGAGGTATCTATCTGGGATAAGTAAATGATACCCCCCCCCCCCTTAGAGGGAGTGCGAGCCTTAACTTGCTGTAAATAATAATAATAATAATAATAATAATAATAATCATAATAATAATAATAATAATAATAACAATAATAATAATAATAATA
Source organism: Anthonomus grandis grandis (assembly GCF_022605725.1). Classification (NCBI taxonomy): domain Eukaryota; kingdom Metazoa; phylum Arthropoda; class Insecta; order Coleoptera; family Curculionidae; genus Anthonomus; species Anthonomus grandis. The sequence goes on along the minus strand of NC_065548.1, from coordinate 31,889,497 downwards.
AGGCTACATAGGCGAAGTCTAGCCATAGGCTACTCTGAATTGAATTGACGAAACAGTGGGCTGCCAAGGCAGTTGTGCATATAGGTCTCCTGATGGACCCGTCATGCCCCACCGGGGGTTACCAGAGCCCAACGGCCTTAGAGAAACCTATAAGGCTCTCTGGTCTGAAGGACTTAAAGTCGCTCGGTACAATGAAAGTGTTACCCAAGTATTTGAACCTGGCGCGCGTGAGTGCTGGGCACTCCCCGACTACATGGTCAACGGTTTCATCCTCCTCACAGCACCATCGGCATTCCGGGTTGTCCGCAATACCGATAGTATGGAGATGGCTTCTTAAGTGCCAGTGACCGGTTAAAAGACCTGTCACTAGCCGAATTTCGCGTCTTTTTAGGCGTAGTAGATTTTTGGTGAAAAAGGCAGAGGGCCCACCTATATGCGCTTTGGCCTGTCTCATACCAGGGGACTCAGTCCATCTTCGGTGGGTCCACTTGTCCAGCAGACCCTTCATTGATGCGACCGCAACGCATTTGGCGATACCAACTATGGGTTCCGGCTCCATCGGCACATTCGCGGATCCCAGTCTGGCAAGAGAGTCCGCTTGTTCATTACCTGCATTACCTGACAATCTCGTTGTTGAGCTGGGCAGATACATGACGTTTCGAGAGCATGGCCTCTATCCATATGCTACCCTATTTAATCTAAAATACACAAAAAATATATACAGGGTGTTTCAGGAACAATGATATTTTGATATGTTGTAGTATCCATAATTCTGAATCAGTTTATGTAAACATGTACCCTAATCTCAATAGTTGCTAAGATACAGATATTAGAAGTTGGTCTAGCGTAGCAGAAGGAGATTGATCATACGTGATTAAGTGGGCGATGAATAACAAATGTCATGAGTTACAGTTGCATTAATCAGTTAGCATTTACACTATTATCATCGCAAATTGTCATCGCAAAGTGTTAAGAATGTCGTAGGTCTTCACGCACGCAGAATATGTCGATATGGTGTTCGTTTTTGGTGCCTGCAACTGAAGAGCCCAAGTATTTTATAGAGAAAATTAATGACGATTTCCGAAGAGATGATTATCGAGTCCAAGAGTATTTACTCGGGTCTTCACCAAAGTGCGTGAGACTAGTAGTATACCTAGTAGATTTATATCCGAACGTGCAAATCAATAAAACTTGGATAAATTAAAAGAAATGCTTGAATCGGTGAAACGTAGTCGTAGGAGTACACGGAGAATTGTTGTACGCATGGGTGTTCCTCACGTAAAGTACAACACCTGGAACCCAATGATGTCGCTAGCGTTCTGGAATTTTGTCATTGGGAAAATGCTGACCGTCAATCATTTTAATGAATACTATACACTGATGAATCAACCTTTACTCGCGACGTTCTTAACAATACCCATAATTAGAATCGGTGGTCTGATAAAAATTCATATGCCGTGGCTGAATCGAAATTCCAACATAGCTTCTGCGGATGTTGAAATGAATGTGGTGCGAAATAACTGACAGAATGTTGCTTGGAGCCCTTGTATTATTACAGCGCTTTACAGGAGCCGGGAATTTAAATTTTCTACAAAAGTAATATGCCAATAAAGGATTAAAAAATAAAGATTTTAAAATTTGGGGTTTTGCTATATGGAATAGCAGGAATTTGAGTATTGAGACTACCTTGAGATTTTAAACCTATTAGACCTAACTTACAATATGCAGTTATACATACGGTAATAAAATTAAAAGGCTGCTGAAGCGTATGTATCGCTCTCTTCGATCTATGTATATGAAAGAAAATGCTATATATTTCTATATGATTTCCTATAAGTCTATGTTGCAATCATTTGAAGAGAAAGACTTAGGCTTTGCTATTTAGATACAAGATATTAGATAACTTTAAATATGCTGATTGCAAGTTCGTCAATTTTATTTTATTTAATTTCGAAGTTTGAAAGCTTTTTTTTCGTAGTAACATATACTCCTAAATTAAATGAACATATTCGCAAATAATCAATTTAATAACTTCTTAGATTCCAATCACAAAGCAGAGGTCCAACTTAATTGTATTGTTTTATTTATGTAAATACTCAATCAGTAATTGGTTCAACATTCATTTTAATATCAATACCCTGTGTTATTGCTAACCTTTAAACATTTAAATTAGTATTCTTATTAATTGAGGTTAGTTAATAATAATAATCATTTATAAACTAAACGAAAAAAAAACAAATATAAAAATAGTCCTCAAAAGCAAAACAATAAATAAAATAAACCTCTTTCTTGTCATAACTGGATATTATATTTTCTATTAATTATATTAAATAAGATATTGTATAATTATTATTAAGTCTCCATTTATTTACCTCTTTTTTTATTTAATTATACTATAAATATGGTGCTGACATAGAGCATGCTTGGGATTTTGCAGAACTACTTTTTGTTGTGTGGCATTTCTGGTGTTTTTAAAATGGGTCAACTTTTCTTTATAGTAATTGAATTTCACCATAAAGCAAACCATCGCTTTTATGTTTAATTGGCTAATATTTAATAAACTATTTTCTCTAAAAAATAGTTCAGATTCAGATACCTTTTGTGTTTGAAAATCATTAGTTTAATTATCCACTTTTTTACAGCGTGTAATTTGGAAATTACTATAGGTTCTGCATTACCTCAAACTACAATCCCATAAGAAATCATAGATTCAACAAGTACACAGTAAATTGTTCTAAGTATTATTAATGGTAATATATTCCTCAATTCATAAAACTCAAAGAATAATTTTCTGATATTTTGCGTTTACATATTTTAAATGTTCTTTAACATATTTTAAATGTTCTTTTCAGTTTAAGTTTTCATCTAATATGATTCCCAAATACTTCAGATTTAATTTTATTTCTATATGGTTTGGGTTGGGCAATAGCAATATAATCTTCGATCGCATTAAAAATCATGCATTTTTAGTGTCTGAAATTCAGGTAATGAGCGTGCAGAGAGTAAAAAAGCCATAGATTTTATTTTTTCTATGTTTAATGACTACCATACAACCATTTTTTTAATACTTTGTAAAGCCAATTCAGACTTTTGACTGATACCATTCTTTCCCTTAATATGATCTTATAATTAAATTTGATCTTAAATTCTTTATCTCCCTTAAAATATCACAATAAGAGACCGGCCGTAAAAAAAAAGAAGAATTCGCACCACCTGCACTCTCACTCTGGTTTGTTTGGTTGATTTGGTTTATTTTTTCAGCAAGTTTTTTTAAATTCGTTGGCAATCTGTTTAGAGCCTGTTATTTCTATGTTTTCATGTATTATTAGAGATTTTACTGTTGTTCTACATTCCTAGACACCAGTGGCCTCTTTTATGGCATTTCAATTTTTTTTAATCTAATGTTTTCAGCTGAACTAAATTCTTATAGTAAAAGAGCCTTACGCTCTTTATTAGTTTACTAAGCATATTCCTATATTCTCGGTATCGATTTTAGGCTACTAAATTCTTCCTGTTTAATACACACTCTTTCTTTAATTGATTCCTAAACCTAATTGACATTAAAAGGCCACTAGTGATCCAAAGTTTTAATATTTGTTTCCTAATTGATATAATTTTACCTCAGAACAATCAAACTTTTTATCAAATTAATAAAATTATTTGTACATACATTTACATCATACTCTGTCAAAACACTATCCCATCTCTCTTGAGACATTTTTGTTGACAATCTTTCATAATTTAGCGCTTTATGTGTCTTTTTTATTACATTCCCTTAACATCTCATCCAAGTGTATATTCATTAGGATGAAGTAGTGGTCCGCCAGATCCGATTTCAGAATTACAGCCCTAATGTCATTTAAGAAACCCTAGGACTTGACATAAATATAGTCGAGACAAGAAATTTTATTTTTAGTTACTCTAATTCCTTTGTTTATTTTGCTTATAAAACCATACCTGCATAAGGGTCAGATAATCATTTGTAGTTGGTGACTCTGTTTCTAACAAGTCTATATTTCTAATCACATATATACGGTTAGGGTCTGCACTTATTGTTTGTAGTATTATTTTTAAATTTACAACAAATTCCTATTTATTTGTAGCAAAAGATTTGTATGTAGCCAAAATATCCACAAATTTGTCGGTTTTTTGTACCATCACTTCATTAATGTGTAAGTTGTTTTGTACCAGTACCTGACATTCAACACACAGCTCATGTTTGACATAAATAATATATCCATCACATCTGTTCAGAAGACTCTTATTGAAAAACCTGAATTAACCTGGTATATTAAAATGTGAAATGTCCGAGACACATAATCATATATCATTTCACTATAATGTCAAATGATACTTTTGTGCCTTTCATAAGCACTAGAAGTTTATCAAAATTCTGATATATGCTTCGCATGTTTACATGAATCATATTAATACACCCAGAACTAGTGTCAAAATAGTTCCCCCCTGCCAGAGTGTACAGTCGGCAAATTTGAAAATGTCCCTCGCATCTGCTCTCGGACTTCGTTGCCTTACAATTTGGCAACATGGCTTTTGACTGGAAGGGGTAGCGTACGGCGGGCGGTATGGTGTATATCGATCGAGTTTAGTCGTGTATAAATAGAAAGGGGTGACGGAACTCATTTTTCAGTAGATGGGGTTTTTGCAATGAGACGTTTCGAATATTTTTGTGGCTGTGCAAGCTGATATTAAAAAAATCAACAGTTTGTTTTTCTTCCTCATGTAAAGTTTTTAGGACCATGCGCTATAGTGTTTTATACGTTGGCTAAATGCGCTCTTCAAACTTCTGTTTGGTTCATCACTTTTGAGAAATTACTTTTAGTTATTTTTTTATTGGGACACTATATTTCTTAACTCCAAATTATTATTTTTTTGCTTGATCTTTCACAACCTATATTTTTGTTGTCAAATGCTGCTTGTTGTCAAAATAAATAGAAAAAAAATCGTTTTTACATTTTTATGCATTACATAAAAATCCTGTAAAATCCTACATCGATGTTTTCTTTGAATTTTTTTTTTATCAAAGTATTACTTTATATTACTCACCCAACATTTGAAAAATAAAATGCAACTTAAATAAAAATACCAATCCAAATTTTAAATTGTTTTTTACTTTTAAAGTGTGCGTTATTGTATAAAATAATATAATTAAAAAAATAACTATTTTTTTTTTATTTTTAAATATATGGTGTGTATTTAAGAATAAGTAAACAAACAGATGTAATTCTATGATAAAATAATAGTTTTTTTTTTAATCTGGCAGCAACCAGTAAGTGTAAACCAAAATATAGGTAATCATAAAAACAGGAAACATTATAATAATAGAAACTTTAAGTGCTACAGCAGAAACGATAGGTATATGTTGTATTAGTTGAGATTTTTCTCTTTCATCCTGTGTCTAGGAAATAAAAAATGCGAACTCAAACCTGTTTAAGGCATTAAAGGTTTCATAAAAAATAGCGCGCTATGGTTAGCACCGCCTCCTGGAATTAATAACGTAATACGAGCTGAGATATTACCAAAACTACTTATTTTGGAATACCCTGTCCAGCGCAGTAAAACTAAGTACTTGTACTAAGGACTACCATACTATGGGAAAAAAATTAAGATTTTTCTTTCTTTTTCCTCACATTTTATTTATAAGTATACCTATATAAAAATACAGGGTGTAGAACTCGTCAAAAGAAGTTGATATACCAAAAATTGCCTATACTCGTATAGTAAAAGTTGCATATTAACAAAGTTAGTTTGCGTTATTGAATTTTTTTTTACTCATTATCAAGTTAAGTGGACATTATTTTTACAAAAACTGTTCAAAATTGTCCCCACTTGTTCGATTAACCCAAAATGTTGTTCGGCAAATCCATATTTTAAATTGTTTATTTCTATATTTTGGTAAGAGGTAGAAAAAAATCTATGTGGTTCTCATGAGTAAAGCATACTTTTTAACTGAAGGGATGAATAAAGTAATATTTCCGTTTGTAAATAAGGCACTCTCGTGATTTCTTCTTGGATAAAAAACAATTTTTTATAATTTTTTTATTGAAGCGAAGTTAACTTAAATTACTAAACTTTAATTGTAGTAGTCCCGTATCTTTTTTTGTTTACTTTTTTTTAAACCTTATAAAACATATAAGTAATGGATCAAAGGTCAGTTTCAAAGCGAAAATTTTATTTCCTATTTAATGACAAATTACAGTTCCTTAAGTATAACATCTTAATAACAATTAATAACATTCAACACTACTCCTAACAAGCTTTAGTAAGTATAATTACAATTAAATCTACAATAAAAATACTTTTTTATTTAAACTTTTAAATAGCCTATGTGTATTGTATTTTTTTCGAAACTTACACCTTTTTTTTAAATAATAATTATTTAATATCACAGGGTGCATTTGGTATTGGTATGGCTTCTTAATTAATATTTGGTATAAAAACCATTTGCGTCAATGCATTGTTGCAGCCTTTTCCGAATTGATCCCGCGTAATTACTAAAATCGGGTCTCCCTCTGAAAGATTCCCAAACTCTTTGAGCGTGGGCTAGTAACGTTTCCTTCAATCTAATTTGGCCTTGATTAAAAGTATCCCAAGAATTCACCATTTCAGCCCACAAATTTTCGGGGTTTAGGTCGGGGCTTCTGGATGGCCATGGAATTAAATTAAATTCCGGATGTTCCTCAAACTATGTTCTCGCCATACGGGAGGTATGAATTGGACAATTATCGTGCATAAAGGATATTGGTCCAGCCGGATATAATATTCTGTATGAAGGCAGAAAAGAATTTTCCAAAATGTCCACGTAGTCCGCGGAATTTATTCGGGGTGGCGTGGTTACCAGCATTCCGGGTCCATTTTGGGTCATCCAACCTCATAATGACAATGTTATTCTCCCGCTTTTTTCAGTTTCTTGGACATAATGGGAATCATATCTGGTACTTGTAGGTCTCCACACTAATTGATGGGACCTTATGTCCGAAGAAAACGTTTTTTTTGTCGGTAAATACCACATTTGACCAGTCTCGGTCAATATTTTCTTGAGCAAACCTAAGCCTTCGCTCTGCGTTGTCGACCGTTAATTTGGCCTTTTTGGCTGGTCGTCGGCTACAATTTATTCCAGCTGAAGAGTATTCCTAATTGTTTGCATAGTAACATCCAAGTTCATGGTTTCTTTGACCACCCAGCTATTTGTGAAAGGGTTATTTCTTACTTGGGTAACAATAGCTTCTCTCATATTTTCGGTCAATACAGGTTGCCTTCCAGGATGTTGTCTGGTTTCTACATGCCCTTCTGCCTCTTGACGTTGGATCCAGCGTCTAACTTGTTTGACCTGTTTAAAAGCAAATGCAGTAATTAGTATTAATTAATTAAATAGATATCTATTATACTATTAGGTTAGTGACAACAGTTTAGCAAAGGGGTGGCTTATATGTATAGGTATAGATACAAAATAGCAGTAAATATTTTATTATTAAGAATAAGTTAATAAAGTAGGTACTAAAAAAGCAATAACAGCGTCTCTTAACAATAATATAATTTTATATTATTTGTTGGTGTTTTTTTAAAACATTCAGAGCGTTACGTCAAAATATATTTCTATGACAACTTTTTTTAATATATGGTGAAAAGCAAATACAGCGAAAATATTGACAAAGTTTTCAAAGTGAAAATATTTCAGATTAAAATGTTTGCTATGAGTTTTATAAAACCTTCATATTTAAAAATAACAACCGGCGCGAAGAGACAAAATTATTTTAAATTATAATAAAAGCACGCGATAGAATTCTTCTCTTCTTTTTCGTAAATTACCTATGTCAAAGCTCACTTATGTCAATGCTCAGTCTAATATCGTAAAATGCATATACATAATGTATCATATTACTAAATCGAATAAATATAATTAACGAGGTAAAGCTTAAATTTGGCATAAAAAAAACCCATTCACAGGTATAATAATAAATACAATAATAATACAGATATAAAAATATACTAGATGGATACAGATAATGCCGTAAATAGGTAGTGGATTGGCTCATGGTGCGTTTTGGACTAAATATTATTTTAATAAACATTTTTTAATAGGGCCACTCCCCTTAACCCTCAACTGGTGCAGTAGTGAGTCACATATTAAATTTAAAATTCAAAATATTGCCAATCTATACTACACTCGAGTACCGTTTTTGAGAAACCTTTAAACCCATTAATACTTTTTTTAGGGTATGGTACTGCATTAAATTCATTTATTATCTAAAAAAAACTATACCTTCGATTTTTAAATATTTAGAAAAAACTTGAATGTTTTCAAGATATCACGTTGCAACACTTTAAAAAACTCACCCTGTATAAGGGTTGCTTGGATTTAAAAAATACTACCTCAAAAAAAAACAATCAATCATATGTAAAATGATTTTACTTCAAAAATAAAACAAAAACATTTTTTATTTTGATAGACCCAATAACATGTATATTTTTTTTTGTTAAAAAATATAGGTAAGTTTTATAACTTTTTTGGATATCTATTGATAAATTAAACTTAAAATATGTAATTTTCAGCTATTTTTCTAAATAAAAAATTTAATGAAAAAATTATAAATTACCCTCGAAATCACTCCTATTTGAATAGATTCCCGGGACGATGAGATAATAACTTTCGTTTTTGATCTATTAAATTTATTAGCTTATTTCGGGATATCAAAAAAAGTTGGTTCATAAAAACAAACCTTTTTTTTTAAATGAAAGTTAAAGAGAATTTTTGAAGATTTTTGACAAATTTCATAGTTTAGTTTAAATAGATTTTACCTAACAACAAATTTAAACGAAATGCATACAAAAAAAAACTTACTGAAAGATCCGTAGCCATTGCTATTTCTCGTAAGGTGGCACCCATCTCATGCATAACAATAATTCTAGTACGAATTTCCATGGTACTGTCCCTCTGTCCAGACAATCTTGGCATTATGAAAAAATATTACATAAAACACTTTAAAAAATAAAAAAAAATAAACACGTAAATAGACTCGAGGCACTTATAAACACAAAAGACAGTACAATACTACTTACCATCAAATTTATTTATAATTACCACCTTATACATTTTACCTGCATCCCCGTGCCACCAATTAATATGGAAAAACCCTCCTTAAAAATAGATGTTAAAATTTACAATGGTAACCTTACACACAATGTTATAATGGGATCCATCGCATAAGCTGCCCCCGCATCAGCCCCCGTTACTTATTTCCGAAAAATGCCGCTATACTTTCTTCATTCATACAGTGTAGCCAAATTGTGCTTAAATTACGTGTAAATGGGTAAAGAGCCACGGAGCGAGAGACATTTTCAATTTTGTTGACTGTACATATGTTTCTGAGCATTGATAGTTATTGAGCCATTAATACAGAAAGCTGCTTTATATCCCGTATCTTTCTTTTGCTTTCGTGTTTTTTTAAAAAGCATTCTTTTTCCCAGTGGTAAGTACTCATTTATGTAAACTTTGCAGTCATTACCTGTGAAATTATACTGACTCTGAGTGTTAGACCCTTTTTTGCCCTAAACGCCATAGGTTTTTTTTTTGATTGTTCATTTCTGAACTTGACTAATATTGATGTACTTATGGTTTTATTTATTCGAAAGCTCTCCAATATATCATTCTTATCCACTCGTAAGTCTAACTTGTTTAGGACTTGGTTGATTATAAGATTTGTATTATCCAATTGCAGCTGTTTTGGTATTCCCTTAAGTATGATATTTTTTTGATTTTTCTTCTGTTTCCATCCTATCGAACACCTTCCACTGTCTGCACACGCAATCTTGTTGCCTTATTTTTTTTTCCAAGTGAAGTGACTTCGTTTAAAAGGCTTTCAAATTTCTACTTCTGACCTTCAAACGACTCCGACATGAACTGCACAAATATTCCCAGTTCATTCAATTGTATTCATTTGTTGCTGTAGGGTATTTAATGATTTATTGTGATTCATAAGTTTCAATTTTTATTCCTCCATGCTGGATACGTCACGTACTCACTGTTTTTCCTACTTTGTTGTTGTTGTTGTTTTTGGCTAACCTCACTTTTCAGGTTGCCTCAACAAGCATATTTTCCGTCAATTATCAAGATTTTCTCTCTCGTCGCATTACTTGGGTGATAGAAGGATTTGCATAGGTTACAATTCACTGACTCAACTACTTTTGAAAGTAATAAAACTTTTTTTTGTCAAAATTGTCGCACGCAATTTCTTGACGTACCTACATCCATACCTAAACACAATTTGAATTTGTTTTTTATTTTTCTATTGTTTCTTGTTTCCTTCGCATGTTATTATCATTTTGGGTATTTGTAAAGAATATAAAATATAATTAAAAAAAATTTAGTTGAAATTTTATATTTCGTATTTATAAAAACATAAGTTTAGATAGAATAATTAATACAATAGACTAAATTAGACTCTAATGTCCTTCTATAAATAAATTGCATACACCAATACTACAACTAATCAAATAAACATCTTTCTTGTAATTTATTCAGGGTGTCCCAAATTTAAGAGTGACTAGTGGAAAACTGTAAAAAATACAATATACAGTTGTTATTGTTTAAATTAAGGCAAAATTACATAACTACCCACCTTTCGCTTCGTTCCTAAGCCTATATCTTTTAAAAGGTGTAGTCCCCTAACTAAAAAACGAATTGAGTTTTGTAAAATAATGAAAAATTTTGAATGAAGTAATTTTTAGATTAGGTTTAAAAAACTAAGATCCTGTAACGTGGTAAAAACTTGTATTTGAATCTAGAGAAAAATTACATTATGAGACCATTTCTAAATCTTGGTTGTTAAAGCTTGCTAAAGCTAAAATATACGATGCGTAAGCTGTATTTTGACTTCAGTTTGAAGACAACAAAGAAAGTATTATATTGAGAATCCTCTGAGTATCCCTCTTAAAATACCCTAACGATACCTTTGAAAAATACTCCGCTTTAGCAAGTAATAAAAAGAAAAACAAGGGAAATAAAATATAGAGCCCCTTCGTTTTACTGGGGTCCTGTTTGTTTAATGACGTGGTGGCCCTATTATAGCGCTGCATCGGGTCGACGTCTGGCGTCGCGGAGGCACCCCTGCTACCTGCAGGAAGCACCGTAAATGGAAAATAATTTATTATTAATAAGAAAAGCGGACCCCTCTCCTTTCATTTAAGCCGTTTCTATAAATATTTGATGGGGTTTTTCTTGCTCTGTATAAAGGCAGAAAGGGTCTTTCTTCATATAGCATTCACGTTCGCTTCCATAAAATGAAAAAGTTACCGATTATTTGATTTGTATAAGAGCATTGCATACTATTCATTTTAAGAATGGGTGGCTAAGCGAAAACGAAACGGTGGCCATGTCGGGCTCATAAAAATTTTAAAAAGCAAATGCTCGGACACGGCAATTTAGATTACCAGGGGGAAACATTTTCAGAGTATAATACCACCCGGATCTGTCATCCGTTAGGCATGACAGATCTGAAACTAACCTCAAAAACTTTAAATGGAATATTGAGTCAAGTTATACCTTGTTTAAAAGATCTTTTGATTCTCTTTGCAGCTATACCTACCGGATTTTACTTTAGGGGTTCTCAAACTATTGACTATTTTAACCTTTAAAAGTTTTTTGTATTAAGTGTACAGCTTTTTGAACAACTGTATTAAGTCGCAATTCTTTCTCAAACCATTAATTTATAACAATCATTCATAAACTAGTGTCCAACAAATGCTGAAACAGGATCGGTGGCCAATAAAAAAAGGAGTGTTGAGAAACTGGTAAGAAATGAAGCTATAGAGGTTGCGGTTTTAGAACTTGTTAATATAGATCCTACACTAAGCACTTGACAGTTAGCTTCTGTATTTGGGATCAATCGGGGATGTATACCAGGATTCTAAAAATTCATGATTTCCACCCCTATAAAGTAAAGCTGGTACATGAAATAAATGACGAAGATGAGGATCGGCGCTTAGAGTTCTGTCAAATAACTAGTGAAAGAGCATTAGATAGTCCCAATTATATGTTTAACATTTGTTTCGCAGATAAATGTTCGTTTTTCTTAAACAGCACTGTAAACCGTCATAATGAGCTTGGAAACGACAATTTGATTAATTTTTAGTAAAAAAGAGCAGGCTCCAACTTAAATTTAGCAATTTATTTCAGTTCTCTAGCATTTATAGTTACTTCACAATTAATTTTCAAAGTTCGAATAAATACGCCATGTTTAATTTTTTCCTTGTACCAGCGCGGCCGGGATGAACGTCACAGGCGCCCAAGTGGACGCGACGACCGACGCTAGCATGTCGACCGCGCACGCTGCTTTGTTAATATTATTATGCATGTTTTTGCTGTTGTTTGTGTTTTTCAAAATGTCTGCTCCACATACCTGCTATAAATATTGTATTGAATTTTAATAAGTTCATATGTAGATATGTTCTATGTCGAAAAACGCCTTATACTCTATTTCAGAAGTGTATAGAGCAATAAACTGGGGAATTCCGTTCTGTTTGGCTACATTTCGTGGTAGTTCATAGGCGCAGGTACTTATAATATTTATGAATTTAATTTTCACGGATTAAATGCCTTTATTTTGAAAGAGATTAAATACTAAATAAATACTTTTAATCCTTTTGTATAGGTACCTATCTTTTAACGCTTTGTAACATGCAAAAATGGGGTCAGGTAATATATACAGACTATAAATACTTTTAAATCATATTTTAAACGTTAGTAGTCACTGCTACGCTGTAGTGTAATCACAATATTATTATCCCAATATTTAAAAAATGGAGGTATTCAGTCCAACGAAAAGATGTACTAAAAATTCTCCACTATCGCTGAGTGAAAAAGTTATTATTTTAAATGTACATGATTGCATAAAACACGATTACCCTAGTTTTACTGTGCAAGAAATTGTTGAAAAATGTTCTCGAATGAGTGGAATTGGAAAGTCCACCATTTTCAAATTGTTGCGGGAAAGAAAAGTAGCAGGTCAAGTGGAATCTCCCAAGCAAAAGCCAGGACGACCTACAAAAGTCCTTGATGAAAATGCTAAATGTATAATTCGAAGAAAAGTTCACTCTTTTTATTTTAAAAAGGAAATACCCACCCTAGACAAAATTTTAATGGAGCTTGGCCGAGATGACAGTATTCCGTTGATAAGTAGAAAACTTTTATGGAAAACTTTAAAAAATATGGATTTTGCCTGGGAAAAGCATAACCGCAAAGCACTTTTACTGGAGAGCGACGAAATTGTTTGTTGGAGACGACAATACTTGAGAAGTATCAAGCAGTACCGCAGGGAGCCAAAGAAAGTTTTTTATCTTGATGAGACGTGGATTAACGAAGGTTATATAGTCCAAAAAATGTGGCAAGACAAAAATATAACCAGTGCTCGCCAAGCTTTCATAGAAGGCCTGTCTACGGGTATTAAAGTACCTTCGGGAAAAGGAAAAAGACTTATAATCACACATATTGGAAGCGAAGAGGGATTTTTAAAAGAAGGTCTGCTAACCTTTGAGTCGACTCGCACAGGAGACTACCATGAAGACATGAACTCAGACGTTTTCGGGGACTATTTTGGTGAAATGATAAAATTTCTTCCGGCTAATTCGGTGGTGGTTATGGATAACGCAAGCTATCATTCACGGCGAATAGAGAAGACGCCAACTTCAAGTTGGAGAAAGCAAGAAATTATCGATTGGCTGACTGCAAAAGGTATTGCGTTTGAAGCAAATTTGATAAAAAAAGAACTGCTGGCAATAGCAAACTTACACAAAACTCGTTTCATGAAATACGCCGTAGAAGATATAGCCGAAAAATATAATATAACTGTACTGCGCTTACCGCCATATCATTGCGAACTAAATCCTATAGAACTGATATGGGCGCAGGTAAAAGGATTTGTAGCAAGACAAAACACGACTTTTAAAATGAAAGATGTTAAGCTACTGTTTGATCAAGCCATTACGGAAGCGACACCAGAGAATTGGCGAAAAGCAGTCCAGCATGTAATTAAGCAAGAGGACAAAATGTGGGATCTTGACAACCTCATCGATCAGACAGTCGATCCTTTAATTATAATGTCAAGAGGTGATGACAGTTCGTCAGATGACGAAGAAGACTACAATCTATTATAATTTAAAATTGTTATACACTGTTCAAAAAGTGCCAGATCCAAAAGTGACATTTTCAACTGTTTTACTCTACATATTATGTTCAATAAATTTGTGAAAAAAATATATTATTCCATTTAAACAAAAGTAACTTTCCAAAATAAAATAGCATTTAAGTACATTAATTATAAGGTAAAAAACAAGTCCCAGTTGCAGGCCTTTGGCGAACCGTTTTCAATGTTTATCAGTGGGTAACAATGGGCAAAACTCATAAATTAACCCAAAACCGGGTGGCACTACCTGCAATCAACGAAAAGAAAGAATTTTACATTGAAACTAATACCCAACTAAGGTAGTGGCATAAAATATTGGTGGATCACCAGGTACCACTTTTGCATACTTAATGAGGTTTTATTGCTCTACACACTTCTGAAATAGAGTATAGACAAGGAAAATGGTTGGACCGGTCTTACATTTACAATGTTAACGAAGTGAGCCGAATTTTTCTCGCATTATGGTGACACGCTTACTTGTTTTTGAGTGTATTTTAAGAGATTCTTGGTTTTTTTTAAGTAAAATTTTTGGCTAAATCTATACTTTTTGGATATTACATCAAAGTGGGATGTTCAGTGTTTTGATTTAAATTTCGTAGGAAAAATAATTGCCAGAAGACATTTTTGCAGATTTGGTGGCAAGCAGCTCGTTTCAGGTGCGTGATTACAGGTACGCACCGTACGGTATGAATGTCATTTTCCTTGTCTAACAAAAATGCTTAGTTTTTGAAAAACAGGGTCTCAAAGTAAAAGTTCATTTTAAATTATTTTTGAATATATTTTATAGTTTTAAAATATTTACGTTTATATTACGGGTAAGTTGGTTGACTATAAATAAATTAGTCAACAAGCAAAATACGTCAATAATAAAAGTTAAAAGTCAAAATGTCAACAAACAAAACCACCCTGTCAAAATAACGCCTGGGTACTAGGCTGTGGCTGGCTGGCTAGCGAGCGCTCTATAACACACCGTCGCGTCGCGTCGGCGTCTATGACGTAGCGCGTAATTGGGACGGAATCTCGGGAGGTACAAAAAACCCCAGACTAGCAGCCTTATAACTTTGCAAATACTTACCCTAACAACTTGAAATAAACGTCATTGTTCTTATAAACTTATGTTGTATTTATTTTTGGGAAAATATATATATATATTTTTTTAAATTTTCCAAGCCCATTGGACCACAATCCTCACGAAGCACATACTCAACATCCCCAAAAATTAAACGTTTGGTGTGGCGTTTATGGCGATCATATTATTGTGCCATTTTTTATACCCGGTAATCTTGATATGTATATGTACCTCAGGTTATTACAAGAAGCTATCAATCCGGCAACAACGAACATTTTTGAAAATGAGAATAACAATCAGTATATTGAAGCCGAGGTACTATTTCAGCAGGATGAGGCGTCCTCTCATTACGCAATAGCTGTCCGCAATTGTTTAAATGAGAACTATCCTGGTCGCTGGATTGGACGGAGAGGTTCTGTTAAATGGTCCGCGCGGTCGCCTGATCTTCACCTCTGGAATTTTTTGTGTGGGGTCACCTAAAGAGTAAAATCTATGCTACCCAACCAGCTTTAATAGAAAAATTGCGCGAAAGGATTACAAATAAAACCAACAAATAACTTCTGATAGGGTACGAAATGTGCAACGTCAATTTATACAAAATTTGTATTATTGCATGGAGGTTAACGGTGGCTATTTTTAGCATTTGTTGGACTAGTGTTTATGTATGGTTGTTATAAATTAATAGCTTGACACGGAATGTCGATTTAATACAGTTTTTCCAAAAACCCAACATTTAATACAGGTTTTTTTTAAAAACTGTAATAAATGTTAAAATAGTTAATAGTTTGAGAACTGCTGAAGTAAAATCCTTTAAACTACGTATAGCCATAAGGAGAATCAAAAGACCTTTAATAAGTTATAACTCGATCCACTATTCCATTTAAAATTTTTGAGGTAAGTTCCACCCTGGCTAAGGGATGACAGATGAGGGTGGTATTATACTCTGAACATGTTTTCTTTTTAAAATCTTTACGAGCTCGATATGACTGTCGTTTCGTTTTCGTTTAGCCACCCTGTATTACATGCTTAGTCGTAATTTAACTCTGATATAAATCGTAGGAAAGTTACGCCGTATACATTAAGAACTATTAACGAATCCACAAAGTATGGTTTTTTATTCAGTTTGCTTTGTAACAATTATGAACTCGCAGGTTAAACTATCGAGTGCAATTATTTTCAGCAGGTTAAAAATATATTTATCATTAACTTCTTCATATCAAATCTTTATAAACGAAACTAGGTGTCCCAGGTGATTATGGATAAACTATTTACATCGATTGATATGATGAATGTTTAGATAGAATACTTAGTTTTCTTAAAATCATCTTTAGACCTCGAAGCCAGAAATTCTTACTCTAGCTAAAACATAAATCTGAGATGTATTCGAAGCAATAAAAGCAGCGTAAATAAAACATCGTTTATTACAAAATCAAAATCCTAGATAAATCTTAAGCGCACCAATAAAATTTTAAGATAACTGTAAACGTAAGGTGAAATAAGGAAAGAAATATGTACACCTGCATATGATCAAGAAATGATTTAATTTTAGCTTAGCAGATTTTTTATCCAAATCTTAGCTTAGATTTTAATTGCATTACCTTTAATTTATTTCAATTTTGTACTTTCTCTTAATCAAATAAATGACAAAATACCAACAAACTATAGCTACTAATTGATGGATGGTTGGTTCAAATCTTTTTAATTTGGTAAGGTTTAATAGGCATATTTCTCCTACTACTACTCTGCGATATATAGTTACATTGATCCATCTGTTGTTTTTTATTCTTTTAAATAAGTTCTTGGTCTACAGATAATTTGGCAAAAAGTAACATAATAAAAAAGCCTTTTCAATCAAAAAAGAAATATTATAGTGTTTAGAGAATTAAAGTAGACATAAAATTGTGTCTTACTATTATCTTATAAAAGATCTAATAACTATCGAAACTTTAGAACGTATTCGATTTAATTCTCTTTAACTCTTCATGCGTAAAGAAACTAATCTGCTAATAGCGTAATTTCCACACTGTGATATGAATGAGAAGCAAATCGGTTTCTGCTTGATGTCTCTTTTAATTTTCGGATCGTATAATTTGAAAGCATAAATGTTCCCTTTCCAAATTGCAGTGTTTAAGCAGGATAATTAGTAGATTAAAGTAACCATAGGCTTAGAAATTGTAGGAGAAATTAAAAGTAAACTTTATTTTTTTCAAAACTAAAGCAATGCAGGAATGAAATAGACAATAGCAAGTAAAACAACCCCATTAAAAAGATGCTACTCTACCGTTGTCGCTTCTTCTTGCATTTAGTTAAAAGCCTTTATTTTCCAAGTTCACCTCCTACGGTTGTTGTATTTGAGGGCATGTATATAATATAGATACATAATATATAGTATAGTTACTAGCACTTATAACCTTAGAAATTAACTCGCGTGCCTTCTTGAAGAGAGCGATTTATTTGTCGTTAAATCAGGATCGTTGCAGCACTGGACTAGTAATGCGCACGACTTTTCTCCATTAAAAAATAAGGCTGTATTATTGTGATGCAATAAGGCCTTAAAGAATTAAGAAATTCACGATTTACTTATTGCTCTAAATTCGGTCGAGATATGCAAATGAAATTTAGAGGATTTTAAGAGGGAGTTTTCAAATTAAAAATAATTTTTGAATTCCTTGGTCAATTTGTGACAAAAGACCTCTCTCGCCTTTTTATTGTATGTGGCGCCGTTTTTAGGCAAAACAAAACATCTTGACACATATTTTTCACTTCTTTAATACATTATGAAGAACTATCTAATACAACATTAAACCAGAACCATAATAGAAAATAACAATACTAAAATTTTAAATAGGCGCAAAGCTACAACAAGTGTTCAAAATGACTTCACTCAGGCGTTACACAAGATTCAACTCTTCGCCTCAATAATTCTCGTATTGGCACAAATATTCCTAATGCATTTCTTATCTCACAGTCGGCTATAATTCGATTCCTCAGGTCATCAACATTTTCGAGGAGAGTGGAATAAACTAATGACTTAAGAAAACCCCAAATGCAAAAATCTAGAGGATTTAAATCTGGCGATTGTGCACGCCAATATTCTATACCTCTCCTACCATCCAACGATTTGGAAATACTGCATCTAAGTGATTACGTACATTGATACTAAAATGGGCTGGTGCACCATCATGCATGAAGTGTTGCCTCAGCTGTAGAGGAATTTATTGAAAAAGAACGGGTAACTCTTCCTGTAGGAAATGAAGGTAAGGTTCTCCTGTTAGGCATTGTGGGAGGAAATATGGGCCGATTAAATGATCGTCAATTAATCCAAGCCATACATTTACTGAAACCTGATGGTGAAAATGAGCCTCAAAGATTCCATGTGGATTTTCCTCAGCCCATGAGTGATTGTTATGGAAATTTCATATGCCATGTATTTCAAAAGTAGCCTCGTCGATAAACAAAATACCATTTTAAAAATTAGGAATTTGAACGATTTGATGAAGAATCGATTGGCAAAAAATAGACGCGGAAAAAAGTGTCTAGGTAGTAGAGCTTGCACACGTTGAATATGAAATGGATACAAATGATTTTCTTTAAGAATTTCAAGTACAGTGAAGTTGCTTACATTTATTATGTTGGCAATTTTTCGAGTACTTGTTTCAGGTGACTCCGCAATTAACTCTAGAACTGCTTCTTAGAACTTCTCTGCGCCCGCAGTCAGCCGTTTGTTTCTTAAACGTACCATTCTGTACCATTTCTCAAACGTACCGAAGACGAGCAAATATTGTGTGATGGAGTACTCTTCGTTCTGAATATAACTCATACAATCTTCGAGCTTGCCTACTATTTCAATCACTTACTGATTAATAATAACTAAAAGCTTAATAGTAAAGGAACGCTAATTTGACATTTCGTATTTCGCAGATGAATGTTGACATTTTGTATTTAATATTAGATAAATGTTGATAGTAGCCTACTAGATAATGTATTAAAGAAATGAAAAATACGCGTCAAGACTTTTTTTCATAAAAGCGGCGCCACATACGCGAAAAAGAGAAGAGAGGTTCTTCGTCACAAATTGAACGAGGAATTCAAAAATTATTTTTAATTTGAAATATCTCAGTGGCGTAACATTTTTTTTTTTATTGAGATCATTAACCGTATGCGCGCCAATGGTGAACATAAAATTCTTAATTGCATGCCAAAAAATGCGCGATAACTACCTCTTAAAACCCTTTAAATTTCATTGGCATATCTCGACCGGTTTCAGAGCAATAAATAAATCGTCAATTTTTAAGAAAAACTTTAACACCCCGTATCTCGGAAAACGAAGCATTTACGGACATACTTAGTCATCATTAATTATGAAATAACTTTAAAAACGTTTAAATCATCCAAATTTTATAGAGGAAATTTAAACTTTGATGTCGTACAATATTTCTTTCAGTAACTTTTTTTATAGAGAGTAGCTCTTTATATCCAACTTTTTGACATTCCTATTTTTTGACAGTCGAGTATGGTCTTTTACTTGCCTTTATAAGCAAATTTTTAAAATATTTTTTTCCAGCTATATTATTAGAAAAATATTTATGATATAGATATAGGAAAGATATACAAAATGGAATAAATGCATAAAAAACTTTATTAAAACTACTAAAAATAAGTTCTCGCCAACGTTTCGAATTGTATTTAATTCATCTTCAGACACATACATAATGTGTTTTTTGTATGTGTCACATCTTCTGTAGTTTTTTTACACTTAGTAGTGAACTTCTCTAGTCTACCGGTTTGTTTCCATTTTATATATTTTATTATATTTTATCAGTTTTTTAATTGTAATTCCTCCTACGTAACCTGTTAATGTTATCTACGTTTTTGTCCCTGTTATATGTGTTTTTTTAATTTAACGAAAGAGAACTACTACTATTTTTTTTAACAATTGACCAATACAGAATACCATTTCTAATTTTTTTAACTAAATTATACCACGGAGTGTTAACAATATTACTATACCAAGCATCTCGGTCAAAAAAATATGGATAATTTTAAAATGGTTTGTTTTACTCCAAGCAACATTAACTAACTTAACATCATTTATTCAGACTGTATATGAGGCTATAAATAACAAATGTCAACTAGGCGTAATTTATACGAATTTCGCTAAAACCTTTTATAAGATAGACCATGGACTTCTTGATCAGAAACTTAACATGCATGGTTTTCATTCTAATATTGTAGAATTTTTTGCTTCCTATCTGGTAGATAGACACCAGTTTGTAGAATATATTGGGTTTATAAAACATATAGCGCGCCTGCTCAGGATAGCAATCTTGCTATTCTTTTGTTGTTATCATGTCTATTAACATTTTAAGCAAATGTCTTTTGCCTGCTAAAAACCTTAAACTATTTCGCATTGTAACTATTTGAGAATTATTAGCTTTTCTAAATGATCTTAGTTTAATCTTCAACTAGTGTAAAATTATTAGGCTTCCTTTTAATATTAAAAAGATATCAATTTCTTTGCTGAAAAAATAAATTAGCTACATGAAATCTTTCTAACTGAGATTATGTTCATGATATGGGTGTCACTATTGACAAGAAACTAAATTATCTATACTAAATTACTAAACTAAAATACTTTACTAATATATCAAGTAGAATCATCTTGTTTAATGCCCTAATAAAATCGCGATTACTTCATGCGGCTCCACTCTGGTATCAAAACTATATTGTTCATATTGTCAGAAATCTTTTCAACGTAAATTTCTGAAATATATTCCCGAATAAGCTGAAGCCAAAGAAGGATACGATCAGCAGTTGTTATTCAGAAAATTAAAAATGCTTTCTTTCATCAAAAAATCATTTATGTTGGTTTGCTTTTTTATTAACTGCCCGGAATTGCCACCAGCTATATTTTGTTGTGCGTTACATTAATACTGGAAGACAAAACATTTTTACTTATAAACATATAGTACAAATTTAGCAAAGAAAGAGCCTTTATACAGGGCATGCTCTTCGTTTAACTTTGTCCATTTGAATCTGGATGTCAATCTCTTCCACATGTCTCCACGTCATTTAAAAAAATATTGTTCCATAATATTGTTATTATTAAGTATCTCTTGTACTTTTTTCATACCTATTTTATGATTACCTATTAGTTATGTTTTTATATATGATTATTATTATTTTTCATTACGTGTTGTTATTACTTATATATTCATATTTTGTCTTAGTGATTAGGATTAGATTCCTGTTAGACACGAAATATATTTGAATTTGAAAATTTGCTGACGATTTATGATTATATTTTGATATATCAAAGAATTGAATACCGGTGTGGCCGGAAGCAGAATCAAGAGTCAACAGACCCAGAATCCTTTGATGGAACTATTTCCAACAAAATTGGAGTATAACAAGGTTTTAAGTGTGTTGAAGCAGGAAGCATTTTTCTAAGCTTACATATTTGTCCAATTGATGCAGTAATTCCTTTGAATCTCTCCCGAATCCATTCAAATTAACTGGTTTGATCTCTGTTTTTTTTTCTCAATAGCATCTATTTCCTTGGATAACTTTTCAAATTTTGCATTGCATTGGGTTTATTTCGTTAGATTTTATTAGGCCATAATCTTCATCAGGAAGGACTGCAAGAAGTTTTGAGCGTCTTTGTTGAAAAAGTCGTCTTTTTATTAAAGAAATCCTGCGCTTATGCTTTGCATTTCAGCCTTTATATTTTAAAATTTTCTTCCTTACATTTTGAACCACTCTGAATTATATAATAATAATCATGAATTATATGAATTAAAAAAAATGCAGCAGCATTACAACCGATCGGATAGAATCCTTTAAGAGAATAGTTTATGCATTTTCCACCAACAAACTTAGAAGCAATAGAATTGTGGTGCTCCGCCAAATTATTATCCATATTTAAAATTAAGCTGGATGTGCTTATTGCGACTCGTTTAAGACAAATCCCATTATTCTAAAATAAGCCGCACTCCTTCATTTCAGGAATACAATTTTTTTTTAAATGTCTTTTATCGTACTTTTGAAGTGTTCTAATAATGTGCACATCTCATGTTCTCCAAATATATGAGATGCCACATTTGTTATGTTTCATCACTCTCATACACTTTTCCTCTAAGGTTTTATTTTTACCGTCAGGTTTTTTTTTGTGTATTGCTATTTTGTTTTTCACTATACGAATTTTGTGTACACTATCAGCCAATAACTTCCTAAACATTGGTGAAACTAGTCAATTTTTGAAATTGCTTCGTTTTTTCTTCCTAAGTTCAAAAAATAGGATGACTGAAAGAAAGAACCACTAAAAGTAGAATTGGGAGTGGTATGTTTTCTAACAAATTACAACTATAATTTTCCTAAAAAGGTGTTTTTGCCCCTAATTCACATTTCATCATTCACGCGTTTTGTCCAAACATCATCAGCTACAACGGTAATGCAAGGTATATCCCATTTTCATCAATATTTCCCTTTCTTATGACAATTTTGGCTTCTTCATTGGCTGCAACCTCTATTGACTTCTACGGACTTTCATTCCATTGACTTTCACAAATCATCATTAATTGTATATTAACTTCCATATCTGCAATCGAAAAAAGAAAGAAAGAGCGAGAAGAAAAGAAAGATATTTCCTAATATTTAAGAGAATAAGTGTTAAACGTCAAATATTCCTCTTCCTACTATGGTATTTTTTATTTGAATATAATTGCTAAAATGGGTTTTTTTTTATGAGGAAACATACTCATACCAAAGTTTTTAAAATTATACCTTTTATTTAGAATTTACTTACCAAATTTGACATGCTCCACAATTATATCAGGTGACATACTTCGAATAGTATTATGCTCATCACTATAAAATAAGGTTTATTACGAATGTATAAATTAAAAAAAAAAACCTCACCATGTATTTATATGAAGTTATAAAGAATGTATAATATCTATAATATTACAACATTATTAAAATTATAACTAAATATTACTGAATAAAAATATTTTCTCCTATTCTACGTTAAAAAAAAATTTCAACAGATTTTAAGCAAGTAGCTCTTTGTAAAATATTCTGCGTATTCTTATATGATATTTACCACAATAGAAATAATTTGGTTTAAAAAAAATGATTGCTGACTCATTTTAAATCATCATAAAATATTCAGATTGCTACTCTATGCCCAAAGATTAAAAAAAAAAACATTGGTATAAAATCTTTTTTAATGACACTTGTGAATTTTAATATACAAGACTAATAATATATCTTTCTTATAATATATAAGTAAGAGACAAAAGATATTTAAAATGATATCATACGACATTACCCCTTTTTCTAATACAATTATCTAAATATTTAGGAGCTGGATGTTTGATTTAATTAAAGGCACAAAAGTAAAATTCGGTGTGCAGAAAAAATCTCATATTAAATCATTAAATAATTAACGAAAATAAAAACATACCAAAAAACGACAAAAAAAATTATAAGAGATAAATCAATAGTCACATAAATTGACCCGTCGCATCGCACCAGCAAGAGACAAAAGTGTCGAATTGCAAAAAGACAATAAAATTCAAACCAAAATTAATAGGTATACCTAGAATTACATAAATAGATCAGCCAATAAGATGGAACGACTGACGATCAAGTGCGCCTTTCCTCGATCAAAATCGCGAATAAATCGCCCGGTCCGCCACTTAGGCCCTCCACACATTAAAAAACTAAAAAGAAACTCAACTAATTGGAAATTTAAATCACAAGCTAGTTACCAACTAAGAATCGCACACGATGCAACTGATAAAATCACTTCGCTTCTGAATTATCGGGAGAATTTTGTGCTTAAACTATTATTTTAGTACAGTGCGCGTTAAAAAAATGTCTAGTGATTCGAGTGATGAGGATATTATCCTTTATTACTATTATAGAAAAAGGAGAAACCGACAAAAGAAAAGGAGATATTGGATTCACCCCTACATTGAGAAAAATATAAAATGCAGAGCTTTTGTTGCTGCAAAAGAACTACAAGAAACTGACGCCAAGTTTATGGCCTTTTATAGAATGTCAAAGGAATCATATGTACATTTAGTACAATTGCTTGTCCCTGCTATCCACAAGAAAAATACTCCAATGCGAGAATGTGTTGGAGCAGATGAAAGAATTTTAATAACCCTCAGGTAAGAAAAACAAATTTATTTACTTTAATATAAAAATTGAAGAATTATAAATAAACGTTATTTACTAAATTAAACATCATTAGTATTGAATATATTTCCCACAAATTCATAATAAGACGAGGCTCTCTGTGGATTATGTGTTGCAATATGAAGGGGGTTCAAGAGGTTGTAGGTTGCAACTCTGCCGAGACTTCAAACCCTGTCGATATATTTAAATTTGGGCTCAAAAACTTTATTACTATGCACTATATCATCAATTAAATCCATTACTTTTCGCTTAAACATTCTTGTTTGGTGGGAAGACATCTCGTTCAAATCGGGCAGTAGACTCAGTAGACTAGTAAAAACATTTTATTGGCCTCCTGCAGCGGATCCATATTGGCATCAAGTTTTTTTTTGTTTTTTTTTTTAAATATTCATCAAAGCTTTCATCTACATTATCTTTTGATTATTTATTATCTCTGTGCTTTGAAGATGATTTTTTTTATGAATTGATGATTGTGGAGGCTCTGATGGCAAAGCGAGTGAGGAGATGGTAATTGCAATGAATTTGATTATGGGGATGGTGCTGGCAGGGACACAGAATTTGTCCGTGGAAGTGTTGTCTGGGAATCATCCGACTCTTCTTCTTCATGATCATCATGAAGTTCTTCTTCCGATTGTTTTGGCAAATTCCCTGAAATCGCGGAATTTAAAGCTTTTATATATGGTAAAGCAAACTGCATCGCAGCTGTTAAATAATAAGCCTTTTTTAATTTAGCTGAAGAGCCACTTGGAGCCACTTTCATATGTCTCACAAATACTGTTCTCAAGTTTTTCCACTTCTCCTTGCATTCGGTCCCTGAAATAAAAAATATATTTAGAAATGATGTTTCTGATTTGTGTTTTTTGCCTATCTTTTATTTAAGTGAAAACTATTAGTCCAAGGCAGATTTCCGCAGAAAAGTATAGGGTAAAAGAGTGTGTAAAAAAATTCAAAATAAAAACAAAATATGTATAGTGTTATTTTAAATACATTTTTGTTTCAGATATCTTGCGACTGGAGGAACATTCGTCAGTCTGGCTTTATATTTTGCTAGAGGGGACAATACCGTTTCACAAATTGTGACCGAAACCACGGCTATTATGTGGGATGTATTAAAGGAAGAATAACTGCCCATTCCAGATATGGAACAATGGAAAAAAATTGCAGAACGCTTCGGTTTATTGCGGAATTTACCTAACTGCCTAGGCGCTATTGACGGAAAACATATTCGTATTGAAAAACTTCCAAATTCCGGATCCACTAATTTTAATTATAAATCTGAGATGGCATGCTGTGACGCTGATGTTCTATTTACATTGAAACGGGTTATGCAGGCAGAAATAGCGATGGCGGAATTTTCCGTGCTTCAGCTATTAAGCATTGGATTGAAAATGAAGTCCTAAATTTTCCACTATCTTCAAAATTGCCCAGTGACTTGAGCAATAATCAATTCCCTCACTACTTTGCTGGCGACGAAGCATTTCCCTTACTACGCTACTTAATGAGACCATATTCACAACGTACATTGGATAATGTAAAAAGGATTTTCAATTACCGATTAAGTCGGGGAAGACGTATCATAGAATGTTCATTCGGAATGATGGCCGAGAAATTTCAAGTTTTAGATACTGCAATAAAATGTCATTCGCCCGAGAAAATCATTAAAATAATAAAATCTGTGTGTATTCTACACAATTATGTACAAAAACGGGAAGGCATACCATATAATCCACAGCAATTTGAAGAAAATAATAGCCCGGTCATAAATCCCGATATAGAACCCCAAAATCTTCAAATAAGTGCTCAATCTTCCGCATACAACTTAAGGAATTATTTATCTAACTATTTCATAACTCCAGCAGCTGCTCTTCCATGGCAATGGAATTACACTGTATAGCTTAGTTTGTAATAATTTAAATAAATCTGTATAAATCAATACATACCTGATAAATTTAGTTCCTTTCCAATAGCAGTCCAAGACTTTTCGGTTATGTCTTTGCGCGAATATTCATTTAATGTATAGTCATATAGACAGGGGTATTTTTCCACTTCTTGAACTAATCTAATATTCAATGATTGTTCTGCCATTTTCGATATTTTGAATGTTTTCTCATAAAACACATTAGAAACTAATCGCGAGCGACTCGCATGTCCGGTTGCTGCTGACAGATCACCGACGCGTTTCAAACTGGTTACCAACTAGTTGCACTGTGTGCAAGTGCTCATAGAAATACACGGGCCGCAACTAATAAGCAACTGATTGACGATTTAAATTTGCAATTAGTTTCTTTTTAGTTGCCTAATGTGCGAAGGGCCTTACTTTACGGAGAAGGATCGCTGCTTATGAAGCGGGATGGGTATAAATTCTCTCAATTTTTAAGCGAAAATCTCATTTTTCATTTAATAAAAAAAATGGTTAATTTTTTTGGAAAAGTATTTAAATAAAATGATTTTATACCTGTAGAATATTGGGAAGTCCATATTTTTTTCGTCTAACAAATAGGAAGAATTTTTTTTCCAAAATTTTAAATTTTGTTAAAAAATATTTATTTTCCAATATTCTTTACGTAAATAAAAACAAATTTTGTTAATGACATAGAAACTTTTTTCAATAATAAGCCTTCCAAACGAAAACACGTTTTGCGGATGGCCGGGGGCCTCTAAGAGGGAAATTAAATAACAACTTTAGACATTTTAGATTAAGTACCGACGAAACAAAGCTGATTATAATTTATTATTATGTAAGAAAGAAAATAACTATAAAGAATAAAAATAAGTTAACAAATGAATATTCTGTTTTCACGGAACAGTAATTTCTTATTTCTGAATGCTGTGCATAGTAAAATGGCTTTTTATGTTTTAGGATGTCAGTTTACCAAAAGTTCCAGTTCCTTTGCTAGAGGATACCATAAGAAAATACCTTAAGACACTCCGTCCTCTTTTAAGTGAGGAAGAACATGCAGATATTACGAAGATCGCCGAGAATTTTGCAAGTGAAGGTGGATTAGGCCGAAAATTACAACTTTATTTGTTAAACAGACAAGAAAAAATGGAAAATTGGGTAAGAGCAGGCATAAACAATTTAATCACATAAGAAAAACATTAATTTTATTTCCCAACCGCTCTGAGACTATGTACACATCAAACAAACTTATTACGTAAAATGCCGTTCAAAGCCCAAGGCAAACGCAAAAGGGTGGTCTGTATGCGAAGGGCTTAGAGCTACTTACGTTGTAATTTTAATCAGTTGTACAAACATCAATGGGCTCCCGAACCAATTAATGTTCAAGAAATTTTTTTAAATGGATTAGAGTTTGCTAAGGTGTTTTTTCTAATTTTTTTATATCTCTCGTAAAATTGATGGATTATACACTATATTTTTAAATATAAGGGTCTTTTAAAAATTTATAATTTACGTGATTTAGACTCTAAAAATGAAAAGCATAAAGCTTGCTAAATTTACATTTATTAAAATGCTGAAACCTTTTTTTTACCCACTTTGTAATCACAGTTTCATAAATGATTACTAATAAAAAAAAGTTAAGGGAATTAAAAAGCACATAATTCTTTTTAGATAGCAAAAATGATCCAATAGATATCCTCAAAAGATCCAGTGTTTATCCATACTGTTTATGTAAAAAAAAATATCTTAAAATATACTAATATACTAAAACTATGATTATAGATATTCACCCATGAATATCTTTTTTATTCAGCAAACATCCATTTAAAAATAAATAAAGAAGCAAGATATTATCTAAAACGTTTTACGCTCTCTTTATAGTCGCCGCCAAACATAATTTATTTTGGACACCTGTCAAATTTTCTGCTTTTTACCTGTCACAACTATGTTATGATTAGAGCGTTAACGTTAATGTGCTATTTACTTTGTTTGTTAGGTTCTTTGACAGGTGACCATAATTTTGTGTCAAGCAGTGACTATACTAGTGGGCATGTCCAATAATGTTCTATGTATATAATCTGCGTTTGTATACTTTGAATTTGGACGTTGTTTGTATGTATCTGGTTTATACATGTACTGAAGTTAGACAGAATAATTAAATATAAAGTTAAATATGGCTAATTTCTCCAGGGTAAGGACGCCACTTTTTCATTTAAGAAAGCGCTAATATCCCGGAAAAAAGGAGAAAATAATGGTACAGAACGGTATCTTTAGGATAGTCTAACGGAACCTAGTATCTTTCGTCTACTAGGCATACATTTTTATAAGCGTGTCAAACACCCTGAGCTTACCATGTCGCCATATTACTCTAAGTGAGTTGTAAGATAGTTTTCCTATCCAGACACAACAGAAAATTGTGAAATTCAAAAATTTAAACTTTCATTGGAAGTAAAAATTGTTTTGCAGCAGTATAAAGTTCAATAGAAGTAGTATACTTATTTGTGCACATGTATATGAAAATTTTAATTAACCCATAATAAATTATATCATCAGTTCTACCATAATATGACATTAATAAATTTTATCATATTATGGTAGAACTGTTCAGAACATGCTCAGGCGTGTTTGGAATGTGTTATAATTACCCAAGAATGCAGAACCGCACGACATTAATCTAATAAAAATACTTTTTCAAATATAACAACGGACTATTCTCAGTGCTTTAATAGTGACAGAGGTTGTTCTGAACATATGATTACAAAAATGACATATGAATTTATTAAATCTAATTCAAATTGAAACATTATGTCGTAACGATGAAGCGTTTGGTTAACCCGTTTTTTCCCAGAGCTCCGATATTGGAAATGTCATTATTGTTGCGGTGTTCCAAAATCGGAACGACCACGTTGTCCCCTTCTCTTTTCTAAGAAGCGTGCTCTTAACTATCTTTCCGTCGCGCGGTCGTGTTAGTGTCGTTCTGGCTAGCATAAGAGGAGGTTTGATGTGCGTTTTTGCAAATTTTCCGCATTTAGTGTGCTAATTACTGATTTTTTTCAAGTTCACAATATGGCGTTAAAAAAGTAAGTATAATTTTTATAGTTTTGATAATTAAATTGTTCTACTGCAAAGAATTTATTGTGAGTGATGTCATTCAAGATATTTTATATACCCAATACGAATATTATTGAAAGTTACTAAATGATTTGATCATTTTAGGTTGTTCCTATATTGGAACACTGAGAACAAACGGGGACATAATTTTTTATTTTTATTGTAGGTATTACACGACCCAAGAACTAATTGATTTAGTTGAATATGAGCAGTTTTGGGCTGCCGATGTTTTTAAATCACACCTCCAAACGATGGAAGGGATTCTGAAGAGGATTCTGATGATGATGAAGTTCCTTCAGCTAATGTAAATCACCTTAGTGGTCGTCAAATGCAGTCAGAAGCTTGTGCTAAAATAAAGAACATTGATGGAGTAGTTTATATTGGAGATAATGATCAGGATAAAAATATTGAGGAAATCTTCGCAATCGATTCGCAACCAGGAACCTCAGGCCATTCTATCGTAAACGATAACTCTCCTGAATTATCTGATGGTAATGCAAGCGACGATAGCGATAATATACCTTTAGCTCGCTTAGTAACCCAAGCTAATATAAACAGAACAAATTTAGAAAGAAGCTGGACAAAAGTGAAATTGAATAACTCCTCCCCACAAGTTGTTTCTCCGAAAGACCTGGCGCAAACGTCGACATATTTCCAGATGCCGTTGCGTGCTTTGAATCATTTTTTGATATGGAAATATTTAATTATTTAGTAGAAATGTTTAATTTGTATGCCAGACAAAAAGGCAATCATAATTTTAGTACTGATGCAGGAGAACTAAAATGCTTTATTGGTTTTTTATATTTATCCGGGCATTTACAATTTCCAAGATGGCGTATGCTTTGGGAGGTGGATACTGATACATACAATCCATTAGTAGCAAACGCAATGCGAAGAAATCGGTTTGAATTGTTAAAAAAATTTGCGCATTCTGCTGATGAATAATAATTTAGAACAAGACAATAAATTTGCGAAGTTGCAACCACTTTTCAACATGTCGAATGACTTACTTGACTCTGACTCATGACTCTTATGCTCCGCTTAACGAAAAACTGTCTATTGATGAAAGCATGGTACCATATTTCGAAAGGCATGGAGCGAAGCAGTACATAAAAGGTAAACCTATTAGGTACGGCTATAAAATATGGTCCTTGTATGAAAAATCTGGGTACCTAATACAATTTATCAAGGTAAACATCAAATAGGCGCTACATGGACCTAGGATTGGGAGGATATGTAGTGATGACCCTTTTGGAGAATCTCCCAAAAAATGTCCCATTTAAAATTTATGGCTACATATTTTTCCTCTCTAAAATTAGTCAATTCGCTCCAGAAGATCGGAGTAGGATATACAGGTACAATCAACGGGAATAGATTAGAGAATTGTCCTTTGCGCAATAAAATGCAAGAAAAAAAGGATACACGAGGCAGTTTTGATTATTCTACAGACGCTAATTCTCAAATAACAGTTACCTTATGGAATGATAACCGTCCTGTTCTAATTGTAAGTAGCGATCCGGTGAATCCTGTTGGTCAAGTTAGTCGGTGGATTTCCAGTGAGAAAAAAAATGCCTGGTTCCTCAGCCTTTTCTAGTCGGGCAATACAATAAATATATGGGTGGAGTGGACCGAATGGATCAAAATATACACAACTACAGAACTGGGGTTCGTTCCAAGAAATGGTGGTGGAGTCTTTTCGCATTTTGCTTGGACTCGTGCATGCATAACGCCTGACAGTATTACAGACTTCAACCAAATGGCGAAAAGTGGATTTTTTTAAAATTTCGAAGAGAAGTGGTGCAGGTATATTTAAGAAAATATAAAAGGCCTATTTCAACTGCAGGACGCCCTAAAACATCAAAGCCGTTAGAGGCTCGGAACCATAATCAAATTAGGTACGATGGTGTGAATCATTGGATTATTCCAGCCACAAAACCGAATAGGTGCGCCCTATGTCACAAAAACTCGACTAAGATGTGTGAGAAATGTAACCTTAATTTACATGAGGCTTGTTTTAAATACTATCATACTATACTGGAAGAAGTTCAACATAAATTTGTAAGTAAGGCTGATTTAGTCGGTTATTATATTTTTTTTTATAAAATATAGTTGTTGAATATAATAAAATCTTAAAGTTAGAATAGCAGTCATCTATCTAAAAAAACCAATTTAAAAAATCTTTTTAATTATTTTACAACTAAGAACTATAATCTTTTGAATTTCTTTGCATGAATTAATATTAAAGTGCAAGTAGTGACACTTTAGGTGGCTGCCACCTTCCATAGCCACTTTGGGTTGCTATGTAGACTCAATAATTTTTAATATTTAAATTTCGAGAGGCATTTAGGAATTGACATATTCATCCATATTCATCCATATTCATCCATAAGAGGAGTCATATTTGACTCGCCCAAAGAATAAGAAATAAATGACAGATATTTAGTTTTAGAATCATTTAATGCCAATAAAACACAAACTTTAAAGCAAAAACCCCTTCAGCGTTTACCAGTTTACTATTTTTAATTTTTTATCTGATATTAAGTTTGACTAGATTATTTATATAGATAATAAATAAATAAGATTCCAGTGCCAGTGAATGTATTTTTCCCTGAATTTTCCGCAACATTGAATACACTACAGTAAACATTGGCTGTTTTGGATTCCGCGCAACATCTGCACAGGGATCATAGGGGATATTTTGTTGACAAACATGCTTAGTATTCCATGTCATCAGTGATTACTCAATTTTAACTAAAGAAAGTAAATTGATGCAATAAATTCCTGTAATTAACAGAAACTGAATTGCATTATTTATTATAAAGCAAAAGAAAGAATGAAATTCATTTAATATCCAAAACTGTTTTGGGGAATTACAGAAGATAAGGGGGTATTATATCGATTAAATAACAGCGGGCGCGTACTTCAGGGCTGGGATTCTAAAATCACGATTCGA
Organism: Anthonomus grandis grandis; assembly: GCF_022605725.1. Lineage (NCBI taxonomy): Eukaryota > Metazoa > Arthropoda > Insecta > Coleoptera > Curculionidae > Anthonomus > Anthonomus grandis. The sequence goes on along the minus strand of NC_065548.1, from coordinate 31,857,062 downwards.
CACGATTAGTCGATATGACTAATTCTAAATAAAATTTTCAGTCGTGAGTGTCTTGCGGATTGCCTAGTTTTTAACGATTTGTTGACGACACGCTTGGGTATATCGTATACACCAGACGATATAGCTTCTTCCTTTTTTAATACGTGCATAATGTTGTCATATTAAAACCAAGTGGATGAACACAACAAGTTTTTGTGATTTTCCATGAATTTAATTATTATTTTCCTATGGGTAGCGGTGGTTTTAAACGACATTTTTTTTTATTTTAAATAAATAATATGGGCATATATTTAAATAAAAACACACGGAAGCGAAAAAAATTAACAAAGTAAATATAAATTCTTAGTGTTTACCAATAGAAAAGACAATTGAAGTTTCTATCTGTCAAATATTAGGGAAAATAACAAATATATACCAAGAACCCTAAATCAAATCGAATAAAACGAGTTTAGACGATTGAAATTTAGAATCACTTTTCTCGTCACGACTGAGTCGCGATCGAATTCGAAGTCGTGATCGTATCGAGATCGAGTCGTGATTTTAGAATCCCAGTCCAGATTAGGTTGCTGGCAAACGCCATATGCTGCGTTCTCGCTTTTGGTTACTGGAGATATCGGACACTAGCTTTACACACATCTAAAAATATCTAAAAAAACACAAGGTGGCAACATTGAATACTTGCATTATAAACATATGAAGTATTATACGTTGCCAAGTTGCTTTTTTTAATTCACTTTTTTGTCAAGAATATTTTTTTATTCTGAAAAGTTTGTCGATTCATCTTAAAGTATATATACTATTCTTTAAAAAATAAAAGACAATTTTAAGGAGGACTTTTTTAGCTGTTACAAAATCCAACACATTAAAAAAATATTCAGGGGGAAAAAATATATATTACATAAAAAAATGGAAAATCGATTTGACATCATTTTCTGAGAGATGATATGGTTTCCAGCTAGGCTTATTCTAGGCATTGAATGTTTGAATTTTTCTTATGTAGAATTCAATGTATATTGAATGTACATTGATTAGAAATATTTCAATTGGTCAAATAGACTTTAAAAAATAATTAGAATGAAAAATATTAAAAAACGCTAAGAAGTTAAAACCAATTTATTCTAACTTAAATTATTCCAGTTTAATATATTTTTAAGTTACTCGTACATATTATCGTAGGCAAACTAACCAAACGTGTACCAATTACTGAAAACTCGTTGAAGCCTTGTCATATGTCGTTTTCCCAAGCAGAAAATCATCTCGTTAAGTCAACGAAATTGTTTGATCAGTCAATCGGAAGACAAATGTGCCCCACAGCAAACGGTGCTAATTGGACGACGAAAGACATGGTGATCTCATACTATATATAATTATGGTTCAATATGCAATTATTAAGAAACTGGCAATAATATATTTTGAGATAAAATTAATAGGTTAAAATTCTTTAAAAAAAAATTAGATTACGCTAGGAATCATATTTTTTACTAAAATATTGACAAGTGAAACTCTGACTTTTTATGATTAGTTCATGAATTACTTTATTTTAATATTCTTATTATAATAAATCAATATAGTGATAATACTTGGTGTTTTACATTATTATTTCAGCATGTATGAGATGTTTCCTCAAGACCTGAATATAAAAATATAAAGGGAAAGTTTCTCAGGCTTCTCACTGGATTGCTCCTTACAATTAAACTTAAGAAAGCGCATTTAAACCTCCGCTTTTTTTACTAAATCGCCATTTTCTACTAAGGAAAATAAAATTACTGTTGTTAATAAGTATTATGTCTCTTTAACACTTGTGGTAAGGTTTATGCAGCTTATCTAGAAAGTGGCGTAGAAGAAGAATTTAAATCACATAAGATTTAGAAAACCGGGAACACCTTAAACAGTTGCAGTGCTATTTTATGGAGATAAACGATTAATATTTTTAATAATTAATAAAATTAAGCCTAATAATTTAATAATCATAAAAATTATATTGAATTTTTTGTCGTCTCACAACTCTCATTTGAAAAATAAAATTTTAAAGGAAATTTAATGAGCTTTTAAAGGATGTATGTTAACACATCAGTCTTTTGAAAAAATAATGAATGCTCCCCATGCTAAGGGGTTGAAGTTACAATATTAAATTTTGTCTGTCTGAATATATGTATTCCTTAAAATAAAATTTTACAGGTCTAAGGATTTCAGAAAGAAAATTTTGCTCATTCAAATCGCTATACCTTGCTGGACTGTTCTTCGATGGGGTACCGTATACATAGTGTGTCCACTTAGCTCTTGCTCCATTGAGACTGTATTGTTGCATAAAAAAAGTTCAGTTTTTCTTTGTAGACACGGGGTGAAAAAGGCTACAACTTAAAATTATTTTTACATATACAGGGCATTCACAAAAGGTGTGGGAGGAGAATTTTATGTTCTTTTTAATGAAACATCCTATATTTTTTTAATTTTCTGATTCTGCGTCAAAATTTAAACAAATTGATTTACTACATATTATACTTTAATCATAATTGGTTTTTCAATTAGAGACTGTTGAAAATCGAATTTTGTCAATTTTAAGAGGCTATGGATTCATAAGTATTTGTTATAGGATAAAATGATTTTATTTTTTTTAAGGAAAAAAACACGACAAACGAAAGTGAGATAGCATTTTTCTCTTTGATTAAACACATCTTAAAAAGTTAAGATAAGAATGTAAAAATCTGTTTATCCCATGACAAGTATGGGTCGACAAAGTTATCTGAAGCTTAGGGGTGTAGGTGAGATGAGTGGTAACTATGGCCGCTCCATTGGCGTACTATTTTGTATTTTTTAGAAAATTTAAAGTCTCATAAACACGTGTAACACAACAGAAATAATTAATATGCCTATGCCTCTGTTTGTCGTAGAGGACTGCCTCAAAAAAAAACCTGACGATGGCCTAAGGTCCTAAAACACCTACGCCTTGAACACATCTGGATTAGGGAGCCAATCAGTTTAAAAATTGGCTCGGCGCGAAACGGCTATGATTTTGCTGTTGTACAACAGAGCCACTCAGAAAACCTGTCGATCGTGTGCCGCATCTCTACTGTGCTATGTTGTCATATTGGTTTTATTTTAATAGATATGTGGAATTAGTTGTATGCAGCTTTGGTTTAATCATAGCCGACTTTACTCAAGCCGCGAAATGATAACATCGGCAACATGGATTTTCGATCCGTTTTCATTTCAGTTCTCATAAGACTTAATAAGGATCGTTTGAATTCCTCTTTTAAATTTGAGTTTTTAAGTAAAATTTCGGAAAGGAAAGTGAATGTTTTTATTATTAAGAATTTACTAAGTCTTAGTAATATCTCCCAGCCAGTGTCGGTGTGTTATATACTATAAAAACAGTGATAAATTGTTATAAAGATACAGATAAATTGTTCTATAAACACCTTAAGTGGGGGGTCATTGTGCTATTTATTGATTTTCAAGTTTATTTTACATATCACTTTTAAGATTTTTGTGTTGTGCTCTTATCTGTGTGATTTGGGATTTTTTGTGATTATCTTGTGTTCCACTAAAATAAAACTAGACACGTATGCCTAAGAGCCAAGGTTAATGCTTTATTCATCAAAAAATGTAAGTTTTATTTATAAACATATTTAGAGGAAATCTGGTAAGGAATACTCATAGAGATAATTGTGCCCTTGCACTTAATATTTTGTAGTTTGTGCCAAGCATTTTGACCCGAATGATATTATCCGTGAAGATGATTATCTTTTACCTGATGGCACACTTACTAAGATTAGAGTTAAAGCAAGATTAGTTTGCTCAGCAGTGCCTCAAATTTTTCCAAATTTACCTGCATATTTAATAAAAACAGTGCCTCTTCCTAGAAAAAGTCCAGACGAAAGAAATAGTGAATAACAAAAACATAAAGAGCTTGCCAATGAAGCCTCTGACCAACTTGATTTTATAACAGATTTTCAAGATATTTTAAAAAAATTTAAATATCTGACCTGTGGAATGTAAAAATTGTTAGGGATACAAAACTATATTTCTATACTTTAAACTTGAATGATGCTTGTATAAATATAATTAATAAAATATAATAGATAGCGACCTATATGTTAAAGTCTTTTTAAAAAACAATGAGTTATCCCAAAGTGACCTAAAATGGATTTTACCTTTCGAACTGAAATTAAGTAGGTGGTCTCAACTCAAAAATCTATTAACCAGGTATAAGTCTTCTGATTATTGTGAGCTTAATAAGCCATACTCTTCATCTCTAGAGAAGTTTCATGACTTTATTGACCAAAATTCAGATTTTTTATTAAAACAGGCGTTAAATTTATTGGTTCTAGTTCTAATTAACACAACTTAGAGGATGAAAACGATAGTGACATTCGTAATCGAGTAATATTTTTAATAGACCAAATAACTTTACTTATTTTAGAGCAAAAACATTGTTGCCAATCAACTATAGTAATGTCTTTTATGTTATATATTATATCCCTTTGTGCATATGAATTTTTTTTTTTTTTTTTTTTTTTTTTTTTTTTTTTTTTTTTTTATGGTAAACACAAGCACAAGAGGAAAGTCCTATGTCACTCTTGGAATGGTGCTTGCGCGAAGATATTTGTGGGCATTTATCTTGAATCGCTGCAGGTTGTATGCGTCGGGAAATATGTGAGGTGGAAGCCCGTTCCACAAAGAAGATTTTCTCCAGATGAATGAGTCCTGATACAGCGACGTCCTTGGGGTAGGCAGGTGGACTCGATGTTGATGAGCCGCAACTGCTAGACGCGTCCTTCTTGCCGGAACAGCCCTGGGTGGGATCAGGCCTGCCAGCTCAGAGGAGCACTTACCGTGATAATAACGGTAGAATAAACAGAGATCAGCCACCTTTCTCCTGTGCTCCAGACTATCCAGACTATTTGTCAGTTCTGGTTTGTCGATAAGATGAATAGCTCTCTTCTATATAGAATCCAGCAGCTTTAAACTATGCTTGGGTGCAGAGCTCTAGACATGCGAGCAATACTCGAGGGAAGGGCGTATTTGAGCCTTATAGAGAGTCAGCAGCTGTTCTGGTGTATACAGTTTTTTCATTTTGAAAAGCACTCCGAGTTTTTTGGAAGCTGCCCTGGCGATCTCGGCAACATGGTCATGCCAGGACATACTGTTGGTGACTTCGACTCCTAGAAGATGTAAAGATGATTTCATTGGCAATGTTTTTCCTGCCATAACCAGCTCCGGACCACCAAGGTTAGTCTTCATCGTAAATACTGCAGCCTGCGTTTTTTTAGCGTTAAAATTGACCAGATTGTTATCGCCCCACTCCAAGATTGCTCTAATATCGTTGTTTGGCGGACTTAAATGTGGAAATAAGTGTGCTATCGTCCGCAAAGCTGTAGATTGGATTGACAGTGGTTCCTAGCAAATCGTTGATATATATCAAGAAAAGGGTGGGGGATAGAATGCATCCTTGAGGGACTCCAGCGTTAATGTTAAATTTGTCGGAGAGGTGTCCATCGACGGCTACTTGGATTGTTCGTTGTTCAAGAAAACTTTTGATCCAATTCAATAATGAGTTTTGTATGCCGATTGAGGAGAGCTTGGTTAGTAGTCCCTCATGCCACACTCTGTCAAATGCCTTGGAAATGTCAAGAACGACTGAGCGGGACTCGCCGTGCTTCTCCATGGCCTCCGTCCACAAGTGTGTGACGTAAGCCAGAAGATCGCCGGTGGATCTAAGCTTTCGGAAGCCGTATTGATGATCGCTGATTAGTCCAGATGATTCCAGATATCTTAACAGTTGTTGGTTGACTGCTTTCTCCATAATCTTCGATATTACTGGAACTAGTGCAATCGGGCGGTAATTGAACGGTATCGTGTTCTTTCCCTTTTTGGGTACAGCCTGCACTTGAGCAGTTTTCCAGCTTGTTGGAAATGAGCCCTGCTTATACGATGCCGTGAACAGTCTACATAAGGGAGGAGTCAATTCGTCTGCACAACGTTTAGTACTAGGGCTGGAATTCCATCGGGTCCAGAAGCTTTGTTGGTGTCTACGCTTTTAAGAATTTTATTTATAATTCGTTGGGGAAACGAAATTTCTCCCATCGATGAATTCACTCTTCGCAAATATGGCGGTGTTTTGCCTTGCGAGTGCAAAGTAGAATTGGACGCGAAGAGTTTACCCAGTAAGTTGGCTTTTTCCCTTGCTGTTACCGCGATAGAACCATCATCTGCTGTTAGGGGTGGCAGGGCCGACTTAGCAAATCCTTGACTAACGGCTTTCGATACCGACCAGAAAGATCTTGTTCCATTTGGGCAGTTTAGTAGTTTGTTTTTGATCCTGTTCTTGTGACTCTCTTTGCATTCATCAATAATTCGCTTGCAGCTATTTCTGGAGGTTAAAAAGTTCCTCCAATTTTCGGTGGAAGGATGTTGACGCCATTTGCGATATGCTGCGTTTTTAGTCTTTACCGCCTTTTTGCATTTCAGGTTGAACCATTGCTTGTTGTTTGATCTGTATTTAGTAGAAAAAGGGATATAAGCTTCCATTCCTGCCAAGATCGTCTCTGTAATTTGGTTTGCACATTCTGAGATGTTATTGGTTCTAAAGCAGACTTCTTTTCAAGGGAATGAGCGATAAAATTCCCGAAGATGGTTCCACTCTGCTGATTTATAGTGCCATACCTTCCGCGGCATCGGAGGATCCTGCGTTTTAACATCCAACTGGCAAGAGACTGTTATCAATTTGTGGTCGGATGTTCCTAGGGGGGCCTGTACTGATACAGTGTACGAGTCGGTCAGGGTCTGAAGCCAAGACCAGATCTAGGAGACTCGCGAACTCGCCGTCTCGATCGGGGATTCTGGTAGGTTCTTCCACAAGCTGCGTAAGCCCGCATATGGTGGCAAATAGCTCAGCTTCTCGTCCTTCATCGTCGTTCTTGTTGCAGAAGCGCAGCCAGTTGATACTGTGAACGTTAAAATCACCCATGGCGATGATTTCTGCGCTTGGGTAGTCAATTTGCAGTTGGTTAATGCAATCAACCAGGTTCAAAAAAGCCGACTATATTGGGTGTCGCTTGGTGGTCTGTAGATACAACAGATAAATTTCGTGGCTCCACTGGCTATTATTTTGAACCACATAACGTCGAAGTCCGCAGGTTCAAGCGTTTCCTCCCGCTGGCAACTCAAATCGCTCTTGATAAATACTGCCAATCCAAAGTTTAGTCGAAATCGGGTGTGTAGATCGTATCCAGGATAAATGAGGTGAACATTTATTGTTGAAGGTTTCACCTTTGTTTCTGCCAATGCCAGAATGTGAGGCTTATTTGATTGCAGGTGTTGGTGTACTGCATTAATATTGGTGTTTAGGCCTCTGATGTTGCAGAAATTGATTTTTACGCTTTTAGATCCGCCTGATAAACCCCCCCGACCAGCCTCCGCCCGGAGATCCGAATGGGAGGCTAGTTTCTCTCCGGAAAGTTTTGGTCTCGAGGGCGCCTTCATGCATTAATTTTACTACTCCATTTCCCCTTTGGAAACCGGATACATCGACATGGCTGCGAAACGTGAGTTCCATGGAACCACTTCACGCCGCCTAAGTCCTATTTTAATCAAACCACCAAGAGGTACCTACAGTATCTTTCTTCTAGCTTTGATCTCTCATCAAATTCTGACTAAAATAAAACTAACGATAATGATAACACCACTAATTATTTAAACATTGTATCCCCTTCTTTAGCACCAACTGAGTTGTTAATTTATTAATTCATGTTATTTATTAACCTAAAATATTAGACTATAGGGGAAAAAAATCTAATAATGCATTTATACAGTGACCGCCTAAAGTTCCGCATACATTCGATAAAAATTAAAGACATGATTTTTTGAGAAGACGCTCGGACCCGTCGATTTTTATTTTAAGTTGCGCATTATTTCACATAAATTTTTGTATACAGGATGGAACAAAAAAACAGATATGACGTGATCGGTCATTTTTTTTAATGGAATGCTATATTTTTTATTGCATTTATGAAATATAGGCGAAATTCGAAGCAATTTTCGTATAACACACCTTATCTCAAAGCTCAACTGTTTCCAAAATATTTAAATTTAAATAACAAAAAAAAAGTACGTCTATTTACAAATTAAGGTAAAATCGAGGATAAAAATAATGTTATAAACACTGCCAATTGTTTCTATTTCTATGATTGCACTTGTTAAGAATCTCCATTTTCGAATGTCACTGTCCGTTCGAAAATTAATAGTATTTTATCAGAATAAATTATGGCTAATTTAACGGAAACGAAATTTTGATGATGCTAGGGTACGGGGATCGAGTGCGCACGCAAAAAGAAGTAAGTGAACTGTTTAATGCCAAATACACAAACCATCTTATTTCTCAGTCAACAGTTAGTAGAATAGAGCACAAATTCATAACTTCGGGTCATGTTAGGGATTTGCCAAGATCAGGTCGTCCAAAAATTTCTAAAGAAACAAAATTAAACGTTCTGCTCTTCTTCGAAGAAAATCCAAACAATGCAACTTCACAAATTTCAGTTGATAATAATATAGCCGGAACGTCAGTAAAACGCATCTTAAAAGCAAATGAATACCATACTTATAAAATTAGACTAATACACGAATTAAATGAGGACGATCCTGATCGAAGAAACCAATTTTGCGAGCAAATGATGAACATTTGCAATAATACCTGTCAGTTTGTGTTACGAGTTTTGTTTTCAGATAAAGCAACTTTTTGTTTAAACGGTGTCGTAAGTCGGCAAAATTGTCGGTACTGGTGTCAAATCCATACTGGGCAACTGAGGCTCATACACAGTACCGTAAATCTATTAATGTTTGGGCTGGTATCGTGGAAAATAAAGTAATAGGGTCATACTTTCTCAATGAAAACTTAACAGGACAACGCTATTTGAATTTTCTTCAAGAAGATCTTATCCCTGCTTTGGCTGCCCTATACCCAGACGAACAAGACCCTGCTGTCTGGACAGACAATTTGTGGTTTCAGCAAGACGACGCACCATCACATTTCTTTCGAGATGTCCATAATTACTTGGATACAGTATTCCCAGGAAGATGGATAGGACAAAGAGGGCCAATAAAGTGGCCGGCCAGGTCGCCAGACCTAAATTCCTGCGACTATTTTCTATGGGGGTACCTGAAAAGTAAAATTTATATTGAGAAGCCAAACAACGTAGAAAATTTGAAAAATAGAATTAGATATGAAATAAGACGTATATCACCCGAAATAATTGATAGTGTTTTACATGTCTTTGTAAACCGTCATGCTTTCTGCCAAGAAGTAAATGGGGATCAGTTACCCCTTGGCTTATTGATACATTACTTGATACAGTAATAAGAGTTTTCACAGTTTATAACATTTTATCCTAAATTTAATCTTAATTTGTAAATAGACGTACTTACTTGCTCTCCTGTTGGTTTAATGTAAATATTTCTCAAACAGTTGGGTTTTGAGATAAGGTGTGTTATACGAAACTTGCTTGGAATTTCACTTATATTTTATAAATTCAATAAAAAATGTAGCATTTCATTTAAAAAAATTACCGATGGTGTCATATCTTTTGTTGTTCCACCCTGTATACAAAAATTAATGTGAAATAACGCGCAACTTAAAATAACAATCAACGGGTCCGAGCGTTTTCTCAAAAAATCAAGTCTCTAATTTTTATCAAATTTATGCGGAACTTTAGGCGGTCACTGTATAATTATTAACGGCTTCTATACATATTTAAAACAATAAACCAATCACATAAAAAAATATTCACATAGAAAAATATATAAATATATTATAGAATTTGTAAACAAAACAAAATCAAAATTGAAAGTCCATCTCGGCAGAGCTGCGCTACGGAAACTGCGTAAACGGATCCACCAAAACAGATACGAATCTCCCACGTGGTGCGACGTTGCCAACTGTTATTTCGCGGCTTGAGTAAAGTCTGCTGTGGTTTAATCCAAATCATTCCCAATCCAGTAATATCATTTTTTTTTATTCTAATTGAATAGGATTGAATCTACAAAAAAGTTGATTTATTTTTAGTTTTTAGAGAATTAATTAGCATATTAAATGATAGTTATAATAAATTTAAAAAAATATTGTTTTTAGGGGATCATTATGACAAAATTGCTTTAAAACTTTTAATAGATAAGTCACTCTGAGACACAGATAAAGTTGTCGCACAATAGATATGGCTCAAAAAAAAAGTTTACACTATCTCTAAGTCAAAAACTACTTGATTAAAGTATGACATGTATAACATCAATTTTTTTTTAATTTTACGAAGAATTTGAAAATCAAATAATATATAAAGTCTTGCATTAAAAAAAACATAAATTTCTATTGCCACGCCTTTAGTCAACGCCCTGTATAAGTCAAAGCAATTTTATAATGTAACTTTTTTCATCGCGCGTACCCAAAAAAAAATAATTTTTTTTGCTTCAAAAATATAGTCACAATGGATGAACGGAGTACTAAATGGACACGCTGTATAAATATATTGAATATTGCACTAGGTCTATTTATACTAAAATATGGTATACGGATGTTCATACTAAGCGTTAAGGATGGCAGCTATATCTTGGAACTGTCAATCAGACAACGTTTTTTTCCGGAAAATGGCAGATTAAGGTATTTTTTTTACATTAAAAATATCGGAAAACAATAAGAAATCTTAAAATATTTTTCCATCATCTTGGTCAAAAACTTATTGGCGTACCGACCTTCATAAACTTCATAAAGGGAATGTAGTTTTAATTCTTTAAATGGCTATACCCTTTAAAAGACTTATCCGTTTATGTTTTTGTTTTTTTGAGAGATTGAAAATTTGACAACGTGTCACACATCTAAATATCTTGATATTTTATTTCTTAGAATTAATTTAGGTCTATTATTACTTTTCCACTCATCTGTGAGAACAGCTGACTTTAGTATAATTGGTGCTCACCATTTTTAAGTATCGACTCCGGGATATATTTGTATTCTGGTACCTGATGATCTGTTGACAAAAGGTTTAGTTAGCTCTTGGAGAAGTATTTTTGCTACTAAATCGCGTGGCTCTTTCGTTGGTGCAAGTATTTGATAACCTTCTGTAATATGCTGGATAGACCGATCCTTTATATTCATATTTGCATCTGTCTTACTGTATACTTTAAATAATTCCTTGTTGGAATGACTTGACCTTATGAGGTCATAAAAAGTCTTCAGTTTTAGTGAAAAGCTACACTGAGATCAACTAGTAGTTTAATGCTACTGTGTTTCTGAACTTCTCTGACTGATGTAGTTTGCCAATCCAACTTTATATTTTGTCCTATTCGGTACTATGATAGCTTTGTACCTGGAGGTTGTAAAGTTAAACAAGTCGTGTTGAGATTGCTTTACATACCACTTAATGTATTTTGGTTATGTTGCGACCTTCCTTAAAAAAAAATCGCAATTTAGACAGTTGATGATTAGTTGTTTGCTTCTCTTCGAGTCCTCCTGCATATTTCAATATAATGTCGTTCGCTCAACGAGATTTTGTAAATTGTTTTTTTTATCCTTTATCAATAGTGTTCTGGTTTTCCTTGGTTTTTCCTTTTTACATTTATTTTTATAAGGCGTTCTTTAAATAAAATTATTTTGTAATTTGATTATCTACCCAAGCAACACACCATATATTATTATTATGAAAATATAAATACATTAATTATTCTCTTAGTTTTCGTACTATTTTATATATATTTGGTAGTTAAAATTGATTTGAAGGGTTTACCTTGCACAATAATGAGCTGGAAAGTGCCGATTTGGTGCAGCATCGAATTAACACTGAAGACAATGCTCCAATAAAACAAGCCCCTCGCCGGATTTCGATAGCTAAACAAGATGAAGTTTTTTCAATGCTTTAAGAAATGAGAACGCAAGGAGTGATGAGTGATAGAGTCAAAAAAGGACGGATCTACCGGATATTTTGAATAGACTATCGGTGAATCAATGACATTACCAAGAAAGACATTCCCTACTAAGAATTGACGACACCCTAGACACGATATCAGGTTCGCAATAGTTCTCAACGCTCGATCTGAACAATGGCTACTGGCAGGTAAAGATGCACCCAGAAGATAAGGAAAAGACTGCATTCTCGACTGGAACAGGACTTTGGCAGTTTACAGTCATACCCTTTGAGAGACTTATAGAAACTGTGTTATGTGGAATGACTTGGGAATCATGTTTAGCCTTTCTAGATGACGTTATCATACTGGGAAAAATATTTGAAGATTATTTTAAGAATTTTCAAAAGGTAATTGTTAAGCTTCGAGAGGCCAACCTGAAGCTGAAGTCCTAAAAAATGTTGCTTCAAAAAGAAGTTCGATACCTTGGCCATGTAATATCAGAGAAAGGTGTCAAGACTGATCCATATAAAGTAGAAACAATCGAAAATTGGCCGCGACTCACTGACAAACACCAGTTAAGAAGTTTTCTGGGTGTTTCTACCTATTACAGAAGATTTGTAAGAAATTTCGTGAACCTTGCAAAGCCTCTACATAAGCTCACGGAAAACAAAATGGTATATACATAATGTACACAATGGTTTATAGACAAAATGGCAATATGGTTGGTCAGCAGACTGTGAAGAAGCATTTCAAGGGTTAAAAAGAGCACTGTGCATATCTCCAATTTTAACGTATCCGACACCTGGACAAACTTTTTTTTTAGATACAGATGCAATGTTGAAATTGGAACCGTCCTATTAGAAAAATATGATGATGGCGAGCAAGTGATAGCTTATTTCAGTAAAACGCTATCAAAACCAGAAAGAAACTATTGTGTCACCAGACGAGAGTTATTGGCAGCAGTAAAAGCTATTGAATATTTGTATGGTTAACGATTCATCCTACTCTGGACTGACCATACCTCTCTGAAATAGCTGTTTCACTTCAAAAACCTTGAAAGACAAATAGCAAGGTGGCTTCAACGATTATAAGAGTATCACTTTACAATGGAACATAAAAAAGGCGAATATCACAAAAATGCCGATGCTTTATCGAGAAAACCCTGCATTGAAACATGTCAATATTGTCTTAAAAAGGAATCAAAACAGCATCCAAAGATACTTACTTTCAATCGTATTGGCCTTAGTAAGACCTTGGCAAAAGTGAGAATTTTTTTGAGAACGGTTTTACTGGCTGAACAGTCATGAGGATGTTGAACGCTAGTGCCGACAGTGTGAGCAGTGTTCGTCAAGTAAGGCTCCAAGAACCCGGACAAGAGGAGAGATGATGCAGTATCCATCCACCCTTTGAACGAATTGCCATAGACGTAGCAGTACCTTTTCCTACTAGTAGCTCAGTAAATCGATATGCTCTTGTTGCTATGGATTACTTTAGTAAGTGGCCCGAGATTTATCCGATCCCAAACGAAGAAGCAACGACAGTAGCTAAAGTGCTGTTCCAGAACTGGATTTGTCGATATATTAGTCACGAATATTCCAATAAGTATGCCAGTTGCTGGGAATTAATAAGACCCGCACAACTCCCCTACACCCTCAGTCTGATGGAATGGTTGAACGAATTAATCGCACCTATTGGAAAGCTATTTAAAAATGGTGGTAAACTCCAAGCAAACTAACTGGGATACTTATATACAATCATTCCTATTGTGTAAATTATCGCATATCGTTCTTCTATCCACAACTCTACTAGAAAATGCCCGGCAAAAGTTGTATTTGATGATGAACTTGGTTTCCCTTTGGACATTATTACTGGGAGAGTCGACAAGGCGGAAAGCCTTGAAAAGTACATCGAGCATCTACAACAGCGTTTACAAATAGTCCATAAATAGGCACGGGATAAAAAGTCGTCTTTTTCTTCGTCTAGAAAGTAACAAAATAAAATCACGTTATGGTATAAAGGCGAATTCTACCGATTTTAATCCAGGGGACAGAGTATGGTTATATAATCCACAGCGGACGAAGAGCAAGTCACCAAAGCTTTAGAAGGATTGGGAAGGTTTAGTTTAATATTTTTATTTGTAGTGTCTAGCTCTTAAGTAGTTCATCTTGCTTGAGGGTCCATTTTGGCTCCCATTTAGGTTATGTAGGTTATATTTGTAAATATTATAAGGTATTTTAAATTTTATAGAAATCATATACTGGCTTGCTTTGATTGTCAGTATTCTCTTGAAATTATTGGCTCTTTCGGCAAAAACAACGAATTAAATTCTCAATATTTCTAAATTGTTCCGAGGGGCTTTAAAAAGGACGCGTTTCGTGAAACTTTATTCATCTTTAATTGTATAGTTTTTACGTTGGAAACAATTAAACGACAGTTAACGCGAGTTAGGTTAGAGTTTTTGACGTTGCATATAGTGTAATTCTGAATTTCGTTACATTATTGTTGTTAAATATTTGTTTATTCGTCGATTTTTTAGTAAATTTTTGGTTGATGATGTATTTACTAACCGTATATGATCAACATATATTTATTAAACTGTAGAGTAGATGTATATCATATACTATTCTGTTTAAAAAAGGGAGAAAATTTCCACATTAAAAAAATTAACACGGGATTTATATATCTAGCTTTCAAACTCGATTCCTACATCTCAAATATTTGATGAAATGACCCCGATATCATAGTGTAATAATGGAATATCATACACAGTGAAATCTTTAAAAATTTAAAGACAATAGTTATCCCACGCCACGTCGGTTGACATTCGCGGCTTCCGCATCACCACTCGGCCAATCACGTATCCGTATTACATCGATCAAGTGGCGCAAGACACTGTACCAGGCAGTGTTGCCAGGTCTCAAGTTTTTACATGAGATCTCATGTTTTTTAAACAAATCTCATGTTTTCAATATTTTTTATAAAAATCTCATGCTTTTTAGCTTTTTTTGCTATACCAAATAAACTCTTTTAAATGTTATATTTTTGTTTATGGTTTTCTTTATTGCTATTAAAAATATCGCAAGAAACCCATAAACAAAAAAAAATCATTAACAAACAAAAATGTATCCCAATATTTGTCAATTTGGCATCGTTGGATCATGCAATAATCATAAAATGCAACCTGGCATCTGCAAAGTTGGCATGGTTGAGTGCGTCCGAACGGGAATTCCCGATTGCACCTAAACATCTTTGTGTAATTTACTTCGCCGCTTATACGTAGACTGGATTTTGGTTGTGACTCGTTTTATATTCTGTTAATTGAAATAAACTTTAAAAGTGACACTTCATGTTCATAGCAGAGACAACCTTCGAGACGCGCAAGCCAACACAAAATTATTATCCATGTAGCTATCCTTGTTTAGCGTCATCGAAGGTGAACGAAGATGGCGCTGGAGGCATCTTGTCCAGAAATTTACGCGGGAAATTTGAATTTTATTTTATTTCTTTTTAGGATCAGCTGATTTATGTTGATATTTTGCTATGCAGGGTGTCAATTTGAAGTTTCAATATAAATATCTATGAAAGCGAAACTGTTGGAAATACTAATTTTGGTACAAAAAAGACAGGTTTAAATAATTCATTAAATATTTAATCCTGTTCATAAAATTCATAAATTAAATTTATAAATTAAATAATTATAAAAAGTATTTAACATTTAAATACATTTTTTAGTGCAAGTATTAATTATTTAAATACTTTTTTAAAGTATTCTGACCGGCTCTTCCTAGTTTCTCCTACCCCCTAGATGAATTATTATTTGAATCAAATTTAGTTTTTCTAACTTTTAAAGATATTTACATTAAAAGTTTTCAAATAAAACCCTGAATAGTCTTTTTATTCGCAATTGAAACAGTAAAAAAATAACTATAATAAAGAATAAAATAATGACATCACCTTAGTCAATACTGTTAAAAGAAATTTTTATTTTTGTTTAATTAATATTTTCTGTAAATTAAAAGTTTTATTTTCTTACATAACTGTTTATATAAGCTGTCTTAAGGACATAACATTTACATGTGTTAATGAAAAGCTTGCTCTGCATTGCTTATTTTTGTTTAATATAGTATATATTACAATAAACGTTAGAAAAGAATTTATAATAACTTAAATAATAAACTTCCTTAATATTTTCAGTTAATTCATAAAAAAACTTAAGGGACTTTTAATATGCAGATAAACAAGTTGTTTTCCTTTTGGTCAATTAAAAATCAAGAAGTGTTTTTCGAAAAGATAAAAATAATAAATGAAAAGACAAAATAATATAATATGTAACTTATAAGAATGAGAAATACACATTGCAAAAACATTATACATACATGCTACATAACATAAAACAATAATAATCTTACTAAGAAAATAACAATAATTATCATCAACGCTTAAATTTATTCAATTTTCTTTTGTTCGCCCTTTTTTCTTTCCTTGTTTTTTTAATATCCTGATTTTTCCTTTTACACCACCAAGGAATACCAATTTTACACACAGACCGTATTGTAAGATGTGAAATGAGCTTTTGATGACTGATGCATGTTAGCCATTCAAAATTACAATTTGTTTTTAAATAATTTTCAGCATTCAAAAGCACATTTCTCTTTGCTGCATTTTTTTTTAAAACAACTCCAATGTAGTTATGCTACTTCCAACTACAGCAGTAAATGTTTGGCTGGGATATATAAGGGAATTTTTTGATTTTATGCAGAGTTCTGAATATTATTGAGTTGTTAACATCAATTTCATATGCATTTTTAATATCACTAAATCTTGCTTCCATTACTGAAGCAGGTCCATTTCCAATTTTTACAGGCAACAACATATTATGTTGCCGAAATAAGGAATATGTACATTTTAATAAATGTGGTGGATCGTACATGGCATAAATTTGTCTGCCTTCATAAAAGAAAAATGGAGTTGCTATTGTAACTCCAAGATCTTTTAAACATTTGACATTGCTGACACCCATATCATAGATTGTGACCACAACATCCAGTCCAGCATACACTTTTGATGCATTTAATACATCAAAAATGCATTTTTGCAAATCAGAAGACTTGCACCCATTGTTGCTAAAGAAAAATGCAACAGGCTGTTTCCAATTCTGTGTTAAGCCTACAAGCATAAACACCAATGCTTTATTGGCAGGTTTTGCTTCAACAGAGCTTGTGGAAATATCACCAAAATCCTCGAATCCTACAATCCTATCTGTACCTTTGTCATATTGTACATTCTCTTGGATGTCTTATTATTTCATCGAATAATAAACAACAACATCTGTCAATTCCAATAGGCAGTTTGTCTTTCAGTTGCCTAAAGATATGAGGATTGATACCTGCTTCAAATGTTACTTTTCCAAGCATGTTTAAAAGTGTTTTTTTATGGGGTAGGTATACAAATTTTCTTAGCAAACTGTAGCATCTTGGGCTTTTTTTAAATACACAAAGTGCTAAAATCTTGTCTTCCAAATTCCATCTTCTCCCTTTAGCACCTTTAACCTTGGAATTACGGATTTGGGACACCATGAAGTTTGCTGTCACTGATGACATATCTTTAAATATATTCTTAACAAGGCTACTTTCTGTAAGGTTTGAAAGTGCTTTCACGCAATGTAGCCTTTTTCTGCATAACTTTTTTAATTTTCTCAAGTGATCTTCTTTGCTGTGAATGATTTTCACTAATTTAGCCTTCCTGGGAGTAGAATCTCCTTTTGAAAAATTTTCTATGTTTCGGAATAGTTTGCGGCCTGCAGGATTATTTACCTTGGTTGGCCTAGCATCTTTGCAGGTTTCATCTACATTTTCTGAAAAAAAAATATAAAACATTGTCTCTGAACAATAAATCAACCATTATTATCAAATATTTTTCAGATTTTTAAATATAACTCAAATGTGAAAATCAAAAGTAAATTGGGTAAGAATTACCATTATAAAGCCTATTATATATAAGTAGCCTAGTATAAGTCAAAAGCAAGTTAGAATACTGATCTGTGAAAAATCACTTATTAAAGTAGTAAAATCATAGCACCCAAACCATGTTAATATATTACCAACATTAAGCTTTATTAATTCTTAGGCAAAACTCTAATATTTCTTTGTCACATTTTTTTTTAAATTTAATTACTTTTAACTGTACAACCTTCTTCTTCTTTTTCTTTCACTGCAAAACTGTGTTATATAAAAATTATCTACATGAATTCTTTAATATAGCTACCTGTACATGTCTGTTCTATCACCAAAACATGCTCTACATCAGGAGGTCTTACATGAGACTGAGAAGATGATGGCATATTTTCATAGCTAATTGGAATTGCATCCCTACGAAGCCTGTAGCTAATCAAATCCAAATATGATTTTCTCTCAAAGTGCTTACTACAGATTCTCTGATTTCTGAGGGTCTCTCCTGTAAACCTCATGCCCAATTTCTCTTGCCAAATCCTGGATCTAAAAACAATTATTATAGTATTGTTAGGTTACAAGAATTAAAAGGTATGTACAGTTGACCGCCAGCCTTCATACTTATGTCATCAATGACACCAAGCGTCAGCTTATGAAATTTGCTGGTGGCATCATTGTGATGTAAGTATGAAGGCTGGAAGAATCAACTATACATAATATGTAAATAAAATGAACAAAATAATAAAAATATCACTTATTTAGAAGAAAAAGCAAGAGAAAAGTAAGAATTATTTTAAAAAAATTTAATAACATTAAGTAGGTAATATCTCTTTTAAATAAAGAGTTAAATATGATGGATTTTAATACCCTCTACTGAACCTAATTTTAGTTTTATTTCAGCTTTTTTGCTTCTTCTAATTATATTTTTATTGTTCTATTGTTGTCAAAAAAAAACAAATAATTAAATGAAAATTACACTTTCAAGTTGCTTTTTTTTTATTATTACAGAAATTAATGTGCTTTATTAAATCCATAAATTCATATTATTGCTTAATATTTATAATATTGAAGGACACAGGAATCAAACCAAGAATGTCAATTTTTTTTTAAATTAGTTACTTCTACTACCTACTTTTATGTTTCTTTTTATGATAACCTTATAGGTATAAGAGGGGGAATATAAGTATCCCTAATATATGTATTGAAAAAAAAATTATTTGAAAATGAATAAATGTTTGTTGTTTATTTCATTAACAATGTGTTCTTTAAAAAAAAAACCAGTACCTATACTTAATTGGGTTTTATTATTTTAAACCCACTAAGTTTTGTCCACTACCAACCCTAATTTAGGACTGGTACTGGTAACCCTCACTGAGCAACATGAGAAAAATTATTGAAATTTAAGGGAATTAAGTAATATTAAAAGAATCTTACCTATCCAGGTTGGCAGGAAAATAGTTCCTTTTTTGAGACTTCTTCCTCCCTTGAACCACATACAAGACAAGTTAACCCCATGTTTACAAGGATTATACCTAAAAATAGCACAATAAGAATACAACACTCTCACTTAATTTTAAGGGGTTACCTTTAATTGTTGATTATTAACCACAAAATGCTTAACTACTACAAACCAAAAAACAAGTCTCTTAACACAATAAACTCACAAAAAACTCTGACAAAAAAATAACGAAAATTCACAAAGAACTCACTTCAAAACACATAAACATAGAAAGACGCCATTTATTTTGATGTCCTTGGCAGTTGGCGGCGGTGTGCGGCATTGTCAGATCAAAAATTCATTACCACTCCTTCGTTTTTAATTGTACACAAAAGAAGAAGAAAGAATATACTAAGTATTTGGTAATTATTTGAAAGTGCACACCTCTTGGCAACATTCATTTAATAATTAAACGTCGCTTGTGGCTCTATCTTCGTTTACCTTTTGTAAAGCTAAAAAAGGAGGTCGGTATAGGAAAATGCATGTGTTAAAGTGAGATAGAATAATCGGATAAATTTGTAGGCCTAGTTACGCGTCTCGATGGTTGTCTCTGTTAATAGTGACACTTCTCAAAGCTTGCCTGGCCCTAGTGCCGCTTAGAAGAAAATATTTACAAACAACGGTTTAAAAAAGAATGGGCCCATTCACCTGGATTTTACTGGGTTCAACCCAATAAGAAAGGACCTAAGTATGCCTGGTAAGTGTTGACTAACATTATGTCGTTAGGTATATTTATTTAGTTAGATGGCTTCTTATGCAAAATATATCTATGAATTCAAAAATAATTTTGTTTTAGGTGTAAAATATGTAGATGCGACATAAATATAGCCGCAGGAAAAGTGCAACTTTCTAAACATTTAGAATCCGGTAAATATAAAAATGCAGTTTAGGAAGCTGAAACTAGCATTAGAAAGCAGCAGAATATTGCTGATATGCTTGCTGAGAGTAGGAGTAAAATAAGCTTGGAACAAAAGGCGAAAGAAGGTATTATACGTACAGCAGGTTTTTTGGCCGAACATAATCTACCCATGAACTTAATGGAACATTTTATTGATTACCTAAATGCTGTGTGTACCGATACCGATATGGAAAAAAAATGAAAGCAGGTAGAACCAAAATAACTAGGATTTTTAAAAAAGTAACTGGATCTTCACAAAAGTCGTATTTGATAAAGCTCATGAAAAATCAGAAATTTAGTTTAATTGCTGACGAATCGACAGATAACTAGTGCATCAAACATTTGCCTTCAGTGGTTAGAATGGAAGTTAAAAATAAAATAGAAGATAATTTTTTGGATCTGATACCGGTAGCAGAAACTACAGGGAGCAGCTCTTTTTCAGAGGTTTATGGACTTTTTCGCAAAACACAATATACCTTATAAAACAAACTTTATTGGTTTTGCCTCGGATGGCGCCAGTAATATGGTGGGTATTAGAAATTCCTTAGTCAGCCGGCTACAAGAAAATATACCAAATATATTCACTGTAAAATGTATTTGTTATAGTTTCCACCTTTGTGCGTCATATTCATGTCAGAAACTCCCAGAAGAGGTTGAACAACTAACAAGAGAGGTATAATTTTTTTTAATGTAATAAGATTAGCGCATTTGAAAACAATAATTATACATTTAGGTTTACAACTATTTTTCAAATAGCCCGAAAAAAGTGGAAGAATTAAAGGAATTTCAGGAATATGTATGTGTTGCTCCAGCTAAAATCCTTCATCCAAGCCAAACCCGTTGGCTTTCATTGGAGAGTGTGGTGAAAAGACTGTTAAATCAATAAAACGCTCTAAAACTTTATTTTATGGATCAAACTGCCAATAATATTACTCAGGCAGATCTGATTTTAGAAAAACTGAATAGAGAAAAAATCGACTTTATCTGGAGTTTTTATCTAAGGCTTTACCAATCTGTAATAATTTAAATAAATTATTAATGTAAAGTGAATCTCCAAAAATTCATATGCTTTACAAAAAAATAACCAACGTAGTAAAAAGAATTCTAGACTTATATAAAAGACAAGAATATTAGCTCTACAACTATCGATAAAAAGATTTAAAAGCCCCACAAATGTTTACAACTGGATGAAATGTATTTCTCAGCAGAAATAAATTCAAGCAGTTTAGAAAAAAATAGGCTAGAAAGAGTTTGGAATTAAATTGCTTAAATCTTTATTTTGAAAGTATTCAGCAAATTTATACAAGATTTCCTCTTAAAGATTCTATATTTGAAAAAATGGAATTTACAGATCCAGAAATTGTAAAATCTCGAAAGATCAGATCTATTAGTCATATTTCCAAATTATTTTTTAACTTGCTTGATGTTAAAATACAAGAAATTGATAATGAATGGCTAGCTCTAAGAAACTTTGAAATTAATTTTAAGAGTGATAAGTCGCATGACGTCTGTGAATTTTGGAAATATATTGCAAAAATAGGAACTTTAGATAATATTGGTCGGCGATTAAATCTAACAAAATTAGGCTTCAATTTACTTACTTTGCCTGTTTCAAGTGCTAATGTGGAAGGAGTATTTTCTGCCATAAATTTAAACAAAACAAAATAAAGAAATAGGCTAAAAATGTCTACCATTACAGCAATACCGCATATTAAAGATCTGGTTAAAAAAATAAATCTATTTGTTCAAATTTCTTAATAACAAAAGAAATGATTAGAAACCTCAGCCAACAGATCTATGAATCTGACTCCGATTAACATTTTATTTTAAAATATAATATTCTATATAATAATATACACTAAGATATAATCTTTAAGTTTTTAAATATAGGACATGTTATTATGTTATGTGTTTATCATGTTTAACCCATCCATAAATAAAAAATCTTTAAAATATTGTTAGTTTTTTATTTGCCGGAGCAATATATTTTGTTCTTTTAATTGAAAATATTTTTTTTTTATAGCAATTTAAGTTTAATTGAAAATCAAGGTAAAAAAATTACGTTGTATAACAATAAACGAACACCCTGCTAGGGTCTTATTAACAACAGCGCCATCGCATGCTTTTTTTTTAATCTCATGCGTTTACGAAATATTTCTCATGTAAACATTTTTCGGCACCTGGCAACACTGGTACCAGGCCCGAATCGACAACACGAGGTAAACTGGCACCGCCTCCGCCTGTTTTCTATATTCTTCTATCAACCTGTTAATGTTCAACAACCCCACAATCTCAGTCAAAAAAAAAATTCTTTTCTTTTTATAATATACAATGCGGCTGTTAATTGTCTCCCCTCTTATCTTTTGAATGCGTTTATATGAAAATTTGAAATTTGGCACACATCACTTTCTGTTTATCTATGGTAATTTTGTTGGCGTCCTTTTGCAATTTTCATGGATAGCGCGCCATATTATTTCGTTGTACCTTATTTTTATTAATCTTACTCCACCAAAAAATACATTTTATAACACGGTATAAGATTAAACATAAAGTTTTTTAATGTAGATTATTTTCTTAGTTTGATTAAGGTTGTTATTTGTTGATCTTAGGTTGTCTTATGTTCTATGTCTTCAATAATTATTAAATTATAAAATTCATCTAGGGGTATTTATATCACAAGCCTGATAATAATAGACCAATTTCAAAATATCTTTGATGCAGCTTTTATCTATAATATCGTTCCTGTTAATATGCCAATTTATCAAAGTCATGTAAAAAAATGTTTTTTCAAAATTTTCTATTATTCCTTAAAAAATATTTTAACTTTTCTTACTTTTTTAAAAGACAACTAGGTAAGAATATATGTCTATACCAGATATGTTTTCATTTTTTATTTATAGCTATTTATACGTAGTTGTTTTTTTATCTAAAGTTAAATGTAAAATTTTATTTTTTTTTTAATTTTTAATGCCGTGTAGCATCTTTAATATTATTTTATATATTATTATAAATTCCTTATCAACTTTAACGATTGATGTAAAAGTTTTATACTGGTTTTCTATAACTAAAAATTCAACTTTTTGTTGATGGTAAGTAGATTTTTTAAAAGCTTATTCTATTAAACGTATTTTGTGAACGTCTTTAAATAGTATACAATATACCATGCCTAAACGTTATTTCTTAAGCTTTTATGCAATAGAAATGGTATATTACTAACATGTAATAAACCTCCTTGTTAAACGCGAATAACACAAACATAATATTAAATTCCTCAACTTATATCACGCGGACATTTTATCCTATATTAATCGTTGAAGTTCAGCTAAAAATATATACCTGGTGTAAACCAAAAATAAACGTATATTTAACTACCGTGTGTTGCTTGGGTATTCTTCGGGTTATTTTTATTCTTAAATATTTACAGGTTTCTTCTGTTTTCATTGCTTTGATATATTTCCCGTTCTCCGTCTAAAAATTACTTGATAACAACTATATTAATGATACGGCATTTATTTAGCCCAATAATAATATCATTCAGTTCACCATCAATACTATTAGGGTTTGCTCCTATATTTCAACACATTTTATTGATAAGTATTCTTTTCTCTTATAGAATAGGAAAGGCATTCTTACTAATGCTGCTCTTTCAAGAGAGCTTAACTCGTGACAAAGATGATTATACTAACGAAGTTTAGTTTACTATTATTTTCTTTGCTCGTGAGCAGGAAGTAGTTATACAAAAGCAATGTATAATATACCATAAATATACCATCAGCAAGTTATCTACCTTGAGGTTACTTCTGAAAAATGAAAGAGCATATATTGCATCTTTAAAGTTTCTTTATAATGATGGAAAGTTTCAGTTTATAGAAGAAAATCTTAATGAAGTAACTAAAGAATTCATTAGCTCTCATTTGCTATGAAAAATCCACTCACAGAATTCAAAGTCTTTAAACAATCTTATAATTAACTACACTTAATCTGGATTAACGTCTGTGCAACTATTTGTGATCAAGATAGTAGTAATATAGCCACCATAGAAGAGTTAACTATTAAGTACACTGGAAACAAGCCAACTCTATATCACATTGTTGTTAATGGGCATCTTATTACTAGCCAGCTTTTACATTTTCAATTTTTTGACCCGAACTAATGCAGACTATACCAACGATTTATTAATTAGCATACATGGCCTATCATAGGATTTTTATATTAATTATTGTTGATTTTTAGAGTATATATTGCTTCTAAGATTTATAATCACTTGCACCCTAATATAACAAATGCCCCAAATATATTTATTTTTAAAAAAAGGCTTAACATTTTTCTGGTTGAGAAAAGCTGGTACTCTCTCAATGAGTTTTTTTAAGTAAAATTTCGAGCAGCAAATATTTGTATTGGTGGGCAATTTTCTAGAACTAGATAACTAGTTGTATTTGTAAATTGAAACTTAAAATAATTTAAATGCATGTAACATATATGTGTATTAATGTAAGATGTTTTAATAATATTTGTATTTTATCTTTTTTGCACATATGACTTTTCTTTAGTTAGAGAACTTTATGTAATATTATTATTATTTTACGTAGACTTTATTTCAGTTATATAAATACTATAGTTTTTATATAGATTTATTATTATAGAGATTGTTGAGATATATACAGGGTGTTCCGTTGATCATGTTAGAAACTTCTAGGGCAGATAGAAAACGTCAAAAGAAAAGCAAAAGTTCATATAAACATGGGTCCGAAAAAGCTTCCTCAGGGAGCTAGAGCTCTTTGAAAATAACCTTTAAAAACTAGTTTTTTTTTAATAGCTCCGGAACTACTTTAGCTACCGCAAACAATTTTGGAAGGTAAATTATTGTTATAGTACATTTATTCTTTTGAACCTACTAAATAAAAAAAATATTTACCAGGGGCTTCAGAATCACGGGGTATTTGGTAAATTTAGGCTCATTTCTTTAAGACTTTAATTTCTGCCCGTTTGGGCATTAGATTATGATGTTCCTATGCTTTTTACATACAAAAGGTGCTCTTAGTAAAAGTCGGTAAATATCATTGTTTTTGTGAAAATTGACGAAAAGCAAGTTATGAGATACAAAAATGAATTACCTATTACCATTAATAAACAATTAAAAAAAAATCTGACGTAAATAAAAAATAAATGTTTAAAAAGAGTTAAGGTAGCCACTTTATTAAATTGGTACTGAAATTAATTAACTGTCACTTTAATTACCTTGAGGCATAAAATGTTTAAATGATTTTAAGTGTAATAAAAAACCAACAAATTAACAATTTTAGAAACGTAAACAAATTTTATTAAAGATTGGTATTACAAAAATAAACTTAAAATATTAATTGCTTAAAATGCCGGCCGCCACGATCGATACATTTATTGTATCTACGCACCATATTAAGGTTGACGTGGTTAAAAGTATCAGGCGTGGTTTGGATTACTTTAGCAGCTGCGGAAATTCTGGCCACCAGATCTTCTTCTGACTCGACTGGAGTTTCATATACAAAACTTTTCATATGCCCCCAAAGAAAAAAATCTAAGGGTGTCAAATCTGGTGAGCGCGCTGGCCAGGTGACAGGGCCTCCGCGGCCAATCCAGTGCCTTCCAAAATTTTCATTTATAAACTCGCGGACAATAAGTGAAAAATGAGCTGGCGCTCCATCGTGTTGTAGCCATAAGTTCTGTCGTATATTTAGGGGCAGAACATCTAATAGTTCTGGCAGTACATTTCTTAAAAAATGTAAATAAATATTTCCCGTTAAGCGAGGAGGCAACATAATTGGACCAATTAAGCGTTCTCCAACAATGCCGGCCCACATATTGACCGAAAACTTATGTTGATAGCTCCTAAAATGAATACCATAAGGGTTTTCCTCACTCCACACATGATTATTCTTAGAATTAAAAATGCCTTCTTTTGTAAATAAAGCATCGTCAGTAAAAAGGACATATTTTGGAAATTGAGGTTCTTCTGTACACCGGTCAAGAAACCACTGGCAAAAATTCACGCGGGGCATAAAATCATTGGGTCCTAATGGTTGCACCTTTTGCAGGTGGTAGGGCCGAAGAAGTTGTTCATTAACAACGTTCGATACCCTAACATGATTTACATGCATCGCATCAGCTACTGCTCGAGTACTTACTGATGAGTTATCTTCAAATCGCTGAAGCACTTCTTCCTCAAAATCCGAGATTCGGATGTTCCTTTGCGCACCATTATCTTGGCGTTTTATTTTAACGGAGCCAGTCTCCCTGAGCCGTTGATTGACCCTTTCAAAAAGTGTGTGAGCTGGGATTAGCCTTTCGGGAAACCGCTCTTCATATAGTCGAGAAGCAGCTCTACCATTACATCGAACTTCCCCATAAATTAAAAGCATATCGGCGTATTCAGCAAAAGTGTAATCTTCCATTACTTAACCGTAATAAAAAGGGAATTAATATCATGTAAAAAATACTGACAGTGGCAATGAATTAGCATTATTATTATTATTAAAATAATTAATTCAGGTGCTGTATCTTAGTTTGGTTTTAGGCAATTTCCACAAAAACGGTGATATTTACCGACTTTTACTAAGAGCACCTTTTTTATGTAAAAGGCATAGGAACATCATAATCTAATGCCCAAACGGGCAGAAATTAGAAGTCTTAAAGAAATGGGCCTAAATTTATCAAATACCCCCCTGATTCTGAAACCCCTGGTAAATATTTCTTTTATTTAGTAAGTTCAAAAGAATAAACGTACTAACAATAATTTACCTCCCAAAATTAGTTGCGGTAGCTAAAGTAGTTCCGGAGCTATTAAAAAAACTAGTTTTTAAAGGTTATTTTCAAAGAGCTCTAGCTCCCTGAGGAAGCTTTTTCGGACCCATGTTTATATGAACTTTTGTTTTTCTTTTGACGTTTTCTATCTGCCCTAGAAGTTTGTAACATGATCAACGGAACACACTGTAGATATATATTTTGTTTTTCTGCATTAGTGTAACAAATATATTTTTTGTTATTTGCTGTTGCTATATGTTTATTTTTTAGAGAATTTCAGCTATTATTTTATATATTATTATTTTATTTTATATTATTTTATATTACTGAACTAATTATTTATTATTTGCAGTTTTTGGTACACAAAAAGAACATGTCCCAGGCTATTATTACTATATTACAATTTGTATTGTATTAGAATACTTTAAATCTTGTGTTTTTATTTTCCAGATGATTAAATAATATATTTTTATGTACATAAAATCATACAGTTGTGTTTTATTTTTATACCTGTAATTTAAGTACACATTGTTACTGAAGAAATATTATTTATTATATATGACATATGTGTATTAATATTACCCAATGACATTTTTTGAAGCGGAAAAAGTTGTTTAATGATATAAAAGGTTTTTTTAATTCTTTTGGTTTCAAAAGTTACATTTACAGGTTACATCTTCTATCCAATTTAGGAAACTACATTAAATTGCACAGTCAGCATAAAAAATATAAAAACATAAAAAGATATAAAAAGGAAATGTGAAAGAAAATTTATTGATGACAATCTGTTTTGCCAATAGTTGTTTACAAATGTTAAAATTAGTTCGAATTATTGCACCTTCAGTAGAGGGCCAAAATTTCTTCGCGTTAACATGGCAACCCACACTTCTCTATAATGCAATTTTATAGTTGATACTGGACTTGTTGATTGGTACTTTCCTCGACAGTGATATTTATTTGAATAGTTGTTGATACTATTTTTTTGTTTATACTTCAAAAATGTCTGTGCTATATTTTCGCTTAAGTATTTTTTCCAAGCTTAAACCCGTAATATTATACTCATAGCAGTATATATAAAATAATATTAATATTATTAATAATAATAATAATATAAATTTTAAATAAATAATTTAAAAAATTATTTTGCAAGATTTTAAGGATGATATAGAGGACAATACCTAAGCAACTTACAATTCTTCCAAGAAATTTATTTTTTGTGCAGGCCCAAGCACTAAATAAATAACTTAAATACTAGGCTAGTATTTAACGACGCAAAAGTCTATGATACTGGGTCGCACAACGGTTTACCTAAAGTGCTGAGAATTTATGAAATTTATGGAAATAAATATAATACAAATCTTATTTTTGGACAAACGAGACCCTTAATAGCCCATTCAAAATTAACGACGAAATATTTCAAAAAGACTCGTTAAGCCCAACTTGATTTTGCTTGAGCCTAAATTTTTTCTCTATTTTACGTGATAACACATGATTAACTTTAGTTAAAGAGAAGTTAGGCAAACTCAGCGCCACGGAAATTAACCACATGCTATGCCCGGCACCTGTAGTCTTTGCTATATACCACTAAGATATTTAGTTACTAAGACTTTGGTAAATTTAGTACTTAGGTATGTTATTTGGCTAAGAGAAATATGTGAAACTTAATATTAGAAAAATAAAATTATACCAACCAATGAATAAATTAACAACATTTGGATTCTGTTTATACAACAGATATATAAATATCTTCGAATAGAGCAACATTGAGGTAAAAATCACACATATGAAATGCAGTTTAAACAGAAATCCATTAGCAGAATTATCAAAGTAATTATTAAACTAATGCTATTATTCTTATCTACATCCATTAATACTTGGACTATTAAGGCGCTTATCTATTCTTTGGCTTGATAAAATGAAACCAGGTAGACTTAGAGGAATTAGATCGCTTGACAAAATTTAAGCAAATTTAGAATTTTGCGCCTAAATTCTTCTGTTGAAAGATTGTATTTACCACGTAATTTGGGAACGACTACTTAATGTAAATCAAATGTATAGCAATAAAATAAGTAAACTAAGTTGATATTTTTACAAACTGCACTGATCAAATAGAGAGTAATGGTACAAACCCCTCACTGTCAGCACTTACTAAGTCCATATGCGCAAAAAAGAACAAAGTAAAATTCTATTTTTTTAAATAAAGCTATGAGAAGTATATGCTCATCTCTATATGGCTAATACGTGGTCAACTTTGTGTTTTTGTCAATTTAAAAGTCGCCCTGATAGACCGCAGTGGCAAAAGATCCGGTCGTTAATGTTTAACATA
The DNA here is from genome assembly GCF_022605725.1 of Anthonomus grandis grandis. Lineage (NCBI taxonomy): Eukaryota > Metazoa > Arthropoda > Insecta > Coleoptera > Curculionidae > Anthonomus > Anthonomus grandis. Next base: position 31,827,726 of record NC_065548.1, on the reverse strand, counting down.
GAAAACAAAAAATAATAAATATTAAGCACATTGTATTTTTGTTAAAGAAAACATAAACCGATTCCAAGTGGTCTATCGGTAATTACTGTTCCTAAATGGTATTAACCAAACACGTCCAAGCGGTTATAGTTATAACCGTGTTGAGATACGTGACGTCACCAATTAGCCCTTTATACATCATCAAATTGGAACAGTAATTACCCACGGACAGTGGCGAAGCGTACGAGTAGACAAGGTAGACACTGTCTACCCAAAATTATCCAGTTATTTGTCATTAATTTATCACGTAATTATTTCATGTAATAGTTGAATTAAAATTTAAAAAAAAATTAACACAGAACGTAGTCGCTATCTTTACTAATATTATATAGTATCTAAACATGATTAATCCGAAGGCGCGCCCCGCCTGCCGCACCGATTAAGATAAAAATACAGGGCTGACACCCAATTAATGTATACGAGCCCCAGGAAGACACATTGATATTTGTCTTCCGAAATCTGGAGCATATAATTGAACCAAATATGCATCAAGCAGGCTACAGAGGTCCCGCCGTATCAGCATTCAGCCTATTACGTATGCAAAATTTACTCGCGCGAAAGACATTCGAGCTTTTGTCTATCGAAGTCGACCAGCTATTTTATTATGCTGTTGAGGGTTATTATATATGGACACGCTTGATCTGGTCAGCCGCAATACATCTTCAGTTTTGTTTCGTTTTGATGAATCTGCATTTGGTGGGGGCTCGTGCTATAGTAATTTAATAATTAGTATTTTTATTTTTGGGTGTATAGAAAAGGTTTTTTTAGTGGTTATTTATGAACTTATTGTGGTTATTTATGAACTATTATATTTTGTTTTTTTGTAAGTAGTATTTATTTTTATCTATCTATCTTTTTATGCTAGTAGTAATTATTTTTTTCGTTTTTATATCACTACATAATTTTTCTCTTTGACTTAATATTTCATGCGCTTTCATTCTCTATTTCATTAAAGTGAATAATATTGAATACACATTTTTTTCTAATTAACGATTTTTATTGTTTGTCTACCCAAAAAAAAACTTCACGCTTCGCCACTGCCCACGGAGCTGATTTCTAAACGTCAAATGTAAAAGATATTGAAACAAGTGCGGGAAAAAATAAAAACAAACAACAAATTTTTTCCTTTTTAAAGATGACACAAAATTTATTATGGCTAATAAGTTTTCTTTTTTTGATATTTATGTTTAAGAACTAATTACATATAACATTACTGGCGTCTGGGGTATTATTTACAATGAAACAAAATGATGAAAGCGACAACTGACAAGTTACGAAGTTACTTTAACCAAACACGTCCAAGCGGACACGATTGATTATGTTATAAAGGGACTGTTCAAGGCCAACCAAGGGCTTAACTGCGGTTAAAACCGATAGATCGCTTGGAATCGGTTATATAGATCTTGAAGATTGAAGCAAAAAAATATACCGATTGGCGAATAGAGGCCTACAAATAGGCATTATAAATGGGAACACCGCTTAGATATTTATCGTTATGGGTTGTTTACACCCTCCAAATAAGTTCAATTGATTAAGTGGTTTTATGGAGGCAATTCAGCAGTGGTTCAATGTAGGGATTTATTCTCAGTAAATATTGAAAATAGACCGATTCCTTGTGCTACAACTATTTTAATTGTCGTGTCAAATTTTGAGATATCTTGATGGCTCCAAGAGTGTAGAAATTGTCACACCAAAGCTCAGGAACTATCTATTGAAAGGCTCCAGGAGATGGTTTGTAGGGCTTTAGTTTTGGATTCAACATTATCGAGCAGGTGTGTTGGAGTAAAACTGAGTATGCGCCATAAAAGTGAGACGAGTATTTGGAAAAAACATGCATACAAATATTTTAAATATTCCAAAACTCGGAAGGTGTTTCCTGAAGACCAGTGGCTAGACCGAAAAATGGCATTTTGTATAGCCATGATGAAAAAGGTAAATAATAATGAAAATTTCTTAGAAAATATAGTCCTCTTTTCCATTGCTTACTAAACACCATCCTTCCATTGTTCGTTACTGATCTCAGAAAAATGAGCACAGTTTTTGTTTCAGTTTCGTACTCAGTACCCTCAAAAGTTAAATGTTTGGGCTGGTATTTTGGGCGACCATATTATTGGGTAATTTTTCATTAATGGTCATTTGAACGCCGGAAAATACCTTAACTTTTTACAAAACCAAGTTCTTCCTGCCGCTCCACTTCAATAATTTCAACAAGATGGCTGTCCTGCTCGTAATGCAGTTAAAGTAAAAGAATTTTTAACAAATACTTCTAATAACCTTATTAGTGGGACTGGCAATATTAAATGGCCTCCAAGATCTCTCAATTTATCATCAAAAGACTTTTATTTGTAGGGTTATTTTAAGGAGACTATTTATAAACATCATAATGATAGGCCAATGAGTTTAGAGGAGATAAGAAACAAAATTTATTGAATCTGCCAATTCCATTTTAACCCAAACTTTTTGAAAGGGAGAAACAGCTTTTACGATAGCCTAGCCTTTTGTTTAGCTAAACAAGGAGATCTTTTTGAGCGTTTTATCTAAAGAATTATTTGTTAGGTTTACTATTAGGAGTTTTGTTTTCTGTTTTTTATAATATTTATATTCTATTTTTAATAGTTTTTATTTTATTTTAATAAGAACAGCGCTTTAATTTTAAATATGCAATACACACCATCAAAAAAATTGTTATAACGGACCTATGCGGGTTTTATACATACAATTTCTGCATTAGAAAAATATTATACCAATGTCGCATATTATTTTCTTAAACTTTGCCGCAAGAGATACATTCCCCACGCTTACTTACATAACGTTTAAAATAATCGAGCTTGAATATCGAACTCCAGATAATTGTTGCGGCGGCGACGTTGCAACATCTCGCCTGTTAGGAACTTTATATGTATAGTGATCCATTCGCCAATCTGTATATAAAAAGTATTATTGTAACTGAATGGACTACTCGGTGAAACCATAAGGTATATAACTGGAGAATGTTCAAGCCTAATAAAAGGCTGGTAACGGCACATAACATCAAACTTAAAAAAACCATCCCGACCGAAAAAAATGCTGAAAGTTGAAATTAAATAATATAGACAGTAATAATAGTAATACAAATAATAATAATAATAATAATAATAGAAAATCTGAAAATGAGAAAATCACAATATATCTATAGCTCGCTAATAATCTTAAGCGTAAAAATTTGACCTATGTATCTTTAATACCTATTTTGAACAAATTGGTATCAATTAAAACATCCATACAAAAATACGAAAGTATGTTATCCTTAAAACATGCAATTTAGTACGTTATGACCAACAGACTAGAGCTGTAGGAGTGTAGAGATAGGCTATATCAAGTCCATTTGGTATAGCTTGTCATCTCGAAAAAGAAATATCAAATACCACTCTATAAAGTGAGAAAAAAAATAATATAATAATAGTAATACTATCCATACTGTTAATTATTGTAACTTATGTAATAGTCGATATATTTTTTACAGGCGTATGATTACTGGCTAAACGACTTATACCTGAACTACCGAGACCCAATACCAATAAACAGTAATCCAGGTATGGTTTTTCCTCCAAGAAAGTTCACTACCATCCTGGATGTTGCAAGATTTACAGCTCGCCTAATAGATGCGGCCCTAACTCATAAGGATGTTCTAAATAGAAGAGCTCTACCCATTGAAAGAGCGACCTCGAGAGAACCTGGACAACAATTGTGCATGGCACAATATTATAGAATATTAGGATGCTGTAGAATTCCTGGAAAAATAAGAGATTCACAATATATTGCTGAAAGATACAGGGAGGGTGGTGAGTCTAAAATCTTTATTTCAGCTTAAAATGTGTTGGTTTATTAAATTTTAGAGCAAGCAAGCGAACACTTAATTGTTATCTGTCGAAATCAGCTCTATTGTATTCCTATCCAGGCTGGAGATCGTGGTAGATTAAGCGAAGATGAAATTTGTGCTCAACTTTTATATATTTTGGATGATGCACCTCTTCAAATGGGAAAAGTTCCTCCTGTTGGAATGCTTACAGGTAAATTGCACATTACATTTAAAGATTAACATAATTATCTAATACCTACACCTTTTATAGCATGGAAAAGAGCTTTATGGGCTGAAGCAAGGGAAGACTTGATGAAGGATGATAAAAATCGCCGAAACATTGAATTAATCACTAAATCCTTATTAGTCGTTTGCTTAGATGAAGCTTTACCAGCCAGTTTCAACTGTCGAAATCCTAAAGGAGGAAAAGGTGCTGTCAGATCAAATGTTTTATTTTATTTTTAAATAAACGATATGTAATTACTGAATTGAAGGATGGTATGTGATAGTTATATATAGTTCTATGCTCTATGAATAAATAGTTTTTAAATCAAACGTAAAATAAGCTTAAGTCAAAAATAAGGTTAATTGCATGTTTAAAAACTTAATAATCATAAATGTTGTACCTGATAAAAGATACAGACAGTTAACGGCCAAAAATTATATGAGATATAAAATTCCTATTATTCCATTGCCGAACGGGAAGAACATAGTGAGGAGGAGCGCCGTTTTGCTGGAAACATATTTCAGACGACGAGTTTCCAGATAAATGTATAGGGCGAAGGGGGCCTATAGAATGGCCTACTAGATCTCCTGATATAACGCCGTTAGACTTTTTTCTATGGGGTCATTTTAAATCTATTGTGGTTACTCCCCAACCTGAAAGTTTGGATGAACTTCGTCAACGCATCATCGACAGCTGCCATGATATCCCACAACATGTTTTTGAAAATGTCCGTCAGGAATTTGAACATAGCCTATATCATTGTTTGGCCAAAAACGGGCAACATTTTGAACACTTATCAACAGAGCCACATCGCTCAGTTTCATCAACATCTGCTACAATATCCAGAGAGGTTCAATCTTTGAAAATTAGTTCTGATAGGGAGGCCATTGCTGCCTCTAAGTCCCTTGCAACAGAATTATTAGAGGTTGATTTTGTCATCGATAATAATTCAGTGGAATAAAACAGCAAATAATATGGACCCGTTGACTCTACCAATAGTGCGGTTATCAAGAGACTCAGATGCGACTGATGGTCGCTATTTATTGGCCAGACTGAGAGACCCTTCCATCTTAAAACCTCTTAGGCTATTCCTTGCCTATCTGCATGATCAACCCTCCAGTATGTGTTTTGAAGGACATACCAACACCAGCATCCGATTGGCACTTGCATCAGAGGGACTTCCTGGTGACGTGGACCCTTTGCGGAGGCTCTACTTTCGCTACCATGATGCCTATGGTATTGGTCCAACTGAAGTTGAAGCAGATCTGTCAGCCTTCAGGTCCTTCTTCAGAAAAGCTGCTACGCCTTCAAAAAATCAGAGAGAGTCAGCAATTATTATTCTGGTGGATCTCCCGCCAGGAATAAAAATTTTTAAATGACTTGACGCGAACAGAGGATGAAGCACCCTCTAAAATACTGGACAATGGCAAGCTTAGTATTTTCTCTCTAAATATTCAGTCCTTAAGACATAAAACTAATGATTTATTTCTTTTACTGGAAGAGCTTCATTTTCCAGAAATCGTTGCCATAACTGAACATTGGTTGCATGTTGGTGAGCCTGTGGTGGTGGATAATTACACTACAGTTGCCAGATTTGATAGAACAAATCTAACTCATGGAGGTACTGTGATATTATCTACTAGCAACGACTTTTCAATGGTAACCAAGTTCGATAATTTAGTTTCCGAAAAAATATTTGAGTTTTCCATTGTCTACAATAATAATTTTGATCTTTACGTTGTTTGTATTTACAGAACACCTGATGCTGACGTAAATGTTTTTTTCCAAAAATTACTAAGCTTGCTTGAGTCTCTGCCATTAAAAAGCAAACTCATTTTATGTGGCGACCTAAACATTGATTTTTCCAGTGTGTGTGCTGCTCAAGAATCTCTCCAGTCCATTTTCGACTCTTTTGGCTTAATCATGCACATTAAATCATCTACCAGAATAACTAAAACCAGCTCTAGTACAATAGATTATGTCGTATCTTCCTTTGAGCCAGATTTCGTCGATTGTACTGTCTTAAGCCCAGGTTTCTCAGACCATGAAGCAATGTTAACAAAGTTTTCCATAAATAAATCTAAAAGTAAAAATGTTCCACGCAAATTAGGCCGTATTTTCTCGGATAAAAATTTTTTACATTTTAGGCACCTTTGTCAATCAACTGACTGGAATATTCTCTCTGACGACGTTGATTCAGAATTCTCTAGATTTGTAAAAACGCTGTCTAGTCTTTCTCACAAGTCCTTTCCTTTGAGACCTCTTAAAAAGAAGCAACATAACCCCTGGTCTACCCAAGGCTTGCGTACATCTGCTAAGAACATGCGCTTATTATCTCATCTTAAGAAATTTTCAGACAGCGCTTTTTTTCATGAGTACGTAAGACTTTACAAAAAGATTTATCAGAGAACTTTAAAAGCCGCCAAGGATATTTACTATAATAGGAGACTGACTAAAAATGTGGCTAAGGAAACATGGTCGATTGTTAATGCTTTGAGAAATAAGCCTTCTTTGTCGAATACTATCTCCACTACATCTGAAAACCTTAATGATTATTTTGTAAATGTGGCAAATAATTTAATGAGTACCATAACTCCTTCCCATGATCCATTTTCATATCTTCCCATTGCAAATGAGAATTTCCACAGCTTCTTCTTTACGCCCGTAGTGCTACCAGAGCTTTGCAGTTCAATTAGGGAAATCAAAAACAAAGGCTCTTCTGGACTTGATGGAATTACTCTCAAAATGTTTTCAAATCTGCCCGAATGTACATTATGTCATCTTATTACTCTAATTAATCAGTCTTTTCAAAAAGGTGTTTTTCCTAACTGCCTTAAGTTGGCGATAATAATTCCACTACATAAAGGAGGAGACAAAGATCAGTCTTCCAACTATCGCCCTATTGCTCTTCTTCCCACACTTTCAAAAATTATTGAAAGATTGGTTAAAAAAAGACTTCAATCATTTTTGCTAAAATATAAAATACTTACTTCCCATCAATTTGGATTTTTAAATAACAAATGCACAAATGATGCTATGTTTTCTCTTTTTAATAATGTATACTCTAGCTTAAACAACCAACACCCTACAGCAACAATTTTCTGTGATTTTTCTAAAGCCTTTGATTGTGTTAATCATGACATCTTATTAAAAAAGTTGCAATATTACGGGTTCAGAGGAGCGCCTTTTGAATGGTTTAAGTCGTATCTCAGTAACAGAAGTCAAGCTGTGAGAATTGATTCGACTATGTCTTCTTGCAAGTCAATACAAAGTGGAGTACCTCAAGGTTCCGTACTTGGCCCTATTTTGTTTCTTATCTTCATCAATGACATTGCTAATCTAAATATTAACGGTAAAGTCTGTCTATTTGCTGATGATACTAGTTTTACCTGGAGTGATCCGGATATTTCTAAACTTCATAGAACCGTATCAAGTGACTTAACTACTATCAAATCATGGTGCGACTCTAATCTCCTTTGTCTCAACATTTCCAAAACTAAAATGTTGTCCTATAAAAATACCTTGCAATCTTTTGTACTTGGTAATGCAACAATTGACGAAGTTGATTCTGTAAAGTTTTTAGGGCTAACTGTTGACAACTCGTTAAAATGGGACACACATATTGACTTTTTATCAAGAAAATTAAGTTCCGCTTGTTTTGCGTTAAGATCAATTTCTAAGGAGCTTAGCCTGTCTACTTCTAGAACAGTTTATTTTGCCCTTTTTGAATCGCACCTTCGATACGCCCTTCCATTCTGGGGTACATGTAGTGCAACTCAATTTGACCGTATTTTTAGACTACAAAAGAGAGCTTTACGTTATACACTGAGACTTAAATACAGAAGTCATTGCCAGCATTTCTTCAAAAAATTTCAAATATTAACTTTTCCATCTTTATTCATATTTGGGTCCCTTTGTCTAATACGCAAACACGGTTCAGCATCTGATAGGCCTTCCCATAGTTATCTACTTAGATACACGGAACATGATCTATACCTGCCTACCCCACATTCAGAGTTGGTCAAAAGTTCCATATTATATAATGCAAAAAAAATGCACAATCATCTGCCACTGGAAATTAAATCCATCACCTCTTTTTTTGCATTTCGTAAAGCATTAAAAGCATTCTTACTGGAGAGAGCTTTTTACACAGTTAACGATTTTTTTTTGTAATCATTGATTTGAAATTTCGCACTAGCAGATTATGTATTTTTACTATCTGTACATGTTTAGGTATACTGCTTTTTGTAGCTATTTTAGGATTTTTTATAATTTTTTACTTTTTTAAACATTTTTTACATTTTTTTTTAACGTAGAGAGATTTTTTTAATGATCTCTTTTTTTGACATTGTATACATTAAATTGTATATTTTATAATAATATTTTTGACTACTTACAATTTCTAAATTGTATTAATCTGTATATATTGTAGATAATCTATTCTATTTATTTATTTATATTTTTTTAAAATTTTGTTTTGTTTTTCTTTTTTTTAATTGTGTTTTGTTTGCATTTTTGTGTCTTTTTTGTTTTACAGCTTTGTCTACAAATTGTAACAATTTCTTGACAATAAAGCATTGATTGATTTAAATTAACTTATTAAATTAGGTTTGGTTTATTGAAAAAACATATTTCGAATTATTTTTTTGTATTTTAAGTGTGTCCACATATTAGTTTATAAAAATTATTTGTCTAAACGATTTAATTAATTAACTGAACTGAGAAAAATTGAAAAACTGGCTTTTAAAAAAATTGGTTTTAATTTTTAGTAACCTTATTATCTGCGTACTTGTTTAGAACTAGGCAGCTTTCAGAAATGAATCTTGAAATTTGTGCGAACAAAGTTTTACTCCAGACCATACCATTTTCGTGATAATCAAATCAAAAATATTCTAAAACTCGTCAAATAGGAAGTTTGAACAATTAGTTTTTATTCACTTAGATTTACTTGCTTACTTACTTAATTTGATACTACTATTTACTCCTAAAATAATATTGGATATCGAAAATTCTGTACTTTATATCTACCAGGTTATTACGTTGGTTCACGTGACGAAAGCAATCTCTGCCACCAAATGATCCATGGTGGAGGTTCAACGTATAACTCCGCCAATCGTTGGTTCGACAAAACTATCCAGCTCATTATCTCTACCGATGGCGCATGTGGACTGTGTTACGAACACTCTATGGCAGAAGGTAGTCATCTTTATTTACCCATTATTCTTTATAATAAACCTCGACGTTATATCAAGGTGTAGCAGTAGTTCAGCTTATTGAGAACTTTTGGAAACATGCTGAGTCATTACCAGAAATTTCCGAAGTCCCGTCTGCAAGCCATTTACCTCCTCCCGAAAAACTTGAATGGGTATTGGAAGCTACTGATATTAAAAGGATCGAAGATGCGACGGAACTAATAGATAACTTAGTTAAGGATCTGGACTACCAAGTAAAATATTTAACTGCTATTAAATACAAATCTTATATTTTCATTTAAGGTTTATAGATTTACCTCTTACGGCAAGGATTTTATAAAATCTTGCCGTGTCAGTCCAGATGTGTTCATTCAGTTAGCTTTGCAACTAGCCTACTATAAGCTTTATGGCAAGCTGGCAGCTACCTACGAAAGTGCCAGTACGAGAAGATTTTTGTTGGGGAGGGTTGACTGTATTAGATCAGCTAGTCCGGAAGCTCTTCAGTGGGTTAAAGCGATGACCCAACCTAAAGAGGATAATGATTATGACGTAGGAAATAAAAAGGTTACTTGAGTATTCTATTTAAAATTATTTAATCCTAGCTGAATTTTTTTTAAAGGTAACTTTTCATTTGGTAAGCGACGATGAGAAGTTTCAACTTTGGCAGGATGCAATTAGAGCCCAAACTCAAGAAATGATCGACAATATATTGGGTCAGGGTATTGATATTCATTTATTGGGGCTTCGAGAAGCAGCGAGAGAAACTTCACCCACTGCAGCCAGTCCTTTACCTAACCTATTTACTCATCCATCTTACAGGTAGGCACTGACTACATAAAAGTGGTAAAAATATTTGCTCATTTATAACTAAAATAAGCTGTACGTTAAATTTTGAAAAAATAGATCTATAAACAGTAAAGAAAAAAGGGAGAGTAGTGCTCTTATAATTTGTAGTGAAATATGGTGATTTTTAAGTAATATTTTAAGCTATTAAGTAGTTTTGAGACGATATTAACTTTAAAAAATTGATGAATATAGTGAGGCTACTATACACGCCTCACTATTGATGATAATATTAATGTATCGAGAAAACCTGTTCTAAAAAACATGTGCAGGAAAGAATAAAAGAGAATAAAAGAAACAAACATTAAAGGCTTACAAAGCTAAGGTAATCAAAACGTTTTATAATTTTAAATAAAAATAAGCAAAGAAGTTTTGTGTAATTTTAGGCACACACCAACAAATCCCTGGGCACATAGTCACAATGGCCAGTCAGAAAGACTTTATTTTTATTCAATATTCAAGATAAACGCATTCAGAATGTTCATTAAAAGAACCTCTTAAAAATCTACATAAAACAGTTTTATAATTACCTGTTATAAGGGTCAAAAATGTAGAAGATTAGGGGAAAATACCAAATCTTCATGGGCTACAGTGTATATTACTGCTATGTTTTCACATGTTCTAGTGAAATTCGGGTTGGCAAGGCAGCTTCTTTAAAACTTTCTTCGCTTAGTAGAGATATATTTGAGGGAAGATAAATATCAAAATAATTAGGCCTATACATTTGATTTAAGTAAAATTTTTAGTTCAATTATTCGGCAGCTCATAATTAGGAGAATCATGAAAAACTTTGTTTTAAATGGCAAAATGAGAATAATGATTTTCCACTTTTCTCAGGTTATTATATTCTTTATAAAAGCCTAGTGTCATCGCATTGGTACGTCTCATACGGCCAACTTGACGTTTTAATTCGATCTTGAATTAAGGGATGCCTAAGGGACTGTAACAATATATGGAACTGAAAATTTACAACTGAAATTTTAATTTAAACGTTGAATAAGCTTAGAGCATAGTGTAATCGTTAAACTTACTTTTACTTTTACTATATTGATTACTATTACATATGAAGTAAAATCATTAAATAAATAAAAATAACTAAACAACCTAAATAATTATTACTTGCTAACAATACGAAAACTTGTCTTTCAAAATTAAATTTGAACCTGGTTTTTAACAAACTATATTTATTTCCAAAGCGTTAACAAAGTTGAAGAGTTGTTCACGTTCAAGTTCTGATTGGAAATAATTTTCTTGTATTTTTAATGAATATATTTTTGTGTTATAAATTTAATGGCATAAATACGGTTTTATGAACCATTACGTCGAAGCTGTACGCACAGACAGAAAGAGTACCAAGAGCAGTGGCTCGTTAAACATACATATTAAGTCGCGCAACTAATACAATAAAATTATGTTTAAGACTATACAATAAGGTTGCGGTTGTGCTAAATCGACAGTATCAGCAACAGGGATTCCTGCTAGATGGTGTTTGTGTACTAAGTGGCTATTCCCAAATGGATGAAATTCCAGGTCGCCGTTTGGCAGTGTTTTGATATGTGTTATGTTAGTACTGTTTGCGCCTCTCAATAAATTAACCCAAATGTTTTTAGGTAATAATCCCTAGGCGGCGTTTGATTGGAATTGATTTTGACCGTAATATTCTTTTGCAAGTTTGCCTTTCTAAAGTTGCAATTAAATTTTTAATAAGAAGGCATTGTGTAGTGAGTAAAAAATATATCAATTTCCTTTTATTCAAAAACTTGAAGAACAGAAACTAAGAAACCACTAGGTTTCTACCAAAATAATCGGCATGCTGCAAATATTTCCCCTTTCGATATTCGATGTCATAGTTAAATAACTAGAAACAATTTTTTTCGAACATACGCATATTAGGTATCAGCTTCTTGTCAGTATACAGGATGACGTTGCGTAGCTTTTAGCTTAATTTGTGCTTTACTCGATGCAAACTTTAATAGTTCACTTTTGACCCGGTTCACTTTGCCCAGCTAGCACAGATCTGTATCTGTAAAGTAATTATATGTTAATTTAGGGATATTAAACCTGAGACAGACCCACGAACGCCGAATTCACGCATGGAAATAATGATATTCTGAAAAAAGCTAATCAGTTTTATAATAAAATTTTTAGAGATTGGTCTGTGAGTCTTGGCCTTAAATAATATATATGATTTTCTTGTTAACTTCTCCCGATATTCAATAAAATCCCTAAACACTATTACAAGCTTAAATGCCAAAATATTAACCAGTCCAATCAGAAAAAAAGCTTATATTTATAAAAATTTTAAAATTATAGATAATTTTAAGGTTTACAATAGTGGTTTAAGTATCTAGAAATTCGATCAGGACGAAATTAATTTAAGGCTATGGTTTCTGCTTTTGCTTTTAAAACACAATAATAGTTGAATATCATTAGCATATGATTAAAAATATAAAAATAAATTTTAATTTTCACTCCGTAACTTTTTTGGACGTTTTACTGCAAAGGACCTAATTAATTTCTGCGATATTACTTGAGTGATAATAAGAGTGTTCCAGAGGAACCTAAGATTAGTTAAAAAAAACTGTTAATAGTATTTCTATAAAATTAAAGCCTCAACACTAAATAAATGCTGAATTCTTGACAACTTTTACTTTTGAATACTTTCGACTAATCTAGTAAGATCAGGACAATTCATAATAGTTTTTTCTTAGATTCCCTGGAGCGCGATAGTAGAAGTAAATAATTAAGTGGAGTCTAATCTGTTTATGCTAGAGTTGTCTATTTTTATATTAATTTTATATAATGAGCCAGCATTCGTCATTTCACTTTTTTTTTTGATATGTCTAAAATATTAAGAAATAAAAACTCAAACGTTCTATTTTGTTCAAAACTGGCTTAAAGATAAGGCTCGCAATTAATAAATTTAATATATTTATTAAAAAATCGGCGAAGATCATTAAACAGGTCTGTAGTAGGCGGCATTCTCCGCCTACTAAAACTGAGTTTAAATTTTTTACTGAAAATGCCAACATCGTTAGCGAAACATGTATCGGAAATAAAATTAAGACTTTTGGTTAGTGGCACAACTGTTTCGCAATTTCAGTGTCACACCAAAGGTTCCTATATAAAACTATAGGACTGAAATAGTGATGTTAAAAATAGGATCACATAAAAATACCTCAATAGTATTTCTATGAATATATTAATACTATTATCCAAATTTCTCTACCGAATTTTTAGGAAAAGAAGTATACAATTAATATACAATCGTTTGCACATTAATTGTATTTATATTATTGTAATTACAATGGAATTTATTTTAAATATATGTATATTTACTTAATTATAAATGTAATTATATTTATTAAATATAATTGAATTTATGGCGATAGCGCTTATATACCATATCCATTAATTAGGATAGAGCAAAGTTCCTCGGCTTATGCTAGAAAGGAATGGAAGCGTAAATTTGAAAATTCAGCTGTCAATGTCAGAACAGAAGGGACGAACAAAAAATTTAAGCCATATTTTAGCGAGTAAGCGGTTTTAAGCGGCTTTAAGCGTCTTTAAAGCCTAGTTCAGACACGGCTAGTAATTTAGTCGAGTAGCGAGTAATTTAGTAATTTAGTGCGTGCGGACAACAAAAATTAGTAGAGTAGTTTAGTGTAGTAGTTTAGTCCGCTGGATTCATTCGATTCTATTTTGATGGTCGAGTAGAGTTCCCCCACCCGGCGCGGCTAACTACTAAACTGCAACTAAACAGGTATGAACGCGTGTGTTTAGTTAAGTACATTAGTAATTGACTAATTGACGAAATTCTTTCAATCAAAGTTATCTTTTTTGTTCTCAAAATGTCACGTTGGAATGAAGATACGACATTTAAGTTTGTTAGTGAATATTTGAAATATGAGGCATTATGGAACGTGAAAAGTCAATTATATAAAAACAGACAAGCGAAACAAGCCGCATATACCAATTTGGAAAAAAGTATGAATATTAGTGGATTTACAGAAAAAGAAATAAAAATTAAAATAAAAAATATCAGGTCAACATATTCACAGGAACTGAAAAAAATAAAGGAATCAATGAAATCTGGCGCTGGAACTGATTCTGTTTATATCCCATCGATAAAGTGGTTCCGAATAGCAGACGATGTATTGAGAAATATACAATCAGAATTAAGAGGGACCCAGAGCAATGTCGTAAGTATCTATTCTTATTTCTTTTGCAAAATACACTTTAATTCTATGCTACGTAGTATTTTTTGACGTAAATATACGGGGTGTTTCATAAATGTGATGCCAAGCTTCAAGAGAGCATATTTCTTACAAAAATATTGCAATAGACCCCAATTTGTCTCATTCAAATGTTGATATTAAAGATACAGGGTGTCAAAAAATCATTTTTATTTTGAATTTTGTTTAATTTTATCTAAACTAATTAAAATATTTTAATAAAACTTGGTATAGGTAGTTTTTTTGAAGTGAGAAATTCGAAACCGGTCTTAAAAGATTTATCAAACGTAGAGGGCGCCACCTACACGTTGTATCTGTCATTCAAATAGCCATAAGTTTTTTGTACAGACCCGTGCAACTTTTTTGAATATGAAATATGAGTTCTTAATTTCTTCAACAAAAAAAATATATACTTTACAATAGTAGCTAGGAGCAACGGTTTTCGAGATATTTAAATTTTGTTGTTACATTGCCATTAAAAAAAGTACCTTATGCAAGCTATGTTTTTTTTTTATTTTTTTTTAATAAACGGTCATATGAGCTTAAAATATTGTAGTTTAAGTTCAATTGACGTAAGTACTTGTGATTAAGTCAAAATTGGCATTTACATAGCTACTAAAATAGTGTATAATACATACACCACATAATGAGCTTTTTTTTAAAAGTGACACCACATCAAAATTGAAGATATCTCAATAACTGTTTATCCTAGCGACTATTGTAAAGTATGTATACCTTTTTTTTGCAGAAGATATCAAGAAGTCATATTTTAAATTAATTATTGTTGCGCGGGCATGTACAAAAAAATTATGACTATTTAAAACACAGATACAACGTGTAGGTGGCGCCCCTTACCTTTGAAAAATCTTTTAAGGTCGGATTCGAATTTCTCACCTTAAAAAGCCCCCCTATACCAAGTTTCATTAAAATATTTCAATTCTTTTGGAAATAATAAAACAAATTTTAAAATAAAAATGGTTTTTTGACGCCCTGTATCTTTAATACTATCAACATTTGAATAATAAATTGGGGTCTATTGGAATTTTTTTATGAGAAATATGCCCCCTTCAAGTTTGGCACCACATTTATGAAACACCTTGTATGAAGTAGCGATTAGTTTAACCCGATCTTGGTTTATTGCAGGATCATTGACTATATGTTAATTATTATTTTATCCTTTTTGTTTGACGTTGAAAAAAATATTGAATCCAAAAATGTATTGGTTTAATATAAATGCCTAAAAAATATTAATACATATTTATACATACATATATGTACATACATATTATATTAACATTAATATTAATAATTAATAAAAAAAATGTAGTCGAACGTTTCTATTTTAAATAAGTATTTGTTTTTTTTTATCGATTTTTTTAATTTTTTATTTTGAAATAAGAAAGCCATCAATGTATCATTCGTAATTGCCAATCCACTGACCCTTCCCCTACAAAATAATCAGAATATTTAGCTCGAAGTTCTTGAGCTCTTCTTGTTGAATGGTTTGTTAAATTTCTCGGAAGTGGGACTAACCCATTAAATCCTTGCAACGTTCTCCAATTGCCATCTTTTATTGCACCTGTATCGTGGTTCTCATTGTCAACAGATTGACTATTTTCTTTTGATAATCTGAGCCAGTTATGAAGGGCGCAACAGGCTTTAACAATTAAATCAACTTTATCTGGAGAATATGGCATTGGTTTTTCAAATATCCTAAATCTGCTTGCTAGTATACCGAACGCATTTTCGACGATTCTTCTTGCTCGAGAGAGCCGGTAATTGAATACCTTTTCTTTGAGACTAAGTCTTGTTCCTGGAAAAGGCTTCAGCAAATATTCCTTTAATGGAAAGGCATTGTCTCCGACCAAAAAATGGCCTTCGGGTAACAGACCATTCTCTAATAGGGAATATAATTTGCATTGACGAAACACTCCTCCATCAGAGATGCGGCCATTACACCCTACGTCTATATATGTAAAACAGTAGTTATGGTCTACAACAGCCTTACCTATTGGTTCCTTTGTAATTATAATATAAGCTCCCTGAATCTGTAGGTGATTTTATAACTACATGTTTTCCATCCACCGCTCCGCAACACCCGGGAAAGTTCCATTCATTCCTAAACCCTTGTTCAATAGACTTCCACTTAGATTCATCGGGAAACTGCAACAAAGAAACATATTATTAATATTCTAAAATATTACTATAATACTACTTATTTTAAGTTCCAACAAGTTACCAAAGACATACGATCTTTTTTAGTCGGACTGAAGCATTATTCTGGACTTTTTTCTGTTTTAGACGCAAAACGTGGAATTTGCAGATACAGATAAAAACAACGTAAACGAATCCCAAAACGAGACACAGCAATCAAGGCGTGCTGCTTCTGAAATATTAACCCAAGAGTACAATGAAGCTCCTAGACGAATGAACAAGGCAGCACCTGAAATTTCAGGCCAAGTATCAAAAAGGCAAAAAATAAGTCAATTAAAAACTGTTGTGGAAGAAAATGAATTTGAAGTGTTTGGTAAAAACGTCGGATTGCAACTAAAAAAGATGCCGCTACAACTTGCCTTAGAAGCACAGCAAAATATACAAACCTATTTAAATAGAATTCGACTTCAGCATCTGATTTCACAGGGAAACTCAAACTCAATACAAAGTGCTACGCTAACTTTATCTTCTCCATTTTCCGATTTAAGATCTACGAGTTCTATCCTTGATAGTGGCTCTAGCACAACGCGAGATACAACACCAGAACACCAGGATTTCTATACACAGCAGAGTATCAATGACCTTCAAGTATATTCCAAGGACACCTCAGAGAATTTCAACCTATTCCCTAAAGGAGCTGCAGGACCACCAGTTGATCCGGAAGTAATTGATTATGACTCACAGCCAATGACTCAATTAAGACCATCAAATAATATTATTTTAGCAGCTTTAACAGATGCGCTACACACAGTTAATTCCTAAATTATTGCTACTCTGAATTTTTTTTAATATTTAAAGTTCTATGTTTAACAGAATACAATTTTTTTTATTTTGTGCAAAAAATAATTGGAATTAATTTTTTTCACTAAACTTGTTATTAAAAACATGCAATAAATAATAATATGTATTTTATTGGTACATACCTGAATAAACTCTTTCAAAGCGTCATAAATAGCTTCACAAACTTCAGGAATAAATGCAGATATTGTTGATTTTCCAAGTCTAAACAGATGCTGAAGACTTCTTAAGCTACTGCCAGTTGCAAGAAAATACAGTACACATTGCAACTTCGTCCTTGCTGGAATTGCATCCCGAAGGTGCGTATTTTTACGTTGAATCTCATATTTTGTTTTATTCAAAAGATAATTAAATGAAGTTTCCGAAATTCTGATTGCATTACTGTATTCTCCCGGATCTTCTAATGCTAACTCTTTAAAAATTCCGTTTGATGCTCCTAATAGGTCTCGTCTATCTATCCACTTTCTGACCCATACGCGCTTTGATTTGTCAGATATTTCTACCTCAATGTCTTTCAAAATAATATTTAAAATATTTTTTATAGCCTTATTTAATTCCGTACGACGTCTGTTCTTGTCCATTTCGACACCACTAGTTGACTTTTGCACTAAAATGGTCTGAACGATAATCGATTAGTGGATACTCGCCACGCGACTAAATTACTCGCTACTCGACTAAATTACTAGCCGTGTCTGAACTAGGCTTAAGACATCTCATTCGAGTGATCAAGTCATGACGTCACCGTATAAGGCTTTAAGCGTTACGAGACCGCTAATAAACTCGATATGTCAAAGTCAAAGGGAAGCTATACAAACAATAATAAACAATAAATATTTATATCAATTTTTTGATATTTTTTAGAGTAGAAGTATTATATTTCTTAGTATTAGTTTTATTTATTTTATATTAATGTCTCATATATATTAACAGTTAAGACATCCAAACCAAATAAAAATGCAGAAAATAATAAATTATCAAAAGAGCGAATAGATTTGCAAAAAATACAGTGAAGAACGTAAAGGTGAGGTTGCGCGGATATTTTTTTAAATTGATTTTTGATTAGTTTGGGTTTATTTCTGTGTGAAAAAAAATATGAGTGAGGTTATGTTTAAGCCAGTAACTTTTTTCATTATTGTATTTCATCTTGATCTGATCCTTAAAATGTATGAGATCGGATTTAGTTAGTTTAGTATTTAGACTCAAAACGTTTTGAAAACTTAGACAAATGGGTGTTATCATGGTTTAGGTCAGTCTCCAAAGTGCCGATGAAAGGTATAGCTAATATTTACTAATATTTAGACTCTGACAGCTGTTAGACATGACGTCATTCGAGCGCAACCATATGATGACGTAACGCTTAAGACATTGTGTAAGGCAACCGAGTAAGACGCTTACTCGCTAAAATATGGCTTTAAGAAATCCTGAGAATGTCAATCGAATTAGTTACATCAAACAACAACACATCAACAAACAAATTATACCTTAACAGGTGTAGTAAAGAAAGCAAAAGTAAATAAAAATGAGAAAAATAAGATTTTGAAAGGCTGCCATTTTGATATGGGTAATATGGGTAATGACTTAATATTCTAGGACCATAAAGCATTCTGTGAAAGCTTTCAAACGACGTATCGCATCTTTTATTTACTTGTATTGTTCAAAATGGCATCCCGCCTCCATCAACAACCAGGAACCAAAAAGTAGTATTTATTCTGCTAATGATGTGTGTCAAATTTAAAATTTTTATATAAATGTATTCAAAAGATAAGAGGGGGGAGGGACAATTAAGAGCCGCACTGTACTAACGTTTATTTATACTAATAATTAATATATAATAAATACGCAATTATTTATTATTTTAATAAAACTGTATTTTAGAAATCAATTAAATTTTATAGTTTCACTTACCTATTAAGTTAATTATATATTTAATACTGTCATTCAACCTTATATTTTTAGGCTAGCAAACAAGTTTCTCTTATCCACTAGTCAAGTGGCTACCAATGCAGATTCCTTTATGGGTTATGGTCCAGTGGAGCCAGATGGATATGGAGCCTCGTATAATCCCAAGTCCGATCATATAATTTTTTGTATTTCGGCTTTTTGGTCCTCGGAGATTACTAGTACCAGTAAATTTGCCCAATCCTTAGAAGAAAGTTTAAATGCAATGCAGGAATTATTAAAGCGGCCTAACAATTCCACTTAGATTTCTTTTTATTGTTAGTTATATTTTCAGATATTAATACATTACTAAAAAGTTATGCAAGATCGGATGTTAGAAAAATTAAAAGAGGTCGTCCATTTTATGGACGGGTGTTAAAAGTAAAATCGCTGATAAAAGATGTTTTACTTGAATTTTAATTTGATTATATTGATAGTAAAGAAATAGTCCATACTTGCAGTGGAGTCATCGGTTAAGGTAAAATGAAAATCCTGCAGTCTACTTCCACTTATTTATTAAACATTCAGTTATTTCAAAACTTTCGCACACAGCGGTGTCTATCATCAGGGGATAAAAGTTTTAAATTTAGTGTTAGATATACGCCCCAGGGTTTGATGTCATGTCAAAAAAACCCTCTATTTATTATTAATGTTTTTTTTTTTAATTTCATCATTTTAATTTTTTTTGTTTACATGACACAACGTAAAAGGGATAAAAGGTTTAAAATTGGTGTTAGATATACGGCCTAGGGTTTGGAAATTGGAATTAAACCTTGGGGCGTATAACTAACACCAATTTTAAACTTTTTATCCCCCGATGATGGACACCGCTGTGTCCCAAACATGTCGGGAGTTTTAAATAACTAAATGTTTAATAAATAAGTGAAGGCAGACTGCAGGATTCTCATTTTACCTTAATTATATTGCTATGCTTTTTTTTTTTTTTAATGGATTGTTATTTTTATATTTTAATAATATAGATTGTTATCTAGTCTGAATTTTCATTTATCTAAGCGTTTTACATATTACTGTAAAGTTATTTAAAAATTGTTTTTTGTTTATAAAATTGTATCATTTAAAAGACGTGCTATCAGTATAGGATGTTAATTATTATAGACATATACAGTTAAATGTATGCTTTAAGTGTAATAAATCAGTATTAAATCTTTATTTACATTAAAACAAATATATATGATTGTTATAACTTTTAGATTTCTATATTATGTTAATTTATGTTAAGTTTATTATATTGTACTCTTCTACGCTTATATCTATTATCTCACTTATTATTTTATTTTATTTAATAGGTAAATTATTTATTAATGTTACAAATTAATAATATTAAGATAAATACATATCAAGTAAATATAAAAACATATCCTTTTTTCTAGAGCTGGATTAACAATAAAAATATATTTATAGAAGCGTTAGGAGTTTTGAAATATTTATTTTATATTTAGCTTAATTAAACTAAATATTGAAACAAATACATATCATTTGTCAACTTTACTTAGATATAGGATTTAAAACATATCATATTTGAAACTACGACACAAAGTCTATTATAAAGTAATATTTAGAAAAATAATGTATTAGGTAGATGTTAAAACGTATTAGATGTATTTTGGTTCGAATTTTATTATTAATAGCATTTTTGAATTAAAATATACTACAAAAATAAGTGCTAAATATATCTTTTTATAATTTTTGCTTTATTAGAAATTAGTATGTTGGTGTAAATACCCATTAGAAAAGTCGTGTATTAGCAATATTAACGAAAAATAATTTAATAAAATATAATTGTACTGTTAAATTTGAAATTCTTTAATTTTTGTATAAAATCAGCTTACATTTTATTTTACATTTGCTGAAAAGCTTTAATATTTATGTTCCATTTTAAACCTACAAAATATTGCCAATATACTGAAGGTAGGTCAGCTAAAATATGATCTCACAAAATATAGATTATACACTTGTTAAGATTTTTCCATCACACTTTATATAAATAAGATGACTTAAGTTGAAAACATTAAGATCAAATGAAACAAATTAATTTATTTAGTGTGTAGGAAATGTTAGTAAAGGCAAGAACCCCTTATAAACAATTTTCATTTAGTTATAAAGTAGTTTAAAACCAAACATATCAACATACATATCATAGCTTTTAAGATTTAATGAAATGTGTTGTGATAAATAGATATTGGATATACATATAGTGTGACTGTATCTCAGTTTACAAATATATGCCATAAAATTTTAATTTGTTTTTTTTCCAAGCTGTGGCTTACTTTTTATAAATAAACTATCAAAATAGATAATTTTGTCAACAACGAGGCCTTAAGGGGTTCGGGTTTTAAAGTTATTATAAGGACAACTAGAGGATACAACTTCTATAGTGGAAACGAAAACACATTGAAGGTACAAGCGCAGGCTATCATAATTCCTATCTTTAAAAAGAAGATAAAAGAGATGTCTCTTACTACCGCCCAACCTCCTTGCTCCCAGTCTTTGCAAAAGTATTAGAAAAATATATAATTTCTAGAATGAGTTGTATTTTGAGGCAAATGCACTTTTATGTAAGAGACAGTTTGGATTTAGGAAGGGCGGAAACACGGTTCAGGCTATCTTAAGTTTGGCATCATTCACTATAGATGCTTTTAAAAACAAAGATCAAATTAAAACCAGTTTCTGTGACCTTAGTAAAGTCTTCGACTTTGTATCTCACGATTTGCTTATCAGAAAACTTTATATTTATAACTTCACTCAAAATAGTACTAGCTTGATGAGCTCATATCTAGAGAATCCTACCCAAAGGGTCGTGGTAAGTAGCGTGTTATCGGACATAAGATCTATAGACATGGGTACCACAAGAGTCTGTCACAGGTCTTTTACTCTACTTGATTTATATCAATGATCTTCCCTATATCAAGGTAAAAAATAGTACATCCTATTTGCTGATGATACTACCATATCGGTTAGGCAGCCCCAAGTGGAGGCTCTGCACAGTGACGCAGTCGAGACCTAAGAACTGGTTTCACAAAAATACCCTTGCCTCAAATGAATCGAAGACTGGATATCTTCTCTTTACGCTAAGGGAAGCTGAAAATTGTGGTCTGCAAATTGGTACTGCATTATTCATGGGGGTCCAGATGGATAGTGGACTCAAGGGAAACGCACAGGTTGAGGGTTTGACTAAAAAACTGGTGTCAGAGAGGGAGTATCAAGGACTGCGTATTTTGCCTTGTTTCACTCTATCATGTTCTATGCTATCCTTGCATGATACGATAGCGCCCAGTGGCGCAAGGTTTTAGGGAATTGTTGGTGGTCTAGATTATAGAGATGATTGAATGCAAAAATTCATAGAGTTAAACATTCTAACACTTCCTAACGTGTCTATTTTAGAAAATCTAACCTATATAAAACAAAATCTTGAGAAAAATCCTACAAATGACCGGCAACAAGAATACGCCCGCGCTTTTCCGCTGTGTAGGTTTGAAAAGTGTCGAAGCGGCCCAAGATAGTGGGGCGTAAAATATTACAACAAATTTCCAAATACTCTAAAGGCTTCAACTGGCAGTGAGTTCAAGAGCAGGATTCGACATGTGCTCTTAAGAATTCCCTTATATGACCACATACAGTTTTTCACAGAAAATATCTCTTTCAGTGGTGACTAATTTATTTTGTTTTATTATTTTATTATTGCGGAGGGTTGTTGGGTGGGGTCAGAAATAAAACAGAAACCTGTTTACCTAAATATCGACGTTTCGACTTATATTAAGTCATCCTCATCCTCATCACCCAACAACCCTCCGCAATATTGAAGATATTGGGTCACAAACACGAAATTGAAAATTATTTTGTTTTGTTGATTGTTAATATTTTATATTTTTATTATGCAAATTTAAAAAAAAACCTTTTATATGTTTAGAAGTGTGAACTGTTTAGTATATTTTAATTTTTTTTTGTATTAAATGCTTCATTGTATATTTTAATATTTTAAGGATAGTAACTCTGACTGATTTTTTTTCACTTGCATAAAACTTTTTGCTATTTAACATGAATAAATGATTTAATTTTATTTGATTTGATCTTAAGGTCTAAGGAGCTAGGTCTTATTTAATAAAAATATTTTCCTTCGTAAATTAGAAAATTTATAAAACAAGAAAAGAGACTCTGACAACTCGCCCATCATCAGTTGTTTAAAAAGTGCCAAACAAAGAATCAATGGATTTTCAGCAGGATAAACTGAACAAAAATATATACCTTACATTAAAAATATGCGCATAAGAAAAATCCTTCAATTCGGTCATAAACACAAAGAATAATTAAAATCACAAATTTTAAACCCAAAAAGAAATTTAACATATAATCAACTAACTTTATAGTATAATTATAGGCATCGTATGAATCAAGGAACGATTTATGTCAACAAATGACAGATTTCATAACACATAGTATTCATTGCATATTAAGATAATCTAAATAACCCATATAAAATGTTTACAGGAAAGATATTACAGCAAGCCTAAAACCATCTATACTGGGTCAACCTACTCTGAATAGAATCAATCAGGTTAAAGTGACACTGACAAACTGGATTCCATACGATGCAGGTATACACCAGTTTTGATCTATAGAGCAGCAAAAGTAGCAATTTAAATATGGATTTCAGAATAAGGCTTGGAGATGGAGAGTACAATTTGGTGAACTCCGTCCAGCGAAAAAGCTTAGACAAGGATTGCATTTTGTAGCACCTCAGTCGTGATTCTTCATCTAATTAACACGTGTAGTATTGATTATTATGTGCCAAATTTTTCTAGTAAAATTCGGTAATATAGATATAACATGACATTTAATAAAGTAAAAAGTTTATTTCATTTTCTGATTTTATGATGTTTCTTTATTCTAGATATATCTTATAATAAATCCTAAAAAGAAGAAAATATTTGTAATTTTGGAAATACCGGATAGATTCCATTCATAAAAGAAATTAATCCAGTGAAAAATATTGATAAGGGTAAATAGAATTTCTCTTTGTAGACCTAAATCTAATTAAAATGTAAGAAACTATCTCTGGTAGGATTGTATTGTGCCATCTATCAGAAACCTACCTACCGTAACATAAGGAAAATCAATCAATCCAAAATTTATTGTAGGGAACGAATCAATTATTGATTAAATGATATATTATTCTAAGCGCCATCTAAACATATTCGATATAGTCCTATAAACTGTCGATCAAGACTAGGAGATGGCGCTGGTCTAGCTTTTGAAAGTTTTATTTGATATATTTTTGGTAAGATGGCGTCTGAAATTAAAAATAGTCTAAATACTGGTTTTTTTAATTACTGTACGCAAGTTTTCTTATTGTTATTAAATTAAATGCTTATTGCTGAATAAATTGTTTTTTTTTTATTTTTAAATAAAGAAATATTCATGTGTTAATACATCAAGCAATTCACAGGTCTTGCTTGTTATTTTTTATTACACTTGTGAGACGGGAAGTCGGAACAGCTTAAGGTTCTCCGGCAGGTCTAATTAGTTCTTGTGATTGGTAATCAAGACAGGAAAAATCCTCACATCTGAATGACGTGAAAATTGGTTTAAGTAATCTTGGATTTAACTTGGGAAACATATAGGTGCGTAGCATTTTTTGTTCCGATAAATGATCGTGTATAGTGGTTTTAAAGTCACTTGAATGATCATAAAAACTATTAGAGCTCTTTCAGACGGGGATACTGTATGCAAGATACCGTATGCGGGATACAGAATTACGACCGGATACGTTTTACTTCTGTATCGCATACCGTCTTGTCTTGTTGATTTAGTTCGAAAACAGACCCAGTGTAGTGCAGTTGTAGTTTAAAATTATGGAAATAGAAGAGTGTATTGCGGTGTGGCATTTATTAAATAATAAGAAGAAGAAACTAAAAAGGAGGCGTATTTTGTGGGTCCATCCCATGTTGGGATTAAGAGAAAGCAAGGGAATGTATAATTTATTATATCAAGATTTGTTGCAAGATCCATCGAAGTTTTTTAATTATTTTCGAATGTCTATTCAGTCCTTTGAGGAACTTCTTAATATTTTGAAAATCAGACTTATTAAAAAGGTTACAAATATGCGTAGAAGTATTGCGTCAAAAGAACGACTAGCCATGACATTAAGGTAAGGAAAAATACTTATAGTTTTTTTTCTAAACGAATTTTTATTTAAAGTTTTCCAAAAGAAATTTAATAATTATCTTATTACTTAGTCTATCTTTATTACTTATTACTTAGTCTTTGTAGTTTACAAGGAGATCGATGAAGGATCCGTCTGTTGAGGTGGCAGTTGATTCAACGGAATGGGGTGAGAGGAGGGGAATTGTTTCTGGTCTTTGATTGGGTGAAGATTGTAACTCGATGAATGAAGTGTTGAAGGTTGAAGATTGGGACGCTAAATCGGAATGAGTGGAAAAAGGATGACCATAAACGTGCAGATGTGAAGATGATGACTTATGTTGTGTAAAGGGGGGATTAGGAAGTGGAAGGATAAAACGGCAAATGTTGTACATGGTTGTAATTTAATGCATATTGAGGGGGTAATAGGGCAGATTTTATCGATTGTACCATTGCCAATTTCACATCCATCTTTTTGTCAATTGGCACTCTTTTAAAGTCAGGCAGTAGCGAAAGAAGGAAATGTCGATCTCCGTCATTATCTAGAATAATCTCATTTGTTTGTCGCTGTTCAAGACTTGCCTTCAATAGTTTCACTATCTCCGATGCCCCTTTCCTTTTTTTCTGTACATGTGTAGGCCTTATAGGAGTAATATGCTCGTTTTGTACATGATCCAAAGTTTCTTCGATATTCTCATTTTCCTCTGTAAAATTTGAAGTGGTCCTAAAATAAATCTATTAATTTGGTAGTTCATAATTTGACAAATTAAATTTTTATACTCTCTATTTGAAGAGCATCGCATCAAAAATGATAGCTGTTCAAAAAATATATAGGTTTTCCAAGAAGCTCTGTCACCACTTTTTTTCTTTTTTCTTTTCGCCAACTCTCGAGCAAAAGAGTTTCTTAAATTCTTCCATTTTTTTTGAAGATCTTTCCCTGAAAAATTAAAAAAGTTTGTTTTTTATTATTTTCAGGTACCTGGCGACTGGTTGCTCACTTACTGAGCTACATTATAACTACAGAGTTGGAATTTCAACAGCGAGTGAAATAATTCAGCAAACATGCAAGCTAATTTGGATATTTATGAAAGAACAATGTATACCAATGCCCACACGAGAAAAATGGTTAGAAATCGCAGATGGTTTTTTGAAAAATGCAAATTATCCACACCGTTTGGGTGCCATAGACGGCAAACATATCCGGGTTATAAAACCACAACATAGTGGTTCACTTTATTTTAACTATAAACATTTTTTTTCAATTCAACTTCTGGCTATGTGTGACTCGAATTATTGCTTTACATTTGTAGATATTGGAGATTATGGCAAAAACAGTGATTCAAGCATTTTTAAGAATTCACATTTTTATAAGAACTTAACGTCAAAAGAGCTAGATTTTCCCAATCCAGATTTTTTGCCACAAAAGAAGGATTACAAAATCACATATGTTATTGTTAGAGACGAAGCGTTTGGTTTATCCTTCAATGACATGAGGCCATATGGTGGAAAAAATATATCATCAAAAAAGAGAATACATAATTACCGATTGACTCGAGCACGAAGATTTATTGAGTGTACTTTTGGAATACTTTCTAACAAGTGGAGAATATTTCACAGACCACTCAACGTATCAATAGATTTTACCGTTGACATAGTTAAAGCTTGTACTGTGCTCCATAATTTTGTTCGTGTACGAGATGGATATAAACATGAAGATACCTTATCCGTCCAAGGATTGTATGATGATGATTATGTTGCGGAAACAGGAGCAGGTTCTGCAAGATCAGCGACTATTATTCGTGACTATTTTGCTGACTATTTCATGAATACAGATATATTACCATGGCAGAATAGCTGCATAGCAGTGTGAACTATTGATGTTGAAATTTTGAAATTTATTTTTAATCCTAATATAATATTATCAATTGACCTTTTGGATTTATTAAATATTTTTTTATTTACTTTACGAATTTATTATAATAGAATTTATTATTATAAATAAAAATAGTATTACATTTTTTTTACTTTAACAGAAGTGTACTTTACGCTCCGCAAATTTGAACATATCGATACGAGACACCTTGTATAATAATGAGTTAATCTTAAGATACTAAGTATTTTTGGGAAAATAAATTTCATTAAAAATAATCCCATATTATGTAAACTTTTTAGCCTGCACTACTTACTTAAAATAATATAATATTTATTTGAAATAAAAATATGCTTAATGCTAAATAATACTTACAATATTCATTTTGTTGAGCTGCTGTCATCTCCTCAAAATTGTCGCACATTTGTTTCGCAATTTCCACCCAGCATTGCTGTTTTTTATTTCTATCGCAATAGTCATATATATATATATATATATAAAAATAATGTAATATGTCCACTAATTCTTTACTACTGCAAGACTGCAAGAAGAAAAAACGCAACGCCTATGTTCTACCCTATTCACTGAATAAAAAGTATGCGTGTCTGAACAGGTCCATATAACATAATGATAGTTCTGTATGCGGCATACGCATTCTGTCGCCGGCGGCCGAAAGATGAGCGATACCGAAATTTGCTTTCGACATACGGAATGCGTCGCCAATGCTGTGTGAAAGGTTCGATTTGGGTGTATGAAATATTTGTATCTCGGATACGCGTATCTCGAATACGGTATCCACGTCTGAAAGCACTCTTAAAATCGTTCCGGCGGGAAGACTTATAGACCGGGGCCTGTTTTAAACACATTGCTTTGCATTAAAAGATCGCCAAATCCGCGTGGATTATGGAACAGCGGCAGCGTACTAATGCAGGTGTCGATGTTAAAGCATACCGCTTCGTGCAGCCATTCATAGAAATCGGTTATCAAAAGCGGATGCCGTGCCCAGGGCCCCTGCCGCCTTAAAAAAAAGTCGCCTTTGACAAGCCGACTATTTTAAAGTTTTAGGACAGTGGCAGGTGGCAGGACGAATCGAGGCAGGCGGCTCTTTTAGTCTTGCTGTGATGTTTAATGAGAGTGTTGTATGAATATTATAATATTTATTTGTTTTTTAATTTGCGATTTGTTAAAGTTTGTGGAGTTACATTGTTGTTTATTTCTTTTTTGATATAATTGAATAGTTTTTATTTCCTTGTTAATTCCTATAGTTATTTTAGTGTTGTTATTATTTTTTTTTGTTTATTAATATATGGCTTTCTGGAGACCTTTTGAGTTAGCCGATACAGTATCGACAAGTAGTGTAGCTAGTGAGGAATCCAGCGAGTTTGGACATAAAGACTTACATGTTCAGTGTCAAAGAGTAATCTTAAATATTTTTAATTGCCTTAGACAAGAAAGTCCGGATATGTCAGAAAATGCCATAATTAAACGTATTCATAAATTAAATTTAATTCCGTCGTCGACAATTTATCGCGTTTTAAAAGTGGGAGATATTACAGACCATTCTGTGAAAAGAAAAAGAGTCAGCCAAAAACTTAGAAGAGTTGATGAAGCTACCAAAGACGTTATCCGGCGTATAGTACACGACTTTTATAAGGCTAACTTGCTTCCAACATTGGAAATGATTAGAGAAAAACTTGTCGAGTACCCTGATTATGACTATAAGTGCTTAGCAACACTCCGGTGTATCTTAAGAGAGTGCGGGTTTAAACACCAAAAACTAAATAATAGAATGGTTATTATGGAATCGCGGCGCATTGTTGAAGTTCGGCAGGAATATTTATGTAGTATTAAGTTGTATCGGGACCTAAATAGACATATTATTTATATAGATGAAACTTGGTTTGATACGCATGACGTAGTTAAATACGGTTGGGTTGATAGTTCAACAAATTGTGTTTTGAATACGCCATGTTCAAGAGGAAAGCGGATCATTATATTTATGCTGGCAGTACAGAAGGATTTTTAAAAAATGCTTTACTTTTATCTGCTAAAAATATTTCTGAATCGTCGGCTGATTACCACGAAGACATGACTGTGGCATTATTTGAAAAGTGGTTCTCTGAGCAGCTCCTACCAAACATTCCTCCAAACTCAGTAATCGTTATGGACAATGCATCTTACAATTCCAGGATATTAAATAAAATACCAAACAACAGCTTTAAAAAACAAAATAACATAACTTTTATGAAAATTAAGAACATTCCAGTCCCTAACAAAATCCCCTTAAAAGAGGAGTTGCTTACTACCATTAAAGGTTATAACTTTAAAAATGAGTATGTTATCGATAACATTGCTAAGAATAATGGACACACCGTTTTAAGGTTGCCTCCATATTATTGTATTTTTAACCCCATTGAACTAGTATGGGGCACATTAAAAAAACAACTCCGAAAGTGCAACAGTTCACCAACATTAAGTGCAGTAGTTATTGAAAATATCCGCAAAATTGTGTCAGAATTCGAAACTAATATATGGAAAAATTGTGTTGAGCACGTAATTAAAACTGAAAGAGAGTATACCGTTTTGCCACACATACCCCAAATAATAATTCAACCTGGCCCTGATGATTCTACTTCTGAGGATAGTCTTTCAGAAGGTTAGTTAAGCATTGGTGAGTACTTTGCAATAATATAAATAAGTGTTTGAGTGAATAATCCTAGTCGACTTTACTGCGTTTTAAAAATGTACCTAAGAAGGCAACATAAAAATAAGTTCTCATCTCAAAAATAACCAGATCAACGAAATAATAGTCACTAAAACTCTAACTTTAACTTAAAAAATTTTATTTTATTTTATTATTCACCAAGAGATTTTTATAAATAACCGCACGCCTCTGACAGCGCGGCGGCAGAATCCTTTATGGTGTTTATGGGTCTTTAAGTTTTTGCTTCTTGAAGTGACGTTAAAACTACTATAACAAAGCATTTTCGTATAACGTATAGCAGAATATTTTACCGTTCCATCTTTTTCCAACACTATTATAATTTATTTAAAGTTGTTGAGCAGTATCGAAGCAACGATAATGGAAATCGCTGTAGTAGCATATATTTATATGCACTAGCATATTAATAACAAAGAAAACGTAGACGTAAGAGACGTTGGTGGCAAATGCAGATATACGCTAATACAAATGTATACTATGGTTAATTGTCAAATTTTTTTTATCAGATTATTTTATCCCATAGAAACAGAAGACCTTTGAGGGTAAACTAGTTACTTTCATAAATATCTACTGTTCCTAAAAAACACATTTCTTGTCCTATTGCAACATAACAAAGAAAAATTAACGATCTTCTACTAATTAAAATTCTTTTATTTCCACTTACCTGTACCCGTACCTCGACTATTCTTAATTTTAGCTTTCTCTCACGTGAGTACCATTAACAGGGAATTTAGTTCCTTTTCATACATTTCTACAAAAATAAGTCTCCTCTAACAGTGTGTGCCAAGTATCACTTTTTCTAATTTTATTATATTATCTGGGATTTTTTGAGTCCCACAAATGGTCTGTAGTTGGGTAAGTTTCGATGAAATTAAGAGTATTTTTTGCCGATCAGTTCATATTGCTGTTTTCAAACTACTTAAGAAATAAAAATGAACATCGCTGAAAAACAGACAACTGATGTGACCCCGTGATATTTTGATCACAGATGTATATAGCTTCGCACGAGCTATGTACATCTAATACATAAGCCAGAATTTCTTTAAAAAATTTAATATCCCAACTTTGCCATCACTACTTATATATGAGTCCGTTTGTCTAATTCGCAAGCACGTTTCATCAAATTCAGATAGGTTATCTCATAATTATCATCTCAGAAACGCGGAGTATGATTTATAGCCTACTTCACATTCAGAATTCGTAAAAAACTCAATATTGTACAAAGCAAAAAATGCATCATTTGCCATTGAACATCAAGTCCATCACATCTTTTCCTACTTTCCGTAAGGCATTAAAATCATTCCTACTGGAGAGAGCCTTTTACTCGGTAAACGATTTTTTTAATACTTGATTTTAACTTCACACACACAGACTGATTTATTGTTTTTATATGTACTGTTTTATTTAGCTAGTAGCTATGTAGTATTTTGTTTATTTATTCATACTTATGACCACATACAATTATTGATTTATATAAGTTTGTATATTTGTTTTATTAGTTTTATTTTATTTTTGTGTGTTTTGTTTGTTTTTGTGTTTTACTTTAGTTATCAGCTTTGTCTACAAATTGTAAAATTTTTTGACAATAAAGCATTCATTCATTCTATATCGGGTGGTGCGTCGCCTTGCGGAACATAGGAAATCCCATGGAAATTTTAAGGTCAATTATTGGCTTCCCTGTTCATTTTATAGAAAAAATGTAAGATAACTTTTTGAAGAGACCAATCTGACAAACCGATGTGCAAAGTTTCAAAAAATTTTAATAAGCGAATCTTGAATTATTCAATTAAATGTAATTGCAAAATTACCAAATTTTCGGTTCAGGTAAAACCAGACACCAGCCACCAGCAAACAATTTGTTATAAGGCTTTGTCAAATCTGACGTACAGCCCAATAGAATAAATGTTTTTTTTTTCGTTTTATCAATCTCACAACCATACATTAAAAGTAACACACGTTAACATTACTTTTAAACTAAACTTTTAATTAATATAACGATGAAGTTAAACCAATAATAATTATTATTATCGATTATTAAAAAAATAATTTGTGATTTTGATGTTACGGAAAGGTTTACAGATTATACTATATACAGTGCATCCGTAAGGTAGCGGATAAATTTAATAAAAATGAAATGAACAATTTCTGAAAAAAATGCCCGAATCCATCGATTTTAATAATTTTTTTAGGGTTTTTCAACGTAGAAATTAAATATACAGAGTGACTTAAAAAAAAAAGATATGACGTCATCAATATGTTTTTTAAATGGAAATTACCATCTTTTAATGCAGAATTAGAAAGGATGCATTTTTCTACAAAGGATATGGTACAAATGAATAGTGGTTACATGAGCAATTTTGAACGAAAAATGATGATAAAATGTAAAATAAAGAAATAGCTAACTAAATTAAATGTTGGTATTTTGTTTTTTTAGTTGTTTTTGTGAGTGTCAAAAAGGGAACGTATTTTGGTGCAACTATTTGAAATATTTTTATATTTACAAGTGGTGTTTATTCTTTTTGAGAGGTGAAAGCAGTGTCATTCTGCGTTTTATTAGTAACTACACTTTATTAGTAACTGTTATTGTATGAACTATGAGAAAATTAACCGAACGTAAAAGAATCGAAATTTTGTACATTTAGTTAGATTTTTCAGGTAAACTTTAAGTTTTTTAACAGGATGTCTTAACTAAATTGACCTATGTTATTTCAAATCTTCAGATACCTCATTAAAAATCTCTTGAGCCAAAAGCAAAAGCAGGCATTTAATTTAAGACTTATGTTATAAAATGCTCCTGATTTAGTTATATTCTTTCTGCCAAATTATTTTTTAATAAAGTACAAACCAAAAAATTTGGAAAAATCTATATGATTTCTCCCATAAGGGAAATTTCATTTTAATTGACTGTAAAAATTATTAAAAAAAATATATAATTATGTAAAAATATACGAAGCATCAAATTTAAAATTTGAAAATGAATGCGATTACCGTTTAACCAAAAGTGAGCAATTGAATAGGTAAAAAATGCTCATTTATATAACATACTTACATACTAACTTTTATAGGTTTTGCATAAGAAGTTTTAATATTCTTTATCTTCAGCCACGTAGTATTACTCTAATTAGTTATTTTAGGCTAAAAAAACACAAGAGATAAGTAAAAGATTTAGTAAAAGCTATATGATATGGGTTTGTATACTCGTATTTATACTATACGTAGTTATATAGCATTTTTTTTTTAAATATAGACCTTAAATATTCGGAATTTTTTTATTTTTTAAACTACATTTTAACAAGCAGCAAAATACGCCACTATATCATAATTTAAATAAACCCATATCTTTAACAGTTCCAAATAATCATCCTTAAATTTAAACACTGAAAAAGTTTATTTATTAATCATTATAGGGTTGGGAAGTTTTGGTGTTTAAGATAATATTCATCTTAAAAAAGCAATCTGTAATATTCAGACTTTTTCATTTAAAGCTCCGCTATACGCCAACTAGTCTAGAACAAAAATAAATATTTAATTTCTGTCAAAAGTGCTCAATATACGGGGTTAAGTACAGATGGTCCTGGGCCAAACGGGTTTCCCTCAATATTTTTGAAATCATGTCCTATTTTTTGTGAACCCCTATATGTAGTGTATAATATCGTATTTCAACTAGTAAATACCTTAAGTTTTGGAAAAAGGCCCAAGTTGTCCCTATTTTTAATAAGGAGATAAGAGCGCTATCAATAGACCGATTTCTCTCTTGAGCCATTTTGGGAAACTGTTTGAGTCTCTTATTTTGGATCAATTATTTTTTATTGTTAAGGAATCCATCGACTTAACACGCTTTTTTTTAAAAAAGATCCGCATTGACTAACCTTGTGCTTTTCGTTCAATTCCTGTCGGGAAATATAGAGAAAGCTCTGAGACTTGTACAGTGTACACCGATTTCTCTAAAGCTTTCGATAAGGTCCACCATCGAACTATTTTAATAAAACTTGATAATTTCGGGACACATGGGGCATTACTTAAGTCCTCAAAAGTTACTTTAGTGAAAGATCTCTGTATGTTGTTGTAAATGGCCTATAATCTAAGAGTACAGCTGTGCCTCAGATTTCACACTTGGGTCCTTTGCTGTTTAGCATTTTTCTATATGACATAGGGCAACGTTTTTCACATAGTACCTATCCTTTATATGTAGATAATCTTAAAATCTCAAAAACTATTAATTTGACTGCTGATTATTTTACTTTACAGTACGATTTATCCAATCTTATGAACTATTGTGCTTTGAATAGACTTTTTGTCAATCTGGACAAATGTAATTGTATTTTGTTTTTTAAGAAGCCTGCTATACTGCAGGCTAAGCGTGATCTTTAGCTAAACAATGTTAAGCTTAATAATTTGGATTATATTAAAGATCCTGGGGTGACATTGGAACCTAAGCTTTTGTTTGAAAATATCTTGAAAATATTGTACAAGGCTCTTAAAAATCTTGGATTCGTTTTTCGAACAACAAAAGGATTTAGCAACGTTAATTTCTTAACAATATTATTTAATAGTATAGTTAGACCTTTACTGAAATACGCTACAACAGTTTGAAATCCAACGTACGCCAAATATCTTAACCGACTAGAAAGTATGCAGCGCAATTTTGTTAACACCTTAAATTATAGGTTTAACAGACGATGGCATTTGTTTAGTTTTGATGATAATTTAAAATGTTATAATATGCAATCGTTATAAGTCCGAAGAAGGAATTTTGATTTAATATTTATATACAAGACTGTAAACAATATCATTGATTTTTCATGTGTTTTAGAAAAACTCAATTTTAACATCAATCTCTACATCATTATCTAGGTTTTTTTCCAATTACTATTTTATCGAATTCTCCAATTGTTAGATGTACCCGTATGTATAATAGTTTAGAGTTAAAGTATCCTAATATTGATTTATTTTTTTTGAGTTTTGATGCCTTTAAACGACACCTAAGACGGCCTCCTGATTAAACTATATGGTTTTTTTTTCTAGATTGGGATGTAATTTTTAGAATTAATTCTCCATAGTTGTAAGTACTATTATGTAGAACTTGTTCACTAATTTGTATTTGTGATATAATGTGCTTTCTTATTATTGAATATCTACGTCTGTCTATAAGAGAGCCTTGACTGCAAATAAATAAATACCATAGGATCCTAGACGTACAATATGGCAAAATGGGATCAAATTTTTATTGCGAATGATTTTAAAGTTTAAAACTTCAAAATATGCTTTTTATTTCTATTAATTGGATTCCCAAATAAATTATCCAGTGAGGCTCAATACGGAGCAGAATTCATCTTGTTTGTGTATAAACTTTTTACAGCGTTAATGTCAAAATTTACTCAAACTGCGATGCCAAACCTAAGAGAAAAGCAATTTCAGTAGTTTTAATGCATAAGCATTTTGGAACCTATACAAACCGTCTGAAATTTTCAAAGGCAAATATAAAAATAGTAATTCCTGTAAATTTTACTTTTAACATATTTATTTATTGCCTCTTTCATTACTAATTTGTTGGTGGGTATTTAATTTATAATATTCACTTAGGAACACTAAAAGTGAATTAAGTAGGGAGTAAATACTTGGTGATTTTATAAAAAAATTATGCCTAAATTATTGCCTTTATACATTTACTATAACCTTTTGCCACACCCGGTATAAATTCTATTTTGCAAACTTTCCTGATTATGATGTGTATGATATGTAATGATATATGTATGATATATGATATGTACTTTCCTGATATGTAACAAAGTTCCTCATTAAATTAAGTTGTAAGTTGATACATTATGGAATTTGGAAGAAGTTTTATATTTTATATAATATTTTAACAAGCATGTATAACTATTAATTTTGGTTGTATAAATTGCGATTTTTTTTCTATAATTTCTTTATAATATAGTAATACATGTGTGACTTTCTTATCTTTTGTTTCTACTGCTATAATGTTTACTTGTTGCCTATTTCATTGCTAATTTGTTGATAGTTATTTAATTTATAATATATACTAAAGAGCATTACTGGAGAATTGAATGACGGTATGTGAACCGTATTTTTTTGTGATTTTATTACATTTTTACTGACCTTTATACATTTACTATAACCTTTTGTAACACCTTGAATAATTCCTAACTTACAAAGTTTGTTTTTCATACAACAACTTGTTAATTAAATTAAGTTATAAGTTTATACATTATGGAATTTGAAAGAACTTTTACATTTAATTTAGTTTTTTAACAAGCTTGTAAAATTGTTATTTTTTATTGTATAACTTGTGAATTTTTGCTATAATCTCTTCTTATAATATAGTAATACATTTTGAGAATATTTTTTGTTTAATTTCTGAGAACCAGACCTATAATGTATCTGGTAGAAAATATATTACTTTTTCACAAATTATAGTACGCAAATAGAAAAAGAGATAAATCGAGGACTTTATTTAATATAAGGACAAAAAAAGTCCCGACATATTTAACATTTTTTCAATCTGCCTTTACTAATCCCTAAATAACCACACATTTTCCACTAATTTTAAGCGCACGGTATAGTAGAGCGAGATTCAAATTTGCTACAATAATCAAATCTTAAATTACTCGCTGTTATGACGTCAAACCCTTCTTGACTTCTGGTTAGATTACTCCTCGACATTCCCAGGGTGCAACAGTCAATCGACGATCAGTATTCTATTGGCTCTTACCCATATAGCACAATGATATATTAAAGAAGTCTAAAAGATATCTTAATATAAAATAAAGAAATAATAATAAAGAAAGACACGTCTCTAAGACGGCTGGTATTTAATTATTAAAGATTTACACATTTTTTAATGTTTTTGAACATAAAAAAGTCTTAAAAAATATGTTTTTAAATCTAAAAAAGAAACAGATATACAAAAATTACACAATTAGATATTGATACCTATACACATAAGTGTCAAATTAATACTCATATTACCAAATTTCCTCAATTTTTTTATTTCTTCCTAGCAGATATTGGTACTTATACACATCAGTGTCAAATTAATACTCATATTACCAAATTTCCTCAATTTTTTTTATTTCTTCCTAGCCAATTATATTTAAGAGCTTGCTTATTTGTAATTATTAGTTTGGCCATTCTCGATATTGAGGACTTCGACCCTTCTATTTAATAAGTATAAAATCTTCATCTAAATATATGGGTTTTATTTCCGATTTAGTGAGGTGTCAAAGAAGTTTGTTTGTAAAGCCAAACTTAATTTAAATACTAGATACGTGGGCTATTTTTTACAAAGCTCATTATGAATTTTAAAAAAAAAAATGATATGCCGGGTGACACAGAAAAAAGGGAACACTAATTAACTTTTTTACTTTTCAAGATAAACAAATGAAATTCGGTATTGATAGAATAGTTAAAAGAAAATCTTTTGACCTATTGTTTAAATGACATTAACTTTCTTATTTTAAATGGGACACTTGGTATATTATTACGTATTTCGATAGAAAATAATATTCTAAAAATAATGATACTATATTTGCTACCTTTTGTTTTTTAGTCAAAGAAAAAATCTGTTTTTTTGTTATTTTAAAATAGGGTGCCATGAATGCATTGAAAGATTTAATTTTTAATCTTGGAAAAATAGTTTCCTTTGCATTTTATGACTTAAATCTTTTATACGCCTATTTAAAATGTCCAAATGCACTTTTGAAATGCGGCTTTTTTTCCCAATAATTTGATATAATTATTTTTTGAATCGCTTGATAAATAAGCCATATAAGAAGAAAAAAACTAATTTACAAAAATAAATGAACAGAAAGCATTGTAATGACACGCCTGCCTATTTTTTTCAACTGACATAACACATCATATTTTGTCAAACTTCGTATTACTATTTGAGAATAAAAGAACAAATTTTTCAATGCAATATTTTTTTCAGTATCATAAAATCATTGCTAGAAAGAAATGGCATTATGTAGTAGTATCCAACATTCCATCTCACTACACAGTTTTCCATTGCCGAAGAATAAGAACAATTCAGACTCCACTTTTAAAGTTGGTGTTCAAAATGAGGATCTTTTTATCCAGCTGAAAAAGCCAAATACTTGGCCAGCTAGTACTGTAATTAATGGTCTTGAAGTGGGTCCATTGTCGCCGTTGGTTGTTCGGCCGATTGGCTCCGATAAAGAGGCGATAGCTGCAAGCAAGTCACTAGGACGGGAGCATGTCATCATTAAGTTTGTGGAGAAGGCCAAGGACGATGATGGATTACAAATGGACCCGATGATTCCACCAATAGTGCGGCTGTCCCAAAGTTCGGATGCTGATAATGGACGTTACTTGCTGGCTAGACTGCGAGACCCATGTATCTTAAAAACCCTGAGGCTCTATCTGGCATACCGCCATGACCATGGAGTAAAAAATTGAATAAGACCTCTCTGCTTTTAGATCCTTTTTTTCATCTGAAAGACTTTTACGGCTTCAAAAGGTTCGGGAAAGTCATGCTAACTATTTTTCTAGCGGTTCCCCATCTAGAAATAAAAATTTGTAGATAAAGTGACGCGAAAAGAGGATCAAGCATCCTCTGATAAATCGGAAAATAGCAAGCTTAGTGTATTTCTACTTAACATTCAGTCCTTAAGACTCAAAACCAATGATCTATTTCGTTTATTGGAAGAGCTAAATTTTCCAGAAATTGTTGCTATAACTGAACATTGGTTAAACATAGATGAACCTGTCTTTATTAACAATTACACTACAATAGCAAGATTTAACACAAGTAATTTATCCCATGGAGGTGCTATGATAATGTCTACAATCACCAATTTTTCACCAGTAACTAAGTTTGATAACTTATTATCTGAAAAAGTTTTTGAATTTTCCATCGTTCACCAAAAGTTATATGACCTCTATATTGTTGTGTTTATAGAACATCTGACGCTGATGTACAGACTTTCTGTCTAAAACTTCTAAGCTTGCTAGAATCCATGCCTCTAAAAAGTAAATTAATTTTGTGTGGCGACCTTAATATTGACTACTCCAGTGTGTGTATTGCTCAAGAATCTCTTCAGTCTATTTTCGATTCAATGGGTTTTTTAATGCATGTAAATTCACCAACCAGAATAACTAAAAATAGTTCCAGCACCATATATCGTGTCATCTCTTATTCTGAACTTCGATGATTGTACTGTTCTCAATTCAGGTTTTTCTGACCATGAGGCTGTTTTGGCCAGATTTACTATTGACACTTTAAGCAAAAATAATTTTCGTAAATTAGGCCGTATTTTTGGTAATAAGTTCAAGAATGTATGCCAAACAGATGACTGGAGTCTTATCTCTGATGATATCGATGGTGAGTTTTCTAGATTTGTAAAGACCTTGTCAAGTATTGCGAATAATTCCTTTCCTTATAGACCCATCAAAATTAAGCATCATAAACCCTGGTCCACTAAAGGCTTACGTATGCGCAAGGAACATGCGCTCTTTATCATACCTAAACAAATTTTCGGACAGCATATTTTTTCATAATTATGTAAGGCTATACAGGAAATTATATCGAAAAGCAATAAAAGCCGCAAAGGTTATTTATTATAATAACAGGCTGGCTAATTCTAGTAACGTTGCGAAAGAAACATGAGCTATTGTTAACGAATTAAGAAATAAGCCTTCTTCAACTAGCACTATCCCCTCTTCACCTGAGAATCTTAACGATTACTTTGTAAACGTGGCTAAAAACCCAATGACTACCATAACACCTTCTCATGATCCACTTTCATATCTCTCTAATGAAAACTTACAGAGTTTCTTTTTTACCCCTGTACTAATAAAAGAGCTTCAAAGTACAATAAATGATATAAGAAACAAATTATCATCTGGTACAGATGGTCTTACTCTAAAAATGTTCTCAAATATGCCTGATAACACCTTAAACCATCTGAGAAACCTAATTAACAAATCATTTCAAAATGGGGTCTTTCCTAACTGCCTTAAGACTGCAATAATTATTCCCTTGCATAAAGGAGGAGATAAAAAGCAAGCTTTAAATTATTGTCCAACATTATCGAAGATCATAGAAAGATTGGTTAAAAAAAAGCTATTATCATTCCTGTTTAAATATAAAATACTAACTCCCGATCAATTTGGCTTCTTGAGTAATAAATGCACTAATGATGCTATGTTCTCTTTTTTTAACAGTGTTTACTCCAGTATAAATAATCATCATTCAACAGCAACTATTTTCTGCGATTTCTCCAAGGCTTTTGATTGTGTAAACCATACTATCTTGATCAACAAATTACAGCACTATGGGTTTAGAGGAACGCCTCTCAAATGGTTTAAGTCCTATCTTAGCTACAAAAGTCAGCTTGTAAAGGTTGATATGACCATGTCTTCTTGCAGATCAATAGAATGTGGGGTACCTTAAGGTTCAGTTCTGAGCCCAATTCTGTTTCTGCTGTTTATTAATGATATGGCCTATCTTAACATTAGCGGCAAAATCTGTTTCTTTGCCGATGATACTAGCTTTACATGGAGCAATCCGGATGTTGCGACACTTCATGCAACTATTGCTAAAGACCTTATTATATTATTGACATCTATTTTGCAATGCTTTAAAATCATATTTACTGGAGAGAGCTTTATATGCAGTAGATGATTTTTTTTAATATTAATTTTTGAGTATCATGCACGCACTAGCTAATTATTTCTAAACATTTAAACAACAACTTTTTAAACATTGTATTAATGTTTTTGACTGTTTTTCTACTTTTTTTACTTTACTGTCTTGTTACTATTTTTATTTACTTTCCTATTTTCTTACTTTTTACATTTAATATAAGAAATTTGACCAGATACACTTATGTCTTTTGTACCCAGTCTTGTATATATTTATTTAGTACTTGTATTTTGATTTCTATACTTGTGTCTTTTTCCGTGATTACATGATCAAAAATTAAAACTTTCAACGCATTCATGGCACCCTATTTCAAAATTTAAAAAAGTTATTTTTTTCTATGAGTATAAAACAAAAAGTGGAAAATATAGTATTATTGTTTTTAGAATATGATTGTTTAGCGAAATACGTAAAAATATACCAAGTGTCCTATTTAAAATAAGAAAGTTAGTGTCACTTTCTGTTAAACCGGAAGTGATGGAAAATAATAGAATATGTGAAAAGATACTCTTATAACTATTCTATCGCTATACCAAATTTCAATTGTTTATCTTAAAAAGTAAAAAAGTTATTAAGTGTTCCCTTTTTTCTGTATCACCCGGTATATCTAGATGTCTCTTATACGTCTTGATATTTTAACATTTATACTTTTACATCCATTTCGATATACATGGCATATAAAAAAGACATTCTGCTTGACAAGTTTGAGATGAGAAGAGCAAAATAGTAAAATTATTGACAAAAGTTAGTTTTTGTCTACCATCAGCAATTTATTCGGCTAAGGAAGAATTTTAGCACAGAGTATAATACAAAAAAGACAGCATTTTTGTTTATAAATATTTTATTATAACCGTTAGATACAACAAACTTGACATAAAACGACAATAACATTTGTACCAATAATATAGATAGTCTTACAAGGAATGTCTTATTAAAACACATCTTCAGTGCAGTCAAAGTTTCAAAAATATCTATATTCATCAAAAAAATCTATATATATTTTATAATTTTTTTTATTATTATGCAGTTCTGGAGTTTGATATTACTGAACACAAAAATCACATCACAGCTAACAATATAGTCTTTTATAGTAAATTTTACCGTATTTATTACAAAATTGCCAAATAAAATAATTATAATTTAGTTTAGCAAGCAACAACGATTTAATAAATATTGACATTAAACACAATATAATACTAGTAGATCTCTTTTGTAAATCTGGATCGATTTAATATAGTAACTATAATTTAGGTAATTTACCTTACTATTAGATTTTTATCATATATTTAATATAATACGTACAAAGATAATGAATAACTGAACACGCACGTTAACGTGAAACAGTATATTATGTACAAAGTATACATATTAACAACAATGCATTATGTTACTATCACAAAATATATTAGGAAAACTCAGTGACATGTAAAAATAGTATTAAGGGAAATTCACTTTTGTATAAACATTAAGCCACTTGAGCCCCTGAGGCCTTCAAAGACCCATTAGAAAAATCTTAAATCTAAAGAGGAGCAAGTTATACATTATTTGAATGGGAACGTAATAACTGAAGATTTTTATGGAAATCAATAAATTGACTCTGTACAAAAATCAGATTTTTCAGAAGTTATATGAAGTCGATTTTTATATTATAATGGAGGTATGTGAGACCATGGCAGAATTTATTAACTGAACCCCCAATATCGACCACTGAAGTGACCTCGCATTAGGCAGCGTCCGTACAAAAGTACCGTGGAATGGAGGACTCAAAAACAACTCCTCAACATTATTTCGTACATGTCAGAACGTTTACTTCATTTATCTTAATATTTTGGGATAAAAATTATATGCAAAAAGTTTTTCAAATAAAATAGGTGTATCTATACACTGTATATTTAACTATACACAATATATTTACATATACTAAGGGCATCACAACTAAGTAGTATAAACACAAGTTATCTTTTTAATAAAATACTATTTCTTCATTGCAAGATAAGGATCCTAAGCATGAAGATTATATTATTGTAAATGGTTGTAGTTTTCAAACCGTGTATACATGCAGTTGAAAAAAATGTAAAATATTCAGCTCACATAAATTTTTTTTATTGCAATTTTAACGTAATTCCTGGAATTCACAAACAATTAAACTGTAAGATATTTTTTCTACCTTGAGGTTGCTGGAATATTCAGACTAAGCAAAACAATTTAAAATTTTTTTGAATAAATATTCATAAAAAAGTAATAAATAATTATCAAGAATATTCTTAGAAGAATATTCCACATAATAAAATACTTGGTATTTGATTTTGTTTTTTATTATTATTGTCATTGACTTACGCGTAACTGAATATTTGAATATGATGACCAAATATTCAATCAACGGTTATACCGTACGATTATTTGATCTAAATAGACTAAAGAGGATCTTCTAGAATTATATGTTAGAGAAAGACAGATTATCTAGATTTATCCTCATAAAGTCTATTATTTCTTTACTAGATTCTTAGATATTTAGATATTTAGAACTTGTGAAAAATGGTGCTTTCAAGGTAAATACAACATGATGGTATCTTAGATTTTATAACCGATGGTTCATTTTAGAGAAATCCTAAAATTTGCTTTTTTATATAACCCTAAATAAATATATGACCTCATCAATTTAATAATGTCATTTATGCATGTCAAATTTCTTTTGTTAGTTAAAAGGAAAAATGCGATTTTGGTCAATATAGAAGCAATGTTTCCTAATACTTTTCTAGAAAAAATCAATTCTGTAAATTTATTATTTCATTCATTTAATTTATTCATTTTTTGACTTCCCTTCAAATGAAATAAAAATAGTAAATTTAAAAATTTTCCGTTTTTCATCAAGGATAACATGATCCGACAAAAGTGTGGTTACTAATGCCATATAAGTTTTCGACTAACGGTTTTGTTAAGTGGACGAGAACTTTCAGTGTTCTCGCCAGGACTAGATACAGGATCAATTATCGGATAAATTTCGGAATTAGAAAAATATCGAAAGAATTAAATCTAGAAATAACAATTATACGAAATTAATTAACAACCACAAGATTATCATAAAATTAGTCATCTGACATAAACAGTGTGTCCCACCTAAGAAGGACACAAGTCAATATGTCCATTGATTGTTAAGCAATCTTTTTCAGTTTAAGTAGCACGGTGTATGGCTTAAGGCGGACATTCTGCCCAGGCTAAGAAATGCGTAATGCGTAAATACCTTATAGGCGTACGATTTAACGAGGTTTGATATTTTTTTTGATTCAAGAGTAAGCTACCTTTAGGACATTATTTATTTGAAATTTGTTAAATTATATTGGATCCTCTTTATCTAAGATACTTAAGTTGTAACTTTGATAAATATTAATAAAGAGTGTGTAATTAAAATAAGACATTTTTAATTTTATTGTTGTTTTTTTTTAAGTTTCTTTCTTACGACGCCACTGTATAAACAAAACTAAAAGGTAACATCTTTGACCAAATCATCATTATTTCTAATGGATTTTATATAAATTTTCCTATTTCTTAAGCAAACTTTTCGTAATTCTTATCTAGAAATTTGTTTACATGCCTTTCCTATTCAAGTTTTTAATTCTTGTAATATTCGTGGACGCCTTTTATTATAAACTTTATTTTTGATAGCAACCCATAGTAAGAAATCCAGAAGGGTAAGGTCTGGAGACTTAGGAAGCCATGCCACAAAAGAACTATTGCAATCAATTCACTTCTCATAGAAATTTTTATTGAGCCTATCTTTTCACCTAATTTCTTAATATTCTGAAATAGTATTAGCTCCTTTTTTTATTATTCTCCAATATGAGAG
Organism: Anthonomus grandis grandis; assembly: GCF_022605725.1. Taxonomy (NCBI): domain Eukaryota; kingdom Metazoa; phylum Arthropoda; class Insecta; order Coleoptera; family Curculionidae; genus Anthonomus; species Anthonomus grandis. The sequence continues at coordinate 31,783,124 of NC_065548.1, read as the reverse complement.
TTATTTTTTTACTCAATTTTACAGATTTGGAATAAATAGTCTCCGAAAGGTAGTTTACTCTTGAATCTATGAGATATCGCCTTTGTTACCCTGGACAAAATATGCGCCCTACCATATACAGCCTCCTACCAAAAATTAAAAAGATCGCTTAATAAACAACCAATATATTGGCTTGCAAATATTACATAAAAATCAACAAATGAAATACAATTATTTTCATTTAATATTTATTTATTTTAAGTGTTTTTTTTTTGAAAATTTTAAATTTTATTGTGTTTATTATTTTTTATAAATGTGTAATGTTTTGCTTTTATTATATAGTTTAGATTCAGTAGCTAATTTAGGGTTCTACTTACGTTTATCATAATAGTTTCTGTTGTAGGGTCAAGTTTTTAATAGTTTATTTTGCTTAACAGGTCCATATGAATTCCAATATAGGTTATAGTAAATTCTTGTAGTTATTATAATATTTGCATGATTTAAAATAAATGCACCCAGATCTATTTTTTTTATCTTGTCATCATTTTACGTATTTATATTACAAATATGTAATTCTCCTCATTCCATAGATATAATATCTGTGTTTTAACCTTAATTTTTATAAATGTTAATTGTTGTAAATGTTGTAAATTAACATTTGAGTTATGAATTTTTTATTTGATGCATAATTTATATTTGTGTTATTTATTTGCAATACTTTAAAAAAATGAGTTAAAAAATTTAAAACAAAAATTAGGACATTATGTTTTTTATTAAGAAAACGACCAGCTCATTTTGCCCGACAAGTACGCGCATTTCAATACAGTTCTTTCCGGATTATACTGGCAGTAAACGGTCAATGTTATTGGCATTCCTATAAAACTAATAAAGTAATCTTCTCAATTAAATAGGTACATTTGTAAATAAAATATATAATTTTCTTTAAAAAGAATGCGTTAAAAAAAGAGAATAAAAATTTTACACAAAATACACGTATTTGATATTTTTTTCAAACCCTGACTTTTAAATGAATTTGATCCAGATTTTAGCTACTATCTGCATAGTTTTACGTAGTTATCAGTAACTAGCGTTGTTTCCTCTCATTGATATACTCATTCTTCTATTCGTTCTAAAGAAACTCGTGTTGTTTTCTATTGAATTTCCTGAGCTTCCTGGTCTGTACCTATTGAAAAAATAAAATCTTAGTCAGTAATCCATTATTTTATTTTATGTGTGCTAATTTAAATGTTTCTACTCAATAATATAATGACTTAAATAATATTGCAACATTATTTTGTTATAACAAGTCATTTTTATATTTTTGTCACGAATTCATAATTAGTTACCTATTTTGTTGGGTATTACGTCATTATTTAAATAAATATTAAGTTAGAAAGTACTCATACGCTCAATAATTGAATTATAGGATTTAAATAGTGACGTATTACTTATCAAAATTGGTAACTAAATAAAATGTATATATCCAATAAAATTACTACTTATGCTTAGAACTAGTCTTATCGCCAACAAGAAAAAATCATTAACCTAACATGTTGGATTTAATATATCCATTTATTAAACACAAAAGAATATATAAAGTAAATATAGTGCTTATTACTTTTTCTGCAACCATTTTTAAAGTTAATATGTTAAAATATAAATAAAATACAAATAAAAAACAAATTCTTTAAAAGCAAAAAGCGTAATAATCTTAAATAGTTAAAGCTACGCCATTCCATTCAGAAGAGAGCTATACATCTCATAGGAGTTACAGAGATAAATGACAGCTTGAACAGTTTGGCACATAGAAGGAAGGTGGCGGACCTAACTTATCGTATATCCGACTTAGAGTGATGACTTCTTGTAAAAGAACCTCTAACTGGTACTGTTAGCTAACTAGTAACCTGGTTTTGTATGGTTTTTCATGAATAACCTGTAACTACCGAGATTTACCACGGCATATTGGACTTTGGACCACAGAACACAAATATATAGAGAAGTGGTGGTTGCATACAAACTAAAAGAAATTCTTCTGACAAATCAGCAAGCGGCCTCTCGCTTGGCAGCGGAAACTGTTGTAACTAACTTGACAGTTTGACGTGTCTAATTGGACCAATCGAAATGGTAGAAAGGCGTGGCCAAATTAAGGCGGGAAATCACATTCTATTTAATCTAACAATCTTATCATTTAATCGTAATATCTAAAGCAAACGCCTAATCAAAAAGGTTACTCATAGAGAAAAGAGCCTTTTTGTTTAGGTGTTAGCATCAGATATTGATCTGAATAAAAATCAAACTTTTCAGCTTTGTTTTACATATCTAAATAGGTTAATTTACTGCAATAATCTACGAAAGTGTACGACATATCACCAATTGGACAAATGGAAATAAAACAATGTTTTTTTTTGCTTTAATACATTTATTATTTAATTTTCCTGGAAAAAAAAATACTTAAAATGATATACATAATATTCAATAATTCATTATAACAGATTATATAAATTAGAATTAATCTAAAAATGTTTAAAATTATTTTGTTAGCACTGAACTACCCTAATTTTATACACATTAGAAAAGGTCAACATTTTTGTGCTATTTTCTCATAATATATCTAAAGGCATTCCCATTAGGTTTATAATATCCTCATTTTATTAACACAGAGTCAATAGAGGATAAATTATTATTTAATATGTCCTTGTATCTGTTTCCTAAAGAAAAATTAAACAGATTTTAAAATTATTTAAATTATAATCTACATATTAATTTTAAAAATTAATTAAAAATTCTATAACAGAGTATTATCGAAAGAAACAATATATCCATCGACAAAACAAAATAAACTGATAGATGTTTACATAAAATAAAAAGAAACTCTTAAAAAAACATGTTGTAGGAAAAAACATTAATTCTGATCCATTCCGGGTGCTCAGGTCTCTTAGCCGCTATACCTATGTCTTGTCTCAGTGAACACAGGAAGTGGTATGATACGAGCAGGAAATAAAATAAAAAAATAGACAGTGCAAACCTTATAAATCAATTTATTAAATGATTCATGTAAAAAAAGACAAAATAAATGTTTAAATAAATATGTATTGTAGTGTAAAGCCAGGGGTATCAGCATTATTAAAATTTGTGGAGAACTGATCAGAAGAAATTCTATAGCTCAAAGACTTAATAATATTTACATTGCATATCCCTCTCCATGTTTTTCTTGTAATATGAACTGAAGGAAATGAAAAAAATCTTTTATTACTGTTTCTCAGAAACATTTAAAATATACATACTCTTACATCAAGGTCAGGAAAATTTTAATCAATTTTTAATTGTTGAATAGAAAATGAGAGGCCAGACATTTTGTAATATGTATTTATAATAATCAAGTTAAAAATTAAATACTTGAAAAGTGAAACTTCTTCATTGAAATCAACTGAATTTGATTTTATTAAAGATTGACAATACAAAAACATAATAGTAATAAATAAAATCAGATTTTCTTACCAGAAACCTGGAATTGCTTGCCGCAAATTAATTAAAACACTACTCCCAATATTGAAAGAGAACTTTTTAGAAAAATAATCATGAATTTAAAATAACAAATAGCAAACTCAACCCACGCTGGCATTCATTGAAATGAACAACAAACTCAAATAGTTTGACAATGACAAATGATGTTCTATCAGTCAATGTCAACAACTGTCTGTCAGCTCCCTGTCAATTTTGCCAAGCAAGATGGCCGATATACGATTCCGATTTTCACCATACAAGTTTCATCCATGTGCTTTGGACTGTTTGTTAGTGAATCGCATATAAATTACCCGTGCGACATTGTTGCCAAAAGTATTCTGCTTTCTTTATATACCTTACGGGCATGTCTAATAAAAATTGCAAGGTTTGTCGCCGAGGTGTGGGGAGGGGTCTTAAGCTGCAATGTGGGCGCTGTTCTGCTATGTTTCGTCTCGACTGTGGAGGCGTAACTGAGGTGGAGGCTAGATTAATGCAAGCCCAAAAAACGCTCTGGAATTGCAAGGACTGTGACAGCAGCAGTAGACGACTATCCGCGGCTTCATCTTCTAAGCCTGAAGGTGACATGATAAAAACTTAAGGCGCTGATAAAGGAACTACAGAGCGAGGTCCGAGACGTGAAAAGATCCATGGATTTCATTAATGAGCAATTTGAAGAGGAAAGAGAGCGTAATCGAATTATGTTTGAAATGTTTTCCGAATTATCAAAGGAAAATAAAATACTAAAAGAGAAAGTGGAGAGACTAGAAAGAGCTGCCGATTTAGAGAATACCAAAAAAATCCAACAAAATATTTGCCTGTCTGAATTTCCCCTTAATGGTTAAAGTGATACAATGGTAATTACCGGGATCGTATTAAGCTTTGTTTAACTTTAAATGTCATACAAAGGCTGGAACCAAAATATCTTTAACTTTAAAAAAAACAGAACTTGAAAACCGCGTTCTGCTGGCTTAAAAGGTCTCAAAAGGGGAAAATTACGCCTACAGTTTGTGGTTTGGGAATGCTGGATGGTGCAATCTACATAGATGAAGAGTTAACTACGGATACCTATGGCCTATTCAAAAAGGCTAAGCCTTTAAAGGAATTGGAATACATATACGTCTGGCATCGGAATGGCAAGAAAGAATGACGGAGAAAATGCTATATTTATATAAAGCGAGGTCTTTTTAAATGAACTAACCTCTTGAATATTTTGTTTTATTTATCTCTATAAAATTAATTGTCCTTTTTCTTTAGGTGTAAGTTCATACTGTATATTTCATTATATATATACAGGGTGACAATTTCAAGAGTAGCCATGGCTTATAACTTTTAAACCTTAAAAGATATAAAAAAATGCTTAAAACCGTTTCTATAGTAACAAGGGGGAACCAAAATGATGAATTTTTTAGGGATATACTATCATCCCCCTAACCCCCAGAGCCACCCCCTTAAAAATTTTAAATTGGAAGGGTAGTCGAGTGATACCTTGTTTGAAAGGTCTATTAATTCCCTATATTATGCGACCCTACTTATAATAATCAATGCATTTATTTTAGAGTTATGCCAATTTTAATATTTTATTAAAGGTTATTTAAGTGTTTTTTAATTTCTTATAAAATTAACATATTTTGAAAATGTCATAAAATATTTAACATTTGAACATTAGTACAAATGGTTAAGAACTAGGAAAACACTCTGCAATATTGCGTTTATTCTATTTTTAAAACAATAAAAATCTGCATTGAACTTTAATTATTTTATTAAATGCTCAAAGTGGCTTCCATTATTTTGCAAGCAAAAGTACAATCTGTTTTCAAACTCTTGACGAACATTTCTAAAAACTTCAGTTGTTAATAATCGGCACTCTTGTGTAATTCTTTGTTTTAGCTCCTCAATGGTGGCAGGCTGCGTTTTGAAAACGACCGATTTTAGGTGACCCCAAAGAAAAAAATCGAGAGGGGTGAGATCTGGCGATCTTGGCGGCCACTCAATAGGTCCTTTTCTACCAATCCATTGGTCTGGATAATGATTATCTAGCCACTCTCTAACAGGCAATACATAATGTGGTGGGGCCCCATCTTGTTGAAAATGCAATAAATTTTCATCAAGAACAAGATCTCCATTTTCATCCCTTTGGTTTTCCAATTTCGTTATTACTAAAGGCTCAACAGTTGTTTCTAACATTTCAGCATAAATTTCTCCATTTAGATTATCATCAATAAACAATGGCCCAATTATATTATTCCCTAGAATTCCGGCCCACACATTTATTTTTTGGGGATATTGGGTGTGCCCTTCCCTAAAAATATGGGGATTCTCATCACTCCAGTAACGGCAGTTTTGCTTATTAACGTTACCGTTTAAATAAAAAGTGCACTCGTCACTGAAACAAATGTTTTTTATAAAACGTGGCTCATTTATTATTTTTTGGGTCATTAATTCACAAAATTCGATCCGCCTGTCTGGATCGTCATCACCAAGTTCTTGAACAATCTGTAGCTTGTAAGGATGGAATTTATTAATTTTTAATATCTTTCGTACTGATTCACGAGACACTCCTGTGGCAGCTGCTGCTTGACGAGTCGACATACCAGGATCCATAGCAAAATGCCCAAGAACCTCAATCTGAGTTGCTTCATCCAGTATTCTTGGCTGATTTTTCTTTATATTACCTACAAACCCAGTTTCTTCAAATTTTCTTACCAACTTCTGGATGTAATAATGCCCAACCAACCTGCTTATCTGGGTGCCTCTCATTAAATATTGTGGCACTTCTACGAAAACAGCGATTTTGAGAACCATAAATAAATATCATTTCAACTCTTTCGGCGATCGTATAAACCATTGTAAAAATAAAACTAGAGCAGTGAGAGAACTTTAAATCACAAAAAGAACCACGATATTACTAACCAAACCAAAAATTGAACATTTTAAGGCAAAATTTAAATAAACAAAAAACAACAAATATTTCGAGAATGGCAGGCATCGAAAATTTTCCTTTTTTTTACATCGCCAAATACCATTCCGACAATTCAATAATTTCAGTATAAGTGTACTATTTATTGAAGTTTTGTTTTGGCTTTTAACAATTCATTTTAGTATCAGAATAAAAATATTTATATATAAATATTTAATTATTTTATTATTATTTTTTTATTTATATATAATATAAATATTTTTATTCTGATAGTAAAATGAATTGACTAACATTTAAAAGGACATACATATCTCGGAAATGGTTGCATTGATTTTAATGAGTAAGACGGCAAAATATAGGGAATTAATAGACCTTTCAAGCAAGGTATCACTCGACTACCCTTCCAATTTAAAATTTTTAAGGGGGTGGCTCTGGGGGTTAGGGGGATGATAGTATATCCCTAAAAAATTCATCATTTTGGTTCCCCCTTGTTACTATAGAAACGGTTTTAAGCATTTTTTTATATCTTTTACGGTTTAAAAATTATAAGCCATGGCTACCTTTGAAATTGTCACCCTGTATATATACAGTGGACATTCTTTTCTGTTATGGCTAACTGAAAAAAATTTAAATGTAGATCAAATTAACATACGTTCACTTTTGCCCAGCATAAATGCCTTAAAAGATAAATTAAATCATTTGAAACTTGACATTCTCGGAGTCTCGGAGACTTGGTTGAGCGACGCGATAAGTGATGAGGTTTTAGCCATGATACTATTACTCGAGTATTAGTATCATGGGTTTTAGCTATTTACGGTTTTAAATTTTATAGGAAGGATCGCAGATCTCGGGGAGGGGGAGTAGGCATAGAGATCGTGTTATCGTGAGCTACGTATTACCCAAAATAATGGCAACACCGCTTGGTTGCGGCTTGCAGGCGGCGGAATTTTTCGTTTTTATTTTTTGAACCGGGAGTCAGCAGACCTCACTTTGCTGTGTTACTGCACGTTGCATTAATAATTTTTGAGCGTTATTTTCGTGTTTTTCTCACTATGGCTGTTTATATCCCTTCCGAAAGAGTTCAACTAATTAAATGGTTTTATGGAAGCAATTCGGCAGTACAATGTAGAGATTTGTTTTCAGTGACATTTGAGAATAGACCGATTCCTTGTGCAAAAAGGGTTTTAAATGTGGTTACAAATTTTGAGACATCTTTTTGTCTTCAAGATTGTGAAAAATGCCACACAAAACGTCAAGAACCATCTGTTGAAGTGGTCCAGGATATAGAACGGCGGGAAGAAATGTTTTGCAGTACCCTAGAACTTGATTCAACACGGTCCACTAGAAGTGTTGGAGAGGAACCGGGAATGAGCAATAAAACTGTTGCTCGTATCTAGAAAAAATATGGGTACAAATGTTTCAAGTATTCAAAAACTCAGGAAATATTTCCTACAGACCAGTGGCGAAGAATGGAATTTTGTGAAATCATGATGGAAAAGGCAAATGAAAACGAATATTTTTTAAAAAATTTTTTATTTTCTGATGAATCTTCTTTTCCATTACATGGCAAACACAATCCTTCCATTGTTCGTTATTGATCTCAGGAAAACGAGCACAGAAGTTTTCAGTTTCGTACCCAGTATCCTCAGAAATTGAATGTTTGGGCAGGTATTTTGGGCGACAATGTTATAGGGCCATTTTTTATTGATGGCACTTTAAACGCCCAAAAGTACCTTGAGTTGCTGCAAAACCAAGTTCTTCCTGCCATTCAAATCCTACCTGATGTAGACCTGGGATCGGTTTATTTTCAGCAAGATGGCTTTTTATTTGTGGGGTTACCTTAAGCAGACCATTTACAAGCATGAATTTAGTAGGCCAACAAATTTAGAGGAGTTGCGAAATAAAATTGTCGAAGGTGCCAATTCCATTTTACCTGAAACTCTTTTGGAGGTGCGAAATAGCTTTTACGATAGGTTATGTTTTTGTTTACCGAAAGAAGGCGATTTATTTGAGCCTTTTATTTAAAAAATGATATGTTGTTAAGTTTGTTTATTAGAGTTTTATTTCTGATTTTTTATTATATTTTTATCAGAGTTGATATTTTATTTTTTATTAGAATAACGCTTTAATTTTCATTGTCAAAACACAGCATATGAAAGATTTTAAGATTACAATTCTATGCGGGTTTTACACATTGTCATGACTGTAAAACCCGCATTAGAATAAATATTTTAAAAATGCCTGGATTTTCGCGTAATATTTGGGGACATTTTGTCGCCAAACGACGCAGCTCCCACGAAAGTCAGATGTTTACTAATCCCGTTCTCGGGCCGGCCGGGGCGGTGCTCTGTCGCAGGCACTCATACATGCGCGACGTTGCAAAATTTCGCCTCCATGCGGTTTTCTATAAGTAACGAACGAAAACACGATCTGTATACATAAGAGACCTTTCAGCGGTACCAATTGATACTGTATCTGTAGAAAGCTTTGAGCAATTTTGGGTGATGGTCAGAGTGGGAGGATAAATGTTGCTATTGGTAATGTTTACCGTCTGCCTAAAACAAATTTATTAGATGATATCATGGCATTTGAACCGTTTATTGCTGCAGTTATTCTTCTGTGTGATAAGTTAGTGTGTATGGGTGATATGAACGTCGATTTTTTGGCTTGTAATAGTTCTACTAGTACTCTTAAAATCTTTTTAAATTCCTTTTCAACGCGACTCTCTAAAACTTATTGTAGTTTGCTTGATTATTTTATTCTGTCTAATGTTAATATGATGCACGGTGATATCAAACATCGTGATATGCATGAGTTAACAGACCACCAGCTTATATCGTGTGAACTCTTATGTAGAATACCTAGCAGGAAGCCTAAATTTGTTATATTAAGAAGTCTTAAATATTTTGATTATTTAATTGTCACGCACCTATTTAAAAGGTATGTGTGGCAAAACCAAAGGCACCATGGTTTACGGATGTATTCAAAATTATGAAAAGGGAGCGAAATAAAACATTATCTAAATATAAGCGAACAAAAAAACTAGATTGGCACGCTTATAAAGAAATCAGGAACTATTTTACAAATGCTGTTCGAAAAGAGAAAAAGGCCTATTTACAATTTGTAGCGCGAAATAATAGTAGTAAAGATACATGGAAAGCTCTAGATGATCTTAATATTTATGGCAAACAAAAACACTATGTAACAATACCAAATCATTTAAGGCATTATAATTGATTCTAAGTTACGATTTCGCAGCCAATTGGCAAGGGTCTTTCAAAGGTCGTATATGTCATTGCGGAATTTGTACAAAAGTAAAGATATACTCGAACTGATATGCTGCCATTGAGAAAGGTTTTGTGCGAAACATTGGTTCTCTCTCATACTGCTTATTGTAATTTTGTGTATGGCCCAGTCCTAGATCCTGGAAGTGAGTTAAATATGCAGGATCGAGAGACGGTACACTTCGCATGCTTTCTTCTTAGAATCTTCTCTTGTTTAGCGCCTGAATATCTTAGAGATTGTTTAACTTTTAGATTCTTCACCCATGATCGTATCACACGTCAATTTACCCTTTTAAATATACCAAAACATCGCACAGCTATGTTCCGACGTAGCTTTTCGTTGCTTGCTTTAAAAGTATATAACAATTTGTTGTATAATAAACTTCAAAATTGTAGTTTGTCAAGTTTTAAGAAAAATATAAAAGGGTTTATGCTGAGTCAATATAATTCTATACCAAGGTTGTGAAGTTTTAAATATATTTGGATTAAATTTTGTGAATTTCTCATTATCATATTTATTTTTAATTCCTTCTTCCAACTAGACCTCTTCTAGAAATAATAATTAATGGTTTTCTCCAAAAAACGGCACACTAGAACTTCCACGCCTGTTGACCTGAAGACCACTTCTAACATGCTGCGAATCATTGTCCAGTCTAGGTTATCTAGTCCACATGCAAGAGTTTGGGAAATGCTAAGCTTCTCAGATCCTCAGCAAATAACCTTTTCTTTAGAGAATATAAAGCGTCCTAAATATCCTTATATGTTGGCTTCTGGTAGGATGCGTCTTTGGTAACATCGACACAGCTCTGTTTTTCTTCGAACTTACTACAGAAAACTTCAGATATTTCTCCAGACATTTGTCAATCGTTAACTAGTCAATGTGCCAAAGCATACTCAACTGAACCAGTAGACAAGTCTTGCCGCACTTCACAGGTCACTGCTGATTCTGGTTGGATTTTCCATAGTTCAGCGTTTTCGTGGTTTCCATATTAAGGAGCCAGTTGGTAAAGTGAATGACTCGAGCTTTCGATAACTTTTGTATTCTGTAAAGAACATCATTGATGGCCTGCAGCACTTTGTATGGTCCATCCCAGGATGTTTGAAGTTTCGGTGACAGACTCATCCGTCTCTTAGGGTCAAAGATCCAAACCAAGTCACCCATCTATTAGAAAAAACTCGATCCTTTCTTTAAAAACATCAATACTAAGCTCGATAAGCAAAAGTACATAAAGAAAACGTTAACGATATCCATAGTACAAGGAATGTTTCAAGGCCGATTAACAGCTCATCCTCAATCTCGGCCACTATTATAGAATGTGGTTTTTCCTAAGGTGAAAGTGAGGTCTGTTTCACCATAGACAAATTTGCTCAATGATCCGCCGCTGTTCCTACACGATATTTTGATTGCCGAATCTTAGCTGCAGATTTTACTATGTCAAGTCTTATCGTCGTCTATCAGGACTAATTATTTTTGTCGCACCCGTATCAAGCACAGTGAAAACGGTTCCATCAGCACACGCGTCGACGAAAACACTGTTGGGTGGAACTAGTACATTATGGACACTGTTCTTATGTGAAGTGCTTGGCCACATTTACAACACTCCAACTTCTACCTCCTCCATTAAGCTCCCTAATAATATACTTAACCGACTTCTCAAAGTCTTCCTCTCCTGCAATCATTTTCCGGACAGGATCCTGGCCTTTGTTCGTATTCTTGGCGGCTTCGATTTCAAGTGTCCGTGTTTATGCATCTACCATTTTAGGTGAATGTGCTAGTAGTAAGGTATGCCTTATTTCACCATCGCTGTGTCTATCCAAGAATGTTTAAACTTCCAGACGTTTCATGATCCTTTCCCGGATTAATATTCCTTGAAGTGGTACAATCAAATTGAAACGCTCGAAGTGCATCAGCCCAACATTCTGTATTGCCACATGCTACGTTCTTGCTGTTCACTGCTAAAGCTCTACAGAGCAATTCATCGATAATGTTGACGTCCAATAATTTTTTCAACTTCCTGGATCCTGTCCTGTAATAGTAAGAGAATCCGCAAATCCAGTGACAAATATTTATCCAGAATTTCTTTTTTTAATGATTTTCTGTTCTCCACTTACTTCTTTTTAAATTTGCGTTATTTTCCAAAACCTTTGCATGCAATCTGGCATAATTATCTTTTAGCATTTTCCCACGTTAATTTTTAAAGTGGTAAGTGTGACAGAATTTTCTTGCACTTAAACTAAAAACGATCACTTACTAAAATTCGAAATATTTATTTTCACGATATTTTCAGAAGACTCGCTTACTTCGAGAGGTCGTGCAATGGACCACTTGTGTCATTCCGGCATCACAAAAAATCAACTGGTTTCTCCGTTTTTATATTATCGTTACGGTATAACTAACATAGAATTATGACAGATGACCTAAGTAGTCGAGCCGTCAAATATTACTCATTTCTAAAATAATACTTACACTCAAACCCATTTATTTGTTCTAGTACGAAGTATTTTTACAAAAAATATATTTAAATAAAAAATCTAACATAGGAATTTTAGAATTGCTTCTAAAACTTCGACTTCGACCATTGCAAGACTAATATAACTTACCTCCACCTCCATGGCCTCTGAAGATGACTATCAGTACAGGCTCTTTCTCGAAACGGAGTAGATTCAATAGGACTAGAAGTATTACTTTCTTTTGACTCTGATTCGTTTTTTTCCTCTAATTCTCCCTCTGTCCATCTACGTCCTAGATCAAAGGTAATAACTAAGACTTAATAAGTAATGCCTTTAAGTACATTAACTTTTTTTAAAGTTGATAAGCATTTTTTTTTAATTGTACATTAAATTGACAAATACTGACATTTTTTATTATATTTTTTGCACAAAAGATTTTTAATAGCTGATTTTCCAATCTCTTTTCGGTTCACAGAATTTAAACATAAAGGGTATTTTATTTAGACCGTCTATAATACCTCATATCTCAGCAAGGAAATATCCAAGAGCCTTAGAAGAAAAATTGGCAAATAAAAATGACTAAAAGAAATTACTGGAAATAATTTTTAGGAGTCTAATTAAGCCTCTAATAAACGTAATTTTTAAACATCCTCATGAAAATTACAAAAAAGCAAGCATTTAAGTAATGAAATTATTGCTCCGTCACATTGATTTCCGTGATTACCTAATTTACCTGCTAAAAAACGTAATTTAAAAAACTTTCCTTTTTTTAATTTTTCTCTCGTAAAATTTAAATTTGAAAATATAAATACAAAAAATTTAATTTAAAAACCTCATTACTTTCAGAGTTATAGTAAAAAGAAAAAACCAGAAAAATTACAAGAATCAGAAAAATTATTAGCGATTGATCAAGGATGCTTGTGATTAAATGTTTCTATTAGAGCTCGTATTTCTTACTCTATCTTATAATATTATTTGCTAAATATATTAAACAATTTACCTAATAATCCTGCAGGTCTACAGTTGTTAGATGGCAACAAAGTGCTTGGAGAAATGGGGTTAGAGCAAAGAAGACGTGCTGAGTTATCTGGACTTTCCGGATCTTTGTCACTTCCTGATCGTCGTATTTTACTGGGATTTTTACTTAACACACGCCAGAATCGGCAGGTATCTCGAAAAACATTCCAAACCTAAAAAAAATAATTTGGACAGAAAAACTCTAGAAACAGAAATTTAAGGAAGAAAAGGACCAACATTCAAGTTTTGATCTATAATAATTATACCCTTTATATTATTTATATATTAGAGAAAGATATAATTCAGATAATAATTTTTAATATTGACGAAAGCTCAATTGCAAAAGAGGAATTGAGCTAAGTATGAAATAATTTTAATTCAAAATTCAACGTTGTGCAATAATAAAAGTATCGAAAAATAAATTGGGAATTTTAGTATGATATTTAAAGTTATTTATGTATTTATTAAATATATTTTTCACTGTTGGATATAGTTTCAAGTTAACTACCAACGTCGTGCAAAAGAGGTATGTTAATGCGGTCTTATCGCACCCAGTTGGTTGCAAGGATCATTGCTATAGAGAAATTCGATTCGCGATTTGATAAAGATCTTGCCTGATACTTTATGAAATTGAGTTGTGACTAAAAGTATTAAATTATTCAGAAGAAAAGTATTGATTGCAGTATTCAGAAGGGGTGCTTTGCGTTTCGAAGAATAAGATTTTCCGAATATGCATGCATCATAGTCGCAAATGAGATTGCCAGGCATTACACCGTTTATTAAATTCTACTATACCCCCAAAGAGTTTTATATTATATCGTTATAGTAATGACTTAAATGGAAAAAATAAGTTTTTCAAATCGAAATATCCTTTTTTAAACTACGTTACATATTTCCGTTTTTGCATTAAAAAATAAGGCTGTGATTTCTTTTGGCTAAAATTTTAATTATATTATTTTTCATTATTAAATTTTAAAGCGATTTTACTTGCAGAGTTAATAATTTAATTCTAGGTAATATTTTTTGACACATCTGCCGAAAAAAATTAAAGCATAAAAATTAAAAAAACTATCATAAAAAAATTAACCTTAAAAACCTTTAAAATTAACCTTGCTCATACAGCTGTGCGCAAAGATTATCCAGAATAAAATTGTTTATTTTAATCAAAGGGTTAACCAAACACAAGCGTGTCCTACCCTCTGCTTTGAGTGCTTTCATTTCCGCACAAAATATATACATAGGTTCAGAAATGTTGCTTTACCCTCAATTTCCAAAATTTTCTTTTCTCGGCACAAATAGTTTAGAAACTTATTAAGTGATTAGTTTTAATTAAGACAATTGAGAAAAAAATTAACATTTTGCAAAAATAAATTTTATTAGTCTTAAGGTGTTTTTTTAATGTAGGTTTTTTTTTTAATACAAATTAAAATTACCAGATAGTTTTTTTAAATAAAGGTACTGGAAAACTGTTTAATTTTATACATTATTACTTCTAGGGTTTATGCAAGCTTGGAGACGCTTGCCTACTATCTATGAGATTGGACATATGTTGTTGAGTAATATTGTGCCATTCTTCGCGAGCAGCATAAACAGGGTCCGTTACAGTAGCCCCCCCCCCAGTTGTTTAAGAGCATTAATTTTTTAGCACCCTATAGCTCTCACCTAGCACTACCTAGCACCCAACTTACAGAGCTAGCACCACACTTCCCAGCGAATTATAGAATATTTTCACCGGGGGGGCTAATGTAACGCGAACCCCCCCGTTTGTGTTATTTCCCCAAAATTTTAGCACCCGATAGCCCTTACCTAGCACTACCTAGCACCCAACTTAGAACGCTAGCATCACCTCCCCTAGCCAATTACAGAACATTTTTACCGGGGGGGGCTAATGTAACGCGAGCCCCCCCCCCCGTTTGTGTTATTTCCACAAAATTTTAGCACCCGATAGCCCTCAACTAGGCACCAAATTCTTTTTGGGCTACCGGACCTCCTGGTCTGGATTGAGAGGGAGGCCATGGCGGCGCATAAGAGGATAAAGGATAGCGGAGGGTGGTGCATGTTCACTTAGAACAACGCCATATGACTATTGCTCTCAAGATGTGTAAGAACATACCAATTCTGACATCCAGATGCACTACTAGATGCACTAGAAAGTGGCAAACTGAGGTTAAAGAAGGAGGTTCAAGTCGAAATCCCGACAAGGGAAGAATGGTCGGCGAACCAAATAAAAGAGCCAAGTGGTTTCCAGGCTTGGTACACAGATGGATCATGGATAAAAAGTACCAATTCAGCCGGAGTGTACAGGATGGATACGAACACAGGGAAATCCTTCTTGCTAGGAAAACACACCACAGTTTTCCAAGCGGAGGTGTTTGCTATACTCGAGGTAGCAAACAAACAAGAGGCATTGAAAGATAACGGGGGGATTTGCATCTACTCCGATAGTCAAGCTGCCCTCAAGGCGATTCAGAACCCCAGGGCCAGCTTAGCGCTAGCCAGGAATGCAGAGATGCTTTGGAAAGGTTGCAGCACACAGGGGAGTGAGACTGAGGTGGGTTCCAGGACACCAAGGTGCCGAGGGCAATGAGTGGGCCGACGAACTGGCAAGACAAGGTTCCGTTAACCCCTTCGTAGGCACTTAATAATTGGGCCTGGAAAAAAAACAAGAAGGAATTGGAGAAGAACAGAAGGATGTAGACAGGCTAAGGAAATGATACCAGACCATGACGGCTCTAAAGCAAGGCGACTGCTAACAAAGACCCGAGAAAGACTTGGTGGGAATCCTGACCAGACACAACAGTCTAAAAAGGCATCTACACCTTCTTGGTACAAGAGAAAGCCCACTCTGTCCGAATTGCGGCACAGGGGAGGAAACTTCATACCACATATCTGCAATAGGTGGAGTCGCCTGAGAAGGAAAACTCTCGGAGCAACAACACTCCAAGGTGAAGATCTTAAAGATCTGGACTGGGATAACGTGCAAGCCTTTATTAAAAGGACGGGCCAATTCAGTGAAGACCGTGCATTGGGAGTGGAGGCGTAGGGGTGGGTGATTCTGGGGTTGGCGAAAAGGGTCTCTTCAGACTTACTTGCCGAGCTCTAGCTCCCTCACCCTTACTACTACTACTACTACTACTAGAATATAAAGCATTACAGTAAATTTTGAACCCACTAAATTCCAAATAGCATAAAATTACCTGCCTCATCAGCCACCACAAGTGGAAAATCAGGGAACTGGTAAGCCATTTTTATTATCTCTGTAATATAGTGATATATGATCTTGCCGTGGTGTCACTTGAGATTTTATAGATTTCTATAAAATATCAATTTTTATCTTTACATTCTTTTTGATAGTTTATGATTTTAGACTGAATCTACATAATAAAAATATGCCAGCCTTAAAATAAACAGCATGTACTTGAATATTTCACACTTGAATGTCCATCACTTTTTACAGGATTTAATGAGCTTTCTACGATTCTAACCGAAAATGAATATGATATATTAATTATAATAGAAACTTGGTTGAACCCAAACTGTGATGCCAATTTACTTAGTATTCCAGGATATAATTTCATTTATAAGGATAGAGCTTGACGTGGAGGTGGCGTTGGGGCATATGTTAAAGAGGGATTGAACACCGAGGTCATTAATTTTACTTTTTATACTACTGCCGAACTTGAGCATATTTTCTTAAAAGTTTTCCTACCTAACATGAAAATTATTGTAGGATGTTTCTATCGCCCTCCACGCTTAAATATTAATAATATATTGGTCGACTTGGAACATATAATAAACGAGCTTTTCCTTTATTTTGATATTATGATTTTGACAGGAGATTTAAACGTCGACTTTTTAAATCTGCATAACTGTACTGGATACTCTTAACACCTATGGCCTCGAACAAATTATCAATGAACCTACTCGAATTACTAATACCTCTAGCACCTTAATTGACCCGATTTTTATTAACAATAAAGACATCGTCGGCCAATGCGGCACACTACCCTCTAATGGAATAAGGGATCATAACCTTGTTTTTGTCAAAATATCTCTTAAATTTATAAAGCCTCCTCCGCGTTTCTTTCACTATAAGACTTTTGAAGATTTTAACCTAAATGCTTTTAAAAACAATTTACAAAACATACCATGGCACAGAATTTTTTGTGAAAGAAGCATATAAAAAAAATTAATATCTTTAATGATCTTATTATTTTACTTTTTGATAAACATGTTTTAATTCGGAGGGTAAGAGCAACAAAACCTAGGGTTCGTTGGCTTACCAGAGATATTCGTGAATTGCAAAGATTAAGAGATAAAGACTAAAACGGAAACTATTTACAATTATTATGAGACTTTAAGAAATCATACATTATCTTGTATTAGAAAAGAAAAAAGAAATCACATATTAAATATTTCTAAACTTAATAATCCTTACTTGCATGAGGCATAAAATAAAGACTGTTACTAATTACTAAACTGGTTTATTCCAAAAGAAAAGACACCAAAAAGTGTCCCAACACGAACCGTACATGTAAACTAAAACTACTAAGAGAGACCCGACGTTAACCTCACATTTTGTACAAAACATTTGTGTCATTAAAAATAACTTTTCAGTACTAGTAGCGTTATCTCTTGAATAGTATACTAAACTTAACACACTAGCAAACTGCAATATTATTTACCATTTTATTCTAACACCCCCCCTTAATGGTAAATCCCTTATTCTAACCCTAACATATTCCTAAACTTACAAAATAAATAATTTCCAAGTGGTTTTGTCATAACATCAGCTAACTGCAGATTACTAGGTATATATTTAATGTTGACAACCCCACAGTTTACCTTTTCTCTAACAAAATGAAATTTAATGTCTATATGTTTTAAACGTTTATGAAATTCAGGGTTTTTAGTAAGTTTAATCGCGCCCTGATTATCTTTATAGATAATTACACAAACAAAGCCGTTTAGGATCTTAAAATCATTTAAAATATTTCTTAACCAGCACGCTTCACTTACAGCTAACGCTAATGAGACATACTCTGCCTCAGTCGATGAAAGAGCCACGTTACACTGCTTTCGCGACGACCATGAAACCGCAGTAACTGCACAGTTAAAAATTCTAAAGACATAACCTGAAGTTGATTTTCTGTCCAGTTTATCACCGGCCCAATCCGCGTCCGCGTACCCAACAACGATGTCACTTTTATCAGTCACTGATTTCCTTTTATATACTAAACTATAATCTAAAGTACCCTGAATGTATCGCATTACCCTTTTAAGCGCCTGATATAAATCTAAAGAAGCACAAGATTGATATCTACTTAAGACACTTATACAAAGACATAAGTCAGGTCTTGTGCAAAGCATAGCGTACATTATCGACCCTATTAACATTCTACATTTATGTTCAATTTCTGTACTCTCAGGACAATCTCTTTTTAAAACATCATGGCTAAAATTCAAGTCCATGGGAGTTTTACAAGGCTTGCATTCTTGCATACCAAAATTTTTAAGAACGCCTCGTAAATATTTACTTTGATTTAAAAACATTTTGCCCTCAAGAACATCATGATTCACCTTAATTCCTAAAAAGTTACTAAGGCTACCCAAATCCTTCATTTCAAAACTCTCTTTTAACCTGCATTTAACATTTTCAATTTCATTAAAATCATTTCCCGATAATAAAAGATCATCCACGTATATTAGCAAAAATACTTTAGACTTTTCAGTAATTTTAGTGTATAAACAGTATTCAAATTCAGATCTCTTGAAATTTAAAGCCAACGTAAAATTATGAAACTTTAAGTTCCAATTTTTCGGAGAACTCTTTAAACCATATAAAGACTTTTTAAGTTTGCAAATTTTTCCCTCATTATCTTTAAATTCCTTTGGTAATTCTATAAATACATCATCATTGATATCCCCAAAAAGGAAAGCACTGCAAACATCTAACTGAAAAATTTGCATCCTATACTCATTACACATAGCTAGAAACACTCTTATGGAGTTTAACTTAGCAACAGGACTATAAATGTTATCTAAAGACATGCCTTCAGTTTGTTGAAAACCCTTAGCAACAAGTCTCGCCTTATACCTCACAATATATCCAGCATCGTCTTCTTTGCTTGTAAACACCCACCTGCACTGGATAGTCTTTTTGCCAGCACTGTCTTGAACCACATGCCACGTACTGTTCTTCTCCAAGGACTTGATTTCCTTGTCTATAGCTCTGGCCCACTCTGCAGCATCACTTCCACCCATGGCTGCCTCATATGTGACAGGTTCACCCTCAACAATACAAGCTACAGCGCCTAGTATGTAGTCATTGGTCAGACCCTGTGGTGGACGAATCCCTGTCCTCAAGTTATATCTGCCTTGCCCATCTCTGACTCGCTCTCGCTGCACCTCACTGTCTCCCTCTTCAGTAATTGAGTCCTCGGTTGAGTCATACTCTGAATTTTCAAGCTCAAATTTAGCTACTTCAGGTTCTTGACCACCATTTTCCTGAGGCTCCTCTTCAACATCACTATATGGAACTTCTAACATAGGGGGAATGGGTAACTCACTAGTAGGGATCTTGGTTGGTGTTTCTTTGACATTTATAGAAAGATCTGGTAAAAAGATTACATCTCTGTAAATTTCAACTTTTTTTCTATGAGGAAAAAATATTCTGAAGCCCTTAACATCATGGCAATACCCAACAAATATACCAACTTCATTCTTAGCATCCCACTTTAATCTTTTCACCTTTGGAACATGAACAGACACTCGACTACCAAAAATGTGAAATTTTGACAGCTAAAATAATATAGGACATATTGTAGATGATGCACATTTTCCTAAAGCCAGTGTTGATGCCATTGTTCAGACAGAACCCTTTGAAGTAAATGAGCCAAAGCAGCCGTTACTAAAAGGTCAGATATTTATTTAAATCAAAATACCTATAATATACTAATACGTATATTATAGGTATTTTTTTTATCGTAAGTCGTTATGTTTTTGTAACATACCAAAATAGAAATATTGCGCCTTAAAAATCCATCGTAGATTTGATTATAAACGGCATAAATTAGTTAAGTTTTTCATATAAATTGAATACATAATATTGAATATATAATCTAAATTAGCAAAATTAGTTGCAGGAACCCAAACGTCAGTAAAACTTTCAGCAGATACGCCAAGAAAAGTTTTACTTAAGGAGACAGTAAAAACGCTAAAAAAACTACCCACACTTGCAACAGAAGCCTTGAAACAGAAATTATTGCTGAATAAGGATTTAAAAGGACGCAGGTATACCAATGAATTTAAACAATGCTCCAAGTGTGTTTTTTCTGGGTCCAAAAGCTTACAAAAAAATGTCCACAGTTTATCCTCTACCGTCAAAATCTACATTAAACCGTTTTACGCAACAATGAGTAATTAATCCAGGTTTTAACCAGTTTGTTTTTAAAGTAATTGCATGTAGAGTAAAATTGTTGCAGGAAAAAAGAAAGAGACTGTATTTTATGCATGGACGAAATATCTTTAAAATCTCACTTTTTTTATGATATTTCTAAAGACAGAATTGTAGGGTTTGGTTTAGGGTCATATAAAAATGCAGGAAGTGCATTAACGATAATGGCAAAGGGAATTGCTAGCAATTGGAAACAATCCATTGCCTATTTTCTTATAATACATCTGCACCTGTTAATCATTTAAAATCATATTTTATTTAAAACTGTCCGAAGGATATGCAAAACCGGTTTAAATAGTTTTGGGGATCAGGGTACTAATCTTCAAAAACTAGCTAAAAGTTTTTTAAAAGTGACAATAGATAATCCCACATTCTTTGTTGACGATGAAAATTTAAAACTAGTTTATTTATTTGATGTTCCTCACTTAGTCAAGTCGACAAGAAATAATTTTTTTCAACACATTCTTTGTTTAAATGAAGGAGAAACAAGTAAAAAATATTTAGAAATGATGTATAATATTGACAAAAAGCAGTTCAAAATGGCCCATTAATTAACAAACGACCACATTTATCCTAATAAATTTCAAAAAATTAAGGTAAAGTTAGCTCCGCAAGTATTTAGCCGCTCTGTAACGGTAGCTATACATACTTATATTGAATTTAACGCCTGGCCAAAAGAAGCAACTATAACAGCCAATTTTATATTGAAAATGAATAATCTATTTGACTTATTAAACTTTAATAACTTACAAGATTTTCAAGCTTTCATGGAAACTGAAAAACAAAAAACGTTATTGCAAGATATGGACAACCTTTTTAAAAACTTAAAAGTAAGAAGTTTTGAAGGAAAAAATATGACAAATAGGACAAAATTTATTTCTAGGTGGCGACTTACAATAAGATCAATTTTGATTCTTTAGGAAATGTTACAAAAAAAGTTATAGAAAATTATTTACACGCAATCTCAATCAAGCTTCTCGAGCACTTCTTTGGTGAAATTAGAAATTGTTGTGTAAATTGAAAGAATCCTACTCCTATTCAATTCTGTCGATCCTTTAAAAAGATTTTTGCATTAGGATATTTAGATAATGTCGAAACAGCTAATTGTATAGATGATGGCCCTATTAAATTTAAATCCCAATTTTATTAAAAGATGCAATAATATATGCAATTATTCTCCCACTAAATATATTCCTCTTCGAGTTTTCACCAACGACTATGTAAGTTTAAAAAGCACAGAAGGAAATGCTTTAGTAAATGTAGCTGGATATTTATTTAAAAAATGTCTCTCACGTCACTTTTGTGATATATGCAACTGAGTCAAATGTTATTCTATTGTAAATTAAAAGCATATGAAAATAACACCTTATTTGGTGATCTAACCACACCTCCAAAAGACATTATTGAGTATATAATAAAATTAGAAAGTATTTTTATCATTGAATATCAGCGCAAGAAGCAATTGGCTATAATCTTAAAAAGCTATTTTCTAACATTACCTTTAAGCATCCCTGTAATGAATTTCCCATTGACTATTTTTTAAGTTTATACATAAGGGTGCGTAATTATTATACATTGAAATTTATAAATGCCGATATTAAAAAAGAAAAATCTAAAAAAAAAGGAAAGATTTTTATGTAAGCAAGCTTAACATATTAAAACATTTGTAAATACTCGAAGTACTTATGTATCATACTAAATAATTATTTTATATAAGTTGATGTGTTTCGTATTTAGGTTAAAAAATATGTTAAGAATAAAGTTATTATATCAATAAAATGGTCAGCCTCTCCGTCCATTTATAATGTACCTACTTATTTTAATAAAACTTTAACCAGTCTTTGTAATTATTATCTTTGTTTCATTTACAATAATAACCTATATACCTAGTTTTATATCCCACAATCCCAAATATGTTCCCATTCTAAAATGATTTGGTTGAGTGAGAATAGTAGCTTGCTAGACTTCGCCCTTTAAGTTCACACAAACTTTTTCTTTGTTTCCATTGTACTTAAGTAACTTATTTCTTTGTAACTTATAAAGGTTAATAAAAGTCGTTCTTATTTTATTTATTTATTATTTATATTTCGATATAATCGACTATGATGTTATTTTATTTAGGGTAATTTCACACCAAGATCTGCTATCGTCAGATTGATATAA
The DNA here is from genome assembly GCF_022605725.1 of Anthonomus grandis grandis. Lineage (NCBI taxonomy): Eukaryota > Metazoa > Arthropoda > Insecta > Coleoptera > Curculionidae > Anthonomus > Anthonomus grandis. Next base: position 31,760,353 of record NC_065548.1, on the reverse strand, counting down.
GTTCTGTCAACCCAAATACAATTGTAACTTTTTCAGTCCAAGAGATGACTCGTACTGTCTGGTTTTTTACACTTCTTTCTTAATCTCTGTGCACAATACTTAAAAGTTAATATTCAAAGATACAGTTCGACTTAAAGATCGAGATAAATTTTAGGTAGAACGAACTTAAAATATGTATATTAAACATTTTAACCAAACCAAGGATGATTTACATTTCTTTACTTTATGATTTTATAAAACTACAAATTACAAAAGTAATAAAACCATAAGCTTTTGAAATATAGAGCTCAGCTGGCTACTTACGTGAAAAACATTCGCAATCGAAATTTCATTTACAACATATACACGTATAGCTTGAGTGTTGGGGCGTAAAATCTCGTATTTAGTAAACTATTAATGATCTTGTTGATAGCAACGTTTCCTGAGTATATATAAATATGTTTTCATTGCCTTTGAAAAGGTTTTTTGTTTAATTTACACTATACAATTGTTTGTGTCCTGTTTTTTATGACTTATTTGAAGCATAAATCATCGATATTTTTAGTTAAATTAAATACTACATTAATATACAGTGCAGCTCTTAATTGTCCCCCCCTCTTCTTATGTGTTGAATGCGTTTATATAAAATTTGGCATACATCATTAACAACTTAGGTTGTTATATACAATTTTTTAAAAAAATAAAATTTTGAAAGGCTACCATTTTGCTTTGCAAGTAAAGACTTAATATTCTAGGACCATAAAGCCTTCAGTGGAAGCTTTCAAATGATGTATCCTATAGCCCCCCTTTCTCTTTAATTTTATTTTTTCAAAATGAGTTAAGGAGCTGAAGGACCCAAAAGTAATATTTGGGTTGCTAATGATGTGTGCCAAATTTAAATTTTATATATAAACGCATTTAAAAGATAAGGGAGGGAGGGGACAATTAAGAGCTGCATTGTATAGTAACTATTGGTAATTTGAATAATTTGGTAATTTAAGTTCCTGCATTACCTTCTATTAAAAGTGTTAACTTTTATTGTCTTTCATTCAAAGAAGAGCATATTTTAAATGCAAAAACGAAATATACTAGTCGAGTGAAATCTAGAGGAAGACATCTTGATGTACCATAATTGCATACATTATAAAAAACTTATTTTATATCTGTACTTAAAGATGATTATCGACAAGAATTAAAAAATTATCTAAACAAATATACTAGGTATTACAAAATATGTGCAAAAATAAGACTTTTTTCCTATAAATATGTGTCCGAAAATGCGCCCCCTCAGAGCCAGTCCGCGAAAATTGCTTAAAAAAACTCTGCTATTTGGGACAGTCACGACAGTTGTCCATCAAATCTTCCCAACATTTTAAACTGTATGTTTGTAGTATACCCTGTATATTAAACAACATAAAAAGTTATTGTTAACAAATATTCACAGGAATGTAAAATGCAAATACTCCGCTCCTTTAGTTGATCTTGAAACTGAAAATAGTCGCTTTGAACAGTTTTTTGTTGCAAACATCGTTACCGTGGGGCTAAAAAGAGGGCAATTTTATTAAATAGTTTAACTCAGGAAGCATATATTTTGCTGAAAAATTTATGCATACCAATAAAACATTCTGAAGCTCAATACAAAGACCTTGTTCATCATTTAACCAGCTACTATGCAGGAAAAACTATTGTTTTTGCCGAGCCATGTAAGTTTTACTGAGCTTAAGTCTCTTAATAAGGGTGTGCAGAACTGGGCAGTAAGAATTCGAAGTTTAAGTATTAAATGTGAATTTGTGAATCAGTAAAAAAATATCTTACGTGATCCATTTATTTGTGGAATGGATCCAAGCAAGATTCTGGAGAGAGATTTTGATGAGGCGCTTAGAGGTGGCAATAACGGTTGAAACCAGTCTTATGAATCCTAGTTCGGACATGCAAAATTCTATGGTGAAACAAAAATCGCCGAAAGTTTTTCGAATTCAGGGACATGATGAAGGCTGTAATAGTGGATGAAAACCTGAACAGAATCAACTGCACCGTGGCAAGAACTGTGGTCGATCATCAACTATCAACATTGGATCCCTGACTCCAGGAATAATTAAAACTCCTACTGATATTTGCTCCATCTGTCGTACCGGTAAACATTCTGAACATAAATAATTTTATAAAAATTCTAAGAAGTATTGTAGGATATGTCGTATTAAAGCCCATAATACAATACAATGTAAAATCGAAATGTAAATTGTGTAGACTGTAGATATTCAAAATTCAGACGGATTAAATGTTGATATAAATTTACATGAATTTCCAATCTACAGGGTGTTTCAGAACTATGGGATCAAACTTCTGGGGGTTGTTCAGTGCAACAGAAAAATCCATTTGAGTATAGGAACTTATGTCCGGAAATGCGTCACTGCGCCACTACGGCTCTAAGACGCGTTAAAATTTATAAAAAACATTAATTACCTAAATAGGATCTGCTGCATTTATTTTTACCTTTTGTACATGATACCATAACAACAATTGTTTAAAATCAACGCTTATCAATGTCAATTCTCAATGTCATGTTTAAAAATTTTATAGCCTACAATTTTTAAACATTTATTGCTAATGGAAAACTTTACCAATCAAGTATTGGCGGATATGCATTTGGCATACGGAGCAACAAACTGCAATGCACGAGCAGCATCGCGGTTGTATCATGAACGTTATCCCGAACGACAGCATCCTGGATACAAAAAGTTTACTGGGCTCGCTGAGACAGGCATGTTTAAGTCCAAGATGCATGATACTGGTGTTGCTCGAACAATAAGAACGGTCAAATTTGAAGAAGTTTACCACTTCCAGAAATTTCAAGGTATGACTGCAGCCGATTATCATCCTAGAGTTCAATTTTATCGATGGCTTCTGGATCACATCATTGCACAACCAAATTTTTTACGATATGTTTTGTGAACCGATGAAGCCTCTTTCACAAGAGACGGTATTTTTAATAGTAGGAATAGCCATGTTTGGGACGAAGAAAATCCTTATGCAATTTTTCCAAGAAAACATCAGAATCGTTGGTCTGTCAACGTATGGGCAGGCATTGTAGATGATTTTTTAATTGGGCCATATCTTCTACCGGAACGATTAACAGGACCTATTTATCTGTGTTTCTTGGAGGAAGTTCTCCTAGAACTCCTTGAAAATGTTCCACTAAACGTTAGACAGCAAATGTGGTTTCAGCATGATGCGGCGCCGGCTCACTTTGCTGTATAAGTACGCGAGTATTTGGCTCAGCGGTTTGGGCACCGTTGGATTGCCAGAGGTGGAGCAATTTCTTGGCCTCCTTGGTCACCCGATTTAACGTCGCTCGATTTTTTCTTGTGGGGAGATGTAAAGTCTTTAGTCTACGAAACTCCAGTAGAATCAGAGCTAGACTTAATTGGACGAATAACAGCAGCATTTGAAATCATTCAAAACGAGGATCAAATTTTTAGTGTAGTGCGCCGACATCATGTGCGGCGTTTAAATCGGTGTATTGAGGTTGGAGGAAGACATTTTGAACAATTGCTGTGATGGTATTATATACAAAAGGTAAAAATAAATGCATCAGATCCTATTTAGATAATTAATATTTTTTCTAAATTTAAACGCGTCTTGGGACCGTAGTGGCGTAGTGACACATTTCCGGACATGGGTTCCTATACTCAAATGGATTCTACTGTTGCACTAAACAACCCCTAGAATTTTGATCCCATAGTTCTGAAACACCCTTTATACTATTAGTTCTAGATGAAACTTCATCAAATCCGATTAATTAACATTGTTTTAAATGAAAAGATATTTAATTTTGAATTAGATTTAGGTGCTGCCATTCTTTGTATACCTTTTCTAAGTATAAAATTTATTGTTTTAATATATCATTAAACAATAGCTGTTTTGTTTAATGTTAATGGGTCTTTGATAAGTTTTACAGCAGGCAAGATTTTCCCAATTGGCCAAGTTGATTTGTCGGCTGGCTATAATGATTTTGAGATTTTGTGTTATACAAGAAAGCAGTGTTGCCTTGCTGGGACGTGATTTTATTTCAAAATTTCATAATTTTGAATTTTAAATTGACTGAAAGATACTCAAATGTGTTATCAAGCGGCTGCTTTAATAAATTTAAACAAAAGTTGTATTTAAAAGAAAGTGCCAGTTCCAAAATTCTGTAAACCAAGACCATTGTCTTATGCACTATAGTTGAGTTGGAGCTTGATCGATTGGTCCAGGCTGAAATAATTACCCCTATTCAACATTGCGAATGGGGTACACTCATAGTACCTGTTTTAAAAGAGGATGGGTCAGTACGCATTTGTGGGTATTATAAAATTATCCGAAATCTATTTTTAATACCTGATGATATTTGTGTTAAATTAAGCGGGGGTAAAACATTTTTAAAAATCGATCTTAGCTCAACATATCAGCAAATAGTATTAGAATTAATTTCGGCAAAATTAACGACTAATGCATAATGGACCAGCTCTTTAGAAATGTTAAAGGGTGACAGCTTTCTGCGACGATATTTTAATAACCGGGAAAAATAAAAATACACATATTAAAAATCTAGCGATTGTTTTAAAAATATTATCGGATCTATATCTATGGTCTTACGGTAAGGGTTGATAAATATATGTCTTTTTCGGAATCTGTTTCTTATTTAGGATTTGATATAAGTACTAGCGGATTGCATAAATCAAAAAGAAAATTAGTCGTTATAAAACAAATACCGATACCAACCAATATATCTTAATTAAAAGCTTTTATCGACTCAATTAATTACCATAACAGATTTATTCTTAATCTTCCTACAATTTTAAACTCGCTGTATAATTTAAGAAAGGGAGACACTGTATGGAATTGGAGTAATGAATGCCAGTTAGCTTTGAAAAAGTAAAAGATATTTAACAGCGGATGCTTCTGATTACGGTGTGGGGGCGGTTTTGTCTTATACGTTCGAAAATGGCGTAGAACGACCTATTTGTTTTGCCTGAAGAACATTTGATGATCAGCAAAAACGTCGGAGTCAGATGGACAAAGAAGCATTTACCATTATTTTTGTATATTTATTATTTTTTTTAATTTTGTATTATTATTTTTGTTTATTTTGTATTTTTAATAAAGCACTTGTTTCTATTTTCGGCCCAAAAAAAGAAATCCAGTGATGGCAGCATATAGACTGCAAAGATATGCGTGTTTTTAAGTACCTAGATTTAATTTTGCAGTAAAATATGTAAAATCGGGTAAGAATATTCCAGATTTTCTGTCGCGATTGCCGGTCGGCATTCCAGATATAAATACCGATAATTTGGATAGTTCACAAATAATTTATTTAAATGAGTGTCCAGATATTTATTGAAGACGCTATTAAGATAAAATTTTGTTCAAAGTTTATACTTTTGTCCTATCAGGATTCTAGAAAGCGGGATGACATTTCAATTGGAAATAAGGCTCAATAATATAAGTTATAAAAAGTCATAATTCCCAAACATTTTCAAAATTCAGTTTTACAAATGTTTCATAATTCACATAGGGGCATAGTAAAAATGAAGTCGTTAGCATGATCATATATATGGTGGCCAAATTTAAATAAGGATATCTAAAATCTACCTAAATACTGTTCTGTATTGATTTTTTGAGACCGATTAAGGAAAAATATTACCTATTATTAAAATATAAAAAAAATTAGATGCATTTTCAATGTGTCTGGACGTTGCTGTTCTATCAAGCATAACATCTACCCAAACTATCGATAAATTAAGAGGGCTTTTCTCAAAATATGGATTACCGCGAGTGTAATCAGGTGTGCTCTAATAATCGTACTATGTATTTATGGCTCAGGAATTTAATCAATTTTTAAAAGATAATGGTATTAGGAAAATTACTTCTCCTATTATCATGCAGCTTTTAATAGCAGTGCAGAAAACAGCGTCCAGAATGTAAAAATTAAATTTAAACAATAATCAAATAAATTTTTATCGCGCTATTGATAGATGATTTTGATGATATATAGAATATACCCATAGAATGATATACAGAACATTGTTCAATTGGGGAAACACCTTTAAAACTGTTTTTAGAAAGAAAAATTCGCTCTAGGTTTGATTTGATAAATCCTTGTAATATTCATAGCCACCTAAAAATACTTCTGTTATTCATAAAAACATAAAGAAAGCACAAAATAAAAATTAGAAGTATTTTAAGGGGGAAAGGAATGAAAAATTTAGCATAGGTCAGCGTGTGTCATGTCACCAAAATATTAGGTAAAAATGTATATTTCTAAAATTTTCTTCTAAAATTTCGGAAGTATTCCTTACAACCTGTAAGGCATTAATGATGCGCTGATAAAGAACCTCGATTATAAGCATCATTCAACTATCCAATTCAAATATCAACAACAAAAAACAATCTTTAACGATATCGAAATGACAACAAATTAAAACACTAAAATCCGTTTAAAAAACTGCGGCAAATTTATGACAAATAATAATTGAACTTGACAAGATGTCATGTATTAGGTCAATTGAAAAATAATTGAAGAACGCCTTAAAATGCAGCCTCCTATTCAAGAAATCAAAGCCTTCTATGCTATTTCTATTAATTAAATGCGTTTATTTATATGATTTAATTCACCGATTTAAAAAATAATCATCTCAAATTTTTGGGAAAAAAAATCTTACTTCAAAAGTGGTTGTTCCCAACAACGTACTATTTAAAAGAAATAAAGGAGATGCCAAAATTACTGGTTTGGACATTTTAAATAGGCGTTTAAAAAATTAAAGTCATAAAATGCAAAGAAAACTATTTTTCTGTGACTATTTAATTAAAAATTAAAACTTACAACGGATTCATGACACCCCATTTTAAATTTACACAGAAAGTAGCAAATGCAGTACCATTGTTCTCGAAATATTATTTTCTATCGAAATACGTAAAAATATACCAAGTGTCTCATTTAAAATAACAAATTTCTGTGTGTGTGTCCCTCTCAGTTAAGCAGGAAGTGACGAAAAACAACTAAATATGTCAAAAGATGCTCTTATAACAATTCCATCAATATATTAAATTTCATTTGTTTATCTTGAAGAATAAAATAGTTATTAAGTGTTCCCTTTTTCCTGTGTTACTCGAGTTACGGGTACCAACCCGCCACCTTATGCCGACCCTGCATACTTTATTTAGAAATAGCTTAGTTTGTATTGTCATCATTTTTAGAACCTATAAATATAATGTAATAGACAAGAGCAATAATAATTATTATAGTAATCGATGTAGTCATTATCTATCAATCAAGTTAGTTGTAAGTTAGTTAGTCCCTGTTCTCAATAAATTTGTTTTTTTAAAAAAAGCAAATGCTGGTTGTTGTCCTATAACTGGCGCAGTCGGTAGTTCGGTCTTCCCAATATTGGACAAAAATCGCCATATTTGGGTCCGTTTCTACGGTTTGAAGACCACTACAATCCCTGGAAGCTGAAAGAAGACCTGCAGAAATCTTCAAAGAACAAGAATCATCGGAAGTACCTGCAGCAATCCAATTGAAGCAACCACCCGTTCAGCACCGGATTGAGAACAACTATAGTTTAGGTCCTGGGAATACAAAAATCGATTCCTTTAGGAACTTAGGCTAAGAGACAAATGGAAATTTTGGCAAGAACCTTACTGTAAGTGAACATTTTTCCTTACCATTATTTTTAAATCCTTTTGGTGATATATTTTTACATTTATTTTCGAGTATTTTGGTACATTTTAATATTTACTAAGGTGTATTTAATTTTATTTGAGTGCAATTTTAATTGAAGTTTTTACCATTTATTTTTATTTCTTTATAAAAAGACGCTTTCCCTTTTTATAACCTTTATTTTTACAATTTTTACAGTTAATAATTGTAAATTTTACTAGATTTTTGAATTTCTTTTATGTCTGAACATGAAATAAGAGAACTCAATGAGTTCATACATTTTTTGCAAACCGTTTCTCACGAAGAACTAAGACCTTTACCTTTAATTACTATCGAAAAAAAGAAAATGAGTCAAATAGATATTGGTATGTTAAGATATCAAACTGACAATATCCCTACTTTTGATGGCAATCCAAGACAACTCAATAGATTTATCACTGCTTGTGAGCATGTACTTCAAAACTTTCAAGATGCCACTAATTTAAATAATCCGATAAATTTAGCTTTAATTTATACAATTTTAATGAAACTGAGAGGTCGTGCAGCCGATTTCATATGCTCTAACTCAGATTTAAATTCATGGTTATTAATTAAAGACGCATTTTTAATAGCTTTTTCAGATCAGCGTAGTATTAAATGTTTGATACAAGATTAAATTTTATTAAAAATACGTAGAAATGAAAATCTTGTTCAATTTGGTATGGGAGTGCAAGATGCGCGTTCACTCTTATTTTTAAAACTCAATACTTCCGTTGCAGTATTGAGTTTGAAATTTACCACCTCGAAATTTCCCACATTCTTCCAGGCATCAACCCCAACAACAACCATATACGAATATTTCAACCTCTAATTTTCCATATAGAAATGCTCCTCAACCGACCTCATTACCTCAAAATATTTTCAGATCTAATGTACCACAAGGTATTAGATCAATTCCCCAAAATTTGAATCGTTCAAATTTTCCTCAAGGCCCTGTCCATCTAGGCAATAACTTCCAAAATACATCTCGTACTGACTTTATTTCACAACCCCACCTTTTTAGAAGTAGTAACAGCTCTACTCTCTTTCTACCCCCAAGTAGACCAAATGATTTTAATCCCCGAGCAAGCTCTATTATTCGAAGAAATCAACCTAAGCCTATGAATTTAAGTTCTGGCAACACTATTATCTATAATAATTTGGAATCCGCTTACCCCGAATATTCAGAAAATAATTACTACAATCCTGATAATTATTCCAATGACCCCTATATTAATTTGGATAACAATTATTCCGATTATGACAGTGAAATTTTGTCGCCACATGCACAATTAACTGGTGCATTCCCAGAAATTCAATACGATAAACCTCATGATAGTTCATCACACCATCAAAGTCATCTACCTCATAGTTCCGATGAACCCTACAATAAATCTGAACAGCAAAATTTTCACGAAACCACAAACAACGAACCCGTAACATAATATACCTTAACAATATCAGATCAGATTTACCGTACGTTTACATCCCAGAAATACAAGCATATTTTTATTTGACACTGGAAGCTCGAGAAGTTTGATGAGTCCGCAACTAGCATACAAATGTTTCAGGAATCACATTTCAAATGAGATATTTAATATATAGACGGCAGACGCCAATTCCTTTCACGATGAAGTTGGTAACGTCCCTATTTTTAAAATATTACAAAATACACAAATTTTATTTATTTAGCTTCTCTCAAAAATATGATGGATTGATTGGTACTGATCTTTTAAAACAACTAAACGCTAAAATTGACCTAAAAAATAGTAAACTTTCTACACAAAACTCTAACATTCCAATAATTTTCGGAAATTCAAAAGAAATAACCAATAATAATTCCAACAATTTTTTTCAAAACTTTTCTATAATCATTTCACCAAGATCGCAAGAAGTTATTAAACTACCTGTAACTATTGAATCTGGTTTAGGAATTTTTGATTACATAAATTTCGAAAATGGAGTAGAAATTCCAAAAGCATTAGTAAACATTTCTTACTTTTACGCTTATATTATGGTCACTAATTCTAACGAGACTCCCGTCGAAATCAACATAAATAAATCTTCAATTTCGTGTTTGTGACCCAATATCTTCAATATTGCGGAGGGTTGTTGGGTGGGGTCAGAAATAAAACAGAAACCTGTTTACCTAAATGTCGACGTTTCGACTTATATTAAGTCATCCTCAGGACACTGAAATGGATTCAAGTAATTACAGAGATAAAACAAAGTAATTTCAAGTACATAAAAAACACTATTAAAATAAATGTTCTTTAAGTTACAAAAATTAAAACAACAAAAACCACGACATAGTTAAAATTACATTCAGGTACAATCCGTTAAAAAAAAATTTTATAAAAAAAAAACAGTATAAAATTATTTTTTTTTTATATAAATTACACCTCTTACCTAAGTCTAGGTTTCTTAAGCTATAATTAAAACACATTTATAATAGGAGCGTAGAATTATTTTTAACATGAGTTAAATTGTAGGTGTTATTGTGGGCAAACTAGAATCAACAATAAGCCAAGAAACAAATGTTTTTATTCTTCCGAGCGTTTATTTATTTAATTTTTATGATTCAATGTTATGTTGATAAGTTAAGGATTAGTAGATAAGGAAGATGTATGTACCTATACGTTCAAAATCAGAAACTTAATTTGTTAATACACTGTGTGATCTAAATTTGGGACATACACTCTTTGACAAAAATAAATTTTATGCTTTAGTTTTATCTTTTTGGTAGTAATTTAATTAAATTATAGTAACTTACATTTAGATCATCGGTGTCTTGTTTTTTATTAATGCCTTCTTTATACTTTTTTATATTAACCATTTCTAGTAGAATTCTTTTTTTATAATTTGATTCTCTGCCAATGATCCGAGTGCTGTTAAAACCAAATTGGTGTTGTTGATTGAAGGAGTGTTCTGCTAGAGCAGTCTTCCCAGATGCTGCGTAGTTCGTTGGTTTTACGCTTCTTTCGTGTTCGCTAATTCTGGTTTTTAAGTACCTGCCCGTTTGACCCACATACAGACCTTGACAATCAGAACAGGGTATTTTATAAACCACGCCACTTTGTAACTCATTTGGTGTTTTATCTTTGAGTTTTGAGAAGTATTTGTTGATGGTATTTTCATTTTTGAACGCTATTCTGACTTCATCATCAGAAACAACTCCTGATAGCCTTTCAGACAAACCTTTGACATAAGGAATTTTTGCAAATTTATGGTTTTGGTTTTCTTTGACTTTAATAAGTATAGGGTTGTTGTTTAGGATTTTGTTTAATAGTTTATGAGGAAAATTGTTTTTTAGTAAAATATCTTTAATTTTGTTAACATTTTTTTTATGAAAACTGGAGTGAGATAAGGTTATTGCGCTATTGATAAGGCCATTCTTAACTACCAATCAAATCACTCATTTAAACAAAAATTAAACATAATTAGCAACCTAAAATCCCGCGCAATAGCCTTATCTCACTCCAGTTTTCATTAAAAAAATCACACCCTCCACCTTTCAGAGAGTGATGGATAACATCCTTCGTGGCCTCCAAAACGAAATCTGTGTAGTTTATCTCGATAACATAATAATATTTAGCACATCCCTTGAAGAACATCTTTCTCGTCTAAAACAAGTTTTTTCACGACTTCGTGAATCGAATTTTAAAGTTCAAATGGACAAATGCGAGTTTCTCAGGAAAGAAGTCCAATATCTCGGACATCTCAGACAGCTTGCTTAAAAAAAGATTCAAAAGTAGTTCATTCTCCTGAATTTATCCGATCTTTCGAGCATTGTAAACAACTGCTAATTAATGCCCCTATCCTTCAGTACCCCGATTTCGAAAAAGCATTCATCCTTACCACCGATGCAAGTAATTTTGCAATAGGAGCCGTTTTTTCACAAGGCAACGTCCGAAATGACAAACCTGTAGCTTATGCCAGCCGCAGACTTAAAGATAGTGAATCCAGATATTCTACTATTGAGAAAGAACTTTTAGCAATAGTTTGGGCATGTAAATACTTCCGCCCTTATCTCTATGGAAAGAAATTTAAAATTTATAGCGATCATCGTCCTCTTGTTTGGCTTTTTAGTTTAAAAGAACCAAATAGTAAACTTATCAGATGGCGCCTCAAGCTTGAAAAGTTTGATTACGAAATAATCTATAAAATACTAAACTCAAAACACCAATGCCAATGCCCTTTCCAGAATTCAAATAAACGCTTTAGAAAACGAAAGCATCATTAACAATCCAGGCGAAGTCAACAACGACATTTTAGATTTTTTGCGTAATATGGTTGAATATCCCCTCGAAAATCAAGATACAATTTATTCCCGCCCTTATCTACCTGAATCGCAATACTTTAACCTGCAACCATCGACAAGCACCAACTATAACCCCAACCCGACCATAAACCATAATGAAAACGAACAACGAAAGTCCCCAAAAATTAAAATATTGCAAGATATTTTAATAAAACCAGCTAACAATAACACGAATTTAGAAGTCATAGACAATACCCCAACTTTGGCAACACCGCATTCATGCAGTGACCCTGATAATCTTAGTGAAGGAATTAAAATACTAGATGACATAATAAATAACCAACCACACCAGATGATCATCTCTAGATATTCCATAAACAAATTTGATGTTATACACGATAAGTTCGAACATCTAAAACTTAAAAAAATCTTAAACTTAGTAAAAATCCCTGAATCAAACGACCAACTAATATTTGATTTACTAAAAACCTACACCACCGGAAATAAAACCTTTTATCTATATTTTTATGCCAACTCACTTTATTTAGATTTTAACAGAGTGTATTTTAAAAAATTCTATAGCTCTGGACTGAAACTAATTAAGTGTACAAAAATAGTCACTAACATACAAGAATACGACCATAAAATATTATTAATAAAACACCAACATGAAGGCAAATGTAATCATAGAGGAATTAATGAAACTCTAGAACACCTTAAAAGAAATTACTATTGGCCCTCCATGAAAGTAGATGTTACAAACTATATTAATGATTGCGAAACATGTCAACTCACTAAATATTCCAGAACAAAACCTTATGTTTCCGTGGTTCTAACCGAAACAGTCGGCAAACCTTTTGAGTTAATTCACATTGACGTATTTAAATTCGACAATCAAGACTTTCTAACATTAATTGACCCCTTTACAAAAATAGGACAAGCAAATCCAATTTTTGGAAAAACTGCTATCGAAATATCTAATGCCCTAAAAAAATACTTTTCATTTTATGGCATCCCCCAAAAGATTATTATGGACAATGGTTCCGAATTTAAGAATGAAACTGTACAAGAATTACTAAAAGCGCACAAAATCAAAATACATTTTACTACACCACTTCATCATGAATCTAATTCACCTGTTGAAAGATTTCACTCGACTCTAATTGAATACCTGCGAATTCTTAGATACAAACAAAAATCAGATAATGTATCTTCTTTAATGAATTACGCAATAATTGCTTATAATAATTCTATACACTCAACAACAAAGTTTACTCCCTTCGAACTAACCCTTGGACATACTAATTGTAGAGATGCCTGCGATATTATAGAACCCACATTCTATAATGATTACGTTAACAATCACAAGGAAAAAGTCAAACACATTTACCAAAAAGTGACAGAAAAAATCGATCAAACAAAAAGAAAAATCGTAGAAAAACCTAACACTGCCGGACCAGAACAAACTTAAATTTAAAATAGGTCAAACTGTTTATATAGTTAACAACACTAGAAACAAAAAAGACAATAAGTTTAAAGGCCCCTACAAAATACTACAACTACTACAACATAATAAAGTTAAAGTAAAAAATAAACAATCTAAAAAGGTAACACCAATTCATGTTAAAGAATTAAGAAAACCCCCTGTTATTACAGAATCCGCACCCTCGTTGGAAGAGAACTAGCCCTTCCCCAATTTCATAACCTCAACCAGAACCCTGGACTACTACCACTTAAACTCGGCAATGCCCAAAACAGCAGACTATTGGTCTTTTGTACAAATTTTTGACGTAAGTGACATAATCCAAGAAACCAAATACCTAGAACAAACTTTTATAAAACTAAAAGAATCAATTCATAAATTATTTGACAATAACTCCTTTTTAAACTCCTATAATCTTGTCAATTCGTTAAGTGCTAAAGTAAACTTACAAATTGAACAACTAAATCCCTTATTTAACAACCAAAATAAACGTGAACTTATTAATGGTTTAGGTTCCATTATAAAATCCATAACTGGTAATCTCGCACAAGAAGATGCTGAAAAATATGACAAAGCTATTTTGGAAATCTCTAATAACCAAAATTCGCAAAAAACGTTTATAAAAGAGCAAATAACTGTATCTAAAAAATCTGTCGAACATTTCGAAAGCATAAGCAAAAATTTGTCACATAATCAACGTATTTTAGAAAATCGTATAAAAAAACTAGAATTGGTGGTTAAACAAATGAATTTGCATAATACAAATACATACTCTTACTTTTTAAGTGAAATACTTGTCTCTCAAGTGATAAATGCGTATCAAAATATATACGATATCTTGGATAACATCGAAATAGCGATTACATTATCGAAATTAAATATATTTCACAGCTCAATAATCGACTCAAAAGAACTTCTAAATGAAATAAAATTAATTGGCCCTAACTTAAGTAAAACTAAGTTACCATTTGCGGCAACTATAGAGAACATTTTACTATTCGGAAAAATTGTCGAAATTAAGGTTTATACAAAGGAAAACAAAATATTCTTTATAATAGAGGTACCTATAGTTGAACTTGAAAATTATATACTATATCACCTCTACCCTTTGCCCGTACCCTTAAATTCCATTTACCAAATAATTATCCCCCCAAGTCAATACCTTATCCTGAATGATCACTCATATGTACTGTTCAATGCCAAATGTCAAGAGGTAGCTACAGAAATCTACCTCTGCAAAGAAAACAGTCCTCTGAGCGTATCCGAGGATCCGCCGTGTGAAGTACAAATGATGTTGTATTCAAAGCAACATCCCTCAAATTGTCGAGCCATTCAAACCGAGGTCAAGTCTTTGAAAATCCAGAAGCTGGAACAAGAAAAATGGATAATTGTTTCACCCCAAAAAACCGTAGATGTCCAACAATGTGGCCATAATAAAGAAAATATTCCAATCCAAGGCACCCTTGTCCTTGAGTTAAACCCTAGCTGCACCATACAAATTCAGGACTTCTAGATTAGAAGTTTCCACGATACAGACACCCATTTTCAAAACATTGAATTACCCAAGCTGACCTTAGACTTAAATGTTCGCCCTAATGCTATTGATTTACAGCCCTTTGAACTCAATAGCTCAAACTTCGATGAACTTAAGAACATTCAAACCATGATGGACATCCAAGCCAAGAAAATGGAAGAAACCAGCCAAGGATCTCACATCACAAAAGAAAACATCCCAACCAAATCACCACCACGACCAGTGACGACGAAAACACCCTACAGAATCCGAGCCATATTGTCATTTAATTCACCCCTGGGCTCATTTCTTAGAAGGGAGGAGTT
Organism: Anthonomus grandis grandis; assembly: GCF_022605725.1. Taxonomy (NCBI): domain Eukaryota; kingdom Metazoa; phylum Arthropoda; class Insecta; order Coleoptera; family Curculionidae; genus Anthonomus; species Anthonomus grandis. The sequence goes on along the minus strand of NC_065548.1, from coordinate 31,745,074 downwards.
ACGGGTACCAACCCGCCACCTTATGCCGACCCTGCATATTTTATTTAGAAATAGCTTAGTTTGTATTGTCATCATTTTTAGAACCTATAAATATAATGTAATAGACAAGAGCAATAATAATTATTATAGTAATCGATGTAGTCATTATCTATCAATCAAGTTAGTTGTAAGTTAGTTAGTCGCTGTTCTCAATAAATTTGTTTTTTGAAAAAAGCAAATGCTGGTTGTTGTCCTATAACTCCCGGTAGATGTTAAAAAGAATATAAATAAGTAAGTTACGTAGTTTGAAGACAGCGACAGTTTAATGAAATCTATATAATAATGCGTATTTAAAATCTAACTGTAAGTCCTTTTGAACTGTTACACAATGAATTTGCATAAAAATTATCATTTTAATAATTTAAGATAACAATAATAATAATAATGGTTTATTTATTCCCAAATATACATGCTTATAAATGAAATAATACATAATAAACCTATGAACTATTCGGAATAAAAAGCTACATCAGCTTGCCTCCGAAGAGAGGCAGCTGCTAACGCAAAGGAAAAAATATATATAAAAGAAATTCTCGCAAAGCAGTAAGCAACGAATAAAAATAGTTTTCAGTTTAAAAATTATAAGAGAAATTGAAGAAAAGAGAAAGAGAGAAGGAGATAAAAAAACAGAAGATAAGTAAGATCAGATAGAAATGAGATAGCATAGTGAGATGATGTGCCAATTAATGCTAAGAATGGTATCAATAAAGAAAAATCCATTATTTTGTATTTATTAATTACAGAGGCAATTTGGTCACTGACTTCTTAAATGTTTCACTTTTATGAGGTGGTATAGTTAAAAGGTTTAATTTTCGGATATTGATGTTATAAACATCGATGCGATATTTAATTCTGCGGTAGAGATATGGAGGACATTGAAATTTAATAATTTTCTAAAAAAATACTGCCGAATGTAAATTGCGCCGTCCACTCATATTAATTTTTAGTTAATTTCTGAGATATTCTTTGTCTACGACTTATGCCAAATATAAGTCTCAGACAGCAATTTTGCACTTTTTGAACCCTTTTTAGGTTCAGGTTGTTCAAAAAAGGGCCCATATACGTGATCAGCAAAATTTAAAGATAATAAAACGAGTGTTTCTTGCAATAAATAATATCTTTGTTAATAAATTAGTTTTGTAGAATGGCCTTTTATTCGGTTAAACAACTACGCAAATTAAAACTCATAACTAATAAATCCATAATTTTAAAGTACATAAATTAATGCGTCTCGCCATAATCGAGTCACGTCACTTATGCCAACCTAACAAAACGTAATAACTGTCAACACATATGACGTTATATCTAAAGGCGCGAAATTCAAATTATAAAATTAAATACTACAGTTTCGGCCGAACCTGACTAAAGATCGACCCGATCTTATTAATTAAAAATAGAAAGTAGATTAAAATTAAACCTTATACATAAGTCAAAAGGTGCCATAATCTATATAATAATACATAATTTCTCATAACATAATCTTACAAAATATATCATAATCACACATAACCAGAAATGTAATACATAATCAAAACCATAATAAATAATAGGCACATAATTTCAGTTTAAAGCATAATCTCACACATAATCTTAAATACATGAATAATGTATAACATAATTGATTATTACTTATAATAATCTCATATTTGGAAATTCATAATGGCATAATCATCAATGGAAATAGCATAATTATAAATCAGATAAGTACATAAAATTAGAAGTCATAAAATATTAAGGGATAATAGGTAATTGCATCAAATTTCATCATAATATCAATGCAACCACATGTTATCTGGACAAACACCTTCGAAGGGCCTTTGAGTGAACTGGAATTTTTCAACATCAGTTATTAAATACCTATCATTCTCTAAAACCTTCTTAATTTTTTATGGCCCTCGAAACTTTGGAATAAGTTTTTTGTTTATGCCTGGACTAACATCTATATTTTTTATCATTACATAATCGCCTTACATGATCGACAACAAGTATTGTTTATCGCGAATTCAATTTCTGGAAGAAACTTACACCATTTAATTTTAAGTTGTGCTAATTTAGCTAACATAGAGGTTAAATCACGATTTATTCTCTCAATCTGACCATTCGATTTAGGAGAACCTGTAGCAATTTTAACATGCTCAATATTATTTTCTTTTAAAAAGTCGGAACATTTATTAGAAGTAAATGCGGAACCACGATCAGACACAATTTTATTCTTAAAGGGCGATTATAAACCCGGAAATAATCTTCTAGTTTATGAATTACTTCTATAGTTTTAGTGGATTATACATCATAGAGTTTAACAAATTTTGTAAAACTATCTATAATCTCAAAGATATATTTTTTACCACCTGGAGACTTTTCTAAGGGGCCATAATGGGCAATATGGGGGGTTTGGAAGGGTTTATTATCTTTAGAGATATTGTGTAATACACCTTCACTTTTACGGACTGAAGAATAAGAAATACACTTAAGACAATTTTTAATATAATCTTTTATCTTCACCTAAAAATTAGGGAACCAATAAACTCTACTCAAATACTCAGTGGTTTTATTAATTCCTACATGTCCTATACTATCATGGCAATTATAAATAACTTTGTTTTCCATAAACTTCGGAACATAGAAAAGAGTTTTATCTCTATCCTTAAATTTTTTATACACTAATTCATTACGAAGCTGAAAATTCTTATCTTCTGAAACTAAAAGTTTTTGTTTAATTAATTTAATATCTTCATCTAAACTCTGGGCGATCGAAAGATTTTGTTGGAAGGTATTCTCTTCAAGAATTAAGACACTATTGGCACGAGAAAGCGCATCTACGTGCTTCATAAGATTCCCCTCTCTATGCTCTAAAACATAGTTATAATTTTGTAAAGTTAATGCCCAACGATTAATTCGTCTATTAATTTCTTTTTTGTTCAAAGCCATTTTAATTGAATTGCATTCCGTCACAATTTTAAATATTGGTAAACCTTGCAGATAAACTCTAAACCTCTCTAACGCGTTAAATATTGCCAACATTTTAAGTTCATAGTAGTTCGTTTACTAAAATAAAATACAGGCTGAAACAAATTATTTTGTTATTTTTGCAACAGAATTGTACCTTAACCTATCGAGCTTGCATCACAATGCAGTTCAGACTCTGAGAATAATGGGGAAAATCTGGCTAAAACAGGTGCTTAAACTAACTTGGATTTTAAAATATTAAATGACTCAAGGTGTTTTGAACAAAACTCAAATTAATTTTCTTTTCGAAGCAAGTCTTAAAGTGGCTTTGCAATTATGGAAAAAGAAGGGATTAATCTTCCGAAATAAGAAGCTAAACCAAGAAATTGTTGTACCTTTTTAATGCCATTTGGTACTGGGTAATCTAACAAAGCTTTAACATTCTGAGGGTTTGGACTCATACCAAATTGATTTATTTTGTAGCCTAAATATAAGATTTCTTTCTGCAAAAAAGAGCATTTACTAATTCTGAACTCTAACAAATTTTGTGTCAGCAAAAACAAGACTTCTGACAAAATTGCTAAATGGTTGTCAATATCATCTGTTGCAATTAAAAGATAAGTATAAATTAGTATTTTTCCTTTATAAATCATATTTTTTAAAATTTTACTTATAAACTTCATGAACACAGCTGGTGAATTAGTCAAACCAAATGGCATTTTTAAATATTCAAATTGGCCTAAGGGACAAATAAAACTAGTAAATTTAATAGAATCGTCAGCCATTTTCACTTGATGAAAAGAGTTTTTTTAAATAAAGGGAGGTAAAATATTTTTTATTCTTTAACATTTATTTTTCCTTTATAAATCAAATTTTTAAAAATTTTACTTATTACATTAAAATATTCTTTATTAAACTTTTCTTCAACTTCATAAATAATTTTTGTTAATATTCAATAGGGTTGTCTGAGGATTATACTCAATTAAAAGGAGTTCTTGTGGAAAAGGATCAGCATAAGGGCGCTCTATAATTTGTACATCACTATCAAAAGTGATCTTTAGATTTTGCAATGAGGCAAAATCTCTTCCAACAATACCTGGGAAACACATTGTCCGAGACAACATAAAATATAATGGGTACACATAACTTATTAAATATGACCTTATCATTTAAAGTACCTATAATATCTAAACTTGACCCATTTATGCCATAATATTGATTTTTGTAGCAACCACTCTTAGCTATACATGCACTAGGTAAAAATTGCTTTATGAGACTTATAGGACTACCAGTATCTAACATTGCTTCAATATTAATGTTACTGGACAAATAATTTAGTTCATACATAAAAGACAAATTAACTCTATAGTAATTATGTTTCGAAGGTACCTCAAATTCTGTTGGTTGAAGTCTTAGCTTCTCAGTAGGGGCTTGGACAAGAGGGCTCTTCTGAACAGAAACTCTAAATGGCTCTAACACTGCTTGTTCACCAATAACCATAGCAGTATTTGTTGTCGAGTCTGCTGGAGCCACTGTGTTGCTCCTCTTCTGCGGGCAGTTCTTTACTTGGTGGTCTTGCTTGCCACAGTTGAAACAGGAACCTTTCTCTCTTCTAGGCTTGGGACACATATCAGCATAATGGCCAACATCAAAACAGTTAAAGCATTTCTTGGCAGGTCTAGGATGGGGATTTGAATGAGACTGGTTGAGGCTGTCTCTAGAACTGACATGACCTTGACCTTGGGTTGGGTTGCTCCTTTCTATAATATTAACATTATACATAATGCGTAGCAACTCATCAAGTATGTGGAAGTCTTTCATGCGTGCTTGGGACTGTAATGTCTCATTGGTAAAACCATCAATAATATATTCAATTAAATCCTTTTCTGAAATACCCACATTATTGCCCAATAAAACTTTGTCATGGAAATAAGTCGAAAACTTATCTCCTTACTCTCCTCGTTTCCATTTTTTTCCTTCAAACTTTCTCATCCTAGCTACCTTATCAGGCCTAGCACCAAACATTCGTCTTAACTCAACAGTCAAATCATCCCATAGCATAATCACTAAATCATTTTTTGAGTGAAACCAGGACATTGCTTGACCCACAAATTTGCCAACAGCAACAAGAGTCATCACTTGAAGGAGTACATCATAAGTATTCTTGACAGCATCCACTCTCTGCAGCTAAACTTCTATGTCTTGACCAAAACCAGCAGATTCAGGCAACAAACTAGCAATCTCAGCATTTAAAAATTGCATCCACATTTTCACCGCCAATTTCACTAATACCTTGATTTAGAAGATTTTGTGTTATGTAATTCTCAGAATCGTTTTCATTCTGGGAATTGTTGTCTCTTGCGCTGCCTTTATCCATGACATCGCTTGACCGTTAGATTTTATCTTACCCCACACCTGAACTATAGAATGGCCTTTTATTCGGTTAAACAAATACACAAATTAGAACTCAATAAATCCATAATTTTAAAATACATAAATGAATGCGTCTCGCCATAATCGAGTCACGTCATAATCTCTCCTTGTCAATCACTTATGCCAAGCTAACAAAACGTACCTAATAACTCTCAACACATGTGACGTTATATCTAAAGGCGCGAAATTCAAATTTTCAAATTAAATACTACAGTTTCAACATCAAATATGCCTTCATTAAATAAAACGTAATATGTTCTTCAAATTTTAATTTATAAACCATTTATAATATTAAGCCTAAGTCTATTATATTGTTGCCTAATTTAAGTTTTATACTGTTCTGTGAGTGTTCGGTTGAAAACACTTCGATTAAAAAGACTTTTGACGCGGTTGCCGCTTACACTGTTGTCACAGTGTAAGCGGCAACCGCGCTTCGTTATAGACAATTTCTGGGAAGCACACCGCCCTGTCTCCTTGAGCTTTTTCAACAACTACGAGGTAGTATTACAGAACACAAAGAGGAAAATCAGTCAGGTAAATCAAAACAAAAGAAGATCCTTGGTCTGTTTTCTGTGGGCAGTATTGCGAGAGAAATCATCGTGTTGTTATCGCGGGATTTATGTTTACCTTTACATGTTTAAAAACATTTTTAACCTTTGATTGCAGATTTTCATTATTTTCAGCCGATATTTCAAAGATTCTGACGTTGTAATTCCTTGACGTTTGCTTTTGATTGTCCAATGCATTTGCCATTTTGTGATTATCACTTTTTAGTTTAGTTATCTCGTGCTGAAGATCCGATATGCACTTCTCCTGCTCTTTACATTTATCAGCGTACTTTTTGTCCATAATTTGGGTTTTTGGTCTTTTCCGCAATATTTTGTAGAAATCGGTCGGTAAAGATTCCTGTCATTTTCTGATAAGACCACATCGATTTTTAGACTACTGGATATTAACACTAATAAACACAGGTCACACAGAAGATCCAAAAATCAACAAGAGGTAAAGCGTTCTTCAGGATACAAACAACTTCTCAACACTAGCATAAAATATATAATTTTTAAGATAAAATAGATTTAATTTTATTAATAAGCTTAAGAAAATAGTGAAAATTTATAGCAGCTTCTAAAACGTGAAGCGTGTTCATTTGAAAACTTCCCACCACGGATTTATCGAAAACCACTGTTTAAAAAAAAACGCCAAAATACGTCAAAAGGTTTGTCAAGGGGAACAACTTTCTAACCTAAAATTACTTCACCCCCTTTCACCCTCTCTCCCCAGGGTCATCCCCTTAAAAATTTTAAAAGGCAAGGGGTATCGAGTAATAGCTTGTTTAAAAGGTCTTTCAAAGTCTTTTATTTTGACGTTTGATTTTTTTTAAATCGGTCGATTCGTTTTCGAGAAAACTAGAAAAATCTTTGTTTATCTTGATTTGTTCAGATAGAAAACAAAAACATGAAAATATCAGTTTTTATTTCAATAAGTGTTCAAAATGTTGCCCGTTTTTGGCCAAACAATGATATAGGCGAAGTTCAAATTCCTGACGGATATTTTTAAAAGCGTGTTGTGGGATATCATGGCAGCTGTCGGTGATGCGTTGACGAAGTTCATCCAAACTTTCAGGTTGGAGAGTAAATACTATAGATTTCAAATGACCCCATAGAAAAAAGTATAACGCCTATATCCCCTTGCGCATATGAATTGCTTAGAGATTATTTTAATCTACCCACCAAGAGGTACCTACAGTATCTTTCTTCTAGCTTTGATGTGCCGCAGATGCCGCACTAACTAATCCGTGCGCCTATGTCGTAATTATTGTCGCATGTTATACATATTTAAATGCCAAAATTTTATATTGTTTATCTATGAAATCATTTTAAATATACGTGAAACCCCATGTTTTATACAATTTTTTATTTTTCTTTCGAAAATGTCAATTTTTAGAGAGAAAATAATATCAAAAAATTGACCGCGGACTAAAATCCAAGCATCTTACAAAATATTTTAAACACTTCCAGCACTCACAGACATGTCATCTCTTTTTAGCCACTCTATTAAACAAAGATAAAACACCTGCGCTCTGGCGATTCCTACCTTAGGCTGTGCAAGTGATTGTGTATCTCTCTCTATTCCACTGATTTTGATAATTACGGGGCCGTACCCAAATCAACTTTTGGGCTGTTTTTGTATTACTTTCGACGTGTTTTTAAAGAGATCTTTAAGGATGGGTCTATCGCCTTTAAAATAGTTGTTGGATGGGTCTATCACCTTTAATAGTTGGGAGCGGGGCCATGTGAGGTTATTATTATTTGATGGGTTTTGCCTGCTTTGCTTTTTACACGTTTATGAAAGTGGAAAATTTTGAATGTGGCCTGTATTCGTCTAAATTGTTTGCAGTTTTTACCGGGAGGAAGTGTGTTTTTTTTTATTTGTGTTTGTGGATTTGTTTTGGTATTATACCTTAAAGTGTTTCGACCTTGTGAAAATAGGCAGGAAAATTTGGCAAATAAAGAGGAACCTGTTTGTGCGGGCTTATGGAGACCGTGGGTGCACAAGAAAGACAATAACACTTGATCACTCTTATTGATGAAAACAATAAGAGTGATCTGGACAGTGATTTAGACTTACATAGTTCCAATAGTTCATTTCTAGTGTTGAGGAAGCAAAAAGAAGCAAGGGAAGTAGAAGCTACAGGGGAAAATCAAGCAGTTTTAAAACGAAGTTGTTTAAGTACAGACGCCAAACAAATTTATCTAAATGTCTATAACAATCTAAGGAATGATCCTCAGTTTACTCAGTGATTGTAGTGCTTTGCAAAAAACAGCGTTTTTAACGGGGGTTCCCTAACGTACAATATGCCTGTAAAAAAAGGGATTAAAGGCAAAATAAAAAGGAAAGATGCAGGACAATCAAAGGGACTTGACTTGGATATTGCCAAATTGCAAAGGAAAGGTGTGTATTCTAAATACAAAAACAATGAGGTTCTGACCATAGAGATAGTTAAGGACACCTTATCGGCAAGGGAGAAACATTTCTCAGTTTCAACCTTGCGGAGAAACCTGATAAAACTTGGATTTAAGCTTAAGATGGTTAACAAAAGAGCTGCTGTAATGGAATTGTCAGGTGGTGTATAGAATATTTGAAGAAAATTTAAAAATTTTAGAAGGAAGAAAGATCCATATATTATTTAGCCGAAACATGGTATGATACATTTATGATTGATGTATGATTTTCATTCTCTGAGAAAAACTCTTTTTTGCTATGGTAAGAAAAACACTGTTTTTATTAAGAAAACAAGTCTAAAATTTTGTTTTTTACAGCTTACTGCCCCTGTTTGTCCTTCAGCAACACAATAAAGTATATATAATGTAATGCTTTAGTCCATATGCTGCTGTACGAGATGAAGTTGGAATCCATAGCAGCAACAGAGAAACTATTTCCTTCCTTAATGGAAGAAACTGCTAAAGAACAAAGGCAAAAAAACAGAATTTAGAAAATTGTATTAACTATTTGGGCCAGATTCAAAAGAATGGTTAAATTTATAAAAGTATTTAGTAGCCTCACTGTAGTTTTAGGATCCAGTATACTTAAAATGTAGTGTTTTGTATAAGATTTTTAGTTTTTAGTATAAGCATTTATTTTTGTTAATTTTCATCTAATCTCTCCTAATAATGCATAATAACTAAATATGAGGCAAACAAATTAATAAAAATTACATTCAGGATGTAAAGTGTGTTTTTTTATAAGTAAAACTTGTGTCTTTTACACGCATAAGCTATAGATACCTAGATGACTTTTAATGTAAAAGTTTATTTTAAAAAATATACTTCCACTTTTCTGAGTACATAATTACTTTTTATCAAAAGAAGTTGATACTAAATATATTACTGAAGTTGATACTAAAAATAGAGATGGGGATTTTCATGAGTATATTATTAAAATAATATATCATAATATGTATTAATTTAAAAAAAAACAATAATAAAGGACATTGAATGTGGCAGCCAAAATTTAATAATCTATTAATAATTAATATTATTAATAATTACTAATTAATAATTACCCTATTAATAATCACCACCAAGTAAAAATAAATCTCAATACCTAAAAAAAGAAAATATATAAAATTTGAAGACAAACCAAAACATTTTAGCCTTCTGTGTCAAAAAGTAAATCTTTAATGCCTTAATCCACAGAATAAATGGGCCTAAGTAATTTGTACCACCTATTCTCTCATCACTTGTTATAACACCCCACTGATGGCGCTAAAAACTAAACTTATTAAATTAAAATTTTTGGTTAAACTCATTTTACGTACTTAAATCTTATATTTAAATTAAATATTACCTTGCTATCAACTATCCTGAATTTCTAACTTAATAAAACTAAACCCAAAAATCCCGAATAATAAAGTTTTAAATACAAATTAGTTTTAACCGAACCTGTGCAACTTTTTACGCTTGAGTGGCTGTGACTGAGATCAGACGTCTAACAAAATAGTACGTGGGCGATGGAGTTAAATTTTACGAATCAAATGTATAAATTCTTTAAAAAATGCTTAAAATATTTATTTATTTAATGGAATGATTAAATATGGCTTAGAATATTACTTTATGTTTCTTTTCACATAAAATTTTGCGATTTAAACATGCATGTCATGTGACAATACAAGCAACACCGGCACACGGACTATTCGCAGCACATCAAAGATTCTAATAGATCTCTGAACTGAACTATATATTGATGCAAGTGGACTGTATTATTTCACTGGTTGGAATGATGCTTCTGGTGTTGTAATTTTAAGAACATATATTGAAGATAAATACTTTGATCAATCACATAAATAAAATATTCTCATTTGTAAATAAAGCAAAATCAAAATTGAACGTCCATCTCGGCAGAGCTGTGCATTCAAAGCGTAAACGGATCCATCAAAACGGATCCGAATCTCCCACGTGGTGCGACGTTGCCAACTGCTATTTCGCGGCTTGAGTAAAGTCGGCTGTGGCTTTATAGTCAATTCAGTCCATAAATGTACAGAATTAATGTTCAGTTTTTCTTGAAACACACTTACAATTCTTGGTGTGAGTTTACTGCAGAAGAGAGCGCCCATGAGCTTCAAACGAGGCAAAGAAATTTTTTTTAAGGGAGCCATACGACTTTATGAAGTGGCAAGTGTACAAGAAATGTTATTTTATTTATATAATACTTTAATATAGATGGAATAGCATTTGAGAAAGCATGTTCAGTTACTGATATATATTATGTTCAATAAAATATGATCTAGGAATTTTCAGGTCTTTAAACTTAGATAAGTTACTCAGAAAATGCCATTCTTTTAAAGTATTTACACTTAAACTATCATCCCATTTATTTTTTTCCATCAAAAATTTTTACATAATCAATTTTACCCAAACAGGAATTGGATTTATTATGCCAAGGGGTTCAATAATTTGTGCTATTGAAGATAAAACTTCACTTTTGTGTAAGTTTTTTAATAGAGAAATTAGGTAAAGAAATACCAAAAATACCCAGTTGAGAATTCCAGAAAAGTCCTAAAATCTTAGTGAAGTTTTCTGGACATATGACAAGAATGTGTGTTCTGGATTAATCTTAAATTTGTATAAACATTTTTTGAATGTCAGCATTAAAAACCCATTTAAAAATTCTAAATATTAATAAAATGTCAAAAAGGTCAGGTTGTGTTGTCTAGCCCTTCAACATTATATTATTAAGGGAGACACCTGTTAATGTTTTTATTAAGCCATCAAAAATTACTTTGGGCTTTGTGGTAAGACTATCATCTCTCATAATACAGTGATGTGGGAGAAAATATTTAAGATCAGAATTTTTATTACATAAATTTAATGGGAAATATATAGCATGTTTAAAAGAAATATATTCGTTTATAAATTCTTTATACTGTTTATAAATACCAGTATTTTTTTTAAGTTAAGATTCTAAATTTAAGAAACAGCTGAAAAAAATTAATCACCTAATCTTTAATGCTCACTAGGTGTAACAAAGGGCAAATTGACTTGGAATCTGCCACAGCATAAAATTGTAGTTTCAATTCTTCTTGCAACATCCAGAAATTATACAGATCGTGTTATCGTGAGCTACGTATTACCCAAAATAATGGCAACACTGCTTGGTTGCGTCTTGCAGGCGGCGGAATTTTTCGTTTTTATTTTTTGAACCGGGAGTCAGCAGACCTCACTTTGCTACGTTACTGCACGTTGCATTAATAATTGTTGAGCATTTATTTCGTGTTTTTTTCACTATGGCTGTTTAGACCCCTTCCGAAAGAGTTCAACTAATTAAATGGTTTTATGGAGGCAATTCGGCAGTACAATGTAGAGATTTGTTTTCAGTGACATTTGAGAATAGACCGATTCCTTGTGCAAAAACTGTTTTAAATGTGGTTACAAATTTTGAGACATCTTTTTGTCTTCAAGATTGTAAAAAATGCCACACAAAACGCCAAGAACCACCTGTTGAAGTGGTGCAGGATATAGAACGGCGGGAAGAAATGGTTTGCAGTACCCTAGAACTTGATTCGACACGGTCCACTAGAAGTGTTGGAGAGGAACTGAGAATGAGTAATAAAACTGTTGCTCGTATCTGGAAAAAATCTGGGTACAAATGTTTCAAGTATTCAAAAACTCAGGGAATATTTCCTGAAGACCAGTGGCGAAGAATGGAATTTTGTGAAACCATGATGGAAAAGGCAAATGAAAATGAATATTTTTTTAAAAATATTTTGTTTTCTGATGAATCTTCTTTTCCATTACATGGCAAACACAATGCTTCGTTATTGGTCTCAGGAAAATGAGCACAGAAGTTTTCAGTTTCGTACTTAGTATCCTCAGAAATTGAATGTTTGGGCAGGTATTTTGGGCGATAATGTTATAGGGCCATTTTTTATTGATGGCACTTTAAACGCCCAAAAGTACCTTCAGTTGCTGCAAAGCCAAGTTCTTCCTGCCATTCAAATCCTACCTGATGTAGACCTGGGATCGGTTTATTTTCAGCAAGATGGCTGTCCTGCTCATAACGCGGCTAGGGTAAAAGAATTTATAACAAATACTTTTCCTAACCGCCTATTAGTGGGACTGGCGATATTAAATGGCCTCCTAGATCTCCATATTTGTCTCCAAATGACTTTTATCTGTGAGGTTACCTTAAGCAGACCATTTACAAGCACGAATTTAGTAGGCCAACAAATTTAGAGGAGTTGCGAAATAAAATTGTCGAAGGTGCCAATTCCATTTTACCTGAAACTCTTTTGGAGCGATATTTCACTATTGATGATTTTGTCAGCGTGATTTGTAAATCGCCAATATCGGCGGTGACTGAAATATTCATATCACGGCGACGGTGATTTCGAGACACCTGTTACCGTTCCAATAGTGTATATTGTCATGGAACGACTTCAAACTAAATGCGTATGACGTATGAGTGATGACTGATATTTTTACAGCTTTTAACCACAGTCCGGCCAGTTGGCCCGCCACCAGGCGACTCCTTAAATGTAAATATTAAAAATGCAGTGATCACGGTCACCGTTTAAAAGAACGGTGATTGCCGAATCCCGGTTGCTAATCACGCCGTTACTAATAAATCACCTGATCGCTCATCTCTAGTTATTAATCCCATCCTCGGGCCCGCCGGGGCGGTGCTCTGTCGCAGGCACTCGTACACGCGCGCGATGTTGCAAAATGTCGTCTTTATGCGGCTTCCTATAAGTAACGAATGAAAACACAATCTGTATGTTCTAAATGTGTATTCTGTAATATAGGAATTCCACTTCCTAATTTAATAATACCATCCAGTAATATGTCCATAATATATTATATCTGTACCTAGAAGTATGTCTATTTTATCTGGTACAGAGTAGGGTGGATCCACGGAAGAGAGATTGTTAGTATGTACTGTCAATAGGTATATGAGGAAGCTTACAAAATATATTATCCAATACGGCGCTGGAAGCTTGAAATGTGTTATTTTTTGTTTTTAAAGGTGTAAAAGTAATATCCACCATTTTCTTGGAGGTTGAGCAAATTTCAGATAAAGTAGATATTTCTAATTTCTGGTAGTATGAGCTTAAATTAAGCTTTAATAGCATTTCTTTTGTGATAAAATCTTTAGAATATATAGTAATTAATGCTGCAGCTAAGAGTATTTCATTTCCTATTGAAAGTGCAGATAAATGGGTTGTTATGTTATTTATTTCGAGAGCATCTTAAGGGTTTTTTTCAAAATTAGTAGATTGAAGTTGAGATTAATAATGAGTCATCATGAGGAGTGTGGTTCATCAGCTGAGGTACTGAAGCATGATGAGTACTACGCAAGAGAGCTTGATTGAGACAGGGAGGAATTATGTTTATATCTTGGTTGGGTCTGATCTGCAAAATTAGATGCCGAGTCATTGTTACCAATTCGTCAAGAGTTTTGAGAGTTTTGTGTACTATTGTTATTTACAGAAATAGGAAAGAGAGAGCGATGTTTCTTGTGACAATAACTGCAAGTTATTTGAGAAATGCATTAAGCAGCTAAATACTTACTGTCTAAGCAATTTTTACAAAGATGGTTGTTCTGAACAAAAGCAAACCTTTATGGTTAATTAAAATTTTTAAATTGATTACACCTATAAACTTTATGTGAATTTTGACCACAATGGGTACATATATGCACAATGAGGCACACCTTAAAAGACGTTTAGTCCAAAAACTTATGATTCTACCTTTATTTTCCTACCCGTTCCTTAAAGTTTCTAGAGTCAGATCTAAATGGTTATCAACAACTTCTATGTTAATATTAAGATTAAGAGATTCACCTTTCAAAAAAGTTAAAAAAAAAAATAAATTTCTGTAGCTGGGCTAAGTCAATATTTTTTTAAATAAGAACCATTTAGAAATAAATTTTATTTAGATAAATTTCTTGTGAAAATATTCATTGATAATTCAGTAAATTTCAAAGAAGAGTTAAAGAAGTTGACACTGTTGCGGATGAAATACTAGTTAAAGGCTCCCGAGGAGGCTCTGTTTAATCATGAATTTTTTTTATCATAGATAAAGCAGAGTAATATTTTACTTCTGTTTCATCAATATCAGAGCTAATTAAACTTTCATTAAACAGTTCCATCTGCTCTTTAAAGTCATCATAATTTTTAATAGCAGAAGTTAGTTGTGCACATTTTCACATTTCAAATTTTAAAAAAAATATTTACTGTATCTTGAGAAGTATTTATGCAGTTGGAAATTCTGGTAATACAGGATTTACAGATAATTATAAATATATTTTTTTTTAATTTTTATTTTATTTTTATTTAATCAATGCACGGGATCAACCCCATTACAAAAAAGTATATATATTTCTGAAAAAGAAATAAAAGCTAGACTACCTAACCACTAATTACTAAATAACAGTAATTATCAGACTTAATCTTAATACCACCCTAATTAAAATGTTTTACACATTGCATTAATAATCTCTCAAAATCTGAACAATTAACAATGCAAAATTAGCTGAGAAAAAACAAAATATATTATTATTAATGACAATGATCCAATGTACTTCAAATTATTAATCATAAACCAAATTTATATCAAAAAAATAAAATCCTACAAACCCTTAATAAGACTGCTAAAATGCAATAGGGAAATTCCCAAAACTTCAATTCCAGTAGAGTTTACTAGCCTCAACGTTCTTTCGACAGGCGAGTGCATAGCATAGTTAGTACGATGATGAGGCAAAGAAAACAATAGATTTACCCTCAGATTACGGTGTGGAATATTAAATGAAATTTTATTAAGTAGTTCGGGACAAATTACAAGGCCACTTAAAAGTTTATAAATAAACATTAAATCATTCTCAGTGCGTCTCTTAAGTAAACTTTGCATATTCAGCAAGTTCATTGCTTCATCATAACAATGGTCATTAGGAACTGGAATGTGAAGTTTATAAAGGCAGAATCGTAGAAATTTATTTTGAACTCTCTCCAGTGCCATGTAAATAGGAGACCAAATTATTGATCCATACTCCAACAAAGAGACAACAAGTGTGTTACAGGTTAAAATTGGCATTTTATACTCTTTATTAAAAGCACTGTTTGATGCTTATGCTTCGGCCTCCGTGGGCGTCATTAATAAGCCTAGAGCTGCTTTTTTATATTTTTTATTTAACTTATAAAATTACAAATTAAACATAGCGTTTAAAACAACACAAAACTTATCGAGAGCGAGGAGAGCAGAGAGTCATGGATGGCGGTATCGACACGAACTAACGAACTGTCAGAAGTTCCGCTTGCGCGAAGGCTGAAAAAACCACACGTTTTGTCCAATATTATCGGTGGCGTAGATGGCGCTAGTCGTCCTTTGTAGAAAATTAAAACATGGGTGTCTCCAACGTGCCGCCCCCGTTGAAAGGAAAGTCTTTCAAAGGTCATCTCTATCGTCTTCAGAAGGAAGAAGACAAACTTTAACGATGGAGAGTTTGACGATCCCGTTAGAAGTTTTCACAGTCACCACTCTGATCTTGCCATCGCTTCCTGGATGCACCTGTGTGATTCGTCCAAGGGCCCATCGATTGGGAGGAAGGTTAGACTCTCGAAGCAGTACCATACTACCAACTTGTAGATCAGGGTTCTTGTCAAACTGCCACTTGGTTCTCTGCTGCAAATAGTCATGAGACCAACGCTTCCATAACTGCAGAGCTAATCGCTGCACATATTGATAACGCTTAACGTAGTTTATTTTGTTGTTCTGTACATCTCGTTCGGGAACTGCAGTAAGAGATTGGCCAATTATGAAGTGAGCGGGTGTTAATACATCGAGGTCATTTGGGTCGGAACTTAAAGGTATTAATGGACGGGAGTTTAACGCCGCCTCCACCTGAGTTATGAGTGTGTAAAATTCCTCGTATGTTAATGGGTTGGTACTTATTACGCGTTTAAGATGATACTTAACGGATTTGACAGCGGCTTCCCAAAGTCCACCGAAATGGGGGGAGCGCGCTGGTATAAAATGCCAGTTGATTTGGTTCTCATTTAAATAACCCTGGAATGAATCGGTCTGAACTAATGATTTTAGTACTTTCAGTTCATTATTGAGTCCAACAAAATTGGTGGCGTTGTCCGAATAAATATCAGAGCATAAACCTCTCCGAGAAACAAAACGCTTCAAAATACTGGCAAATCCATCACTAGACAAATCCGTGACCACCTCAAGGTGCAAGGCCTTTGTCGCCATGCAAATAAAAACACAAACATACCCCTTAATTAGTTTTCGATTTTTAGTTTTGCCATCCTTCAAATCAAAGGGACCTCCATAGTCGACTTCGCATGACATGACTTGTCGAAACTACTACGCGAGCTGGGGGCAAGTCGCCCATTTGTCGATAATGAAACGGCGGGTTTGACTTAAAACATGTTAAGCATCTTTTTATACAAAAAGCAACCAATGACTTTCCCCGTATGGGCCAATAGTTCTGTCTTAGGTGTGACAAAGTACCTTATATTCCCGCATGTAAGCTACGTTTATGCTCATGATGAGTTTGGTAAATGTATGATTATGGGGAAGAAGTATTGGATGCTTTTGATTATATTAAAGTTGGGAATGTTTGAGTCTACCACCGACGCGAATTAAGTCATTTGAATCCAAGAAGGGAGATAACGATTTTAAATTACTTTTATTTTTTACTTCTTTGTTTCGAATTAGCTGGGAAAAATCTTCGGTGAAAGAAACTTGTTGCACTCAGAGCAGTTGCAATCAGAGAAATTTTGGCATAATTGAATTCTATATTAGTAATCAAGTCGTATCATCTACGAACTTTATTATTCCTACAGTTATGAACAAATCTTAAGCAAAGAGCTACTACTCGAATAAGTTTGTTTAGGTTAGAAAATCTGTCGAATAAATTAAAATCTTTAGTGATAACGTTAAAAATTAATTGAGTTCTAGATTTGTATTCGGGTAAATTAGAAATGGTAGATTTTCCTTTGGGCCACTTTTCATTTGCTTCTCTTAAAAATGAGGGTCCGTGCCAATATAAACTAAATTCCGGCAATAATTGAACACTTATTCCTCGCGACAATATATCTGTAGGATTTTCACCGGATGGTATATGATTCCAGGTAACACCGTGGCTAAGCCTTTGAATTTCAGATACGCGGTTAGAAACAAATGTTCTCCAAGTGCCCGGTTCGCATGATAGCCATGACAGCACTACTGTTGAATCAGTCCAAAGGAAAATATCATTTATTGGTATTGACATCGCGGATAAGCATTTATCCAAAAGCTTAGCAAGAAGAAGCGCGCCGCATAACTCTAATCGCGGAATAGAAATCACTTTAATCGGGGCTACACGAGTCTTAGTGCATAAGAGATTACATTGAATCTGAGACCCATCAGCATTAGTTGACCTTAAATACAGGGAAGACGCGTAAGATTTTTCGCTTGCGTCTGCAAATCCGTGGATCTGTACAATATTTATTTCTTTAACTAATACATGTCGTGGAATTTTAATACTATTAATGCTACATAACTGCTTCCGAAATTCAATCCACTGAGTCCATAAATCCTGGGGCAATGCTTCATCCCAACCCAATTGCGCCTGCCAAAGTTTCTGAATTAAAATTTTTACCCTAATAACGATAGGTCCGAGTAACCCAAGAGGGTCAAATATTTTTGCAATAAATGATAAGATAGTTCGTTTAGTGACAGGTTCGCTTTCGTTAAATGGAGTTTGAACATTATATTCAAAACAATCAGAGCAGGCTAGCCAAGAAATTCCTAGTGTTTTGGTATTTGAATCATCGGTTATAACATAACCTTTATGAGTATCTTCAATTAAAATGGAGTCAGATAAAACCCGAGAATCATTTGACTTTAATTTCCGCAGTTCGAAGCCGTAAGAGCGTAAAATCTTGATTATATTATTTTTTAGCTTGACGAGATTCAACATTATTTTGACCGCTGAGAAGATTATCGATATAAAAATCACACTCGATAATATTGCTTTCATTAGGAAACTGTTCGCGACTGTCCAAGGCTATTTGCTTAAGGCATCGAGTAGCAAGGAACGAAGCGGGTGCTGTTCCATAGGTTACCGTATTTAAAACGAAATGTTTTATGGGCATATCAGGATTCTCGCGCCACACAATACGTTGCAAGTTGTGTTCTTCCGGGTGCACGAAAACTTGTCGGTACATTTTAGCAAGGTCACCGATTAAAACGAAATTATGTTTCCGAAAACGCAAAAGAATCGAAAACAGATCTTGCTGAACCGTTGGACCGACTTTGAGTACATCGTTTAACGATAATCCTGATGTTGATTTCGCACTCGCATCAAAGACTACTCGAACTTTAGTCGTAGTACTGTCCGGCTTCTCAACTGCGTGATGGGGTAAATACGAGACAATAGTTTGGTTACTAAAATCGGGTTTAATCTCGGTCATGTGTCCTAGCTTTTCGTATTCTTTCATAAATTCTTTATACGCATTAAATAAATTTGAATTGTTAATTAATTTTCTCTCTATTGCATACATTCTGCGGAGGGCAATGCTATGAGTTTCACCTAAATCTTGATAGTTATCTTTGAGCGGAAGTCTGACTACAAAATGACCGGTTTCATTACGAGTTAAATTTTTGATAAAATGTGTCTCACATTCGAGTTCTTGTTTCGTTAAAATACTTTTACGAGAATCCTGAACCTCTTCATAGTTCCAGAATTTTTCTAATTGCCTGTTGAGCTCGAAGTTTGTCAACAATGAATTAGAAGAATAGTTATTGGAAAGATTGACTCTAACCTCATTTTGATCAAGAGGAATTTCACCGGAAATAATCCAGCCGAGTCGAGTCTTTTGTAAAACTGGTATATTTTTGCCTAACTTGAACTGGCCTATACACAAAAGCTCATAAAAAATGGCAGCGCCCAACAACATGTCAATTCCTTGAGAACAGTTAAAATGTGGATCTGCCAATGTAGTATTTTCGGGAACGTGTAATTTGGAAAGACTAAATGTAAATTGTGGACTTTTATCGGTTATTTTGTCAATAACAAGAAAAGATAAATTGACTTTAAAATTGTTTGAAGTTGAAGACAACGTGATTTGAGACTTCTTGGAAATATAAGCTGTGGCCTGACTTATGCCACGCACGGGAATGTTGATCGAAGTTGTAGGCAAATTTAACCTTTTTAAAAACTCAGCCGTGACGAAATTGGACTGCGACCCACTATCGAGAATTATTCGACACTCTAGAGGCTGTCGATTAAAATCAAAGGCATAGACAACCGCTGTTGATAATAAGACAAAAGGCTCTTTAGACTCTTGTGAGTAATTCGCTAAAACAGTGTTATTCTGAGAAATATTATATGGAAAAGAAGTTACAGGACCGTGCTGTGGAACCTCCGAGTGGTTTCGAGAATCGCTAGTATTTGTGGAATGGTTATCATACGTATTTGATCGTTGATATTGGGAAGGTCGTTTATTTTGAAAATTATTAATGCGACGAGCGTTTGAGTTTTCATGAGACTCATTTGTAGCATGCAAGAAAGAACTGTGTCTTTTTCCTCAAGTTTTACAATTCTTTGACTTACATTCAAAAACCTTGTGACCTGCTCGAAGACAATTGGTGCATAAGCCTAGTGCACCCACCTTTTCTTGACGAGCCGCCACTGACAAATTTCTAAATTGTTCACAAAAATAAATTGGGTGGTCGTTATTGCATACAGGACACGAATTAAATTTATTTTGCGAGAAATTACAATGTTTATAATCGCCGAGTTTTTTACCGCCCCCGGTACGATCTAGAGGGAAGGGACTCGAGCACTACACATCTTTGTGCAAGAAAAGCGGAAAAATCATCGATTTTGGGTTCAGCTAAATTTCTTATGTAATTTTCCCATTCTCTTCGAGAATTAAAATCAAGTTTATCAATTAAAATGTAAATTAATATTGCGTTCCAGTTCGTGACTTCCTTGTCTATTATTTCAAGAGCCCTGTAGTTTTTCAAAAAAGTATCTAGAAAACCCCGGAGTTGAATATAATTTTCTTTGTGAATTTCTTTCAGAAAATAATGTGCGCGTTTATTATAGCTTTGCTATTTTCGAAACGATCAATTAATAATGACCATGCAGTATCATAGTTTGAGTCAGTAATGGGTAACGACGCGATAACTTGAGCAGCATCTCCCTTAAGGGACGCCTGCAAGTAATAGAATTTTTCGATATTGGATAAAAGCTTGCTATTATGGACTAGTGCATGAAATGTGTCATGAAATTTACGCCAATCGCTATAATTACCGGTAAACTCCACTAATTTTAAAGGTGGCAATTTAGCATTAAGACTTCCAAGTGCTGACCCCGAGTTTGCACCTTGAACAGTCGAAAAAGCATTATTCGATGCACTAGAGTCCGTTTGATTTGAAGGATGTAAAGAAATTATTTCGCGTGCTCTTGAAACTAGATTACAATAGTTGGTTTCAAATTCATCTTGCTCTTTATATAATTCTTCTTCATCGACTTCTTGATTTTCAGAAATTAATAAATCTTCAATTTCAACTTGAGTGAATTTAAAATCATTTAAACACTTTATAACTGTGTCAAGACGAGTTTCCAACAATGTAATCGATACAGTTTCATTAAGGCTATCTAAAAACTTTTCAAATCGCGTTAGTTGTCCCTTTAGTTGGCCTTTTTTAGCCTTGAGTTTCTTCAAGCTTATATCTGACATCTTTCAAGACAAATACACACCAACCTTGCTGAACAATAGAAGTACAGTACAATACACAAAAAAACATACAAATCAAAATAAATGGCAAATATAACACACAAGGTACAATAGATAAAAATAAAACACTAAAAAAATTATTTATTTCCAAAACAGAATGAATTAAACACCCTGTATGTAAAATTAATAAAAACAAAATAATACACAAGTTTCCTCAAGATTACTCACCTGAGACCCAACCAAATAGCACCTTATGTAAAAACAACAAATTAAAAATCCGCTAGTGTACGAATACCTTTAACGTCTTATTAAAATAAAATACCCTCACATATAAACTCTGTCTAGATTGCCATAGGAGCTAATAGGACTTAAATTCTTAAAAAAAAATAAAAAATATATATCTACGTTTATCGAAAAGAAAATGCCAACTTGTATAAACAAATAATGTGGCCTGGAGAAAGAAATTTAATGTCTTGAATTCGTGGAAATCTGATTACTTTACACTGCGATAACTCAAGTAAAATACGTGCAATTAAACGTGGAAAAATGGATAAAATGGAATGGATTTTAATTTGATGATGTAAAAATTAATAATTGGAAAGGACTGACCTCGATTGGTTGCTGCCGCCAAGAAGTTCCAGCTTTCTCAGAATCCAGGTGCCATTGTTTGTTTGGGTTTCGTTTTTCGTGTTTTCTTGGTTTATCGGGCTCGAAAAAGGACCATATGTTTGATGCTTATGCTTCGGCCTCCGTGGGCGTCATTAATAAGCCTAGAGCTGCTTTTTTACATTTTTTATTTAACTTATAAAATTACAAATTAAACATAGCGTTTACAACAACACAAAACTTATCGAGAGCGAGGAGAGCAGAGAGCCATGGATGGCGGTATCGAGACGAACTAACAAACTGTCAGAAGTTCCGCTTGCGCGAAGGCTGAAAAAAGCACACGTTTTGTTTAATATTATCGATCTCTTCTTAACACACGGAGAGGCGCCGATGACTCTAACTAAGAGATGGCGCTAGTCGTCCTTTGTAGAAAATTAAAACATGGGTGTCTCCAACAAGCACTGATTACAGTTATATTTTCAAAATAGATATTTTACAAATATTAATGATTGGTACTAGTAATGCCCTCTCTGTAATAGCCTCCCAAGTTCTGTTCTCTAGCCATTTCAAATTACAGTATTCTTTTTTTTAATGACACATTTAGTCTTGTACATTTCAGCTTCATATTGTACTGATTGTTAATGAAATTTTATTTATACTCTTATAAAACCCGGTTCTGGACTAAAGAAATATTTTAGAATTTAAATTATATCCCATATTGATTATTCCATACTTTATTTAATTATTTTATAACGAATAATGATTAATTGGGCATGTACAATTATTGTGTATGTTGTACTGTTCATAGTACAATATCTGATTTTGGCTTGACCATACCAGATATGCTGGTTGATTTGACTCGGACTGACCTATCTAATTTTTGTCTCTTTTTATCTTATGTAAATATTAGTTTTCTTGGAAGATAGCAAGAAGTTACTGGTCTAGGGAAAATCGAAATTGATTGTCATAGTGACACATATTTTCACTGCCAACTTCCTTGGTCCATAAATTTAGTTATTTATTTTTTTATAAAAGGTTTTATGGTACTTATAAAAAAAGTTAAGTTATTTTCGATTGGCAATACATTTTGTGCGTGATTGCTTAAATACGGGTTTGACCTCTGCGGTCGTTCCTTTTTCCAGACCGCCATCATGAAGTGAAGAGTGCTTTAGTTCTTTTTGAAATTCGTGTGAATTTTGCCCATATGGGGATATAATTGACTAAATGTGGTGATAGTAAATCAACTTTTTAGGCGTAATGCTATAATTTGTTTTTTGTTGAATTTACTGGCCTTTATGGCGATTTAAAACCTAATAATTTTTCACGTGCCCTCGAACATCGACAAAATGGCGGTCCTGATTGGCATTGGCAGGGGACAATTTAATTAACAAGCTACTAGAGCTTCATAACATATATTTTGGACGGATTTTTTTTGTACGGACCTGATTTCTTCATGCCACATGGTACTTTTATTTTGGGGTTATGTACTCTACTGGCTCTAATCTAGAGGAGATTTTAAACAACTGTGAGTTAACGTCTAACCTAGACCACTACCAGAGCTTGGCGTATTGTAAAGTGAAAGAGGTGAAACTTGGACGCCTGCAGTTTTTCTTTGACTGGGAATTGGATGTCTGGGAGAGTCTCGAATCTGAAGTAGTCTGCTGTGTCTGAAGCTAAGTGACACAACATAACATTATTTTTATTCACTTATTTTATTTTTATTATCACAACTTTTATCTTTTGAGTTGAGATACATACATATATGACTTTACAATCTGAGCGGGGTGAAGCCGAATTGTGGTGGTTAGGGGATGTAAATATTTTTCTCATTCAAAGGCTAGATATATTTATATTATTTTGATAATCCAAAGGCCCACCAGGTTCGACTGTACTTTGTCTCAAAAGTTTATTTAAAATTTTATTGACATTATTTAATCTATGCTATTTTATGATTGAATATTACTGATAAGAGTACATATATATGTAACAAGTGACTCCTGTGAGGTAAGACGCAGCCGGCTTCGTAGTACTACGAGTATATACTTGGTTATATTATTTATTTTCAGATTACTCCTAAGATGTCAAATTTTCTCAGATTAGCTAGTAAATATTAGAGTAAACTAATAAAAGGGTAATTTTGATTGGGGAAGCTTCAACAGTTAGGGTTGACATTTTTTTTTTGCTTAGATCAATGTCCGTGGCGGGATATACCGGGCCATGTAAATTGTTAGTTTAATTCGAATTGAAGCTTCATTCCCCAAAAGGCAAAAAGTTTGGGTGTAACATAATTTATTTTATTTTGACAACCACATTTTTGATTGTGTATTTTTTTTAGATATATTTCTTATAGATATATTTCTTATAAGCATGGTCATGAATGACAGTGCACCATTCTGGAAAATTTAACTTTATGGCACGTTATCTGTTGACAACTTTGTTTTTCTTGTAATTAGAAACTTAAATGTTGTGGTTCCTTATTACCAACATAATACAACAAATAAAATAACATAATATAATTCTCTGTGATAATCAAGACTTAAATAAATTGTTATTTTCTGTTGTTATTTTGTTTTTCACTTGAGTTGAGTAGGTTAGAATATCATAGGTAATTTGGAAACAATAGTGTATACCGACTTGACTTTGATTTTGTTTTCCAAGTTTCGTTTTAAACTTGCCTAAATAAATTTTGATAAATATTGGGCGTCCATTGGGATTATATAAAATCCAAAACTTGGTGGCGCCATACTGATTTTGACATTTATTTGGCTAACTCTTGGGTAGTTACTACCTAAGAAATTTTGGTTCATTTGGTTGAGAAAGAAGCTAGAACCCACATCGGCTTGAGCTAGCAGCATTGTGAAGGATTCCTTCTCTGGGCGTTTCAGGTAAGAGGGGTTAAGTTCCTCCGGGCATCAAACAACTTTTGGAGACCCTCTTAAGGCCATAAACCTTTCACTATTTTTAGTACTTCTTTTCTTTTGATTAACTTGGCATTCATCGGTTCACCATTTCATTTCTCATTAAAAAAAAAAGTATAACAAGTGATATGTACAACCTTTTGCAAGTTAATACAACAGGTCCTTACAATTGCGCAGGACAAAACCAAGGACCTTAGATGCTTTAGTTATAATAGTATTCACATGGGTATTAAAATTCAATTGTTCATCAAAAAAGATACCAAGGTCCTTTAATACTTCAGTGTACCTAAGATTAACATTATCGATAGTATAGGAGGAAATTACCTGTTTGTTTCTTTTGTAGAAACTAATGTAACTGCATTTACCCACATTCAAAGCCAAACTATTACCAACACACCATTGATACAATCTATTCAGATAATCTTGCAAGAGAACCATGTCTTGTTTTGAACTGATTACCCTATAAAACCTTAAATTTAAATTTTCAAAGCAAACCAAAATATCATTAATGAAAATATTGAACAACAGGAGAGAACAATGACCACCCTGTGGAACCCCAGAGGTCACACTGATAAGGTGTGATCTAGCATCACCAATTTGTACCTGCTGAAATCTGTCAGAAAGAAAACTCGCAAACCAGGCCACCAAACAATCTGAAAAGCCAAAAAGTCTAATTTTTTCTAGTAATAAGCTATGGTTGACACTGTCAAATACCTTGCAGAAGTCTGTATATAATACATCCACTTGTTCACCCCTCTCCAAAGCACTTAACAGAGCACCCTGATACAACAACAAGTTTATAATAGCGGACTTGCCACGACTGAAGCCATGCTGTTCACTTAACAGAAGTTCTTTGCATTAAAAATTAATTTGGTCATAAATAAGACTGTCCAGAAGTTTTGGAATGGCAGACTGTACGCACACACTCCTGTAATTTATCATTTCATTAGCAGCACCACATTTAAATATCAGCGTAATAAACTGTTAAGTCTAATGACCTACTGAATATAATAAAGAGGGGATAAGAAAGGGTGCATACACATTTTCTCAAAAAATAATTGGGGATACCATCAGGGCTAGCACTAAGTTTAAGGGGTAATCGAAAGATCAAAAATTAATCCAACAGATAATTTAGGATTTTTGCCAAGAAGGTAAGACGTTATTATTTCCATTATAGACAGTAGAAAAAAACCTAGCAAAACCCCCTGCAATTTGTTCACAACCTGCAAACTCCCCATTATTATAGGTCATCAAATCAGGAAGCCTATTCGTTGCTCTCCTGGTATTAAACTTATACCAAAAATTTTTGGGGTTTTTATAAATTAACTGGTCCAAATTTGAAATAAAGTTCTGGTAACAAGTCTCCGTTAGAGTTTTGCACCTAGCTCTAAGATCTGAAAAGACTTCGTAGTCTGCAACAGTATGACTAGAGTGATATTTCTTATGTAAAATTTTCTTTTGCTGGATCAAATACTTTAATTCCCCTGAAAACCAACTGGGAAAACACGAGGTTTTAAATCTCTAAGAGGCACAAACAAAGCTATAGCCATATTCAATATATGATAGAACTCTGAAACCGCATCATCAATAATAATTACATTCAAAACATGGTTCCAATTAACTCCACACAAATAACTATTAACGCCCAAATAATTTGCATTTCTAAAGTCATAATAGAACTGTAAAAAATTTTAAGTTTTTTCTTTATGATTGTTAAAAGTTAATTAAAAATAATAAGGCTTGTGATAGACAGATTTATCAAAAACACAGTCAACACCTTCACTCACCACTAGATCATTTCTATTTGTAAGATCAAGAAAAGTATCATTAGGCACAAAATTCCTTTGAAAAAAGTTAATGTAATAATAAAAACTCCAAAGTATTAATCCACTTGAGTTAGGTGGGGATCTAACAACAGTTCCAATCTCATCATTTTCCCAAAGAGCATCCAGAACATTAAAATCACCAAAAATAATAAAGTCAGAGTTTGAAAATTGTTGCCTGAGAATATCAACTGACTGACAATGTCCTTCATAAGAATCCATATTCGACCCAGGTGGGATATACACCCCTCTAATTACAAAACTACTTCCGCCCACATTACAACATAAAAACAATTGCTCAACTGAATCGTACTGCAATCTAAGTTTTTTGGTATTTATAAAGTCTCTAATGTAAATTAATACACCTCTATCTCTGCGTTTATTGCTTGTAAAAGACGATCTATCATAGTGAAACAGATTAAAAGATTTCACAGCCAATTCAGCATCCGAAAAATCATCAGAGAGCGAATTCTCAACAAATATTAAGATATCAGAGTTAGAACATATAATATTATTATGTAATTCCTAAAGTTTAGTACATAAGCCACCTACATTAAAACATAAAACTTGTAATGGGGCTACTTCAAGTTTTTTCTATGATTCTGAGCATGCTTGTTAGTTGTGATATAAAGCATATTGTTTCTGTATCTGATTGTTAAGTTTTCTTCGCCATCACTTATGTGCTTCTTAAGCTCATCAAAAACCTTAGTCCAGCACTTTTAACTTTGAATGCATGCCCAGACGATATGTTCACAGCCTTCAAGCCATCATTAGCAATCTTGTTATTGGAGAATATTACATTTAGTGGACAGGTCCTATTATCCACTTGTTTCCCCAGTTGAACAACTTTAACAATGTTCCCAGCTGCTTCCTCCTCTTTGATCGATACCAACATTTCCACCACTTTTCTCCTTTTTGTCTCCCTCAATCCTATCACGAATCATGTTTGAATTTAATTCACACACATTATGAACAATAATGTTGCTAGCCCTCAGCCCGGTCATTTATCTCAGTAAGTAAGGTATCCATATCTGATGATTCAGAAGATGGTGGTTGGTGCTGTTCAAGTGATATTTTAACAGAAGTCATTTCCGTTTTAAGCTCTGCAAATGAAGTATGAAAGCAATGTTTGATGGATTTAATATTATCTCCAAGACATTTTAATTAGGCTATGAGATCAGGAACAACCCTGGTCACTGCTTGAACCTCCTGAATTTGTTCCTCCAGTAGATTCACTCTAGTACCAATCTCAAATAAGTTTTTGATTTTGGGGGCACACTCCTTGCAAATGTATGGAATAGACCTACTCTGAGCTGAAATGGCACGAACTTTACTGGATCCTATGTTTGAGCACTTCTTGCACCTAATAATTTTGCACCAATCACAAGGGTATCCGAAGATATCACCTGGATTTTTTGGTGGATCTTTAAAAGTGCAAGAGATACCACAATAATTTTCCAGATATGACTACAAAGCATGCACCACAAGAGGTTAGGATTGTTTACAAAGAGATTGAAAACTTTTGGAAGCTCACTCAAAAAAAAACTAACTATATATCCACATTTAACAACACTACGGCCACTGAAAGTGCCATAAATTACACTAATTGAAATAATATTCACTGAGAAAAATTTAATTTTTCATCAGACCAAAAACCAAAACAAACACTCAAATGTGAGGTTAGGTCTTCTTATTCATTAATTTATATTTATAAATAATTAATATTTGTGAATAAATCGGGAGAGAAAAATATTAATTCATTAACTAAAGACTAAAAACAAGATAATTATAAGTGAGAAAGAGTCATATAACACATCAATAAAATATAGCTACATGATAATAAAACTGGAAAAGGCTCAGCAAATAATAACAGCAGCTTGTCTGGTTTGGCACTATTCTTACACCATAATTCAATATATACTGGCACTGAGTCTTTTTCTTGTTTAAGAAAAAACCCTGTCTAAAGAGTATTAACTAAGATGTATGAATGAATATTAATAAAATTTAAGGAAAGCAATTGTCTTTAGAAAGAAAATGTTTACAAGAGTTAATTTTACAGCAAAGTGGCAGAAAAGATTAAAAACTTACATTTCATAATGGAGAGAGAGCAGGTATAAAAGGCACTATTATTCCAAACGTCGGTTTCTTATATATATCCGGCTCGAAGGACCAACAATATGTTGGAGTTTGCTTGTGCCAAATCGCCAATCGCATGCCGCAGCGCTTTACTACTATAAGTAAAGATCCTCTTGATTTTTATGCAGGATCTGACTGTATCACATTTGCTTAGCCTAGTCTTTGCATAGCCTTTGGAAAATATTAGATAGTACCGGGTGTTAAATGAATACTTTATTTTATGGAGCTTACACTCAATGGAGTTTATAACCAAACACTTGTTTTAACGTAATCTTAGTATACAAAAAATATAACTAAAAACCCGGGGAGACAGCACACTTTTTGCACATCGGGTGATTAAAAAACAAATAGATCGAGAGAGAGAATAAAACACGTATTCAGCGGAAGAGAGGATTTTCTTATATAGAAAGTATGCAAAAACCAAGTATTCTTGTGTTTATCTTTCGTAACACGAGTAGTACATAAAATTTCAAAATCTGTATCCGCCTATTCTTGAGTTACGTACTGAATTGGTTTCTATACTATGTTATTAAAAAAAATTTAAACATTACCCTTATTTATTATAAGCCTATTGTTACTTACTATATAGAGGGTGGGTCACGTGTTCGATGCAAATATTTTAAGAGCGTATTGTTGGAGTTAAAATCAGATTTTTTATTCTTATTAACTATTTTTAGGCGCTCTTTCCATTTTCCGTCTCAAGAGAAGTGTAAATCCAATTTTAGCGGAGGATACCGAAAGGCTTATCCTTCTGAGAGCCCCTATCTTATGACTCCAATAAGAAGTTTAACAATTTAACGACACCATCTGGTTAACCATGAAACAATCTAAATTTTTTACCAATGAACGAAAGGGGAGCATTATTAAAAATTCGCTCAAACTAACAAATTAGAAAAAAAAACGAAATTGGTCGTGACAGTTTTCATTTTCGTTTCTGTTTAATAGCTCTTTAAACCTTTTGTGTTAAATAGGTAGGATCCTTTCACTAAAACACAATGAATATACTTTTTCTCCATTACTTGATTAATAATTAAAATTTTAATGCATGTTTCCAAATTTAAAAAATTATTTATTTATATTTTTTTCTATTAGTATAAAACGAGAAGTAGCAGATGCAGTATCATTATTCTCAAAATATTATTTTCTATCAAAATACGTAAGACTATAGCAATTATCCCATTTAAAATCAAAAAGTTAATTTCTGTTAAGCCGGAAGTGACGAAAAATAACAGAATATGTCAAAAGATACTCTTATAACTATTCTATCGCTATATCAAATTTTATTTATTTAAGTGTTCCCTTTTTTCTGTGTCAAATAGTATAATATAACCCTCCGTAAAGTATGAATTCTACTATATGTAATTATTCTATTATAATCATATTTACATAAAAAAAGAAGAAAAAGGTAGATTTAAAACGTTTCATTGTTCCTTCAATATAATTGTCTTACTTTTTTAGTTTGAAACTATTAATTTCGTAAAAAATAACATATTTTTAGAATACACTCAAATTTATGAATAAAATTTTAATTTACTTCTGGTAAATGACGACCTAATTCTAATTGGTTTTCAATTCATCAATTTGAGGGTGTATTGGAAAAATATAAATAAAGAAGAGTAATAACAAGAATAGATAAGCATTTTTTTCATTTTAAAGTATGAAGTATGATATAGTATCTATCCGTTTGTAACAAAATATTAAATACAAAATAAAATTAGTCATTAAAAAATATATTAAATGATATAAAATGAAATAATATGATATGAATGAATGATATGAAAAGGTTCCAAGCCAATACAGTTAAACACTTTTAAATTTATATTACACTTTTTTAGTTAAATGTATGGCCACAAATTTTATTTCGTAACTAACCTTAAAAATTTAATGTTTGTAATTAATATCTATTTTCCCGTTTAAACCGTTTAAATATATTTGCAAAATTCATCGTGGAGTTCATAAACTTTACGGCGTTTTTAATCATTACTACAAAGTCTGAAGAGCGACCTTCAAGTTAATGTCGTTCGGTAATTGGTTTTATCCGTAAATGCACTTTCTAAGTTACAGTTTGATTGATATAGCTGCTTGGAACGTCGTAAAATACATTTTTTTTATGTTAAAAAGAAACCATGCTGCATTTTAAATTGAAATGATGGAAATAACACAACCAGTATTAAAAATCTATAAATATATATTATAGGTTTCTAATGTATAAAGGTCTCGTTAAATAATTTGGTTTATTTTAAAATTATTAGGTTTTAGTCTCTAGCCACCTAATATTATAAAAGCGTTGTCATGCAAAAGTAAAATTTAAAAAATCCAATACTTATTCTATTCCATTAATTTGTTTCATAACCTCTCGATTTGTTTCTTATTTTTACCATATCTTACGTTAACTTTGAAGTTAAACAAATTATTAGTTAGGTAGCTAAAATATTTATTAGCTTCCATTTATTATTTTTTTGTAAGTTTCTATTTTTTTATATTTTTAGATTTTCATTATTATTAAAGAGGTAAATTATATATCATTTTTTTGAATATTTCTAAAAGCCGTGAGAACACATGAATTCCATCTGTAATCTTGACCTCTTAATAGTGACCTAAATCAGTTTTATTTACTGTGAAATAATAAAGTGAACAATATTTTTTGAAAACATATTTTACCCCATATAATTGTGAAATTTAACTAAAAACTGAATTAGTACCGTCATATGATGAAACTGCTAAAGCTCTACTTAATAAATCGATAAAAGTGGATTTAATAAGTCAAAACAGTTTTCTTTTTTTGCCTGTTTTTTTCTTTAATTTTTTCGTTGCCTTCCACTGCAAAAGACAATAAGCAGAAACACGTGTCGGCAAATACCACGTTTATTTTTAATATTAGTAACAACTTTAGTAAATTTAATTAATAAGTAGAAGCGAATCCATCCTGCAAAAAGCTGCTTTTTATAAAATAAGAATCATCTTCAACTTGATTTATATAAATACGGTACAATTCAATAAAAATGTTTGCAATAGGGATTTCCGGGGTAAACAATTTCTTCGTTAACTTAATGTAATTAGTATTAATCTTTTCCCGAAGATGCTGATATCGGTAACGAAAGATCGGTCAAAAGAATAAAATAAAGAGCTGTAGTTAAAGTCCAGTTCAGAGATCTATTAGAATCTTTCATGTGTCGCAGATGCCGCACTAACTAGTCCGTGGGCCTATGTCGTATTTATTGTCGAATGATATACATGTTTAAATGGCAAAATTTTATATTTTTTATCTATAAATTCATTTTAAATATACGTAAAACCCCATGTTTTATACTATTTTTTATTTTTCTTCCTTCCAAGCATCTTACAAAATATTTTAAATACTTCCAGCACTCACAGACTTCTCACCTCTTTTTAGCCAGTCTATTAAATAAAGATAAAACACCAGCGTTCTGGCGATTCCTACTTTAGGCTGTGCAAGTGATTGTGTATCTCTCTCTATCCCACTGATTTTGAGAATTACGGGGCTGTACCCAATTTAAGGATGGGTCTATCGCCTTTAAAATAGTTGTTGGATGGGTCTATCACCTTTAATAGTTGGGAGAGGGGTCATGTGAGTTTATTATTTGATGTAATTTGCCGGTTATGCTTTTTACACGTTTATGAAAGTTTTTAGAAGAAAAAGAAATTAAAAGTATAATATTCATTTCTCTATGATGAAAGTAAAGATTTTAGAAAAAAAAAACACACATAGTTCTGATAGTTCATGTTCTAGTGTTGAGGAAGCAAGGGAACTAAAGGCTAGAGAGGAAAATCAAGCAGTTTTAAAACGTAATTGTTTAAGTACAAATTTATCTAAATATCATTCAGTCAGTTCATCAATCAATCAATCAAAAAGTTCATATCAATTCACAAATAATTGTAGTGCTTTGCAAAAAACACCGTTTTTAACAGGGGTTCCGTATAGTACAATATGCCTGTAA
Source organism: Anthonomus grandis grandis (assembly GCF_022605725.1). Lineage (NCBI taxonomy): Eukaryota > Metazoa > Arthropoda > Insecta > Coleoptera > Curculionidae > Anthonomus > Anthonomus grandis. Next base: position 31,712,481 of record NC_065548.1, on the reverse strand, counting down.
AAAAAAGTAAATAATTAAAGGCAGAATATAAAAAAGGAAAGATGCAGGACAATCAAAGGGACTTGACACGGATATTGCCAAATTGCTAAGGAAAGGTGTGTATTCTAAATACAAAAACAATGAGGTTCTGACCATAGAGACACCTTATCGACAAGGGACAAACATTTGTCAGTCTCAACCTTGCGGAGATACCTGATAAAACTTGAATTTAAGTTTAAGATGGTTAACAAAAGAGCTGCTGTAATGGAATTGTCAGGTGGTGTATAGAATATTTGAGGAAAATTAAAAAAAATTGGGAGCAAGAAAGATCCATATATTATTTAGCCGAACATGGCAATGATGAAACATGGTATGATACATTTATGATTGATGTATGATTTCCATTCTCTGGGAAAAAGTCCCTTTTTTGCCATAGTAAGAAAACCATATTTTTATTGATTCAACAAGTTTAAAATTTTGTTTTTTACAGCTTACTGCCCCTGTTGTCCTTCAGCAACACAATAAAGACTGCTTCTTCCTTCATTCTCTGGAAAAAAGTCCCTTTTGCCATAGTAAGAAAACCCTATTTTTATTAATTAAACAAGTTTAAAGTTTTGTTTTTTTCAGCTTATATATAATGTAATGCTTTAGTATCCATATGCTGATGTGCGAGATGAAGTTGGAATCCATAGCGGCAACAGAGATACTGTTTCCTTCCTTAATAGAAGAAACTGCTAAAGAACAATGGCAAAAAAACAATTTAGAAAATTATATTAACTTTTTGGGCCAGATTCAAAAGAGTGGTTCAATTTATAAAAGTATTTAGTATCCTCACTGTAGTTTTAGGATCCAGTATACTTAAAATGTAGTGTTTTGTATAAGATTTTTAGTATAATCATTTATTTTTGTTAATGTTTATCTAATCTCTCCTAATCTGCATAATAACTAAATACGAGGCAAACAAATTAATAAATATTTTATTCAGGATGTAAAATGTGTTTTTTTATAAGTAAAACTTGTGTCTTTTAAACGCATAAAATATAGACAGCTGGATGATTTTTAATGTAAATGTTTATTTAAAAAAATATACTTCCACTTTTCTGACTACATAATTACTTTTTATCAAAAGAAGTTGGTACTAAATATTATAGAGATCGGGGGTTTTAATGAGTATGTTATTATGATAATACATCATAATATGTATTAATTTAAAAAAAACAATCATAAAAGACATTGAATATGGCAGCCAAAATCCTCATTAATAATCACTACCAAGTAAAAATAAATCTCAATACCCAAAAAAAGAAAATATGGTCAGTTGGGGCAAGAGCGATTAAGGGGCAAGAGCGATCACCCACCCTAAAAATCAAACCATATGCAATAGTAAAATTGGATATAAATTAACGATATCGTACAACGTTTGGCAACCACGCATACAGTACCCGCCACGAACCGGCCGAATTTTTACGTTAGTCGATTCTTGTCTGCGTTGGCGTCCGTTATACTAATGAAACGAGCATTTTTTTTAAACAAATTTCGTGCCAATATTTTTTGTGACTATTTGTGCTTTATATAGTTAAGGTAAGTCTCTTGGTGCATATATTGTCATTTGATATTGCTTGTTGTGTTTTCTTATCCAGTTCGCAGAATATAAGTAAGGTCGCACTTGCCCCTACCAAATCGCACTAAGGAGCAAGTGCGTTTAGTAGGCGCACTTGCCCCCCATTTTTTTTAAATAAAATTTACATTAACTTAAGTATTGTTCTTCTTTTCAGATAATTAAAAATGGTACGAAATTACAAGAGGAAAAGCACACGGGGTAGTACTTATAGTAAAGAGGACCTGCAGCGGGCAGTGAATGAAATAAAGGCATCCGTTTGAACATATCGCATGGCCAGTAAGGCTTACAAGATACCTGAAACAACATTAAAAGATCATGCTAAAGGGAAAAGAGGCACAAAAAGTTTAAGTTACGGTCGACACACTGATTTAACCCTAGAGGTGGAGAGAAGATTAGCGACAAGTCTTGCTACCATGGAAAAATGGGGGTTTGGACTATCCAGAACCGAGGTATTGAATCTTGTACAGCAGTATGTCAGGGCAAATCATTCAAAAACGCAATTTAAAAATGATAGGCCTAGTTCCGACTGGTTTATTAATTTTCGAAAAAGAAATGGACTTTCCATTAAAAAACCTCAAAGCGTAGAAATCGAAAGAAAAAAATGCGTCGACCCGTTTATTATACACCATTATTTTGATCTTCTACAATCTACATTAGATGAGTTTCAATTTGATACTAAACCACACCAAATATGGAATCAGGACGAGTCAAGTTTTACAACCGAAAAAGTTGTTGGAAAAATTGGTGTTCCGTCTACAAGAACAACTAGTGGACCAGGTCATGAAAATACTACCGTTCCTATAGCCTGTAGTGCTTCTGGAGCAAAAGCACCTCCACTGATAATTTTTAAAGAGAAAAGCATTTGGAGTGAGTGGATAGGATCCCGAGAATTCGAATTTCCAGGAACCTCGTACGCTGCCACAAAAAAAGGCTGGATGGAGACCGATGTTTTTGAAAATTACTTAGAAAAGACGCTTTTTAATGCTTTAGGACCAGAACGACCAGCACTTTTGATTTATGATGGCCACTCTACTTACATAACTATTAACATAATCGAAAAGGCCATTGCAGAAAATATAATAATTCTTAAGCTACCTTCATATTCTTCACATTTGCTTCAACCGCTTGATCTATCAGTATTTAGATCCCTTAAAATCATTTGGGATGCTAAGCTAGTAGACTAGCAAAAAAAAACCCTGGTATGAAGATTCAAAAAAAAGGAGTTTTGTCATCTAATAAAGCCAGTGCAGAAATAATAAAAAATGGGTTTAAAAAAGCCGGAATATCTCCATTTAATAGGGATATTATAGCCGACGAAATTTACGATCCTGAAGCTCTTAAAAGGTGGAAGGCTTTAAGGATTCAGCCACAAACTCGCAAAATACTTCAAACCCCTTCTGCATCTACTTCCAACCATGAGTCTTTACCTATTATAACGGTACCAGGAGAAATTGAAGAACTGCAAAATGAGAAGTCCGATATAAATACTAATGTTTCCGCAATTTCTTTTGAGAGTTTGTTGCTCGACAATATGAAAAGACTGGTTCAATCACCAAGTGAAAAAAAGAGAAAAAAGAAAGTTTGTCATGGTGCAGAAGTTATAGCAAGTGAGCAGGTGTTGCAACGTCTAAAAGACAAAGCAAAAACAAAGACCAGCAGATCAGAACCACCTCAGAAATTGTTCGACGCTAAAGACGAATTTCCACTCTCCAAGTTTATAGGAGTACCTTCAAATAAAAACAAAAAAAAATAATATTAAGACTTTAAGAAAAAAAGACGTGCTTTAAGTGATACCTCTTCTGAAGAAGACCTTAGTGATGTTCCTCTTTTAAGTGAAGATGACTTTTCAAGCAAACTCTTTTAAGAAGCAATTTTCTTAAGAACAAAATCGTTTTTATCTTTCCTTTAATCGAGGATATTTCAGATGTTTAGAAGGCTGATATTATTTCGATTTTTCCTGCTCCAGTATTTGGTCGAAGGGGTGAAGTAAGTTTTGCTATTTCGTTTGACAGTTACAATATTCAATAAATTAACCATTTTCTGATAGTTAAAAAAAAAACATATATTTTTAGAAATAATTTTTACGTTCCTTAATTATCTTTGTTAGTTCCTGAAGTTTTGTGAATTTAGAAATAAAATTGTTAATTTTGTAAAAAAAAAATTGTTTAATTTTTTAAAAGTTTGCAAAATGGTAACAGTAAAAGATAAAATTAAGCAGTAAAAACCACATAAAAACTTATAGTGTGCAGAAAAACGCTCTTCCCCCAACAAAGATTCCACAGCATTAGATATGTCGGCACCATGTAAAAAACGCACTTGCCCCGTTTTTAGGGAAAAAATTGCATTTAAAAAAAAATGTTTGGTTTTTATTTAATATTTGTTAGTTTGATTACAAACATTCCAAAAATATACAAAAAAAACTATCTGCCCTATTTAAAATAGTAAAAAAAAAAAATTTGTTCTTTAAGTATTACTAATACAAAAAGTGGCCGCACTTGCCCCAACTCACCTTATGAAAAATTTGAAGACAAACCAAAACATTTCACCCTTTTGTGTCAAAAAGTAAATATTTAATGCCTTAATCCACAGAATAAATGGGCCTAAGTAATTCGTACCACCTATTCTCTCTACTTAGTCAAATTTTACGAATCAAATGTATAAATTCTTAAAAAGATATGCTTAAAACATTTATTTATTTAATGAAATGATTAAATATGGCTTAGAATATTACTTTATGACTCTTTCCGTATAAAATTTTGCAATTTAAGCATGCATGTCATGTGACAATACAAGCAACACCGGCACACGGGCGATTCGCGGCACATCAAAGATTCTAATAGATCTCTGAACTGAACTATAGTAGTAAAACGGCCTTACGATTTATTATATAAAAAACTAGATTAGCTAGTGTAACTGTATTCTATCGTAATATTACCAGTTTGTTAGCAAGTAATAATAACCTAGTTAGTAGCTTAGATATGCCATTCGCAATTAAAACTAAAGCAATATTCCTCTTAATTCTGAAACAAGTTAGATTCGGCAAGTGTAATATGGAAGCTTTTTATAACATCAATTATCTTGACTTAATTATCGTACTTACTAATCTTAATAGATTTTTTAGGATTGCAAAATGCCGTTTTGCACCATGTTGCATATAAATTATAATTTTTGAGGTAAACTTTTTAATGGACTATTTTCTGATTAAAATATCAAAGTTAAAAAAAAATATTTAAATTAACATTATAATTAAAAATGAAAAAAGTCATCGTTAGATTTTAGAACATTATATTTGTAACTGAAATTATTAACAATTAAATTAAAATAAAAATTTTTTTTAAAGAATTTGTCGACTAGTGCTGAATAATTGGGTGCTTAAAAGAGAATAAATACTGGACAAATTACGGCAAACAGAATTACCTTAAAAAAGGAAACAATACTTTAGAATAAGTATAATTGAGTAAGATTACAAGAATATTGATTCACTTATGAGATACAAAATATAATAAATGACACGGTGTCAAAAAGTCGATATTTACTTCCCAAATCACTAAAATATTAATTTATAATAATTTATTAGATTACTCTGTCATTTATTTTAAAATAAAAGAAATATATATGTTGGTGAGTTCTTGTATATATTTGTTCTAGGACAATCAAGATGAAAATTTTTTCTTTGTCTGGTAATATCAACATTAATGAAGAATGACAACATTTCCATAATTTGAGGAGCATAAATCTTATTTGTCAAAATTTTATAAATGTACACTAGGGATGTTTTGTGTCAATTTTCTAGGGATTATCTATTAAATATATAAATATTTTCAAAAGCAAATTACGGTTATCACCTTGCTCAGAATAATATCCAAATCTCTTAAAAACATATATTTTAAAAATTTGTGGTGTACACGCTCTATGGTTTTAATCGAGATGTCATATTGTGGAGATCAAATTATGCTTCCATATTCTAACCTCGATAAAACCAGACTATTCAACAGTTTTAAACAACACTCAACATTAAATTTTTCAGCAGTTGTAATAATGAAACCCATTATTTTGTGTGTCTCATTACCTGTGTTAATAAATAATGTCATTGGTAAAAGCTAAATTACAGTCAACAATTACACCTAAATCATTCTCATTGCTGTAATGTTCAAGCTGGGTACCGCTAATATTGTAGCTATAATTAATTATATTTTTGTTAAGTATCAGCGACATTGCTGAACATTTTTTATTATTGAAATGAAATGAGTTTGCATTACACCAAGCAACAACCCTATCTAAATCATTCTGCAGAGAGATGCAATCACCTAGAGAGGTAATTTCCATCTAAATCTTAAAATCATCTGCAAAAAGTAGTTTTTGTGAATCATTAGAACCAGAAGCAATCTTATTTATGGCAACCAAAAATAACAGAGGTATTATCACCTCATGCTTAGCCCCTTTTTTGTGCAATGGAATTACCTTACCGATACGCCACTCATCAGGATAAGTTGATGTCTGTAGGCTAAGGTTAAAAATAAATAAAAAAGGTGGTACCAAAAAATCACTACAGCCCTTTATTATATAACCAGGCAAATCATCAGGACCAATAGATCAGTTCCCTTTAAGATTTTTAATGAAATCCCTAACTTCTTCTGCAGAAAATTTCCTTCTACAGAAGTATACTTTAAAAGGAACTTTACACTGATGCACAGGTAATTCATTTTCAAAAACTGAACCAGAATATGTTGCAAAGATGTTAGCAATATTTTTTGTGCCAGATATGGACATATCCTTATAGAAGACCTGAGATGGAAAATCAGACTCTTTTCTTTGATTATGAACATGGGACCAGAAAAACCTGGGATGCCCAAATAAACCTACTTCTACTCTTCTTAAATAATCATCATATATGTAAATGTTTTATTTTAGTTTTATTTTTTTTGCCTTATTTGTCTGTACTTACCCTACCAAAAGCTTATTTTTAATTTTCTAAATTTGTTTGAAAACCTTTCCTTGGTCTTGATCATATTAATGATCTCACCATTGTACCATACAGGAAAGGTCTTTCCCTTTTGGGTTGACTTAGGAACACACTCTTCACAAATTTCATTCTTTATGCTTTAAAACTCCTTCACAGCATTATTATCATTCCAAAATTTATCCATATTATCCCAATTTCTGTTTTTAAACAATGTGTACATAAGGTCAAAATTTGCTTTTTTAAAATTCAATTTTATATTGTTGACTTGTTCACATTCTTTAAAATTATTATTGATATTTACTTCAATTGAGAGAACAGGATGATGCCTATCAATATTCAACAATAGGTCATCATTAATATTTACTAAAGAGCTCTGTAAATGGGAGCTAACAATAACTAGATCTAGTAGTACATTATAAATATTATGTACCTTATTAATTTGTGTAAAATTACTGAAAGATAAAAAACTTTTAAAATCACATATAGAAACATTTTTCACATTATGGACAAGTTCACGAATATTAAAACCACCTAAAATTATACACAAGGAAATATTGGTGTTCACGAGATTCCTGATTACATAATTTTTTAGTTTTAGTAAAGACAAATTCATTCAAAACATCAGGGAACACGAACTTATAAATATACCTGGACTGCCAATTCAATGAAAAGTAAATGACCACTACTAGGGAGCCGCCATTCTGCGTGATTGTGTCCTTTCGATGTTGGTCACTCTGACAAATTTTAGTAACAACTGTAGTGAAACAAAATAATTAAAGTTTTTAAAAGGTTATGTTTACAAAAATACAAAATAGAAAGTTACATATAGGTAAGAACTTAATATATATATAGTTGCGATAGAAGTGTGATTTTTCTGGTACTTCTTTAAGAATTTCGTTAAAATTTATGAAAGAAAGTAATCCTCACCTAAAATGAGACAAAGTTTCAATTAACTTGGAATAGATGCATGCACTTTAAAATATTTGTTTTATCTTTCTGATAATCTTGAAAATTATAAATCCTAATACCATGAAAGATCATGAAAATCATGATGTTCATTTGAATTTTTGCTTGTATTTACTCAACAGGGTTTATATAGTAAAAGTATATTATTCTGTCAACAATTCAATATATTATTCTATTATAAACAACACATACAGACATTCAAAATAATTCGGTTTTGAAAAACTGAACCAAATACCTTTAAATAAAGATGGTGATACATTATTCACGTATTAAATAAGGAAAAAGATACATCGCCTGTTCGAGACGATATACCCAAGCGTCGTTTACAAATCGCCAAAAACTAGGCAATCCGCTATACTCACACGTCAAAGGTCAGCGTCGTCAACTTAATTACCGTTATTTATTATATTTTTTGTTGGCAACACTAAAAAATTTTTTAGTGTTGCCAAAATATTTTTTATTTAAATATATGCCTATATTATTTCTTTAAAATAAAAAAAAATTCGTTTAAAACTATCCATTGAAAAATAATAATTCAATTCATGGAAAATCATAAAAACGTGTGTTCATTCACTTTTGTTTTTAATATGGCAACATGGGTGCAATCAATAGGACCTATAACACCAGGGAAATTGAATCTCTCTATAAATGTTAATTTATTAATTTCTCTCATCTCTTATATTTGAAAAATTAATCGGTCAGCAAGGTGATTGTCAATAATTTCAGTAATTTTATGGATCCAACAACTTGTAGTGGTTTCGCTAATTCCAAATTTAAAATCTTGTCCAATGCTTCTTTGGCAATAATCTGTAGCATAAAATCTTAACATACTAAAACTGCCTATTCAATGATAACTCTACTTCATCTGCCTCTATTATTAACAGAAGGTTGTGGAAAATAGGGTCGAATTAAATCTATTAGTTGTTGTGTTTAAGAAAGCTTCTTGATATACTAATAAACTGGTATGACTATTGGTAAATAATAAATGAAACAAATACATTTAAACAAGGATGCTGTTACATTATGCACGTATTAAAAAAGGAAGAAGCTATATCGTCTGGTGTATACGATATACCCAAGCGTGTCGTCAACAAATCGTTAAAAAATAGGCAATCCGCAAGACACTCACGACTGAAAATTTTATTTAGAATCAGTCATATCGAGTAATCATGTCGAATCGTGATTTTAGAATCCCAGCCCAGGTACATTTATTAGTTCGTGTCAGGGAAGCACCGACCGCGATGACTGACTGTCACTCCATGACTTTCGACGCCGCCGCTGACAGTTCCACACCGCTAATAGGGATGGGTTATAAGAATGGGAACGCATAGCGATAAAGTGTCTTTGCCCAACAATTGGCTTACCTGTTCTATACTTTCTCTAACAGATATTTCATGAAAACACACACAGCCAATTTCTTTGCTTCGTTTTTGACCCTCTTCGAGGGTTACCATTCGGTCCTCTACTAGATCTATTTTGTTTCCTACTAAAACCACTGGTACGTCCCCCAAAGAATCTCTGGTAGAATTTCCTATACGTTTTTTCCTCTTATTATAATTTATTAAGAATTTTAATCTGTAGCATTCATCGAAGGAGCATTTATCTGTGACTGAGTACATAAGGATAAAAGCTTCTGCCCAACGGATATTGGCTTCAAGGCTTAAGCAGTCAGTATCCTAAAAGAGAGTAAGGAATTATATTAAAACGTTTTGACTCTTTTCATTTAAAGACGTTAAAAAATCTTTAGATTTAAGATTAAATATTTCAAATAATAGCTATTTTAAATTTAACATTATATAATTTTAGTATATAAATTATATAATTCTATAATTAGTATTACTTGTTTCTATACTCACAATTTTAATTAATAATAAATGTATACTCATCTATTGTTTTAATATTTATGTTAAATTTTATGTCATACTTTTAATCTATCATTAAATAGTGACATTTTTCCAAGACTTTGGAAAATACTTATGTTACATCTATTTTCAAAGATGGAAATAGGTCAAATGTCGAGAATTATCGCCCACATCAAATGTTTCTCAGAGTGGGCATCTCTCTGCATTTCTTTTTGATTGTTTCATCAATGACATTGAATCTGTCTTCAACCACACCTTTGAACCGTAAGTTCTTTCAAAAATCTTAGTGGCCAATATCTTGTATTATCTCTAGGGAGGCATAATTCTAATTATAAATAAATAAAAAAATATTATATAGATTTTTTTTGTTTTTTTAAGTTACTTTAATTTACTTGACTGTCTAAACCTTAGCTTAATAGTTACTAAGGTTTTAAATTTACTTCATTATGGCTCATCTCAAGGAAATATATTTTTCTTGAGCTAAGCTTTTTTTTATTTCCTTTAGCTGGTATTGTCTCGAAAACTGTTGAAAATAGGTGAACATTTTCTCACTTGAATCCAAATACGCAATTATATGCTTTTCATTGTAACCAAGCCAAAAATAACAGAAAAAATCATGTAGGTAGAAATGTGAGAAAAAATTTACCAAACAATTTTCATTAAGGTCACTTTTTGCATTCAGATAATAAAAGACCAGGATCAAATCGAAGCAGGATTGTGCCTAAATAAATAGAAACAATTAAAAAAGGCAATGTGAGTAATAGTATCTCCGAGAAAAAAAATTTGAATTTTATGAAGCTTTGGATAAGTTTGCCATCTCGGAGCAAGAAAAAGGCGACGTTTTGCAAAAATCCAATAAAAACTTACAAATAAGTAAAATATTTAAATCAAAAAACACAGTTGTTTTGCGATTTAAGTGTCACACTAAAGTTCCAACTATAGAACAAGTAGAATATTTACTTTGTCTTTAAGCAGGGTCAAATTGAAAAAGAAAATATACAACTCGCCTCATGGTCTTTGAAAATGCAGAAACGAGAACCCAGGGGAAATTCTCTGATTGACTTCTTGTGATCAAACGGCCCCCTGTAGGTCGCAATATCAGATTCACATTATCTTTCAATTGTTGAAGCATACTCAGGACGACAGCTCAGCCTACAAAACACAAAAAATGCTCAGTAGAACAACACCACAGAAAAACTCCGTGACACTACGCGCCGACTCCTTCGCAGAGCCGAGTTATCCAAGCTCGCCCCCGACTGGAATGCCTTCCAAGTTGACGTCATAAGTCCTTCCAATTCTATGCCTTAAAAGGTACTTCGGAATTCCAAATGATAGTGCTGGAGGTGATTCTGCCATAATTTTATGAAAGGACACCCTCTGCAGCATGTCCCTGCAAAGTACTGTAAATTAATTTGGTGCTAAAAGAGGGTCCTGTCACTTCTAGATGGTGGCTTTAAAGTTAAAAAGCATAAGTGATTCGTTGATGGCGCTTTGCAGCTAGACAGTCTAGACACATTTGTGTTGCTCTGGTCTCAATGTTAGTTGGGTTTTACGTGTAAAGCTTACGCAAAAATATTATTGTGGTTAAAAATTTGTAGCTCTGCTTGAACTGTGAACATAAAAATCCTTAAGTTTAGTGCATTAAGTATTTTGTGCACAATTCTCATTCGAAACATGTTGCTGAGCCGGTCGGATCTCGAAGCTATTCGAAAGATTTTTGCCGAGGAAGCAAGCAGCGGTGATTTCTATCAAAGGTTGGTTGATGGTATTTTTAAGAAAATAGAGGAAAAGTTTGCTGAAAAGCTAACCATTGTGGAAAACGAACTTTCTTCAGCCAAGGGGGAGCTATCAGACCTGCTCAACAAAAACAAAGACTTGTTGCACATGATGGATGCCGAAGAACAGCACTCTAGGTGCCTGAGCATCCGCATTTTTTTCCTACAATGTCCCAGCGATGAAAACGATTCTAAATTGCTGCATTCGGTATCAAATTTGCTGCGATCCAAAATGCTAGTGTCCTTCGATATTTAAACATTCATAGATGTTTAACAAAACATATCCGAGCTCGCCGTTAAACCACCGGTCGTAACAGTAGAATTTACAAACTTAAACCAAAAATCGTTAGTGTTAAAGAATCGGAGGTACTTAAAAGGTACGGGGGTTATGGTAAAAGAGGACTAACTAAAATGAGACAAACGGTATTTAAAACTGCATTGGTTCGGTTTTCTAAACAAACAAAATGTATGGATTTCTCATGGCAATTTACATACAAAATCGGGGTTTTGTGCATCGTATACAGAATGAGAATGATTTGAATTTTATTTAAAGGTACTTTAACATCCTTACTAATTTTAAGTTCTTGGCATTTGGGATTATTGCTAGCTTTCAAAAGAATCTATACTTATATCATTTTTATTTTTGCATAATATAGTGGTATAAGGAACACAGAGCCACATAAGTAAAAAAAACTGTTATTTCATCTTATTAATATTGTTTTTATTATTGAAACATTTTCTCTTTTTAGTTTATATAATTCAGCTTTGATCTATTTTCAGTGATTTCTAAGTATACAAAGTGTCCACTATAAAAAACCGTCAAACTTTAAGAGATGATTAAACAAGTCATTTGCAACAAAAAAGTCGTATAACATTTTTTCGAAAAGTTGTTAGTTCTTCCGGTATTTAAAATTTTTTGATTTTATCAAATTTCTTTTTTCATATAAACAAGAATATCTCCGTTGAGAGAAAATCAAGCTCAGTCAAACTGCTCTTATATAAGTTCTGGGGTACCACAAGGATCCGTCTTGGGTCCTATCTTATTTCTAATGTACATAGCAGACAAGGTTGTTACATATTGCAGTATTCAGGGCTTTGCGGATGATACGCAAATTTATTATTCTTTTAAAGCTGATGACGTATTGGGGGGTTGTAGTAGACTAAATGAAGATTTGTCATGTGTTTCAACTATCTCGTCGAGCAATAATTTAAAATTAAATCCTAGCAGGTGTTCTGTAATGTCTTTCTCTTTAAAAAAATTAGAAAATTTTTTTTTTTTGATAATTTACAACTATTTGTGGGGGGAACACAGTTAAAAATAGTTGATAATATTAAGAATCTTGGTGTAATTTTCGAGGAAGACTTGAGATTCAAAATGCACGTTTCTGACGTAATTAAAAAATCCTATTTTGCACTTACATTGTTTATGTTCCTTGGTTAGATAAAGTCACCCTGTATCGTTTGCAGAAGCTTTAAAATCAGTGCTATAGATTCATTTTTAACTCACGAAAATATGACAGTATTTCAGAAAAAATGGTTACTCTTGGATGGTAACGTGTAGAGAATCTTTATCTTCATCAGTTGGCCGTTCTTTTGCATCGAAGCATCGATTTATTGGTAAATGCTCCCCTGCTTACCTTCGTGAAACATTCAGTTTTCGAATAGATGTGCACGACGTCAATCTAAGATGTATAAGTAAATTATTGGCTCCTCGTTTTCATTCTGCCTTATTTCACATATGTTTTCTTTTTAATGCTGTTTTGGTGTATAATGAATTTCCGAATTCACTTAAGTGCATGTCCATTGCTGGTTTTAAAGTAAAATCAAAGTCGCATTTTCTCACGTTACAGATGATCTCCTTATAATTTAAAGGAAAAATATGCACATTTTTTTCTTCTTTTTTAGTTTTATGTCATTGCTTATTTTCCAACTCAAGATAGATTTCACGGGTTTTCTATTATCTTCTTTCTATAACCGCTATATATGTAATTTGGTATATATTTTTGTTCATACTATTAGAGGTTAAGTTGATTAGCCCTAGGCTAGACTTATATAAAGACATTATTTATTTATTTATATGAGCATACAAGTCACTTAAAAGTACTACGCACTTCCTTCCCAGAATCCATTTCGTTTCATGAATCACGCTTTAATGAAGAAGCGACTGCACGGATCCCAAATCTTATCGACCTATTAGCCTTACTAGTTTTTTACTAAAGATGATAGAGAGTCATCATTCCTATATAACCACTGCATATGCAGTCATATATCTACCAGACTGATAAATCCACGGACCTGGCCCTATACCATTTCGTAAGAATTTTGGATGCTTCGGAAAATGGAAAATATCTTGGTGCATTTCTAGATAGTAAAGAAGTATTTGATAATACTCGTTTTGCAGTTATTTATTTGACACTCGAAGGCCGTTGATCAGAACACTGTCTAGTCACATGGATAGAGGCCAAGAGATGTGCCGAGTTTAATAGTGAGGAGTTTGAAATTATGGGGGCTAAAGGGTGCTCCCAGGGAAAAGTACTGTCTTCAACTATGTAGCGTCTAGTAGCCAACGGCCCAATCAACTGCACAGAGCAGGCCTAGACGCTGGTCTACCTGATGACCTGTTAATCCTTTGAGCCGGAAAGGATGCTGCCATAACGCAGATGCTGAGAACCCTGCATATAGTAAACCGGTGATGCCTCTCGGAGCGGCTAAGAATTAACCTAGAAACGTAGAGCTCCTACTTTTTACGAGAAGACCTTATTTTGACACACCACACATAGCGTCTTCCCGAGGAACAGTTTGATTTCTGGGAATAACATTTGATTCCAAACTCTTTTGGAAACATGTAATATAACAAACATGAGAAAATGAGTAATACTTATATGGGCCTACTGCAGGTCTTTCCAAACAAATATTGCGTTTAAAGAGACGAAAAAATTGGCTAATAATGGGTTATTTAACCGAGCATTGGCATTTGAGATACCACCTCCACACCCTAGGTATTGAAGATAACCCAGAGAGCCATTGATTAGAGTCCGGACACCATTAGATAATGTCCTGCACCCATACGCGCTAGGCTTAAATATCTGGGCAACCCTTATAGTTTACCCAGCGACATAAAATTCATGCTTAGGTTTCAGCGTTTCATTGGCTTTTCCAAGAGTATGGGCATCTGATAACCTTCAGTGGGGCATGATGGGACTATCAGGAGACTTATGTATGGAACTGCCCTTTGTCTGCTCACTGTCTCAATTCAATTTAAATATACAACAAAGTATAGATTCAGTCAGAAATGTAAAAAAAATTAAAAACAAACCTCAGACACAACCAAAAGGTATAACAAACGCAAAAAGTTCTAGCTTACCTTAGGTGATATGAGTATGGCCATGTTGCAAAGTAATATTTCCAAAAAGAGTGTTATCATCCTATAATAACACTCTCCACTTCACACTTACGTGAAGCGGAGCAGAAGTCAAGTGAATCTACTGAATTATTTGTAAGTTGTCTAAGTTGTGTCAAAATGAAACTTAAATATACTAGTCATTCTGTCAAAAATACAAAAAGCTGCATAATATAGTATGTCTAGTACGGATTGTCATCAATTATTTCAAGGGACATCTATGAAAATTTAGCAATGTATACCAAAATGTGCAATCAGCTTCGAGTGCTGTCGATATATTAAATGATATGCTTGAGGACTACCTTGAATGTAAGATAATATATATTAGAGAGCACTGAAAAAAAATAGGAACTCAACTGTATTTCTTTAATGAACTTTAATCTACTTGCAAGTTATTATCGTGAAATCTAATTAAATAAGCATGGCGGGAATGCGATAATATACTGCTATGAAAAGGAAAAACATGTATTTAATCCCTTCTACCAATTCTCGTTTTTGCTTTCGAATTTGGATGATTTTTCATCACTCGCTTAATGAATGGATTGATTTATTTCATTTTACTTTTAACAGCGGGCTGTTCATAAGTACATTTTCTAAGTGGTCACGCGTGAATGCACGTCTTTAAAAATATCTATTTATACAGTTGATGAAAAACAAAATAAATAAGTGGTGTTATTCAATTAATTATGCACGGGACATAATTGGCAGGTTTACCTATTCTTTCGAGAATCAAGAATTCTAGTAAAATCTGCGGTTTCCATGCGTGAAAATTATGGATATATAAGATTGTCGTAATTGTGCCCATGTAGGCATGGAAAAATCTATTCGACAATTAGAGAAAGAAAGACAAACTATTTAGGAATATTTGACAGCGTAATAAATTTAAATGTTATTAAGTTGCAAACAACTTTGGATTTTTTTAGAGAACGAATCAAAGTCATCCTGCTCATTATGCAAACATGGTTGGCTACTTTTTACAAGCTACCTTCATTAATCGCATTATTAGCACAAAGCCCACGATTATCGTGACCTATGGATTAAATTTCCTCCCCTGCCGATTAACCTTCATATTATTTTTTCCTAATGGGATAGATCACGGAGAAAATATATAGACATAGCTCATGAACGTGGTCCTAATTTAGATGAACTTATCAGAATTATTACTTTTTAAATATGTTTGTATAATTTTCTTTACGACAAAATACTAGTTTAATTTCACTCAATACGCAGAAAAAACGCTGAACAAGAAATGTTCGGTTATAGCGGTACGTCGAACGATGTGGGTAAACTGATTCGAGACTCAGCCTTGAGTTGTCTCTGAATCAGCTGACCGCATTCGCTTTTTATCATACGGCAAGAATTTCCGTCCAGGTTCGTATTTTATTTATTGTGCGACTAAAAGCTCACCTAGAAACTATAAGGCTAAACACCACCCTCTCCTTCACTTCCTCCTTCACTTCCAAAGTAAACTCTCAAGAAGGAGATCTAGATCTACATCCACTCCATTATTACCTACGCTGCTCTCACTTGGTAGGGCGTGTCTCCCCACCATATGCAGAAACTGCAGGCAGTGAAAGCTTTTCACTTCATCTCAAGCGCATCGTGGTATGTACATACGTAGCAATTTTCTACCTAGATCTTCAAACCACATCTTTGGTAGATCACTCGATGAAGATGAAGGATTAGTAACTAGCCACTGCTTTGGATCATCGAATTTTGCTGATCTGGGTCATATACTTTACTTAAGCCCCTTATGCCTTATATAACCTCTCCAGCAGTACGCCTCTATCAGTATAAAAATTGCGTAATTTAAACTATAAAAATATATTTCAATATAAAAATAACTATCAGTTTCAAAGTACGCTATATCCCTTTTTGAACTTTGTCTTGCACGTTTGTTGACGTTCTTGAGCTTCCAAACATATGAACGGCATAACAAATTATTGCTAGTCTGCCTGTTATACTTAACTTAAAACGAATTATAAATTAGAAAACAAATGTTTTTAACCAGATTTTAACGACCTATCGTATCAACGAAAACAGCGATGAAGCGTTCAACTCTGCAGGCGTATAATTAATCCTTTTAGCATTTTGAAAGCTAATCTCAACTTATATTATAGAGGGGAGTGAATATTATAGTTTATATTATAAAGGGGAAGGGGCAATTTTGAAAATAAGGCAAAATGTTGATTGAATAAAACTGGTTCTAACAGAATTAGTCAGAATACTAATTCGCAGCGAGGAATGTTTTAAATAACGGTATTACGAAACCGTTTATTTATGCAGGTACAAGTTTATTGAAAACTTATAGCTTTACTATGCTTACTATCAATTAAATGTGCATTATTTTATTTGTTTAAATAAATATTTTAATTACAAAATTGCAAAAAGGCAAAATTTCTTATTCGTGTTTTTAAATATTCTAAAACGTTATAAGAACAAAAATAACAAACAAACAACCGAGCAGCTATAAACAAGTTTTTAGTATCATTACCATGCATGAAGTCTCATTACTGCCCTTTCAACATATTTCACAGATTTTACTTGCCAGCAGAGCTTAGCATAAGGCAGCTTTGGAAGATGTATAATAATTCCATTCAAAATGATTCTCAGGTCAGAGAATCATTTTTCAGATATTTTTTTACGAAAAAATAATGTTGGTTTTGGCAGACGCAACAGATCTATGCTCCACATGTCTTCAGTTCGAAGAAAAAAATAAGATTGCTACAGATGATGGTACAAAAAATCATCTAATAACGCAGCAACGGATCCATAAAATGTGAGCAAATAGCTTTTATAAATTAAGATTTTGATGTATAATACTTTTTAACTTTGTATTTCTTATATTTTGTCGGGTCACCCGTGGAATAGCCGTTCTTGCTAAAGCCCGTTTATTTATAATAATAAATTTTACTAAACAGTACGTATGGTTTTAATTTTTATTCTTAATTAATTTATTAACGTTTCACAAATATTTAAAATTAAATGTCGACATGTCACAGATCTTAACACGCAAATCTCGACATGTAAAATTTAAATCGTAATTTATAAAAAAACAAGCTAAACTCCTGGACAAAATTATCGCACCACTTATTATTTTTTAGAAAATTAAATAAAAAATCAGCTAATACAGTTATATATCTTTTCTCATACAAAAAGCAGAACTGGACAAAATCATGTTTATGCCCTATCATGGAACGTGCTGCTCGTGAGTAGTAGAAAAATATTCCGCAGGAAAGTTTTCAAAATTTGATACGAGGAATGCCGCGAAGACTTCAAACGATCATTGCAGCTAGAGAAGGCAATACACGATATTAAGAATTCATTATTGTTTTTCTTGGGTATATTGTTTTATTTTTGGTCTGTTGTTATATTGTATTAAAATTGAAGTTAAGACGTTAATCGTGCATAAATTTTTATGTTAGTAATAATATTAGGGAGTAAAACAATAAACTTTTTTCATCTGCTTGAAAAAGTGTTAAATTAGGTCTTTTTTTTCCCATATTAAATAAAGTCCGAAAAAAGAAAACGAAACACCCACTAAGTTATGCTTTATTGTTCCTGCAGTAATTTCTTAAAAATGTATTTTTTAAAAGAATATAAGCTAAAAATGTTTTCGGTATTAGTTTGGCAGCTATTCATAATTTTCGAAATTTGATAAGCAAATGATATTTTATAAGTTTCGGTTGAGTAAAGCGGAGGTGTTAGCCTTCCTTTATACCGTGTATTAATATTAAGAACATCTGTGCGTAATTGTATGTTATTATATAAGTAAGGTGGAGATCTTAAATTAATTATGTATTTTAAAAAATATTGAAGATGCGTAAAAAATCCTTTTATTATGCACGGTCAACCACCTGGTTTCCTTAAGCTTGTGTTTTATGGGGTTCCGCTTCCTTATACCATATGTTAATCTAAGGCACGCATTTTGGAGTTTCTGAATTTTACTCTCTTTAGAATTTCTCAAGCATGGATCATATAATGCATCGCAATGACTAAGCTGTGATAGGACCAGCGAATCACACAGTAGAATTTTTGTTTTTCTATTTAAAACGTAACGATATGGATAAATATTTTTAAGGTTTAAAAATCCTTTTTGAATACATGAATTTACATGCTACGTGAATCGCAGAGCACTATCCAGAATCAAACCCAAGCTCTTGCAGTGCTCGACGTGTTTTATAGGTTCGTTATTGATATGAATTAAGTCCCTATAATACTATAAAAAATTCTTACGGCTACCCTTGCCCCCAAACAGCATAAATGCTGATTTCATAGAATTTAATTGTAAGCAATGATTTTAAGAAAACTCGAAGACGTTAGGAAGGTCATAATTAATGGCAGCCACTGCTTGGGAACTTTCACCTAGTTTAAATAAGAGATATATTTGAGTATAATCGGCATAATAGTGCTGCTTAGATGATATTAATATTTTTGTTGATATGTTTGATGTTTGATACATAAATTAAAGAAAGGGTTGGTCCAAGGATGAGATCCAAGGAAGACTTTGGGCACGCCAGAAGAAATCTCTAAAAAAACAGAATCAACCCCATTATAAGAAACAGCTCGATACCTATCTTTAAGATAATTAGCAATCAACGCGCATGCCTCCTCCCCTAAACCGACAAATGACAAAATACTTATTAGAAGATCATGGCTCAGAGTATCAAAAGCCCCGCTATAGTATAGCATTACCAGTAATGTTAGTTTATTGGAATCAAATGCTGATAAAATATCATCAGTTACAGAGGCCAATGCCGTAACACAGCTGCGGTTCGATCTACCCTGAATGTATCACTGGTAAAATTGAGTTGTCTTTAACATATTTCTGAAGCTGCATTTCAATTACTTTTTCAATATTTTTGATGGCGTTGGATGAATGTTTATTGGTCTCAGATCGCTTAATGTAAGAGGATTTAATGTCTTGGGTAAAGGCCTAACTTTCGCTCTTTTCCACATTGAAGGAAAAACAGAATTTTCGAGACAGAAGTTAATAGAAGAGCGAAGTGGCATTACTGACATGGACAAAATAAGGTAGTAAAAAAGGGAGGCATTGTCGGATGGTATAATTATATTAATTTCATCAATGCCCGTGGCAATAGTTTCAATGTTATTAATAACCTTCACAATATCATACTCCGACACGGCCTAAAACCTAAAACTCGTTTGAAATAAGTTATTTTTTAACACTTTTATAATAATTTAGAGTATTTTTATTTAAATGACTTTTTGGAAAGAAATTAATAAAAAACTGATTAAAAGATTTTTAGGAATATTATTTCTATTTTGTTTATTTTTTAGGTTAAGTAATTTCATTGAAGACCAAATATCTTTTGTAGCAATTAATTGTAAGTTAAAATATGATTTTTTTTTCATTACGTATTGCAAGAGCGGTCATATTTCTTAGGAGTTTATACCTATTCCAGTCATCAATACTTTTATTATTTTGTATTTAGAATTCTAGTGATATCTTAAAAATAGGTGTATTTTTAGTTGAATAAAACACAGTTTTTATATCAATAAGTTCATGATCACTTCCATCACAGGACGTTGTTTCACTAGCTATTGCAGAATCTTTGTTCGTTGTCAGGGCATAGTCAATTAATGTAGCAGAGGAGAATGTTATGCGCTTTGGTCCCTCAATTATCTGAGTCAAACCCGATGCATTACATAACTCATTTATTTTAATTACATCCGAATTTCCATACTTAAGTACATTTATATTAAAATCTCCAACACAAAAATATTATTATGTACTGGAATAAGATTTATCAGAGTATTATTGAAAATATTTAAAAACTCCATGCATGAAAAAGTAGGTGGGGTATACACAACCCCTATAAGAATATTTTTTGCTTTAATCGATAGTTTAAATCAAAGCTGCTCTTTTCACTTCCGGTTAGTACTACTCCTCGACATTCAGAGGGCGGAAGAGTCCATCGACATTTAGTGTTCCATTGGCTCTTATTGGAGTTTCCTATCTATGAAGTATTTATCTATGGTTAAGATCGTTATAATAAGTAGTACTAGTGTTAGTGCTCGATGGCACAGCAATGTATCGCAAACTGAAAATATTCTACACAATGACCAATATTGCAATTTTTATTATTTGTTTCAAGTAACTTTCCTTAAGTTTCATAACATTATTATGCGAATTTCCTTTACTAAAATATTAACAAAAAATCATTTTTAAACATTACGTAATATTAAATTTGGTTTTTTTTCTTAACACAACCATAATTCTTGTTTCGGTTTATTTACATGAGTTAATTTTCATTGATAGGTTTTAATGCATTTAATCAATTTGCTAAATAAATGTTTTTGCTTAAGAATTAATAAAAATATTATCTGTATATTATAATAAAAATATATTTATCTTAATGTAATTAAACTAAAAATGTTTGAAACCGTAGAATCTTATTTAAACATTGTAAAATTTTCAATTATTTACTTATTTTAACTTATAATAAATTAATTTTAATTGAAATACGCTTCCATAAAACATAAATTATGCTGTCATTAAACAAAATTGTCAATTTTAACGCGCGTTTTAACACTATTAAAAATCTAGGTCAGATTCCAGCGTTAATGTTTACATTTCATTTTATGGTGCATAGTAAAAGGGGTTAATAATTTGGAAGCTCTATATAGGGGTTTGATTAATCACTTCTAAATTAGCTTTAAGCTTTTAAGAGCATAGTTTAATTATAATTTAATATTTTATCCACCTCGCTGTAAAGTTTAATATATATTAAACGAACTTACCGGAGGCTGTCCTGCAGTATCCAAGATTTCAAAATAAACCATTTCATTATCGATGACCGTGTGAAAATTGTAAACCTTTTCTAAAGTTGGGTCATATTCTCCTATATAGCGTTTTGTAATAAATCTTACTACCATTGCTACAAATAAAAATTTTAAATCATCAGATAATTTTTTTTAAAATTTCGGGACATTGCAAGTTATAACAACAAGGTATCAAACTAATTAGAAAGGTAATTTTCCCAAGTCGCTCTTCGTTCTTAAGGGCTTTAGTGAACCTTTTTTGTATCGTTTTAATTAATAAAACTTTAAAACGAATTTAAAAAATATGCAAAAAAATACTACTAAAGTTAAATACCTTGCTACTACAACAAAAACCATTGGAACATTGAAATAATAAGAGAATAACTAATTAGTCATATGTTTCGTTTAATTGAAGAAACACCTTCTGAATTAATAATTTCAGATTAATAATCTGAACTCAAATATAAAACAGCCTTACTGAAAATGTATAGTTTAAGATAGCCGCAATAAATTTTACTTTTCTTGAGATAAAGAACAATAAAGACTATTTGGCATATTAAACTTATAGAAAGATAAAATTGGTGTTTCCATTATTTGATAAAATTCAATTGTCATGTTCCGAAAAATACATATTGATTCCAGAAAAAAAATTATCTAAAAAACTATAATAACGGTTAAAAATAAAATACATTTGTACTACAGATTGTAACTAATGAACTTAAGAAAAAAATATAGGAATTCTATTTTTAAGTGATTAAGAAATATTTGGATAAAGGAATGGCTTAATTTCATAATCAGTGGGAAAATATCATATGTGTTTTGAGAATTAATGTTGTGTGGCGAATTCAAAATTATTAATTGAAATTTTACATCCATATTCATGTTTACACCTACATGACCAGTTCTTGCGAATAAATACGAATAAAATGCGAATGTGGATCCTGAGCTCGATACCTGAGCTAATTTGGTAACCATCTATTAAGTATAAATTTCAATAAAAATCTATATAAGCCTTTTGCAATGATATTTTTGCCTAGTTTTTTAACCTTAAATTCAACACACATTTCTAAGAGTATGATGCACCAGCAAAGCAATAGGATTGAAATTCATATTTCCTTAATGGTTCGTGCAAAGAAAAAAAAATTGTAGGTATATTATTGTTTAAGCTTAAATATTTGGAGACTTTATAAATGACCTGAAAATAGTACAATTAGTATTTATTGGATTGGATATGTGAAAAAAAACATGCTTTAGACAAGAGGTGAAAAAGAACCTATTTGTATTATATTCGACCTGGAGTTTAACGGATATACAGGATGGTTCATTTTAAGCGTCATTAATTTTACTAGGTGATAGAGAATTTAAAAAGAAATAGACTTTTATTATAAAATTTTTCTCAGAAATGTTTAGTAACAAAGATACAGGGTGTTAAAGTTCAGAATAATTATTTGTTTATTTATCATAACTTTTAAACGACCTCAATTTTAATTACATTTCGCATGCAGGTTATTGTAGTGAATTGTCAATTACTGACGAAGCCAATTTAAAAAAAAAATGCCAGTGGCATAACATATGGAGGGACTTGGTCTTTTTTGCCTTAAATCTGCGAGGTGATAAAATATTTTTTTATAAGCCAACTGTTAGATTCTCCATTTAATTTGGAAAAATCGTTACTCTTGGAAAATTTTGATTTTTTGTTCTTTTAAATACGTGAATAACTCTATTTTCTTCTTCTTTTTAATTTTTCAGCATGTAAGATAGTATTTCCTAAACTGATTTTTGCTATATGTGACGTAAACCCAATAAAATAAATAATTCATTATGAATTCGTCACATTCGTCAATACAGATTTTACTTAGATATTTTAGGTTTCATAATGATATTTAAAGTTGAAGTGAACGAGATTTCTTTAAGTTATCTTTTCAAGCAGATATGAAGAGATTTAGGTTTTCACTGAGTTTCGAAGAAAGAAACAAGGTGAAAATATGATTCATTTTAATTCAGAAAGCTTATTACTGATAATATTATAATTCCTAAGCTAATAAATACAGAATTTTACCTTAAAAGGTTAACCTTATGAAGGCCATGATGTTTATCAAGGTTTCGTCTTTTTAAAGAAACCTGAACATTGATTTAAATAATGCCATGACTATTATTCACTTTACATTATAAAATAACGTTCGAGGAATCACGAATTGCGTTCAAATTTGTATATCATGTAAATATTTATTAACCTCTTAGCGAAAATTGACCTTAACCTCATGAGATCAAACCAAAAATATTGGTGTAATACTAAGGTATCAAGGATTATTTATACCACCAATATATGGTAAGGCACATATATATATAATCTATAATCTTCATACAAGAAATTAAAAGCATGAAAACTCCAATTTTCTTTACGAAAATACTTTAAAAAAATGCATTTCAAAATGCCCGGTTATGTAACAGGAGTTATTTTACAACAGAAAATTACGTCGATTTGATAGGGTTACAGGTAAAATTGATACTCTTGGAAAATAGGATTATTACGAATGTTTAAAGGCAAACTGAAGGATTAACAAAGCGAATAAAATTTATTAATTAATACCATCATTTATTTTTAATTCTCAAAACTCTAACTAGATAAAAATAAATAGTGTCTTTCAAATTATTTAAAGTATCTGCGGTTTTAATTTATATTCTGCTTGTATTTATAATTCGTGTTCATTTTACATTTACAATATTTAATTATAACAATATTTGGTTAATATAAGTTAATACGTCGACCATCTAATTACATTATTTTTTGCTATCTACAGATTGTATACCTTCAAACAATAACGCTAAGACCAAGTGATTTCGCATATGCCTATTAATTTATTAATAACTGATTAATTACTATACATTACCAATTAAATTAACACTGTTATTGCTATGATGATATTCTTGTAGTTTAACTTATGAGGGGTGTACCTAATATTCCTTTTACCTGATTTTCCTATTCCAGACTGTCCCAAAATCATAACCTTTAAAGACTTTGGTCTTGAGTAAAGTCCCAGTTTTGCCAGCGAGAGTTTCGGTGACGTAGCGTTCATCCTGTGATATCTGAAATTAAAATTAGTTTACTTTTTTTCACGAAATAAAGTGAGCAGATAGCACAACGTTAATGCTGAGCATTATAAAGCTTAAACCTAATTCTCTAGATGGCGCGTATTGTAGAATTTAAGAAAATCTGTTAATAATTTTTAATTGTTTTTTGAAATGCGAAAAAAAAATAATAATACTTTTGTTTCACAGCAGAGATTATATTTTTGTTCGGAGTATGCTTCGTCATTCTTTATTCTTATTCTTAAGCTAGCGTCTGATCGGTTGCCAGCAACCAAATCACGATAGACCATTACCAAAGACCAATGTATTTATGCAGGCTTGTTTTAGAGATATATATAAATTATATATCAATTTAATGATTCTCAATATTCATAAAATTTTTATAAAAATCCTATAGGAGCTTAAGACGTTTTGGTTTAGCCACTCGGACGCTAAATTCTCATATATTTTAAGTCAATTTCTCTCAAAACCTACGCGTTTTGGAAGTGGGTTTTGATTGTCACACATATAGCTTTTTAATAAGAACGTGTGTGATAATAATGTGACACTAATAGCTTTTTAATAAGAACCATATTTGTGACATAAACATAGATTCAAAAGTTTTGCATCACCTTATTTTTATAGGAAGAAATTTTTTATTGTCAATTTAGTGTAATTTTTTTATGTGCGTATTTATCAATGATTATTTTTCCTATTGGTCGCATATTTATTATGAGACAATAATGTTATATATAATAATTTTTTTTTGTAGGTACTCTTCTTGGTCTGATTATTAAGGTCAAAACAGTTACATTTTACGAATTCACGTGAAAAGATGACTCGACAAGTTATAAGTGAAAGAAGTCGTCCATATTCTCAAAAAGACCTTGATATAAATAAATCAAAAGAGAACAACACAAAGTCTCGGTCTCAAAAAATTCTTTTATATGTTAAAGTGGTGACACGATCTTTTGATTTAAGTCATAAGTGAGATTGACTGTGCCAAAATAGTAGCTCTACTTGAAGAAGGTCACTCTCAAAGGTTCGTGGCTATTAAAATTTAACGTTGGGGATTGGCAAAGTGATAAGTTCCGCATTTAGAATCGTTATCTTCAGAATAAATCTCGTCATGATAGACCGAGAAACGGTAGAACGGTGGCGAATGGTTACGGACTTCACACGGTTGAGTAGACACCGATTACAACAACAGTGCAACCCACTTACTTCTTTTTTCTAGGGGTACTTTAGGTCTACTTTATGACCAGTGCCGTAATACTATTATAATAGATCATTGATAGCTTTAACCGCGTACGAAATACTGCTGAAGTTTTCGTAGGCTCACGTAAGTTTAAAACTAGAAAATTGTCATATATTCTGTAGGCAACCCTCATTAGCCTGAAATATAACTAACTTAGCTTAAATAGCACATATTATATTAGATAAAATAAACTTATAACATTAACTATCAATGTAACTATCATTGTGGAATATTATAAAGTTTGTTAGCTAAGAAAAAGATAAATTAAGATTTATCAAGTTTGATTTAAGGAAACATTTAAATATGATATCTTATTACTAGGAAAATAATTGCTTTTGTGTTAAAATTGACTAAGAAACCACAAAAGAAGTATCAAGGCGCTATCATATAATTATAACGATTATTTATTTACTATCGAAGGTAGTGTAGAGAGTAATTAATATAGCAGTTAATAAATTAATAAATACGAAGTCTGAATCGAACTATGAAATAAGGAGATGGTTACGAAAAATAGTTTTGTTATAAAAATTATTCGACATTCGAATGCTCCCCCTACCGCACACCTTTTCGTGCGTTTTTTCCTTTTTTCAGCGCAGTACTAGAAGTCTTGCTTTTGCTTTAACGCTTTTATCAAGTTAAATCGTTTTCGTTTCAAAGCAGATTTTATCTTCGGAACCAAAAAAAGTCGCATGATGCCAAATCCGTTGAGTACGGTTCGTGTTTGAGCACTGGAGTTCGTTTATCGGCCAAATACCCCTTCACAAAAAGCTCATTATTAGGAGTTGCGTTGTCCTGGTGCCAAATCCACGAGTAATGTCAAAAGAAACTTGCTTTTTTTGATTTCAAGCAATTTCCAATGCATCGATTTCCGCTTTGCTTCAACATCATAATAAAAAAATTCACTTTTCGTTACAAGTAATAATGTTCTTCATCAGTCCGAGATGCTCTTTTAAACTTTAAGAAAATCTGAGCGGACCTGTTGACGCAAGACCTTTTGATTAGCAGTCAGGTTTTTTGGCACCAACTTAGCACAGACTTTTGTCATGTATAATTCCTTGTGTAAAATTGTTCTAACCGTTTCTTATCGCTGTTTACAAACCTTAACAATCATCCTGATGCTCATTCGACGATCTGCACGCACAATTTGGTTGATTTTGGTCACTGTTTGTCACTGACAGGCGCTGAAGCACTTACACCACTCAAAAACACGAAGTATCCACATATGCTTTTTGCAACAATTTATAGCACTCGGTCAGATTTTATACACTAGCGGTTTGAAACAAAGTGTAGAGAAAACAATTAAAAATTTGCTTATAATTTTTAATTATTAATATTAAAAGATTTTAACGTTTTTCAAGATGTCTTGGGATCAGTTTTAAATTTTGAAAATATATTTTTTTTATTTCGAACTACTGACGTTACAAAAAAATTTTTGAAGTTGTATATATTCTTGAAGTGCGCCATCAGTTTCAATTTTCTTATGTTTATATAAACCTTTTTGCCTTAATTTTATCATAAACCTAATAGGTGTAATCCAGGGCGCCGCGCCGGTGCCTTTGTAAATCTAGATTTTTTTAATTAGAGCCTGAATATCAAGCACTTTTAGTATATTTTAAATTAAAAAAATGTACCATTTTATCCACGTATGTTAAATTGTAAATTGAAACCCACTGTACAGGATTTAAGCCATATAAAAAATTGTTTTAATCAAACATAGGATAGTCCCGATAAGTTCGAAATGAAACTGGCCTACGTGTTTTTACCAACAGTAAAGATGAACATATTAAATGATGGTCTGAGATATTATTCATATTAATAACTTCCATCTTTTTAGATAATGCTGGTGTATCTGTAATCATTATATCAATAGCCGAATTACTATTATCCGAAATCGTGGTAGGTGAATGCACTAGTTGGGTTAAGTTATATTTATTTAATAAGTGAAAAGGGTGTTTACAAGCCGGACTATCTGTACGTGAAACGTCTACATTAAAATTAATCTCAGTATTTTAAATCCCCTATACATTCAATGACATTAATTTTGGAAGGGTAATATAGTGATCCAAAAACTACTGTTTTCCCCTGAATTTTTATTTTATTATTTTACTGAAGAACTTTGTTTGCACAGTTGCTTCGGAACTATTTTAGAAAGTTTAAAGCACGAGCCTGCTACCATTGTCGCACATTTGATTCCAGTCATTAAAAAGATAAAAAGTGTAATGCCTAATATTAGAGTTGTGCATCAGTGATGGGTTTAGAAAAAGGTAAGACAAGTACTCAGGATAAGAACAGAACTATGTTTTTTAGCTACCTATTTGTCAAGATTAACTAATACTCTAATTATAAGATAGCAGTATAGTAAGGCAGGGCATGATAAAGCGGCTCCGGATCGAGTAGGAACAGCTGTTAAATAGACAGCAGATAGGTTAGTCATTCATAGCTACGTCATTTCAGGTTTTAAAATACTCTTGCAAAAACTGTAAAAAAAATAATAATAATGAACTAAAAGTTAAGGAGCTATTTACATCTGTGGTACTGCAACTAATATAAAAAATTTTTAAGGCACAATCCTTGTTCATGAACTTTTCTGGAGAAGATGTGACAAAGGACACCTTAGCGCAAGAAAACTAACCCGATTGTACTGTGGCTGGAACCAATAGCTGAAATCACTTTATTTTAGACACAATCGATTTGTCATATATCTTGGAGACTGAAGATCTTTCTGATACAAAAAATCAATAATTTTGTTGTATCTTTTTAATAAATAATAATATATTTTTTTATCCCCCATTAATTTTAGGATCACCAAAGAATTTTTTGTTATATTTTTATTTTCCTTAATTAAAGTTTTTGTCCCGAAAAACTCTAAGATATTATAAAAAAGCTAAGGTATTATGATATACAGATCGTGTTATCGTGAGCTACGTATTACCCAAAATAATATCAACACCGCTTGGTTGCGGCTTGCAGGCGGCGGAATTTTTCGTTTTTATTTTTTGAATCGGGAGTCAGCAGACCTCACTTTGCTGTGTTACTGCACATTGCATTAATAACCCCTCCGAAAGGGTTTAACTAATTAAATGGTTTTAAGGAGGCAATTTCGGCAGTACAATGTAGAGATTTGTTTTCAGTGACATTTGAGAATAGAACAATTCCTTGTGTAAAAACGGATTTAAATGTGGTTACAAATTTTGAGACATCTTTTTGTCTTCAAGATTGTAAAAAATGCCACACAAAACGTCAAGAACCACCTGTTGAAGTGGTCCAGGATATAGAACGGCGGGAAGAAATGGTTTGCAGTACCCCAGAACTTGATTCGACACGGTCCACTAGAAGTATTGGAGAGGAACTGGGAATGAGCAATAAAACTGTTGCTCGTATCTGGAAAAAATATGGGTACAAATGTTTCAAGTATTCAAAAACTCAGGAAATATTTCCTGAAGACCAGTGGCGAAGAATGGAATTTTGTGAAAGCATGATGGAAAAGATTTTTTTTTTAAATATTTTGTTTTCTGATGAATCTTCTTTTCCATTACATGGCAAACACAATCCTTCCATTGTTCGTTATTGGTCTCAGGGAAACGAGCACAGTAGTTTTCAGTTTCGTACCCAGTATCCTCAGAAATTGAATGTGTGGGCAGGTATTTTAAAAATATAGACTTTACAAATTGCGTAGTATAATAAAATATTATTAAAACTGTATATATTTATTTCACTAAAATATTTATAAGATGATGCTTTTTTATAAATGCAAAATTTTTACATTTTTAAATTGCAAATTCTATGATTAAAAAAAATTAAATTTTACACACGTGTTATGTACAAAATTGTATTTACTACCAAACAAAAGATTTGAGGAAGTTAAAAATAACAAGGTACTTCACGCACTAGGGTATAAAAACAGTACCATAAATATACCAAAATATAAAAGCATTACGAACGCCCCAAGAAGGCTCTTTAACATGCTAGTTTACAGCACAGTTATTATTGTACACACACTCTATTACATTTTTATACCTTTGCGAAGGTTTCAAATATAAGCTAATAAAAAGCTAATATCTTTTATGTAATGATATGACAATCAAAAATCGCTTCCGAACCATGAAATTCAATTGGTTTTGACGAAAGTCGCCTAAATATGAAGCTAGCGGCCGATTGGCAGCAACCAAAAGTTCGAAAGGTCCTATAG
Organism: Anthonomus grandis grandis; assembly: GCF_022605725.1. Classification (NCBI taxonomy): domain Eukaryota; kingdom Metazoa; phylum Arthropoda; class Insecta; order Coleoptera; family Curculionidae; genus Anthonomus; species Anthonomus grandis. Next base: position 31,682,613 of record NC_065548.1, on the reverse strand, counting down.
TATTTTAATAAACGTTTTTGTACATGTCAAGGATAAATATTTTTATAAATAAATAGGTTGCCAAACTTACTTGCTGCAACCGATCGGATACTAGATTGGACGCCGATCGTAAACTTTCTGTGTAAGTAGTCTAGATAATTTATAAAGCGATATAAGATTCCTCCTCTTTTTGGAAATCTCCTCGGATTTCTAAAAACAAGCATCACAAAGTTAAAATTTTAAATTAAATTTAGTTTTTGCCTTAACTAAATATAAAATAGTATATATGTAATAAGTGTGTAAAATGATCCATTTTTCATGAATGGAAAATTTCTGGCATGAGGCGAATGCGACAATTCCCATAAATAAAACAGTGGTTTTTACACAGGTGTAACATACAAAACTTTTTCTACTACCAAAAAAAGAAAAAAAGTCAAAAGTCCCAATTACCTAATCCAGTAAAGTAATTTTTTTTACGTATTAGTGAGTAAATTTTTTTTTCACAAATTATAAATTAAATATCAAATAAAAGTCAAATAACTTTTTGTGCATTAGTGCGTAAAAAGACATTTTTAGGCACTAGTGCTTAAAAAGTAAAACTTTATAAGCCCCGGAGAAGTGTGTAAAGTGAGTATTTTATGCACGGTAGAAAAAAGAAGTTTAAGATGCAAATCGAGAATAACTAGGTTAGGGCAACTCACAAGTAATTTTTTAAAAGCAGAGCTACTTGTATTATATTGTTTATTTCTTATTTCTTAAAAGTATCTTTTTTAGTTTAACGATTTAAGCATTATATAGGAGGACGTTATTTATTGGTGCTTGGTACCATCGCAAAATAAGTAACAAAAAACTAAACTTTATATCTCTATTAATTTTAACAACTAATAAATTAGTTTTAAATAAACGTCAAATTGAATTTTATGCACTAGTACATAAAAGGTCAAACTTTATGAACCTTGAAGAGTGCGTAAAAACAGTACTTTACGTACAGTAGAGAAAAAACAATTTTAGTCCGTCAACCAACCAACTTGTGACGAAAAAAAACATTTCTACTTCATGGAAAATCAGCCGTTTAAGTGGATTACATTTTTGTTCGCTGTTATTTTGTTATTTCTGTTGTCTGACCTTAGCGACTTTTCGCTCCCCAATATTCCATTAGGTTGATAAACGAGGTAGGTTAAGGTAAAAAAATAAGAAGAAAAGTAAATCGCCTTTTGTTAAGTGAATGTAACTAATTAAAAGATAGCGCATAAAAAGCATGATTTAATTTTTCTATATTTTGCCTAAAAAGTTTTTATTAAAGTCATCATGATGGTAATTAAATAAGAAATGCTGGGTTACAAAAAGAATTTTACGACTTTTCTATTACTGACGTCATCGATGAGGTTGTCGCCACTTTGGACAAAGGTAACGCAATAATTTTATTACTGCTTGATTACTCTAAAATCTAAACTATTTGATATGCTAAATCAGGAACTTTTGAATATTTTACATTATTCTGGTTTTAATACTACAACTACTAAATTAATTTAATCTTTTTTAAATGATAGAACACAACGAGTTTTAATTGGAGAATATAAGTCTAGGGTGGCAATACTAAGGTCTGACGTCCCTCAAGGTAGCACTCTGGGTCCTTTGTTGTATAGCATTTTTACTTCGGCTTTAATGGATAAATTGCAATTCTGTAAATACTCTACGCGGACGACACAGAATTATATTTATAATTTAATGCTAGTAATGTTAAAAGAGCTAATTTTTATTTGAATGCTGACCTTGCTCTAGTAAATAGAGTCTCAATAGGTCATTCTCTTCTGAGTTAGATTCAAACAAGAGCGTGGCAATATTATTTTGTTGTGATAATAGAAGAAGGGCAGTTTTGAATCATGTTCAACTAATTCTTAATGGAGAACTTATCCCTTTTCATGTCTCAACTAAAAATCTAGGCCTAATAATAAACGTCAAGCTAAAGTTCACAGATCATATTACAAGTTGTCTTAAGAAAGAATTTTCAATGCTAAAAAAACTTTACAAGCATAGATCTTATTTGTCAAAAGAAACAAAAAAAATGTTATGCGACTCATTAATTCGATCCTATTTTAATTATGCAGATACAGATCATTTTAAGACTGCGCTAACTCTACAAGAATTCAAAAATTACAGAACTCAATAAGGTTTATTTGTGGAATTAGAGGTAGGGAAAGGGTATCACATAAATTAGTTGATCTTAAATGGCTTATTATGTTAAATCGCATATATAAATATTCGCAGACATGGTCTTTTGTCTATACTTATACATAAGAAAGAAATTTTTAAAAAGTAATTTTCTTACAATATTGTGTAAAAAATTAATAAATACAAAATTTGGGATTTTTCCAAATCTATATAGGCTTTTAAAAAATGAATGAAAAGTTCTTTCATCTAAGCAAAACAATATTTAGTGCATTGAAAAATAATTTATGTTATTCCCTGTTAATACTGACATCTCTGGTAAATCTGTAGCTCTGGTTCTGCTTTCTTTTGTGTCAGCAATCCGTGTTTGTATCTGGCGCGCGTTTGGAAATATAATTTTTATATGTATATATTTTTCTACTAGAGTGTACAACAGAAATATAATCAATATACCTGTCCCTCTCGTTTCTCCTCTCCTGCCTCCTATTAGTAAATAATAAGTAAGCTAGGATAATTTAGATTTTTTTCTTTTCGATTAGTTATGGATGTAGGGTATGCATGCTATTTATATAGTTTATAATGCGGTTCGCGATTTTTTTCCTAAATTATAAGTTTAATATCTAAGGTCAAACTTTATGAACCTTGAAGAGTGCGTAAAAACAGTACTTTACGTACAGTAGAGAAAAAACAATTTTAGTCCGTCAACCAACCAACTTGTGACGAAAAAAAACATTTCTACTTCATGGAAATGGAAAACATCTCGTTCTTCTGAGGGTAGCTGAAACATAACCTTTATTTCCTTTTTACAGTTACATGCTGAATTAATATACACTGATGATTTTTTTTTTATTTATATTTATATTGTAAACTTATCTATATCTATGTGTAAGCATATGTAATATCCTACGAGGAAATATAAACTGTCTTATGTTGGTCCAGAAATATGAGCAATACAAATTAATTGCTATAAATACCTAAATATAATATATATTGTCAATATAAAATATACTAGAGACTTGAAAAAAGATTCTATATTGGTCTAGGGGACAAAAGTTTAAACAATAATCTAATCGAAACTTGAAAATAATTTTAATTTGAAAATATTAGAAATTAAATACATCTGAACTTGCATTTATTAAAAATACAAAATTCATCGTAATATATTGGGGAATTAATAATTTATGATAATGTAAGAAGTGAAAGTGAAGAAAAAGTCCTTGTTATTAGAGCTTTTGACCATCCTGGTTAATAACAACTCGACATCTTTTTGGTATGCTCTTCATTAAATAATTAAAGTCCTTTGCTCAATTTGTAGCTATTGCTTTTTCATGAGCAACTCTTCCTTTGTCTATTCCTTAATTTAAAATACATCGATTTAACGTATTCTAAACCTGCTCAATAGAATTAGTATTATGAATAGTATTATGAATAGAAAAAAGTTAGGGGATTGAGCAGGATATGGCAATACCTTAATATTGTGGTCGTCCAAAAAGTTTCAGTAAGTGATTGTTGCAACATGCAGAGGTGCATTTTTGCATTATCAATCATAAGTTCTCATTTTCATCCGATTCTGTACGCCACGTATTGATCTCTATATTCATTTTCTATTTAAAACCTTCTAATAGGAAACTCATTTTTCTCATTCACTCATTTTCAGTTCGAACACCTATCGAAACTAGCCAAACCATAAAAGTTCCATTTCGTACCTGTCAATTTCTTAAGTGCGTAGTCAACGAGATGCTTGCTAGGTATTCGCTACACCCTCAGCCTTCCTGAATAAAAGCCTAAACCAAACTTGACTCATCAATAATAAGATTTCTATTCATGCTCTTGACAATTCTGATATTCTTCGGATCATCCTAATCTCCTTACGCGATTTCCACGGTATAGTACTGGAGATCTTCTTAGCTGGTTGGCAGTAATCCAGTAATATTGGGATTTAGTAATACCTGAAGGCGTTTAAATGTAGCATGTATAAGTTCTAGTGTTCTTGTTGAATCAATATGTCCGTATTTCACCAACCTCTAGAAATCTCTGCCACAAACCACAGCTTCTACGTGGTCACGGATTTCTTACTACCCTATATCTTACAAACAGCTCGTAACTGTATTTCATTTGTCGCCTTTGCATCTTGACTAAGTCGCACGCATAACTAAAACAAATTTTTACTCTATTGGCAGCAAAAATCGTAGTGAATATATTATTGAGTATATCTTCTATCTTCTTGTAAAATTAAGGCTGTATACTGTAAAAGGTGTAACAAGTAGTATAAAGTCTAAATCATTTAACATTTAAATATGTAATCATTATACGATGGAATAATTTTAGAACTGAAACTTATTAACTAAGAATATTGTCCGAAAAGAATAATCTGGAAAACCTTAATCTTATTTTAGTGAAGTCTTACTCTTAACAAAGAAATTGCTGTTTAGAGTTCGTGCTTAAGTTAAGGATTATGCTGTTAATCTAATAATCGTAGTAATAATAATGCAGGCGATAATCAGGACAAATATCATCCATAATTCAATAAGCTGGCAAATTCCATGATCAAATATCATTAAATATAAAAGATGGTATTTTTGGGACTCAACAGAAGGAAAAAACTAAATAGAACTCACCGCTCTGCAGATCAAAACTAAAAAGAGGATCAAATTGTAATTCCTAGCCATAATTCTAAACTGGAACACACGTCGTTAAAAAGCCATCAAAAAAATATTACAAAATGCTACTTTAACTAAAGCAAGATATTAGACAAATTTTAAGAAATAAATTTTAAGTCTTAAGTTCATCCCTTTTGTTATTTTCTGACTGAATGTGAAATCAAAAAAAAATATAACATAAACGTAATAAGAAACATAACAATTGAGTAACTCCAAAGTTCATAAAAAATTACTACCAAACAATTTGTTTTCGTGACTTTGACACCCTCTATTTTTATTCTCGTTAGCTGTACAGCTTCACTTTCAAAAGGAAAATTATAGAAAATTTATTTCTTGTTTTATACAATTTTCTTTATAATTTACAGTTTATCCAAATTAGATTAAAGAAACAGCAAGGGGGAAAATACATTTTCGCAAGTCTAGCGACTGACAACGGTTGAATGGATTTCATAAACTTACAGGCAAGACTGTTTCGACCCGACGGGCAAGACGAAACGATTCGTTCTTCCGCCCTAAAGGGAAAAAATAATTTCTTAATAAATTAATATAATACATAAATATTATTTATTAAATACTAATATTCTAATATCATTAAAATATTTTAGTACTAATTAAAATAATATTATTTTATAATTCAAAATAAAATATTATATATACTTGACTAAACTAACTTCTGCAACTATTTGAAAAATATACATGTTCTTTATTTAACACATCTTAAGAAGAATCATTTACACTGCGGTACGATAACGCTCATTTCTCGTCTCTACTAAGATTTTACGGGAAAAAGGTCATTTGTGATCCTTCCTTCCTTTCTCATTCAAATTCCAATTGGTGCAATTTGCCAGCTTCGGGTGATTCGGGAAAAGCCATTGGGTATGTACTCTATTCCCCGAAGTGAAAATTTCACAATTATAATTAATAGTAGTAGTAAGGCTGGGGGCAAATAGGCCTAAACAGTCCTTTTTCGCCAACCTCAGAATAAACCACTTCTACGCATCCACTCCCAATGCGCGGTCTTCACTAAGTCGGCCCGTCCTTTCAATAAAGACGTTGTCCCTGATCTTTGAGATCTTCTCATTGGAGTGTTGTTGCTCCGAAAGTTTTCCTTCTTAGGCGACTTCATCTATCACAGATACATATTATGCGGTGTGAAGTTTCCTTCTCTGTTCCGCCATTCAGACAGAGCGGGCTTTCTCTTATACCAAGAAGACGTAGATGCCTGTTTGGACAAAGAAACTGTAATGTGTTTCCCTAGCGGAAAGGATTCTCCTGTGTTCGTTCCCATCCTGTACACTCCTGCTCCGGCCGAATTGATGCTTCTCGTCCATGAGCAGATGTAACTAAAAACCTATTGGAATCCTTTTCAAAACTTTCCACTTGCAGCTCAGGTCTGCGAATGGCAAGCGAAATATAGTCAGAAGAGTCATTAAAAACATGAAATCTGACCAAACTGAGTCGAATTTGATCACAACACATCTGATAAGATGTTATGACTGAGAACTAACTAATTATTTATCGATTAATCAAATAACTAATTTATCGATAAAAAAATGTTAAAACATTACATTTACTTACGCCAGCAAGTTCTGTCATAGCCACAGTCCCTTAATATGTTAGTTTAATAATAACTAATAAGATTTAACACACTGGTAATTTTTTTCTTTCTAAAAATATTTTTTTTTGATTAGTGACATATAAATTAATAAAAGATTACCACAATATTAAAATATTATTTTTGCTTTAACTAGAAATGTTAGAATATTCGGACAAAAATATACGGATAAAAAAGTTTCTTGGCAAAAGTTGGTATTAAAAAAAAAGGCTAATTAATTAATACTTCTTTAAATAATTTTTTGTCGTGTTTGATAAAAGGTTTCTGAAGCACAGTACTAAAAAACAAAGTGTAAAAAGGAATAATTAACTAAAAAGACTGGTGGTTCATGTGAAATATTTTTATCAAAAATTAATCTCAAAATCACATAAGACATCATCAAGTTCGCAAGCCCGAGATACAAATCTTTTATTAAACGAAAAAAATCGTGAAAAAATATGCTTGGAAAATATTAAAGTTAATTTTTTTGATTTAATGAAACCTAGCTATTAGCCTTAGGTTTCATTAAATCAAATTAAATTACTCTGATAGAGGTTAAACTCAATAATGCTGCATCAAACATTTACAGCCCATCTCCCTTGGTGTTGAATCTCGCGGATCCAATGAAGATTTTCTTCTGCCCAATAATAAAGAATATTATGCAGGTTTATACCACTATCACTGCTAAATGATACCTCGTTCATCCATAATATCTTCGAGATAAATCGCGGATCTTCTCTAACCATATTCAACAGCCAATAACAGAAATTAAGTCTGTTATCAAAGTCTCTTTCGAGAAGCGTCTGGTGCAGAACCACGTGTTATGGATGAAGTGTAAGTAAAAAAATAATAAATATAAAATATTAGGATACTTATGAGTGTTGTAATAAATAAAAATAGGTACTCTTATAGATAATAGATCAGCTGTTTCAGAATATTTTCTACTTTACCGTGGGATATTCTCAACTCTCTAGAAATATTTGGAACGCTTGTGTAAGGGTCTATTTCAATATACGCCAAAACATTTATAACGTTTGCCTTTATGCGTTCTCGCTTTCGTCTTCGACGAATATTGCCGCGAATACTTCTAGTATTTCTTAGCCTGGTAGCTAAAGCGGTAACTATAAACGGACTCTATGATTATAGTATCTTCGGTCAGAATATTTTTGGGCATATATATGGGCTGCATTTTGCATTAACTGAAAATACATTGCTAGTATATCAAAAGCTATGTCATTTGGAATTACTTTTGGAATTTTTTAAAATTTAAATGTTTTCAATGAAACCAATTTTTTCTCTTTCAATGTCTTTAAATGCCCCCTAACGGTCATCGTGCGAACTTGTAAATAATTTCTTCCAGCGATTTCACTTTACCGCTTTTATAGAAATATTTTTTCCCTACGCTGTGCGATGACTAGTTTCTGAGATATAGCCGGCAACCTCTCTTAGTTGATCTCGACCAGTACATAAACAGAGAAAGAAAAAAAATAAGCGTATTATATTTATGTTGCTCACCTCGTTGTCAAGATGTTCACTGAAGATGTCCTACTGAAGTCAAAGGGCTGACCTATATATTTAATATGTTTACTCTATGGCCTATAGACACCAAGGGTTTAAAGTATACCAAAAACATTCATGGATATGTAGTATTCAAAGGCTAATAACTTCAAGTCAGTGACAAAAAAAATAAAAAATACACTAAAATCATAAAGAAAAACAGAAATATAAAAATAAAACAAACGCAAATAGCTATAGCTTTATGGGCTAGCGCTAGACTAAATCTGGCCCCTGGAAATGCATAGGAGTATACAGAGGTACCAGAACCAATCCGAAACTTCCTCGGGTACAAACGCAAGTTGTTCTGTTACGCAATACCTCTTTAACACTTCACTTAGAGCCTCCCCTAGTGCCTTTCTTATTCACTATCTCGTTAAGTTCCAATTGAATATTTAACAAATATATATCCCAATCATCTAATCTGTCTTCTAAATCAGCTCCCATCGATGACAAAGAATCCAAAATAGTGCGGTTGTATCTTTTAACTTGTCCATTTCAATCATGGTAGTCCTATTTCATTTAGGTAGTGAGTTATTCCGAAAGAATTATAAAACGGCCTTAATAAATAAATAATGTTTTTATTTTACCAAAATGTACAAAGGCCAAGTCTAGCCTAGGGCTTAACTTATTACATGAACAAAAATATATACCAAATTACATAGATAGCAGTGATAGAAAAAAATAATAGGAAACCCATGAGATCCATGAAATCTATTAATGAGTTGGAAAATTATCAACGACATAAAATTTTAAAAAATATACACTTTTTCCCTTTAAATTTCAAGGAGATCATCTGTAACGTGAGAAAATGCGATTTTAATTTTACTTTAAAACTAGCAATTGACATGCACTTGAGTGAATTCGGAAGATCATTATACACCGAAACAGCATTAAAAAGAAAACAACTGTAGAACAGGACAGAATGAAAACAAGGAGCCGATAATTTACTTATACATCTTGATTGACGTCGTGCACATCTCTTCGAAAACTGAATTTTTCACGAAGGTAAGCAGGGGAGGATATACCAAGCAATCGATGCACAAATACGACCAGCTGATAAAGATAAAGATTCGGTTCACGCAGCCATCTAAGAGTACACATTTTTTCTGAAACTCTGTCATATTTTCTTAAGTTAAAAATAAATCTACAGCACTGAGTTTGAAGCTTCTGCAAATAGGGTGACTTTATCTTAACAAGAAACATAAACAATGGTACAAGTAGTTCATAATAGGAATTACTAAAGACTCGCATAATTTTTTTTCTTACTTTGTAGTTAATGATACTTCTATTAGCGTAAAACGGTTTGAGCGCAAAATAGGATTTTTTTATTACGTCAGAAACATGCATTTTGAATCTCAAGTCCTCTTCGAAAATTACAGCAAGATTTTTAATGTTATCATGTAACTTTATATAATATTATATAAATTTATATTTTTAACTGGATCCCTCCCACAAAAAGTTGTAAGTTATCCAAGAAAATTTTTTTCTTATTTTTTGGAGAGAAACACATTATAGACACTTGCTAGGATTTAATTTCAAATTATTGCTGGACGAGAAAGTTGAAACACATGATAAATCTACATTTATTCTACTACAACTTCCCAGTACATCATCAGCTTTATAAAAATAATAAATTTGGGTATCATCCGCAAAGCCCTGAATACTTCAATATTTAACAACCTTGTACATATCAGCTATATACACTAGAAATAAGATAGGACCCAAGACGGCTCTTTGAGGTACCCCAGAACTTATATAAGAGCTGTTTGACTGAGCTTGATTTTCTAACACCACCAGTTGCGTTCGTTCAAAAAAAAATTATGCAACTGAAGAAAGATAAGACCTAAAGAAGTTTAATGAATTATTATAGAATCCCATAATAGGTTAATTTTGCTAAAAACAGACTCTGATCCAACGTCTTAGATAGTATTTTTAAAGGTCAAGTAATACGAGCGCTGTAGTATCCCTAATAATGCCCTAGCCTCAATGATTTCTCAAATAACTTTTAGCAAGGCAGATGTGGTGCCGTGGTGCTTTCGGAAGACAAATTGGCTCTGCTGAATTATGTTATTTGTGACAAAGAAATCATAAATCTGTAGCGGATCTTTCGAAATTACTAGAATAATGGATTACTTTGCAGGGTGCGACCGTACCATACCACGCGTATCATGCTATAAACAATGATACGCGTTTATGGTCAAAAACCAAATGTGCTGTCTCCCTTCGTTGACGTTTTTCTCTGCCCTTTCCAGTAACGTGATACCCAAAGATCAATTATTATTCGTCACTTTTCAATAGTGCGACGGAATTTATGGGCTGTTTTGTCACAAATGTTGATAACAATAAACATTTAAATTATTATTTTTAGTTAGGGTTGGTCAGAATTTCAGGTGAAATCAACAAAATCTACGAGTAACAAAATGGAAACTAAAATTACTTAAAACAATTGCAAATTTTAATTGTGCAATATTTGATCCTCTTATCAGAATTAGAGGGATTTCATCTAATATTTAATATTCTTTGATATTTATATATTCATATTCAAAACGAAATAATTTTTCTTCTGGTAGAGAAAATAAAACATAAAATAATATTTATGGTAAAAGCTAGAAAATATGTTTGTATTAGTTTAGATTCGTCTCCTAATATAAGCCATAAAGATTAACTTACTATTGTAGAAATAATAAATCAAAGTGAAACAAAAATTAAAAAACATTTTTTGGAAATTTTTTAATTATCAGATTCGACAAGGTTTGGTCAATATTTTATTAGATTTTTTAAAGACCAAAATAATAAAAATAATAATAACAATAATAATATTAACTAAGTTGGCTATTTTCCAGAGAGATATAGGTATCCCAAATTTGACACTAAAACTTTTTAATAACGAAAGACAGATACTATGAAACTAATACGACAAATTTTCTTAAAAATTAAATTATCTAATCTAAATTTAGTTGTTTTATATAATAAACATAGTATAATGTGTTAACAAAAATTAATATTACAAATAATGCAGAAATCCTATGTTACACTACTTAATATTTAATCGTAACGAGCCTAATTTTTAACAAATATCTTAAATACTTAAAAGAGCCTTATTTGGCATAATGAAAATCCGCACGCTGTGGCCCCTGTGAGATATTAACAACAATTTTCTGTAAACATCTGGGCTAGTATTTTTGGAGAGAACATAATTGTTTACTTGTTGCCTGCCCGTTTAAATACAGATATTTTTCTTCCATTACCTACAAAATGCTTTGGCTCGATTATTACGAAACGTCCCTATAAACCTTACAAATAATATATGGTTTCAATATGACGGGGCTTTACCATATTTTGGTGCAAACGTGCACCGATATTTAGGTCAGCGATTTATCAACAATCGATTGGAAGAGAGTGTCCTCTTACCTGGCCCGCGCGTTCTCCTGATCTCAATATCCTAGTTTTTTTTCTTTAGGAGTATCTTGAGTTTATAAAAGTTTGGTCCACAAAATACCTGTTCCTAATGAGGAAGATTTGCTAGCAAGGATAAGCGCCGGCTGTTCCCATGTAGAATGTATTCCGGAATTCAAAGCGTTCACGACTTAATGTCCCAACGGTGCAATCTTACGTTGAAGCAAATGGTCGGCATGTTTTTCATTCCCTTGCAAATAGCGATTTAGTTAGTGAACATAATAATAGTATTAAAAACGGTTTTTTTTGCTTTAGAGCCCTAACGGCATATTTTGTTTTAATGTCCCCTACCAACCTTTGAAGTTTGTCGGTGTATTTTTGAGATACTCTGTACATATAGGGTAATATCTTAAGTATTATTTATAAACCACCAATTTCATGTATCAAATAACATCTTGGATATGTATGGTATTTTTATAGAGAGCGATCGCCAATGGCTTATATCTGGATATTAACGTTACTATTTTTTTGTACATGTCACAATATGTCTTGAACTATTGCTTCGAAGTTGGTCCTTGTTTGTTTTTGTTTCGTCTTTTGAGATCAAATTGTGAATATCCTCCAGCTCGCTCTATTTTAAGATCTTTGTTCAAATTCAGTGATATTCTTTTCTATCTGTATCTTTATTTTCTTTCTTTTGTTATCTCTTATTGTCCTTAATAATTATTCCCATTTGTTATTTCGTTCTTTCGAAATATTTTTCTTATTTAGAAATTTTTAGATTAAACTAAAAAAGTTTTCCTATTCTTCTTCTTCTTATTTTAAGGCAGTGTCTTGTTTTTTCAAAGTTATAGCCTAAGTTGTGACAATCCTAATGTGAATCATTGACAATGCCAATATGAGATACAAGATGTTATAAGATGGTCCAGAACAATAAAACTAAACTGATTTAAATTATTATTAACACTCATGTAAGGAAATATTTTTCGAGATATACCACACGTAAAAAAGCAAGAAAAATTAAGCTTGGCCCACTCCTGACTTTTTAGTTCCCAACTTTAGTTAAAGCAGGGCTATCAAAGAAAACAAAAAATACCTAATCGATTACAAACAAAACATAATAGCCAATTTGTGAGACTAAAACGTAAAAGCCTTAATATCAATTTTAATTACAGTATATTGTAAAACGAGAAACTATATGAGACTAAATAGCAGAAGTATATAATTTGAAAACTTGAAAGTTTAATACGAAAGAACAGTTCTTAAAATATTCACTATAATCATAAAATATTAATTACAACGAGGCGAAGCGCATATAAAATTATTTCTAAATATAAAAATTTAAAATTAAGGCGGCGTAGTCGGCGGCCATTCTTGACTTCGCGGAAGTGGGGCGGCGGCGGAACAGACGGAAAAGGAATTTAGTTTATTTTATTGAATTCTTTCATTTTTGGTTTTTAGAGATTCGCGTGGCCTTTTGGAATGTGTAAGTAGACCAGCTATTAAAAAAAATATATTTTGTTATTTGCTTTAATATAAGTCTTAGCAGTCAATTAGAAAAACATTTGAATATGATGTTTTTCTACTTTAAAATTTATAATAATAATAATGTTTAGGTAGCAAAAATCTAAATAGATAAATTGAACAAAAAAAATTAATATATTATATAGACAAATTGTTTATGATTTATTGCATTCCCAAAAAGCAACAATCGGTGGTATTAATTGTGTTTCATAATAAGATCGGCTCGTGTTGATGGTTCAAGCATATTGCGACATATGTTGCTAGATCGGGTTTTTATGATGACTCAAATAAACCTGACATCTCGATTACTTTTCTTGGGAGACAGGCATCATCCCGGTAGTTTCAATGGACCACAACCGCCTCCCCTGTTTAAGAAATACTGATGAAATTTAAAAAAAATCAATTTAAAAAAAGCATTGTTACAAAATACAATAAAGAAAAAAAAAGAAAAAAAAACATTAAGTTAACAATAAGCCCTCAAGATTACTTATTATATGATATCTTAATTTTTTGTAAGTAGAAGTTCATTCTTGAAGTGGAGTGGCTATATTATAGCAGGTTGGGAAGGGTGGGAAGACTTGCATATGTCACAGCTATGTAGTGTTAAAGTCTGATGATAATGAGTGAACTCATCGAAATGCATAACTCTTGACACAAGATTGGCATTTTCATTTGCTGATCTGATTATAGATATACTGATTAATATTTTTACAACTTTTTACATTATTTGGTAATTTGTTCAATTCACTTAAACCTCTATATAGGTCATAATTATGCGTTTGACTAGTACTATATCTATTAACCAAAATAACATCCTCACAATTTCAGAATTTATAATTGTGGACATCACGAAAAATTGTTAATTTGTCACATATGTCTCTAAGTAAAAGGCCTCTTTTTAATTTGAATATAAATAAGTTAACACTCTTTGATTCTTTGCCAACCGGATAATAAACGTAGAACATCTAACATAGTCTTGATACTAGTAAGTGTGTAACTTTTTAATAACGAAAGACAGATATTATGAAACTAATATAACAAATTTTCTTAAAAATTAAATTATCTAATCTAAATTTAGTTGTTTTATATAATAAACATAGTATAATGTAATAACAAAAATTAATATTACAAGTAAAGCTACTTAATATTTAATCTTAATTTTAAGATGGTTCTAATAGCCTTATTTTGAATTTTCCAAATTGTTGAATTTTTTACTGTATATGAGGAAGTGTAAGGGCAATGTATAGTCAAAGTTTAGTATGCATTGATAGATTTTGCCCAATGCTATTAATAAACCCAACTTTTTAAGAAAACTTTCTAATAATGTAATTAGCGTGTGCATGAAAATTCAAGTTGGTGTCCAAGATTATACCCAAATACTTAACATTCCGATCATACGCCAATAGAAATAACATAGATATTACAATAAACATCTATATGATATGGAAAGATGGCGCTTGAATAGACAAGACGTGGTGTTTGTCGCTCTTCAAAAATCCTCCTAATTAGTAGTTTTAAAGGTTTTTTTTTAATACATAAGTGATATTAGGGGTAGAGAGTAACCTCTTTTGATGACTGGCCTGTTTTTGTGTAGTGTGTGTTCTGTTTTGTGCCAGTTTTCTTGGTTTTTTAGCCAACATCGCTTCCCGCCAAAATATGGGTTTGTCAACAACTGACGTAAGAGAGATAAAATCCATTACCTCTAGTGTTTTTCACGATAAATTTCTATCGGATGTTGCAGAAAAAGTAGCAGCATTAATAGGACAAAAGTTCGAAAAACAGCTCGAATCCCAAAACAAAGAAATATCAACCCTAAAAACTGGATTACGTCAGCTACAGGACGAAAACAATCAACTCCCAGATAATGAATCAAGAACAAATCATGCGCAGCAACAATATTCGGATTTTTGATTTAAAAGCTGAACAACACGAAAACATCCGAGAAAATGTGTTATCCCTGCTAAATAATAAACTTAATTTACATATGAATACAACCGAATTAAAGAAATGCTACAGAATTTCGCAAAGAATTCCTGGCCGTAAACCGCCAGCAGTGCTTGTGCGGTTTTCAAGTGATGATGTTCGATCGGCGGTACTTGAAAATAGAAAAATGCTTAAAAACACTGGTGTTTTTACTAAAGAAGATCTGACTAAGACACGGCTGACTTTATTAAATCAAGCAACGGACCTTTTTTCTAACAAATGTACGTGGGTGTCAAATGGCAACATTTATGTCAAAGCAAGTGATGGTTCCGTTCATCGTGTGAGTTCTGAACGTGATTTAGTGGGGCTAAAAAATAGGCGTAAAAAGGACTAATACATGTGAATAAAATGACAGGTAGTTTCGTAATTATTTGGTTGCTCAAAACTCTTGTTCTTGGATAACTTTGCGACAAACTAACTTCCTAAACTTCTTAGTTACCTTTTTTTATTCTTTTAACTCTTTTTTTTATAATTTTTGTTACGTTTTAGTTTAGTTTTTTTTTCTCCATAACATCTCCTCAAACGCACTATTTAAGTTTTTTTTTCTTTTATTTTTGTTTTTACTTATTTACACAGGTTCTAATATATACATTAATTTATGTCCTTGGTAAAGGTTTCACATATAAACTGTAGGTCGCTGTTGGCTCATTTTGATGATTTTTCTGCGGAATACTGTTCAGGGGATTTTAACCTTATTGCAATTACAGAGTCATGGCTGACTCGCGATATTAATAGTGATGCTGTACGCATCCCTAATTACCAACTAATAAGAAATGATCGACAAAATTATAGAGGTGGCGGTATTGTTGCCTTTGTTCAGAGCAGATTAACTTATGAAATTCTTTTCTCTGAAATGTATGAATTTTTAGAAAGCCTTTGGTTAAAAATTAATATTGATGGTGAACCGCATATTTTTGGAATAATTTATAGACCTCCAAATTCTAATAATCAAAGTTTTTTCTTAACATTAGAGGAAACACTAATTGATATATTTTCTAGTTTTAACCATATAACCTGCCTCGAGGACTTTAATATTGATGTTTCAAAAGCTTATGACAACCATGCACGCCAATTAATATCTTTGTGTGAGACTTTTAATCTAAAGCAGGTTATAGCTGAGCCGACTCGTATTTTTAATGGCACCAGCTCTATTATCGACCTTATTTTTACTAATCAGCCAAATATTTTAGAGAGTGGCATTATTAACTCTACGTTTTCCGATCACTTTGGCATTTTCTCTGAATTTAGTGGTATGGTGCCGGAAGTGCTTCCTAAAGACAAAGTAAAATTTTTAAATACCAACCTAATAAAATTGTTTGATACCCATGCTCCTGTTAAAACAGTGCGAAAAAAGAGAAACTCTCCTTGGTTGACAGACAATATAAAACTTCTTCAAAAACTAAGAGATAAAGCGCTAAAAGATTTCAAAACAAGTAAATTGCCTGCAAAGTGGGAGTATTACAAGCAACTTAGGAACTATACCACCACAGCCGTTAGAGCAGAAAAAAAAGCTTTTTATAGAAATAAATTTAGGAACTGTACATATGGGGCAAAATTAAGTGAATTAAGAAAAATATTACCTTGTAAGCAAAAACAGATTCCTGGAGCTGTTAAGAATCCCGATAATTTCAACAATTATTTTGTTGACAGCAGTAAGGTACCTAGCAGCGATAATAGTCAGGAAATAATTAATGTTCTTAAAAATAATTCCTTGCCCGTTTCAAATTTATTTTTATTTCGCACAGTAAGTTATAATGATATATGTTCTATTTTATTTAGCATTAAATCCAAAGCATTTGGTATCGACAATCTTAATATAACATTAATTTATATGTGCTGCCCTTTTATAATACCTTTTATATTGCATATAATTAATAAATGCATTGAAAGCAGCTTAATTTTCCCAAATGTTGGAAAGAGGCCTTTATGATGCAATTGCCAAAGGTAAATAATCCAACAAATTTTAATCAGTTTAGATCCATTAGTATTCTGCCTACATTTTCAAACATTCTTGAAAGAATCTTAGACACTCAAATTCGAAATTTTTTAAATGCTAATGATATCTTGCCCCCTAAACAGTCTGGGTTTAGAAAGAACTTCAGTTGTGACAAAGAGCTTCAGCAATGGCGGATGTTATTGATGACATTATAAGATCTAGGGATGATGGTATGATTTCTGCCCTTGTTCTATTGGACTATACGAAAGCCTTTGATTTTGTTAATCACAAAAATTTAAAGTCTATATTTCACTATATAGGTTTTTCTGATAAAGCTATTAATTTCATTAATACTTATTTAAGCGGTAGGGTGCAGCGAGTTAAGATAGAGGAAAATGTATCTGAACCCTTGGAAGTTAATAATGGCGTGCCTCAGGGTGGTATTTTAGGACCCTTATTTTTTATTATTTATACTTTTAGATTTTATTTATATTTAAAAAACTGCCTTTACCATTTTTATGCCGACGATGCTCAGTTGTATTACTCTTTTCTGCCAGAAGATGCTAAAAATGCGGAAGCAAAAATTAATCAAGAGTTACAAGCCATATGTGATATTTCTTCAAAGCATTTTCTAAAATTAAGTCCTTCTAAGTCGTCTGTAATGTTTATTGGTAATAAGCAAAAAATTTACCATATTTTAAACAGCAACACTATTAATATTAAGATGGGTGATGCTAATATTCCTGTTGTAGATAATTGCAAAAGTTTGGGCTTAATAGTGGATAGTGATTTGCGATTTCATCAACAAGTTTCTAATGTTCTAAAAAAAGGGTATTTTGCTTTAAAATTAATTTACTTGCATAGGCATTATCTAAGTGAAGATATTAAAAAAATGTTGTGTGACTCTTCAGTGCTGTCACAATGCAATTATTGCGTTGTTGTTTACGGTTGGTGCCTAGACTATAATGACATGTGCCGATTGCAAAAGCTTCAGAACTCATGTATTCGCCTAATTTTTGGAATACGCAGACATAATCGCATTTCCCATAGACTTTCCGAGCTCGGGTGGTTAAATATGCAAAATCGTAGGGTTGCTCATTCACTTACTTTTTTTTATAAAATTCTTAAATACCGCAGTCCACCTTACCTATACTTTAAGATTACTTTTAGAAATGATGTTCACCATTTGGGCTTAAGAAGAAACACAATTCATATTCCAAGACATAAGCCTAAATTATTTAAAAGGTCCTTTTCCTATAATTTTGCATAATTTGTTAGTTTGGGTATGGGTGGAGACTGAAAATTTGTGTTTAGTGTGGGTAACTAATGTGCGTGTTTTTCTTTTTTTTTTTTTGTGAGAGGTACTATGTTAATGTTAATGTTCTAAATTTTTTGGGTAGGTGTGTATAATTAAACTTAGTCTGTTACAAGCGTTTCTAGTTTTTTTTTCTAGTTAGTTTTTTATAAGTTTTGGCCACAATGTTAAAGACCAGAATCTGCCTTGGCAGAATTCTGAATTTGTCGGCCTTTTATTTGCATAAAATAATAAATGTGTATTTCTTTCTCTTTTTTTATGTAGTTATGTTGAGTTTGCAAATAAAAAATATTTATTATTATTATTATTATTATCTATAATATTTATATTCACTGATTCCGTTTTAGAGTTTTTAGCGCATACGCAAAATTTAGGATTTGTTGTATTTAGACTAAGTTTGTTACTGCAAAGCCAAAAAAAATAATTATTAAGTCCATTACTGATATCCGATACTATTTGAACTAAATTTTCGTTTTGAACCAAATGACAATACTAGCTTCTTTGAACAGAATAGCTATATCATTATTGTATCACAAAAACAACCATGGATCGGGTACAGTTCTCTGAGGCACACTATATTTAACGTTCAAAATTTGTTGGGTAAGTACGAGTTAAATTAGTTTAAGACATTATGCTTATTATCCATATATTCTAATTTTCTTAACAATATATCCATATTATAAGTACTTCTAAAATCCAAAAATACGCCAGTACAAAATTAGCAGAATTAATTTCGCAAAAAGACGATTGATTCGGAAATAACATCTGATTTTTGTGGCAGAATTAAATTTGCTGATTCTTTATACACACGTTAAGAAATTCCACCCACTTTCACCACCCCCTACGTTTTTCAGAATGCCTTTTAATTTGGTCGTTATAAAACTTGTGTGCTATACTTATCGTCACTACTTTCAAAAGAAATTTAATTGGGCATAGTTTCAGTTTTCCCTGATTAAAGAGTTTTTAGATGTTGTCATAATTTTTTTGGCTTTCTTCTATTTCGATCAATAGTCCCTCAAAAACAAAACGTTCTTTTCCTATTTTGATCTCTCTGACTATATCATTTCTTTTCTTTTTATAGCATCATATTTACAATATTGGGAGTAATATATTTCTTGTCAAAAAAATTCTGTTCAAAAACAATTGTTGTAATGGAACACATCTTATTAAGGATTGTGATGACATTTTATCTGAAACATCTGCTATTAGATTAACATCAGATATATTCCCATTTTAAACGTGTATTCAACAAAGCTTCTTGTAATTTATCACTCATATAATTGCCCAAAGATCTTTTATATTCAGATACGTTTGTATTTAGTTTATTTTGCTAAACAAGAGTAACAGACAAAATTCAGTGACCATTGTGTCAAATGAACCCTATGTAGTAAATGTTTATTATTGGCTACAATGTAGCCAATCTGTGTCTGACTTGGTTACAATTTATTTTCTCCAGATATCCATTCACGTCGCGGCAGCCTAGCGAATAAGTCGTGTTTATGTTTAACAAAATGATAGTTTTTCTGCTAATTAATTAGAAGTTCATTGTTGAAGGTGCTTTGTACTTATAAGTGTATTTACGGTGATATTATTATATGATCGTAACAGTTTTTTTGATTCCTCTCATTTTGCCTGCTGCTGTGATTGATCTAGCAAAACTAACGAGTCACCTGTCCGCATTGCCAATTGTAGTTAATTATCACATGTTTTGTATATTTTACACTAAATTCCTATAGTCAGGTGTAAATATATGGTCAACAACAGTTCAACAAAAGTAAGGACTTTCATTAATTTATTGTCGTTGTGATTTTGAGTTTCTTGTCATGGAACTGTGTAGCAGTTGCGATAAAGTAATTAAATCAGGAGCAATTTCCGTTGAATGCAGCTTGTTGTCAAGTATTGGTGTTCATAATGATAATGAAAGCTCTAGTTCTATAAAGACTGTTCAGGAAAATGTAGGAATGGGCGATTTAATATCATTACCTGAGATTTTGTCTAAGAGAAATGCTTCCATTGGTGATCTGATGAACGGCATTATTGAATTGCATAAACTTATTGTTTCTCAGCAATCAACAATTAATAAACTCGTGGAGGAATGGTCAGAAACTTCAAACATTTAAGAACGACCCTGCTCAACCAACAAATGATAAGATTAAGGATAGAAACTCCATTATAATTTCTGAGATAAATGATAGAAATAAGCGCAAAAATAATATTATGATGTTTAATGTTCAGGAAAGTAATTCTGATGATATGAATAATAGAATTAGTCATGATAAGGAGTTCGTACTTGATGTTCTGTCCAATAAGTTGGGAATAGATTATATTGAGCCCTTTAAGGTCTATACATAGAATTGGACGTCGTGGAGCCAATAATAGGCCTATAAAAGTGTGCGTTAATAATACCGAGATTGTACAAAAATGTTTGAGAGAGAAAAAGAAATTAGGTGGTAGCAATATAGTAATTAAAACGGATTTCATCAAACTACAGCGTGATGAAATCCGAGAAGTTTATGGAGAATTAGCAAAAAGAAAGAAAAAAGGTGAAGATGTGATAGTTAAATTTACCAATGGGGTTCCATCAATCTCCAAGAGAATTGTACGAGGTCCAAAAAACGATTTAGTGATTCCTTGGTAATGTATTATTTTAACGCTGGGGGTATGAGGTCTAAGCTGAAGCATTTGAAGCAAAAAATATACGCATGCAGTTATGATGTAATTTCGTTGGCTGAAACATGGTTGTTTCCGGACATTTTGTCATCTGAATTGGAATTTACGGCATATGAAGTATTTAGATGTGATAGAAGTGCCCTAACAAGTGCTAAGAAGGATGGTGGGGGTGTTTTACTCGCTGTGAGAAAGGAGTTAAAACCGCGATTAATTAAACACTCTTGTTTATCGTTAGAGCAAGTTTTTGTTTCTGTACAACTTAATCTTAAGAATATTGTTTTTGGTGTTGTTTACCGCCAAAATCTGATATGGGTCAATATAGTGCTTTCTGTGATACAGTACTGGAGATCTTTGAGGCCTATCCGAATTACTTATTTAGTATTGCAGAAGACTTTAACCTACCTGGCTGCACTTGGTTTAATGAAAATCAAAATCTTAAAGTTACCTTTTCGGATGGGTGTTCTTATGTCGGACCAGCTTCACTGCTTGGACAGGTCTTTAATTACTTAGATGGTAAAGAAATGTTTCAGCTATCAAATCCGGAAGGCACATTTCTTGATATTTGTTGTTCTAATATTAATGGGTCTTCTAGATTGGCGGATGATTTTTTATTGCCGGTGACTGGCCCTCGACACACTCCATATATATGAATGTATCTTTTCAGTACCATATATGTCAAGGTCTCTGAAATATTCAGTAAAGTTTTTTGACTTCAAAAATGCTGATTTTGTATCGTTAAATAATTTTCTTGCATCTATCGACTGGTCCTTTATTAAGAACACTTCTGATATAAATATTTCCCTAAATAAGTTTTATGACCTTTTGTATGAAGGAATCAGCTATTTTGTGCCTATTAAGTCCTATAATACTGGTAGCTTTCCTGTATGGTTTTTAAGAGTGTTAAGAAGCTTAGTTTTACGTAAGAGGATTGCTCATAAGAAGTTTAAGGAGTCTCAATTGCAAAGTGAGTACTTGGTTTTCTCTGGGCTTCGGCAGTCATGCAGTGTGTTGAGCCGTCAGTGTTACCGCGATTATATTTCTCGTACCGAGAATAATCTATTGTTAAATCCTAGGCTATTCTGAAAACATACTGATTACAAGTCGGTCATGTCAGTTCTCTCTTTGGACTCACTTGAGTTAAGGCGTAATAATTCAGACTTGTGTTTTATTTTTAAATTAATATCTGGCATGACTGATTGTGATTATCTTTTAAATAGGCTGATTTTTCGGGCGCAAAAATTGACTAAACTGAAAAAACTCTTCTATGTAGATTTTGATAGTAGTTCTTATGGACAGCATAATCCTATAACTAGAATGCAACGTTCTTTCGATAGGTATAGTCTTGACTTGCACGTTTCTTTTAGCAGTTTTAGGAGTTATCTTAAATTAATTAATTAATTAGTGACTCGCTACTTTAACAGGTTTCTTTAAATTAATTTGTAACTTTGATTGATTTATGTCTTACTATTATCTAGCTTAAGTTGTAGCATTATTAGTATCTTTTGTGTTATTTTATTTTTGTAAAATTGGTGGCTACCGTTAAATAAAAAAAAATAATAAATAAGATACGTAAAAAATAAGAAAATAAGATAAATTCAAAATGTTAGCGAAGGCATAGCTCGATTACGGCAATTTCTAAGTTATTCTGGTACTAAAGTTAATAAAATAAACAGTAGTCATTTCAGTATCAATTCTATTTCTGATATCAATAATTTTCATGTCTTATGACAAAATTCATATTGTTAATCATAATATAATTTTTTTTATTGTTTTGATTTCGCTCATCTTCGAAGTCATATCCTAGCCAATAAGATTTCAGCTCATTCTTCTATATTCCTACTAAAATCATTTCTGGCGCGAACATCTTTGACCTTAGAATATGCCTTTGAAGGAAGTTGAATTCTTTGAACTTCTGCCACTTTTACTCAAATGAAAAGTTGAAAACTCACCTTTTTGGGTATTTTCGTTAGGGGATACGAAATACTATACTGCAATAGTGCAGGATTATAAGTGGTGTACTTGCAACTTTTTCAAGGTTCTTTGTTTAGTGTCCAATTTTATGTTGAGAGAAAAGAAAAATTCCAGTGGTCCTAAAATTTTCATTAAGAATCTTGTGATGATACTCAATATATTACACATGTAATTTTACATCAATATATATAAGCGTACAGTTAAAGTTTAACCCTCAATGCTTATACCTACTTATTGTATTGGCGATTCCTCGATCTGGGTATTCTTTCATTTTCAGACCTTTTTTTCTTGGTATGGTTTTAATTTACTACTATAAGGAATAGAAATCTTCACTCAGCTGCTCCAACAACTTCCACAAGATCTACATTGACAACTATTGTTAAACCAATCCCCCGGGGTCTTCCGTCTCAAAAATGCAGCCCTCTTAAAGTCAGGTTTGATCTATGATCAGATAGTTATTATAGTAACCTCAAAAATACATTTTGTTACCCTGTATTTAGATTTTACTACTACACAGTCGTTATAAATATTTTCATAATAACTGGGTGTATATTAGTTATTTTATTATCATAAACCGTATAGATATCCTTGTAAACTGGATGAATAGGTCTATTTCAAACATACTCACGCAAACTTTTAGCCCCAAAGAAGAGTATATGAGATCTTACCATCGGGTGACACAGAAAAGAGAGAACACTTAATAACTTTTTTATTTTTCAAGATAAACAAATGAAATTTGGTATATTGATAGAATAGTTACAAGAGCATCTTTCGACATATTCTATAGATTACCATCACTTCCGGTTTAACAGGAAGAGCCTCTAACTTTCTTATCTTAAATGGGACTAATACAAAAAATTATTTTTTTAGATAATATGCCACCTACAATTTAAAACTTATTTTAAAGAACGATGGGACACCTGTCTGTATAGTTTACTAGCGCCATCCACTGTCTATAATTATATCAAAGTTTATACATTTTAAAGTATATATTTCAAGTTGTAGAATTAGTTTGGATATATAGACTTTAGTTATATAATTTTTTGCCATACAATAAACATTTTTAATAAACTTAGAGTGAATGAAGCTAAAAGAAATATAATATGTCATTGGTCACTAGAATTTAAGTCAAACTTCAATAATTTCATAGAACTATTATGGGCAACGCAATACTGTCTTTTATCATGGCGTTAATAAATTCTCTAGACTATATTTTTGTTTTGTATAAAAAAATATATTTTTATACAAAATTAAATTAAAAAAAATATATTCAAATATATTTTGAAAATGCAGGGCAGTAATATATAAAGAATATGAAGAGTGCAGTTGCAATTTCGATTCTACCAGTATTTCTCGAGGTTATATCTATATCATCGATGATTTTCTTAAGCTGTGGGATAAATTCTCTAGATTTTTTTTCAATTTTTATCCAGATTCATCACACCCAATAGTCGGCCAATACCTCGATAGCAGTATTTCATTTTACTCGCAATTGAAAAATTAACATAAAATTTCCTACAAACATTTTAAAAAACTTTACTTGTTCAAAAATTATTTACCTTTTTAGACACATTTCTTTCATCCCTGTTTGACTACTGCGATGTTCATTATTTGGATCGACTAACTGAGGTTGTGTTTATTTAATACCATATACATATTTATATATATGTAGGATGAATTAGTTTTAGGTTCGTAGTTATTTAAATTATACGTATAATATTATTTTTCTTTCGAAATCCATTTCAATAAACAATGATCTCATTCAGGCTCCGTGAACGCTCCTTATCGATGTGTTATGATTAGGTGGCAGTTTTTACTTTAACGGTGACATCGGCGATGACGAAAGGGGACATCAGGGGAACAGTCTTCTTGAAGGTTCCGAAATGAGATACGGGAAAGAGACGCGTTTTCGGGAAAATCTTAAAAGACGTAGGACGTGTCCCTAACATTAAGACGGAAAGACGTATACAAGACGTAAAGACGGGTTAAGGTCAGGATCAGTAAGACGTGGGTGCATCCTTTTCCTTTTCTATTATAAGACGTGAGACGAGTTATAAGTGTTTTAAAGCCGCTCGACATAGGGATGTGAACGCGATTTACCATATCAGTTAACAGTTAAAGTCTACTCCAAACTCTTTTGTGCAATAGTTTTCTTAATTATTTTATTAAATACTTTGAAAATCCCGCACCGGACTTTTCATTACCATCAACAAACCCTAGACAACTTAGAAAACCCTACATATATGTTACAGACGGGACAAAATGGCCGCCATAAGAAAAAAAGAAGTTGAAGATGGAATCTCAGAACCGAAACATCGAAAATAAAAACTGAATTCAGGTCTGCATTGTCCTTAAAAAGTTGTCCAAATAATGTTTGTACAGATTTTAAAAATACGTTAAAATAAAAAAGCACAATACGACTTTTTGATTTTTTCCAAATATTTCAAAATCGGAAAAAGATAAAATAGTTATGAAAGCGGCACTAAATTGCTAACTAAATGTAAACCTATACCTTTCGCCATTTAACCAATTTTCTATCTCTTATAGTTTTTTTTAAGATACCCATACATGTACACCCAATTTGGGCCATACTATATACTTAATTTTAGCCAAACAACTACCAAAGTTTGAGTTAAAAATTGGTGATTTATTGGAGGCCATAATATGATTTTGCGCAAATGTAGTAACAATAAGAAGGGATTTTCTATAATTTTCTTATCCTCACATAAGGACATATTTAGATTTATCATGCATTTTTTAGTATTTGTATTTATCAAAGTATGAATATTATTACAGCGTAATGATGTAAGCTAAAATTTAAAATATATATAATTTATATTCCATCTTTTTCTATATGCCCAGAATATATTTGAAAAATGTGTTTTTCATCAATAATAAATAGTTTATCCCTTAATTTTATAGAATGCAAATTTACCACATTTATAAATTTATACCCAATATATTATAAATAAAAAGACTGTTACTATCAACATGATATCAATTATTTAATTTAATAAATTATTTAATTTAATAATAGAGTCCAATTCAATCTAAAGTATTTTTAATTCTCCGGCTTGTGACTTTTGATCAAAATTTATCTTATCTTTATCTTATAATATGATCAATTCAAAAATTATTTAAAAATAAATAAAAAACTAATAACTTAAATTGAACTCTGCCAAAAACAATTCTTGAAGAAACCACATCTCTAAAGCAATAATAATTAATAATCTCTGAAGTATTTTATATATTAACTATTTAACCTTGAGAAAATAAATGTCTTTATGGGTGATGACCTTTATTAATACTTTATTGGGAGTTCCAGCAGATCCAAACAAACGAGCCAAACACCAGCGACCATGACAACAAGCGATAAAAATCTGAGATCAAAAAATACATTAGATAAAATATTCAATTATATTGGGGTCATAACAAAAGTACAACTTTGTTACTTTTACTATTGCTCTTTTTATGGGTTGGTATATGTAGCATTATAGGCAAATCGAAACACCCTTTTAAATTATGTTATATTAGTGTAAAATATGAAAATCTACATCTCCGTGTATGCATAACTAATAAGATATTTTTTATCTGCCTAGTACATACTGCCATGGATTTAAGACCACAAAGTAGTGAAATAATTCTAGAGATAATATACAGCTTATTAGCTAGTCGGCTATTTTTTTTAAAGAGTTTTTAGTAAATATTCTGTTTTTTTAATTCTTTGCGCCAAATAGGTATTTTAATTATAGGATCACACCCTACAGTGTTTACAGTATTTTATAATTTAATATTTTTGTGTAAAATATAAAAATAAAAACACTAAGATTACCAACGAATAACGATATCAATGTGAAGTTTACTATTCTAAATAATTTTTTAAGCTTTCCTATGGCATTATTAAAACATTGCTTGATGATAAATATCATGAAATAATTGAACATAGTTAAGATTTATTTTAGAAGTTTTAAAAATTCAAAAGTTTTATATATAAAATTGATTTATAACATTATAAATTAATTTTGCTTAAAAAGCTAAGCTATGTTAAACTATTATAAGTACCTACATAATTGAAATTCCTTTGTAATATTTTTCTGTAGAATAATTTGGCTCGTTTCGATGAGATTGTTGTTGCCAAATGATATCCAGGTTGGCGAATAAAAGACTACACATAAGCATTGTAAATGGCAACACCGCTTCTCCCTTACTAAATTCAAATACTAACTAAATTCAAAAATCTAATTTTGTTATTTTCGGCACGGCACAATCAGCAGACTTCATTTTATTGTATGATTGCACACTTCACAAATAAACGTCTCTTAGAAAATATTTTGTTTTCAGATAAGTCCTCTCTTCCATTACCTGGTAAATACAATCTTTCCATTGTTCCTTACTGGTCTTAGGTAAACGAGGGCAGAAGTTTTCAGTTCCGTACTCAGTACCCTCAAAAGATGAATGTTTCGGCTGGTATTTTAAGCGCCATATTATTGAGCCATTTTTCATTGATGATACTTTGAATGCCAAAAAATACCTCGAGTTGCTACAAAACCAAGTTCTTCCTGTCGTTCAACTCCTCCATGATATAGACCTGGGATCAGTCTATTTTCAACAAGATAGCTGTCATGCTCATAATGCCGTTAGAATTTAAAAAAAATTTACAAATACTTTTCCCAATCGCCTTATTAGTGGGACTATTATACTTATTAGTGGCAATATTAAATTACCTCCAAGATCTCCCGATTTGTCACCTAATGACTTTTATTTGTGGAGTTATCTTAAGGAGACTATTTATAAACATCATAATAGTAAGTCAACGATTTCACAGGAGTTATGAAACAAAATTGTTGAATCTACCAATTCCATTTTACCTCAAACCATTTTGGAAATAAGAAACAGCTTCTACGATAGGCTCACGTTTTGTTTAGCTAAAGAAGGAGGTCTTTTTAAGCCTTTTATTTAAAGAATTATTTGTTAGGTTTATTATGCACACGCATAAAGATTTAATTTAAGGGCGGAGAATGTTAAAAATTCTTTTGTGGACTATTAAGAATTTCTTTTCTTTCTAGGAATTCAGTAAGGGATATGTATCTTAATATACTCAAAAAAATTTAGATAATAATTCTGCATATAGTAAGGAAACCGTTACGTTTTAGTAAGATGCAGTTCATATACATTATAAACAAATAATACGTAAGTACTAAAACGTCAAATTTTTAAGTCACTAAATTCAGTTTTGGTATGAAAAAATTTTTTTTTTACAAAAATCTCGAACACGTCGATTTTATTTTTGAGGGGAACAATAGAAAGAGGGGTCGTGTGATACCTTATTTTAAAGGTCTTTTAATTCTGAATATAACTGCCAAATTTGAAGTGGCTAAAATTTTTTATCCAGATATGACAGCTTGTCAAAATTGTAGAAACAGCGAAAATGAAAAAGGTATTTTGAACTCTGTTTTGGATAATATTTTTAAAAGAATAAGGAAGTCCTAATTTCAAAGAGGTCACTTATTAATTAAGAGGCCACCCTAATACCTGGAACCCTTTACGAGGAGTTGAAAGCACCCCTTAAATCTCAAATAGAAAAAGGGGTCGTGTCATTCCTTATTTTGAAGGCCTTTTTACTCTGAATTTAAATGGTGACTTCTGAGTGACTGATGAATATCTTGTGGATATGAAAATAGCAAGAAATATCTTTACTGCCAGTAAAAGTGGAGAGATAAGAAATACCTACCCTTTTCCTTTTGTGTCTTTTAAATAAAACAAGTTTATTTAAATTACGTCAATTTATTAAATGTTCAAATTGTGCCCCGCCTACTTCCATGCAGGAATACAGGTTTTGCTCAAAACGATGCCTGACGTTTTGTAGAACTTCAGGTGTTATCATCTGACACTCATTTATAATTTTCTGGCGTAAGTCTTCTAGGGTGTCTGGTTGGGTAGCGTAAACTTTTGTTTTTAAATGCCCCCATAAAAAAAATCTAATGGGGTTAAATCGGGTGACCTAGCTGGCCATTCCATAAAAGGTCCTCTCCTTCCAATCCAACGATCAGGAAATATCTCCTCAAGATATTGCCTCACACCAGCAGCATAATGTGGAGGCGCTCCGTCTTGTTGGAAAACGACTTGATCATCATCAGAATGATTTCCGCCTTCCATTATTTCTACTATTCTTGGATATACGGCATTTTCCAAGAGATCTCGGTACATTTCTCCATTCAAATTTCCGGGCAGAAAAAACGGACCAACAATGGAGCCGCCCAAGATTCCCGCCCAAACATTTAACTTCTCAGGGAACTGGGTATGAACTTCACGAAACTAGCCCGGATTTGCATTTGACCAGTAGCGGCAGTTATGACGATTTACGTTGCCATTAAGAAAAAAAGTACATTCATCTGAAAAGCAAATGTTGTAAATAAGACGCGGATTAACAGTTATCATATCACTAAGCGATTCACAAATTTGCACTCGTCTGTCAAAATCATCCTCATTCAGTTCTTGCACCAGATGAATTTTGTAAGCATGGAATTAATTATGCTTAAGTATCCTATGAACACTACTTTTGCTTACTCCTGTACTCGTCGCCAATTTTCTGACACTTATTCCTGGCTCGGCATGAAGTTGACCTAGGACAGTTATTTGCATTGCTTCATTGACAACAACAGCATTTTGAACCTCACGCTTTTTATTTAAGATACTGCCAGATTCCCTAAATTTACCAACTATTTCTAAAACGTATTTTCTGTTGACTTGTTTTTCTGGATGAAGGTCATTAAATTCTTGTACCGTTCTATTGGCACAATTGTTATGCCGAAAGAAAAACTCTATCATCTCAACCCTCTCTGCAGTAGAATAAACCATTGCTAACAGTGTTTCAACACGTAAAAGACTGGGTAATAATTTGAAACTATTTAAATAAATGCTGCTTTATGAAAAAAGTACCAATGATATTTAGCAAGCTAAATAAATTCTTCAGATACTTGTGTTTGCATTTTATTTGGTATTTTGTTTTTATTTATGATATGCTGTTAAGGTTTAATAACAATAATATTAACAATACTAATAAATTTTTAATCATGTTTTAATGGTCCAATAAAAAAAATTGTAAGAAAGGGTTTCAGGCATAAAGGTTTATTTAAAGCATTTTTTTCAGAATTTTATTTGGCTTTCATATCCAGAAGAAATCCATCAGTCACTCAGAAGTCACCATTTAAATTTAAAGTGAAAACGCTTTCAACATAAGGTATAACACGATCCCTCTTTCTGTTTAAGATTTAAGGGGTGCTTTCAACCCCTCGTAAAGGATTCCAGGTATTAGGTGGCCTCTTAATTAATAAGTGACCCCTTCGAAAATAGGATTTCCTTGATCTTTTAAAAATATTATCCAAAAAAGAGTCCATAATACCTTTTTCATTTTCGCTGTTTCCGCAATTTTGACAAGCTGTTTTATCCAGAGAAATAATTTTAGCCACTTCAAATTTGGCAGTTATATTCAGAATTAAAAGACCTTTAAAATAAGGTATCATACGACCCCTCTTTCCATTTAGGATTTTAGGGGTGATTCCACCCCCTCGAAGGGGGTTACTGGTATGAGGGTGCCTTGATAAGGAAAAGTTGTCCCCCTCAAAAATAAAATCGACGTGTCCGAGATTTTTGAAAAAAAAAATTTTTTTCATACCGAAAATAGCTGTTTCGCTTTCGCTGGGACACCCTGTATGTCTAATACATACATACATATTATGTATGTATATATTCCAAAAAAAATTATTTACATTAATGCACGATAAAATTAGTAAAGTACATAAAATATAATATGACTTCCTTACCTTCGTCAATGTTTTATTCGAACTTGTTCCTTGAAATCTCAAATAAGAAGCAACACGTAATCTAAATTTAACAATACTCAATTTTGACTCCAATGCGTGCAAAAACAAACACTGGATAAAATCACAGATTCAAATAATTGCTAAACAAAAAAATATACCGAATTACTGGCGTATTTCCGAAACGGGAATGCGGCGCTACCAGTTGCGTCTGTGGAAATTCATACGGAACACTGACAGTAAGAGCGCATTTTCCAGAAGATATTATTTTCAAAGTTTTTCGGATAATGCGCATGCGAAAATATAAATGTACACAAAACGAATATACATATACAAAGCTTATTTCTCTCTTAAAAAGGCTAAAGGACTTAGTTGACTACACTATTAAAAATAAAATTGAGTAATCCAACTGTAAGATTTTTATAACATTGTATGCTCGTTCATAGAGGTTTATGATAACTTACTTCATTTAGCACCTACAAAATTGCGATAATGTTTATATGTTTTTGAATTAATTTTTCATTAGAATTTAAATATCAAGTTTTTTTATTAAATGCGAATTTAAAACATCTCATATTAAATTATTCAGGGTGATGCATCAAAAATAGCATAGCCAGGTTAATAGCTTTCTATGTGAAATAAAGAAGCAAGAATTATACTTAGAACCCATTAACTTTCGTTTTCAGGAGGGCAATTTTACGAAATAATTCTATAACGATTTTTTGGCAGACTGAGGTGATAGCTTTTGACAAAGTTAAAACATTGAGGCGTAATAAATTTTCTGTGAACCAAAGTTGCATGCATCAAATTAAATTTTCAATGAATAATTAATGACTTGAAAAATAGCGTTAATTTTTTTTTCGATTGTTATACGGTTCGTTTGAATTTCTACCTTGGCTGCCTGAATAATAAACACGATATTCGCCCCAAATCATCGCCATTTGACGTGTTATTTGGCTAATGGAAAATAAAACATAGTAGTATTAAATCACAGTCTATATTTTTACATTTATTAAACTGTAATAAGGCAAATTATACTAAACATTAAAAAAATATTCATTTATTTAAAAATATGAGCAAATACAAAGACAAAAAGTAGCTTATCCACAAATTTTTCTTTAAGGATATAATATTTTATTGATATTTCAGGTTATAGCGAATACTAATTATAAACATCAGAGAACTAATTAATTTAAACTTTAAAATTTGTCCAATGCAACTATAACTTATAACTAATTTGTGTAAAAACACTTAACTAACCCATATTTCTAAATGAAATTTTTACTTTGATTCTTATTTGTATCATACTGCTGCTTATCTTAAATAAATATTATTATATAAATATATTTCATATAAATTGTCTAAAACATAAGGGATTCTATATTGACATTCATTTTCTTTAACAGAGACCTCGTAAGTACAGGGTGGGCCAATTTAGACGTTTTCTTATGGGAAGTCATGTCCCTGTTAGAGATAAAAAAATTTTGACCTCCATTCTCCGGGCTCAAATTTTAAAAGAAGTTTATTGAAGCAAATGAAATTTTGCTATGGCAAACAGTTTGGCCGCTAGAGGGCGTTTCTGAAATTTGGTCATTTTCGTTTTTCGGCTATGGCTGCTGTGTTTTTAAAGATAAATGATTTCTGTAAAGACTTTCTTATAGCACTTTTAAGCGCTTAACATGCTCATGATATTTAAATTTATACAGGGTGCTTCATTATTAATTTTTTTTTTTTTTTAAATGGAATGCATATTATTTTTTTATTATTATATTTTTATTATTTTTTTGCATTTTCTTGTAGCCCTTAAAATTCCCTTTTCAAATATATATAACACTTATAATCTAAATTCATTAGTTTAGAGAGATATAAATAGATTTCTTAAGTATCAATAAATTATAATGCCGTGCCATTTAAAACGCCTAAAAAACAGAGTAGGCGGGTGACACAATTGCGGGTGAAACAATTGCGTAAAGGGTTGAGTAGGCGGTTGTCAAACTGCTTTGAGTAATACGTCATTTTGACATAAACAAGCTTATTTTCATAATCTGTTTTACTTTGTATTTCTTTTATGTGATAATCACAATGTATCAAAACTATGAAAAATTCGATATGATTAAATGTTTTATTGAATGTAATGAAAATGCAAGAGAGGCCTGTAATTTATATCAACGACGATATTCAGAACGGGGGCAGCCACATAGTACGCTGTTTGAGAAATTAAAAAGAAACCTTATTAATTTTGGTTCTTTTGCTAAACCGCGAAGAAATGCTAATAATAATATAAATGACGATCAAGAACTATTGGATATAACAGTTTTGGGCGCAATTGAAAATAACTCTAATCTATCCACCCGGAAATTGGAAGTAGAAACTGGTGTGCCAAGGACCTCTGCAAGACGGATTTAAAAAAAATATAGGTATAAAGCTTATCCTCAAATATTAGCTACCTCAAATATTTATAAGAAATTTATTTATATATCGTAAACTAATAAATTTAGATTATTAGTGTTATATATATTTGAAAAGGGAATTTTAAGGGCTACAAGAAAATGCAAAAAAATAATATGCATTCTATTTAAAAAAAAAAACAAATTTAATAATAAAGCACCCTGTATAAATTTAATTATCATGAGCATGTTAAGCGCTTAAAAGTGCTATAAGAAAGTCTTTACAGAAATCATTTATCTTTAAAAACACAACAGCCATAGCCGAAAAACGAAAATGACCAAATTTCAGAAACGCCCTCTAGCGGCCAAACTGTTTGCCATAGCAAAATTTCATTTGCTTCAATAAACTTCTTTTAAAATTTGAGCCCGGAGAATGGAGGTCAAAATTTCTTTTTCTCTAACAGGGACATGACTTCCCATAAGAAAACGTCTAAATTGGCCCACCCTGTACATCAAAATACGTTCATCTAACCATGAATTTTCAAACTCAAACACAAATAAGACAAAAGTATCAAGGAGGCGCCTTGAGGCAACTCTCATTTAACTGGAATTCGAACTTATGTAAATAAACATCCCTATAGATAGTAAAGTTGTTGTCAAAGATCGCAACTCGATAAACGCGCATTTACGAAAATTCACTGTGGAATTTTACTAAACAGTTCTGGTAAACTATTTGAGGACTTATTGCATTACTTACACTGGATCGAAACTAATTTATGTTAGAACTAAATAATAATTAAATATGAAATCAATGTGTTACGATGCAGTACGCTGTTAGATCTTGGGTAATAAATTGCAGTTTAGATGATGGATCCTATGGTAATTATTAAAATTTCACATATTTATATAGTTTAAAAGATATCTTCAATTTTATGGCATTTTTAATTATTAATTCAACTAAAATTAAAAATTGTTTAAAAAAAATATTTATCTGCTCTCAGTCCCAGTAGTTCACTACAATTATGTACGACAGATGATATTGCCCCCTTAATAAGAAATCCGCGTAACTTCATTTTAAGAAATTTTACAGAAACTATAAAAAACTGTTTAATTATCTAAGTTGCCATTATAAAGTAAAAAAAAAATAGTAAAAATATTAAAAAATATTTGTCCGGGATATTTTCTATTTTGTAAAAAAAAATACTTCTTTTTGTTTTAAAATGATGCACTGAAAAAAATAGGGGGAAATATACCAAATAAATTTATTATTAATCACCAATAATATTCTGTAGAAGCCCAAACTTTAGTAATTTTTTAAAGAATATTGAACTTTACTTTGTAAAACATACAAAATACAAAATATCATTTGTAAAATTTATTTTGCATGTATGTAGTATTTGCTCGATTAAATTCATTAATATTCAAAAGTATAATAAGCATTTGTATATACACCGAAATCTTAATGGATTATTCCAAGATAAGGAAATTTCCTAATAATATTCCTATAATCAGGGAAACTAAAGAAGAATGGCCATTACTATTTTCATCACCATCTATCTTTTGGCATTTTCAAGAATTAACAGGTGCTGATATTCACCTACTCAATAAAATAAATGAGAAAGCTGACAAAATCACGAAGTGCCTTAAACTCTCCAAAGACGTTGATTTAGAAGAAAATGTATCAATAGAACAGCAACTAATTAAAAATTTAATACAGCACTTCAAGGAAGATATTGAATTTTTGATATCTCAAACAGAGGCAAGTGACATTTTTTATAAATAAAAAAAAACTAAAAACTACATGACTCCAATCTTAATTACAACTGTAATATTATTTTTTATTTTAAATATATTTTTTTTATTCTAGATCCAAGTAAATTTAAACGACAACGATGTTTATCCCGACAGTTTGCCACTAACGCCTATAATTCTAAAGCAAGGTAAATAATTTATGCCTTAGAAGTATCAAACAATAACATATACTTATCTTATTATTTTAGAAAACAAAAATTGCTTTTATGTTTTGGTTCAACGTCAAATAATACAGGCAGATAGCTATACCACTTTTCTGGAGGCCCTAAAAGTTCTTCTTGCGTACTTTGTACTAATCTTGGTTTACCCGAAAAAACTAGAAACTACCCTCCAAATTGGAATTTCTTCAAAGATATTTTCTAAAACTTCACCCCGATCAGGGAAGTAAAGCCAGGCAGGTATCTAATAGCCTAAAGAAGGTTTTTTTGTCTAATGAATTCAATAAAAAATAAAAAACATAAGTACCTATAATATATAATATATCTTTGTTATATTATTATGCATACTATGTATATTTTTTATGTAGAAAAACATTTTTTTGTTAACATGTTACATGCCATGTAATGTTATTTATTTTGTTTACGTATAAGTACCTATGACAATAATTTGATGGAAGAAGAAGGTACATATGTCCTATATTTTGTTTAATTATTATTAGAATAATAGGTTTTTGTTAGACAGTGTGATTTTAAAGTCGATTTTTTGTTCTTTTAACAAAAGATTAAGAACAAAAAAAGTTTATTCCATTTACCGCATTTTTCAAATATTTAACATAATGGTGCTGGGTATTAAAATGTACAATTAAAAAGTAATCATTTTGTACAATTAAAATTATTACTCGCAATGGAAAATCACTTTACTCGCCTGTTAAAAGGAAAAAATCAACTAAAGATTGCCTTTTTGTTAGTAGTTTATACCATTTCAAATTATATATATATTTTTATACCCTTACTTAACTATATAGGACCCATATATAGTTAAATAAAAGAAGTAAAGCGCGCGTTTTCTGTTCGTACCCTTAGAAGTTTTAGCTGATGTCTAAAAATCTCAACACTCTACATTTAAAATTAAATCTATAGTTAGAATGCTATTCTGGTTAAGTGTTAATGTACCTTATATGTACCAGAATGTTAAATTATTATTTTTTTAATATATAGTTAATTATATAAAATTTAAAGATTTTGTTGTTTAATTTCATACGTACATATATAAAATTTATCCATTTTATTTTATTATATTTTTTAAGTAATATTGAATTACTAAATTTAACAATCATATCCTGTTTGAGTTATATAACATAAGCAGGATCTGATTTTTTTATGTATATGAATTTTAATAATTGTATTAATAAATAGTACAATATATATTTTGTAATTCTTACTAATAAAATTGGTAACATCGTTTTTTTCTTTAAATTATTATTGATTTTTACAGTATTTGAACGGAAAATTTACAAATTTTAATTGGTAAATTTACATTACATATTACTAATGATTATTACTTAAAATATTCTGTATTTTTATATTCACAATTGTTCTGTAATTATATGGAATAAGGATTGGTCACAAAATTACCTAAACTAAATACTGAATTTTACGAATCCTTTTTATCAGTATGGTTTTCCTAAAATATCTTTAAATTGTAAAGCTGGATATACGCGGTTTTACAAAATAAAATAATACACTAAAAACTTACAAAATGTATTTTTTACTTGATTTAAAAAAATTTAGTACAAATACAAACATAAATATTTTTTAATAATTTATAATTTTTTTAAACAAATTCCATTTTTATGTTATTCAAAGAAATGGCCATCAGAAAACTTGTGATAATCAGGTAAAAGGGTAGTTTTTAAAATTTGAAGGTGCTCGTATTTCTTTTTTTGAATTTTTCGGCGTTTTTTGTATCAGTCATCATTAATTTAAATTTAATTTAGACATCTTAGTACTTTTATGTCAGTGACTAGAGTATCACCCTTTGTTCTACCAGGACGTATTGTAAAGAAAAACTTTAATATTTCAAAATTATACGGAAATCGATCAGTTCTTGCTTTTTGACAACAACTGACATAATCGGCCGCTAGATTTATTTTACGATGTCTGATTTGCTTAATGGCAGAATTCATCGAATCAATCTCTATATATGTATGGCGTTAGAGTAAATATTCTGTTCTGTGCAGCCATAACTAAAGAAAATCATTTCGAAAGAAAGTGTCGTAGATTTAGGACTTGAAATAAAACTGATTTTATTTCACGACGTTTTAGCCTTTATTAAGACTATCTTCAGAGCTATTTCTGTTTAAAAAATCAGCCTGTCGCAAATGTCCAGTGACGAAATAAGCAAACATTATGAAGTGTTGCGCTGTACATCTACGTTATATTTTTTTTAAACATAAATTAAGGGATAAAACAAAACAGCTCGTAAACACACTAATCCGCGACTATGACCGTAAAGATATGTACTATAGGTTTTGTTTTATAATACATATGTAGATGAAACATTTGACTTCGGACTTTAATTTCGGTTTGTAAATTGATAGATTTAATTTCTCAATGACTTGAAAAAACGTAGTTATTGGTGCTGATTTTAAATCACGTTCAGCACAAAAAATGTATATAACTGTGACTTTGAAAGCCACAGTAGTCAAGGTATAATTTGATGAGGTAGATCGGCAGTAATGACTTTCCAGCTTTGGCATCGAAGAAAACAAATCAAGAACGGCCTCATTTCTTTTTGCGAACATAGCCTTCCTTACATCACTTTTTCTTCCAGTCTGTGGTATTTCAACTCCGTTTTCAACAATATTATTAATAGATTTTTTAACCCAGGCTAATACTAATAAGATTTTTATTTTGGTAACTAGTTACCAGGTCTGTTTATTTTGTCCTTCACCAATTTTCTTCTTTCCTTGATATACGGGTAACCTTTATAGCGTTTGTATTTATTTGCATTATAAATCCACTCGTCAGACCTTTTTCTATTCTGCCTCCTTTTTTTGCGATATCAGATAATTGCGATTTTTGCTTTTTATATTTTGCCTCCTAGTTATAGCGGAAGAGTTGTCACTAGAATTCCCGTCTTCCTCAGAAACATAGGACGTATCCATTTACCTAGTTTTCACTAGACGTATTTTGTTCTTGACTACTATTTGATTGAAGACAATATTATTGGATGACCCTTGCTCCGTTATGGCAAAATTATCATTATTCTTATTAAGGTATCATGTTAAGGTATTATATCTTGCTATAGATCATTTTGAAAAAACTCATTATCCCGAGCTTCAAGATTCTTAGAAAAATTAGAAATATTAAAGATCTCCTTATCTTTAGGAAGATTATTTATGAACGTGGTGTCACCAATAAGATAATATCATATAATAATATCATAAACATACCTACCTCAACTTTTAACAACGTTTTTTCAAAATTTACACTCGAATATTTTTATTGCATCTTTGAGTTAAGGTCGTCCATGGATCAGTATGAATGCATATTTAAATTTAATTTCGTAATTGGGTAGGCATCTTAGCGCTTTTATGTCATTGACTATCACGCTTCAACCAAATTTTATGAATATCTGAAACACACTGTTTTTACTTTAATGACAAACTAGGAATTATGCGATTTGCTTAACAAATATTTTCCTGTTAGATTTAAATGTTTTGCTTAAAATCATTTTTAATCGGGATATGTTTCGCTGGTCATATACTTGCTGACAGCGTTTCGCTGTCCGTGATTTGCTGATTTGTCAAAAGGTGGCGCCAAAAGATCAAATTCACCAAAACATGGACTTAAAGTAAATCGCACAACCTGACGTGTATCTCTTAATCTCAGCTACTCATATGGTGCTATAATGGTATCTTGGATTCAAACGGTGTGATGTTGCGTTTGTAACTGCAAATCTCTTATTTATTTTGTTAGGTATAACGTCATTAATTAAATTGATAATAATTTAGGAAATACAATTCTATCCGTGTCTATCCGCTTAGTTACTGGAAAAAAGAGAAAAAGCTATAATATAATTATTATTTTAATAATAATGTTATACCAACAAAATAGGTGTAATTGAATGAACTATATATGATTTCGTCGCAGGAATTTAAATTTTATTTAACCCCTTGCTGCATCTTGTGTCATATATGATACATACTAAAATTAATATATTTTCAAAATCCTAGAATCTAAAAATTAAATAAATGCCTGATGTAGCATATTTAGGACCGAGGAATACACACGTGAAAACAATTCCGACATTGCGGCAACAAAGCACGCTTTTTTGGCGCGCTTTGCCAGTTGAGAATCACATATTTGTCGGTGTAGTCGATGTTTATGTTTTTAAAGTGTCATTTTTGTTTAGTAAAAAGTTAGTTTCGTGATTAAAAAAATAGACGTTTATAGTTTATTTGTTGCACTTTCATTTGAAGGTGAGTTGAAGCAATATTTTTAATTTTTTTAGACATTAGATAGAAACATTGTTTTGATACATATATGGGATATCATGCACATATACGTGGTAATAAGAGTTTGGTTGGTTTCAGATGGATCCGAAAATATTTTACGGAATTAACAGCAAATATGTTAGGGATGTACCGGAGGATAATGAGAGTAATGTTCCCGATTTGTCAGATGATGAAGATAATAATATCCCAATAAACCATCATAATATATTATCCTTCGAAAGTGATGACTCTATGCCTGAAGGAGATTATGACGAGACAACCATTCCTAAAACGGATGTGGAGTCTGATGATAGTGAAAATATGACTCTTTAGGAAATTGCGGAGAAGATAAATCCAGGATCCTGGAGAACCGGAAATATCAAGAAAAATCCAAAGGAGCTTGAATTTACGGGCAACCTGAATATGCCCCCAGAGTTTGCTGATTTAGAGACACCATCAGAGTTTCTTAAGTTCTTCTTGACTAATGAAATTATATCGACGATAACTACTGAATCAAATTTATATTGCTTATAAAAACATTTCAACCGTCCCGCAAACCTTACAGATGATGAAATAGAACAGTTCATTGGCATGTGTTTATATATGTCCATCATACAATTGCCTCAAGCTAGGAACTATTGGTCACCACATTTAGACCACCCCGCCATATCTAGGGTCATGACATGACATGTAACAGGTGGGAAGAGATCAAACGATTTATACATTTTAATAATAATGATAATTTTATACCTCGTGGCAAGCCCGGTCATGATATGTTATTCAAGATAAGACCTTTACTAGAAAGATTATAAGAAAGACTAAATATAATTCCTGTTGAAGAACATATTGCGGTCGATGAACAAATTATTCCCACTAAGGCCAAATCGACAATCAAACAATATAATCCAACAAAGCCACACAAGTGGGGCTTTAAAGTATTTGTGCTGAGTGGAATCTCCGGCTTTAGGTACAGTTTCGACATTTATGCTGGTTCTCAGAGCAACATCGTTCCTGCCGATGCTCCTGATTTGGGAACTAGTAGCAATGTGATGGTGAACCTTGTTGAAAGAGTCCCCAAACACGTAAATCATAAGATTTTTTTTGATAATTGATTTACTAGCGTCCCGCTTATGGTTTACTTGACCAAGAATGGTATCCATCCTCTTGCGCTTGAATCGAGTTCAAGGATGTAAAATGCTGTCAGAAAAAGAGTTTAAAAAACTTGGACGAGGATCTTGGCAAGAGAAAACTATTAAAGACGATGTAAAGTTAAGTACCGTTTGCTGGTATGACAATAAAATTGTCTCAACTTTATCATCCTACGTCGGTTCACAGCCAACGGGAACTAAGCAAAGATTTTTTAGAAGCGAGAAATGCTACAAGAATGTGGAGTGCCTGCAAACAATTTTGAAATATAATAAATACATATGAGGTGTAGACTTATTAGACTCTATGCTCGGTTACTATCGCGTTAAAATTAGATCCAAGAAATGGTATCTTCGCATTTTCTTTCATTTTATGCACATGTGCGTTGTAAATAGTTGGCTTTTATGGAGAAGGCAAAATGATATATATATGCCACTTGCAGATTTTAAGGTGGCTATTGCAGATGCCTTATGCAACAGTGGGAAATCTGTATTAACCAGAAAACGTGGACGACCTAGCGCCAATCTTGAAAATGCTTATTTGCAAAAGAAGAAACGTGGCCCTACGACTAAAATACCCCAAACTGAAGTTCGAAAAGACGGAATCGATAATTTGCCAGAATGGAGAGAGAATGACAGAAAAAGATGCAAGCATCCAGAGTGCAAATCCCAGACGTACATTTATTGTGTTAAGTGCCAAATACGATACGATAAGAATTACGATAAATATTAATAAATCTTAACATTTTAACGAATGAATTAAACAAAAATCTAATATACTGGTTGGCAAATTGAAAACGGAACTGAGGCCATAACAGGCAGTCCAATAGATTTTTAGAAAAACGCTCGGATTCGTCGATTTTATTTACGAGGGGAAAACTAAATAATCACAAAATCACTTTTATACTAATAACCCCCCTAAAAAAGGATGGCACTAACCCTAAAATGTTAAATGGGAACGAGGGTCGAGTGATATGTTGTTGTAGTGTAGTCATGTAGTAGCTAGTATTTTTAAAAATTTTCGCATTTAAATTTTAAACGAGAATTTAAAGCAACTACTTTATGGCGGGTTCTTTTACGAAAAAATATACCAGGAAGTAGCGTAAAAATATCGAGTATCGCTAAATGTGAAATCAAAAGTGAGATAGCTTTTAAAAATCTATTGGACTGCCTGTTATGGCCTCAGTTCCGTTTTAAATTCGCCAACCAGTATATTAGATTTTTGTTTTATTCATTCATTAAAATGTTAAGATTTATTAATATTTATCGTAATTCCTTAAAACTTGACATACTACAGAACATTTTTTTCTCTTTAATAAAGTCGAAGGGTCGGAGCATTTTTTTTAAATTTGAATATAAATTTAATTCATTATTATATTAATTTTTCACTATAAGTTTAAGTAATAAGTTTCAGATTTTAATAATAAATGGTTACCTGTGCTAAAAAGATAGGTCGAACAGGGCATTCTAAAAATTAATGGAAATATCTTTTATTTATATAATTCTTTATTTTTAAATTATATTAGGATCATACCCTTTAACATATTAAAAAAGAAACCTTTGGGTTTGTCACTTTTTAAAATAGTTTATAAAAGTCAAAAAAATATCAAATTTAAAAAGTCTTTGATTGAGTATTCTTGAATGAATGAAAGAAATACAGAAAAGATAAGTTATTTTGTTTAATTTACCTTGATAAGAGTACTAGATTGAATCGTTGATTCAAGTTAAGATTTTTTATTCAATATTTCATATAAGTAAAATACGGTAACTCCAGTTCTTATTCAGCATTATTCAGATATAATTTACTATATCAGGCCAAAGCTAAGACGGGCTGACGGGTCAACGGCATGGTCTTTGAATGAAAGATTCTTGTTTATCGTATATATACTCTATAGTTCCCCGTATTTTAGTTTAGAGTATCGCGTATGTGAATTTCATATTTTCACCTAATTTTTAATCTCATGAGTTTTGTTACAATATAATATTTATTTTTGGTAAAATGATTCATTTTTTGCTTTCTTAAATGCCGCAATTCCAGTAAGTAAAAAAATATTGACTACCTCGCGCTAATTAGGTATATTTTTGTGTTGTGATTTTTTTTTAATTTTAATTCATAATTATCATGAATATTACTGGTAATAATCTATTAAATATTATTGGTATTTATTAGTGTACAGGGTGACCAAATAAGAATGCAAAGTGCTGTATTGTGAACACTATTCGTCGTAGAGACTTGCGGTAAAAAATTTTGTGACTAAAGTGGCCAAAAGAATACCGTGGAAAATATTTTCAGATTTCCAAGATGGTTGCCAGGGGGCGTAACCGCCATATTAAACTTTTTAAGTGATTTTTCACTGAAATCTACCCAGTAAATATTACGAAAAATATATTTTAAAGCTTAACTTTACTCGAGTTTTACACAATTTTTGTTTAACACTTTATGACGTATCTATTAAAATAAAATGGTTGGGGGAAATTCAATGTTTTTTTAAATAAACAGCTGTTACTCCTAAATGACTGAACGGATTTTAACAAACTTGGTCTCGTTAAAAAAACACTTATTGCTCCATCAAATTCATCTTATCTGTGATATGTCTAATTCTTAGTAATGCCGCTAGAGCGCGTTTTTTGATCTAATAACAGAAAATTGCAAAATTCTCTAATAAATTAAACGCAATAATATGAGTTTTTTTTCATAAAAATGTAGTGAAACTATAGCTAAATAGGCCAGTGAAAACCGTATCTCGATATCTTATTCGTAGCCTAAAATATCGAAGAAAGAATATTTAGTTATCATATAATTTTAATAAGACGCTATTACACCGATATTTATTGTTATTTATTTGTCTTTTTTCAACGTTCAATGATCAAATGTCTTAATTTAATATTTTTTAAATATTCTTTGTTCAGAAAGTTAAAAAAAAAACGCGTATGGGCATAATAACAAAAATTTCCGATTTTGAAATAAAACTAATAACTCCTTGAATGCTCGAACTGTCTTCCATCAAACTTAATACATTGTATGAGTCACTTATGCGTGGACATTACAGCAGCTTCAATTTTTGCTCTTGAAAGGCTGTAAATGGCTTCTTGTATTCGTATTTTCGTCGTCTCTGGTTGTTGCTTGATTTTGGTAAGCAATATCTTTCAACCGACCCCATAGGTTTTATCATTACATCCTTTATTATTATATCCTTGATATTTTTTTTTTATTTAAGAGAGATTTTACAAAGAAGCGGAATTGATCAAGGGTTGATGAAAAACTATAATTATTCTGGAATAAACTCTGCTTAAGTGAGTTGTTTTTGTGATTTTTTAGCAACTGAATGGTGAAATTATCTTCTTTATAAAAAGATTATTGGCAATAATATGCTGCCTTAACTTTGAAGCAGGTCTTCTTTTCGTATAGCAGTCTCTAGCTGTTGATTTTTGTCACATAAGGGTATTTAGAATTGTGAATAAATCTTGAGCTTCAATAAATTGATAATAAGTAGGAATATTTTAAAAATCGATGTAGCATTATCATCATAAATTTTATTGAATTAACTTAATGCTTCATTTAACTCAGATACTGAAATATGGGAATTATGTAGTAAGTCGATTTGGCAAATAGTAAAATTTAAAAAACTAGCTCTTAAAACCTTAATACTTAATAATCTATTTTGTTGTTTTTGGAAAAAAACCCTTTAAGCATTAAATATTTAAAAGTAT
The DNA here is from genome assembly GCF_022605725.1 of Anthonomus grandis grandis. Classification (NCBI taxonomy): domain Eukaryota; kingdom Metazoa; phylum Arthropoda; class Insecta; order Coleoptera; family Curculionidae; genus Anthonomus; species Anthonomus grandis. Next base: position 31,638,546 of record NC_065548.1, on the reverse strand, counting down.
CATGCCTGTAATCGCTAATGAATTTCTAATCATATTAAATTCCGTTTTGAAATGGTTTTTGATCGTACTCGATTACAGAAATATTTTACTAAAATGATTAATATGATGGATGTTTAGAGTGTCAAATTTGTGTATCTTAATGTAGAATAATATTTTTCTGCCCTTGTTGTAAATTCGTTATAGCCTCATTAATTCTATTATTACCTCCTAAATCTAAAGTTCCAAAAGGCCATTTTTGTGCTTGCCCTACAATGTTGAAAAGGCCTCTGTTAGTTCTTTGATGTAGTATATGATTCTTTAGTTTATTTTTAATTATAATGATTAAATATACTGTTCTCGAAAGTAAACATGCCGCTAGACCTTGATAAGATAATATATGATTAGTTAGTAACATCATTAATTAAAATATTACATGAGTTTATTGGTTTTCTAATTTTATTTGTATAATATCTAAGTCTGCGTGATGTAAGAATATATGCTAATAATATGCAGGATGTCCCAAAAATATATCGACCAACTTCAAGGAGTGATAGGGGACATTAAAACAAATATTTTTTGTTCGGTAAACATATGTCCGCAAATAAAAAAAGATATCTCAATTGTATCCAACCTCATCATGCAACCTTTTCTTCTATTCATTGTCAGCTTTGAAAGACTGGAAATCTAAGACGTCCTGGTGGAGCTGGTAGAGTAAGCTCGTAAAATCGTAAAGTTCAAGTTAAAGATAAAGTATTACACCGTGTGGAAGATAACCAATCTACAAGTATTGGTTGTACAAGTTTCTATATTTTGAGTTATGCTGGTCAGGTTGTATATATAACGGTCCGGATTTACTAATTATCTACATAAGACTACCATTCTTTTTTATAAAAAAATATATTCTTTCTCCGAGTAAAATTATTTTCCAGAATATTTTGTAGGTCAATTTTCTTCCGGTCGCATATCCACTCTGGTGGAATTGATAATTATTAGTCTATAATTAAATATATATTTACTTTTCATGGGAGCAGTACCTCCCTCATAGTTACGCGTAGGTTTTTTCATGCGATTCCTTCACGTTGTCCCGCAACAAGTATTAAATACACTGATCATCGCGAACGGGCAGCATTCAGGAACACTCCGCCTGAATCCAGACTTGAACCCGTTCCGCCAACTTCTAGAGCCAAGATCACTCCCATCATAATCAGGGAAAAGGAAAAGTTCGAGGAAGTCGCCGCCACCCTAAAATCCAAAGGAGTACAACATGGCCATGTCGTCAATACACGTGAAAATCAAAAAGTGGCATTAAAATCCACCCGCAGACTATAAACGACTACAGAGTTACCTAGGACTATCTGGACTCAACTAAAGTGCTCTTCCACTCCTTCTCCCTACCAGAGGAGAGAAGACTGTACATCGTCCTCCTAGGACCTTTCAAACACTGATCGGCCGAAAGCATCCTGAAGGACCTTAGGAGGCTGGGCTTCCACCCACACTCTGCAGCCCGATATTACAATCGGAACAGGCAGCCTACGCCGCTGGTCCTGATACAGCTCCCGAGGGAAAAAAAGTAGGTCTTCTCGCTAACGGAGCTGCGAGCAGTAAAAATGAGTGTGGAAGCCCAGAGGAACAAGTCCCAGGCTAGGTGCACGGCGGCACACAAATGCGTGAAGTATGGCCAACTTCACACCACCGCTGAGTGCACCAAACCACGCGATCAGCCTGCCACATATGCCAACTGTGGAGGTCCGCACCCCGCTAACTACCTGGGATGCTCCAGGAACCCGAAGCAGATTCTCAAGGCAAAAGCTGCCAGACGGAATCGCCGGTTCACCTGGGGCGCCCAGGACAATAGCCGCCTTGCCGTGCCTGCTGCTGCCGCAGCTGTCGTCCCCTCTCCGCCAGGTATAGAGCCGAACGTTCTTTGTTCTTGCCTAACAACCGACCACACTCCGCGCAAAGGCCACCTATTCTTTGTTTTAAGTATTCATTACCATTACATATTAAGAAATATTTCATTTAGTGAATTAGGTATGAATCATTACATTAACCTGTATATATATATATATATATATATATATATATATATATATATATAATAAATGTCAGTTTTAAAGTAAAGAATGGGCGGCAGACTCTCCGCACTCTCCGACCGTATCTATTTGACCGAACCAGTGGGATCCGAAGTATACCGGTGGTAGCTGACTGGAATAGTAAAGTGAGTGATGTAGGTAAGTGGTCCGATTACCGAGGTAGTGCCCACAGATGTATATAGCTCCGTGCGGAGTTATATATATCTGTGGTAGTGCCATAAGTAATATTGCCACGCCGATTATTAATCTCCAAAGCTGCTGCTGCCGATTAACAATCTGCAGGTCGCTGGAAGGGATGATCGGCTGGAGGTTTGATAGATGGTACACGGCATTTAATAAAAATATAATAGTGAGACCATTTTTTTATTCTATCTGTATCGTTTTTCAGACCTTCAGGGTATGGCTCCATGATTGTTGGTCGTCGGAAGAGTCACCCCGCCACACCGATTACTTATCCTCAAAGCTGCTGGTCGCTGGAAGGGATAATCGATTGAAGGATTGATGGGCGGTATAGGTTCTTATGTGGTGTTTTGTTAACACTTAAATATTGGGTGTTTTGTGTATGTTATGGTCTGATGATGCTCTAGTCGAGCGAAACATGTAACCTTCGTTATTTTATTAAATGTATTTGTGATGCTGTAGATTTCGTGTTTTTTACCTTTTATAAAACTGTTTGAATTATTTATTGACTGCTTGAATTAAGGACTTTATTTACTTACATAAAATGGCACCACGTCTTCCATCAGTAACCGACTTTTTTTACTTATGTTTTCATATATTGCTTAATGTACTGCTTTAATGCTTCTTGTAATTTGAATGCTACTGCCTGGCACGGCTATATAGCTTTACAGAAAACATTTTTGCACTCGCTTATAATTCCACAACTTTTCTATTTATTATCTGATACCTATGGCTCTGTTTGGGGTAGTTTTCTTTATGCATAACATCTAACATAAAACCCGCATACATACATCATTCACATGATATACCAATATCCTTACAATACAAATACGGTTTTAACATTTTTTTAAATATGAAAATAGGTAGGCATTATAATCAGAAACATTTATCAGGTAGGGTTCAGTATTTTTTTTAATTTAATTTCAATGTACCTGATTTAATATATTTAAATAGTTATGTTTATTTTAAATAAATCTATGTATTTTTACTGTTTTCCCAATAAAAGTTGGAATTATAATCAAAATTAACTCTGGTATTTCTTTTCTCCACTGTCTAAAAGCTATTCAATCGCCACATGTGCCCTCAACCATATTAAAAACTGAGGGTGGCGCTCGAGATAACTGGTGAATAACCGAAAGTCAAATATAAACACCGACCAAAACCAGAGAAAACCGTAGAAAGGTGTCGCACACCAGATAGGATCATCTGGGAATTCGGTACATCGAGTTCTCCAGAAATAACTTTTGTTCCCTTTTAATTTATATCGGGTATAAACTTTTAATCCTGAGGATTATCTACATCGGTTCGCTTTTTGTCAATGATTTTTAAATTTTAACAAGTGATTTTCAGAAGAATACGCTTTTAAAATGAGACCTGTTTTACGCGTCATGGTTACTTCAATATCATAAACAGCCATATTTGGCATCATTAAAATCTGCACGCTATGGCCCCTAGAAGATACCAACAACAATTTTCTGTAAACATCTGAGCTGGTATTTTTAAAGAGAACATAATCGCTTACTTGTTGCCCGTTTGAATGCAGATATTTACCTCCATTTTCAATAAAATATTTTGCCTCGATTGTTGCGACACATCCCTATAAACCTTACACATATTATGTGGTTTCAATTTGACGGGGCACCTCCACGTTTTGGTACAAACGTGCGCTGATATTTAGATAACGATGGATTGGAAAAGGAGGTCCTATTGTCTGGCCTGCGCGTTCTCGTGATCTTAACATCACTCACATCTTTTTTATTGGAAAGTTTAACAATAGTTATATATTAATAAAATAATATATAACAGAGCATATAATCTCCTTTTAATAATCTGCCGTAAGTGTTCATGAAATCCTAGATCCTCATTCACTATTAAGCCCAAATTTTTTGCACAAGATACAATGAATAAACTTGTGGCACCAATGTGTAAATTGAAAGACTTTTTTACCGTGTCTTTTTTGGTTTTACTACTAAACCATAATATCTCTGTCTGTTAACGAGTTATTTGATCGAATCTTTTGCGATCTGTCTTGAGGAAATAAATCAACCAGCCAAGTAATTCGGTCTCAAAGCCATAGTACTTAAGTTTAGCTAATACCTAGGTAGAAGGGTACGATTTTGAAGACGTCTCAATTATTTATTTATTTATTTATTTAAGTACAAGGCTCTCCTACAGATAGAATAAGCAATCCAATAACAGGAAAGTACAAAGTATCTTATGAATTTAAATACAAAATAAGTAAGCGCTTTGCCAAACCTAACAAATATACTAAGCAATATAAACCTAACTAACTTATTTAATAGTATCTCTTATAAACAATAAAGAAGCATATATACGTAGTGCAAAAAAACGAAGTCAAGGATGTAAAGAACAATTAATAATAGATACGGTCATCCTAAAACAAACAGAAAAGGAAAATAGAAATCTACACACTTGCTACATAGATTATAAAAATGCTTCGACTCTGTACTGGAGATCGAAAATTACCATGTCGTCAGAAGCTGACTATTTTTTAGACAGAAAGGGCAGTCTATTAAATTATTAATAATTTTATAAATCAATATTAAATCAAAATTGTTTTTACGACTCTCTAAGGGCTTCATACCATAAAACTTTAAGTTATCGTAGTAAGTAAAAAAATTTCTTTGTCTATTAAAGCGGAAATTTACTATATTTATAAACTTGCGTTGAACTCTTTTAATTTTGTCAATATATTTGTGATACATCAGATTCCAAGCCACTGTCTCATATTCTATAGTAGGTTTAACGAGTGCATTATATAGTAATATTAATGATGTTAGATTACTAAAACCCTTTGTAATTCGAGATATAAAACCGAGATTTTTTAGAGCTTTCTGAACAATGTTTTCTATATGAACGTCGAAGAGCAGTCTGGAACCAAACGTCACACCTAAATCCTTAATAAACTCTACATACTTCAAGATAGTGTGTTTTGTGTCTGAGATGGTTTTCTGCTTAAAAGTATATAATGAAATTTTTTTCGATTAATAAATAATTTATTTAAGGTACAGTACCTTTCAAAATTTGCAAGATCAGATTGCATGGCACGAAAATCTGATATCTTCTTAATTGTTGTAAGGATTTTTAGGTCATCTGCATATTCAAGATATTTACAGGTAGAGAAACATTGACCAATGTCATTTAAAAAAATTGAGAACAAAATCGGTCCCAAATGAGAACCTTGCGGTACTCCTGAAGTTACGGTTGTACAAGAAGACTTTACTCCATTTATGACAACGTTTTGATCCTCATTTAATGAATTAGATCCTCATTTATCGTCAACATCATTGGGACCTAGACTAGCGTCTCCAAGACGGTACTTTAAGCACATTAGGAAGACGTCATACAAAGTCGTGCGAAGAACGTCATTTTAAGAATAATTTGAGACTTTTCACACACACTATTTCTGACACACTATTTCTGTTTTATGCCTCTTCATATAACTACCCAAACGGATCATATTAGGTCTTATTAGGATAATTTTTTAAGGCCAAATTTTTACAATGACTTAAAAAGATGCTTTATCAGTAATCATTTTACAACGATATTGAAATTTTAACTAACTTGTGTGTTGTGCGGTTGCGAATGGCGGTTCATGCCTTCATGTGTTGGCAGCATATATACGTTTTAAAATTATATACGCATATTATCTAAAAATTCTAAAACTCTTTACTTATCTATAGTAACTATAAAATGTATTTTTTCTCATATTATTGTAATATTGTAGCCAACTATTATCACTAATACACTTATACTCTTATGTTTTTATTTATTTTTTTGTAGAACGTAGTTTGGGTAATATTGTATTTTTTTGTCCCGCTCAATAATTGGAATTTTTTCTATGAAGTGGTATAATTAAAATTAAATAAAATACTTTTATTTATAGTATTCTAATTATAATAGGAACAAATTCTTAGTTTTAAAATATATAGTAGTAGTCGTATTTTCTGTAGTTTTTTGGTATTATTTCTACCCACAAAATCCTAATTTTTTTTTTTGGAAAAATATAGAGCATATAGTGAAGTATCAAAGATTTTAGAGTCCAAACAAAACTAAAACACTAACAAGACTTCCATCAAAATTCTTAATGACTTGATCAAAAATCGATGGTAAAGCGGAAGCCATATGCATTATATCGTATGCATAATAATATCTTTTATAAAAGAATTACACATTTTTAAATTGATTGAGTGTACACCGACGGCATTTTATTTAAGAATTGGAAAAATTGAATATATTTCCTCAGAATTTGTTAGTGGAAAGTTAAATATAGATTTAAAATTATAAACTTTATTGTTGCCATATGCTATTTTATCACTACATTGTTCAGTCATTATTTGTAAAAAAGCAGTGAAGTATTTATTCATATTTTCAGCTATTGATAGATTTGGCGGAAGAGTACTGATATTTTGTGAAGTAATATTTAAGTCTTGTAGGGCTTTCTAAAGCTTGGACCGATTGTTAGGAGGAATATTTAATATCTGTTTTTTTTTCTAATGCAAGAAATTATATGATTTCTTAAAGTCTTATAATAATTGTAGTCAGTTTCCATTTTCATATTTTTGACATGCTTTATATCTTAATATCTGCAACTCACGAATATCTCTAAAAAGCCAAAGAGTCCTAGGTTTTATTACTCTTACCTCCTAAGTTGGAGTCTGCTTATCAAAAAGGGAAATAATAAGCTCACGAATTTTTCAGTGCTTCTTTCCCAAAAAAATCCATGCCATGGTATATTTTGTAAATAATTTTTAAAAGCATTTAGATTAAAGTCGTCAAATATTCTATATTAGAAAAAACGTGCAGAGAGCTTTATTACATATCTTAACAAAAACGGTTATGATCGCTTATTTCATTAGAGGATAGGGTGCCGCATTTATTGACGATGTCTTTGTTGTTAATAAAAATCGGATCAGTTAAAGTGCCAGAGGTATTAGTAATTTAAGTAGGTGTAATTATGTAAATAATGTAGCATGTTCGGCAGTAATAGAAAAAGTAAAATTTCATGTTCAATGATGTCTCAAATGCTGTTCAATTTCTTTTTAACATATGCCCCAATGCCAGCGCCACGACCACAGCTTTATCCTTATTAATTAAATTATATCCTGAAGTATTAGGTATTTTTTTTATAGAATTATATTAAGAAGCCCATGAGATTATAATTAAACTATAATTTAAAAATTATTTAAATTAGACTATAACAAACATATGCTTCTAACGCTCTTTTGATTCAAATTTAAAAAAAAATATTTTATTTAAAAAAAAATCGGCTGCAACACTATCTTTTAAATTAAATAGCGAAAAGCAAAAATCAAAATTAATAGATGAATTTGGAAGGTCACTTGAGGAATTATTAGTTGATCTTACTTCAACACAAGCTGATGGTAACGAACAAAATATGCGTTTAGTTTTAGGATCCGTTAATGAAAAAATTGCAATTAATTCTTTTTCAAATGGATTAAATAATCATGAATTAAGAACCATTATTAAAGCCGTGTTAGCCACAATAATAGCCAGCGCAGATATTTTATGCAAAATTCTAATACTACAAATTCAAGGGCACATTTTAGTGAAAATACAAACTCAAATATAAATAATACAAATCAGTTGTTTTTTCGAGACAAAAGGGAATATAGAAAATCAGAAACCAAAGTTACTACTAAATTATATAACAGTTGGTTATTATGGTAAATTTTTAAAACTTTTACTAGATACAGGTGTCAGTATTAGCGTAATTTTTAAAAATCATTGATAAATTTGAAAACGTTAATTATTCAGAAAGAATTAAAATAAATGGAATTTCTGGTTCTCTTATTTCGCAAGGCTCCGTTAACGTATGTTTCAATGTAAATAATACAAATGTATACCATGTATTTTTGCTAATTAATGCATTTAATAATAATATTCATGGTGTCATAGGTTTAGATTTTTTCTTTAAATTCTTTGCCACTATAGATTTTGAAAAGTTTGTATTTTCGTTTTAATACAGTGACAATATTTTAAAAATAGCTATGTAAAGTGAACATGAGATGTTTTGTTCCATGATGACTTTAGTTCCAAAATGAACTGAAATAATAAAATATTTTAATGTCGAGAATAACCATAAATATTATGTTGTTTTTGCAGATGAAGCAAGTGAAGGTATTTTTATAGCGAGTGCAATTAATAGTTCACCCTGAATCGAATATGATACCGGTGAAATTTCTGAACGTACGCGACCAGGATATTACTTTAAAAAATTTTAAACCCAAAATTGATTTACTTGAAAATGAATGATTTATGTAATTCTGGAGATAGCGATAATTGTTCCGTTAGTAGAGTAGAAAAATTATTAGAATTAATTAATTTAAATCATTTAAATGAAAAATAAACATTTTCTTTACAAAGGATATGTGCTAAATATTCTGCCGTATTTCTTTTAGAAAACGATCCGTTAACCACCACTAATATATATAAACAAAAAAATTATTTAAAACCAAATACTTCTGCTGTATACAAAAAACAGTATCGGCTACCTTTCTCTCAAAAAGAACGAATAGATAAACAAATTAATAAAATGTTACAGGATGGTATTGTTGAAGAAGCAAGATCTGAGTGGTCTTCACCTCTCTTGCTAGTTCCAAAAAAAGTTTACAATAATGGCAATAACAGTTTTAGAGTGGTAATAGATTATCGGGGTTGTAATTCTCAGTTACAGGATGAGAAATGGCTCTTACCCTGTATAACTGATATTCTTGATTCCTTATCTGGTGCAACTTATTTTTCACATTTAGATCTGTCACAAAGAGCTTTCTCCAGAGCAATGACGATAGCGATGTCCGGTTTAAATTATGATCGATATTTTCTTTATTTAGATGATCTTATTGTCTTAGGAAAAAAATTTTATGAGCATAATATAAATTTGGTAAAAGTACTCCAAAGGAGAAGAGAGGTTAATTTAAAGTTAAACCCGAATAAATGTGATTTTCTTAAGAAGGAGCTTCTGTACTTAGGAAAAAAATTTTATGAGCATAATATAAATTTGGTAAAAGTACTCCAAAGGAGGAGAGAGGTTAATTTATAGTTAATCCCGAATAAATGTGATTTTCTTAAGAAGGAGCTTCTGTACTTAGGAAAAAAATTTTATGAGCATAATATAAATTTGGTAAAAGTACTCCAAAGGAGGAGAGAGGTTAATTTAAGGTTAAACCCGAATAGATGTGATTTTCTTAAGAAAGAGCTTCTGTACTTAGGTCATATAGTGTCTTCAAAAGGGGTATTACCTGACTCTCAAAAAATAAAAGCTGTCCAGCATCATTCAGTTCCAACGGATGCAAATGAAGCCAGAAGATTTGTCGCTTTCGCTAATTATTATAGAAAATATATTAAAAATTTTACTGAAATTGCTGTACCTTTAAATTGGTTGTCGAGAAAAAATGTCCCATTCGAGTGGACGTCTGAATGTTAGCTTACGCGAATAGGGCATTAAAAGCAGAAAAACAATATTCTGCAATTGAAAAAAGCTGTTAACAATAATAGTCTTTGGTATAAAACATTTTTCTTGTTACTTGTATGATAGGAAATTTTTTATTTATACCGATCATCATCTATTGGTTTTTCTGTTTGGAATGGCTAATACTTCTAGTAGGCTTACAAAGTTTAGGTTACTTATAGAGGAATATAACTTTGAAATAAGGTATATTAAAGATAAAATTAATGTAGCCGCTGATGCACTATCTGTGATATATATACAGCTTTTCTGTGATCAATTAAAAAATATGTCGAAAACCGTCCAAGATACGATATTTGCCATAACAAGATAACAAAGTAAAAATTTAAATCGTGCGGATGAGGATGAGAACGATTTTAATAGTTCTTTAAACGACAGACTTGATCACCCTGGAGTTGTGGAATTGTTAAAACGTCCAAAAGACTCATATGAATTAAGTTCTATTCTACAAGAAAATTATGAAAATTTAGTAAAGCATGAAAAAGTTGATTTCGAGTTAGGAAACTATTCTAAATAAAAAAGCAAAAGTAATTCATGTAAGGCATAACGATTTACATTCTCGATCGGCGCTCGTACAAAGTACATCGTTGAGAGATCTAGATAAAATATGCAAGAAATATGAAATTCCGGAATTAGCCGTTATTAAAAATAAAGAAAATGGGCAATTAGTAAGTGATATAACAAAAAATATTTTAGAAATAAAAGAAAAGGGTTTTAAAATATGCATAATATAGGACGTCCAAAAAATAACCGATTTAGAAAGTAAAAGAATTATACTCAATGATTTTCACATCCTGCCGACCGGAGGTCACGCGGAAATAAACAGAATGTATAATAATATAACAAAATATTACTTTTGGTCTAATTTGTATCGAAATGTTGAAGATTTTGTAAAACAATGCCTAATATTTAATCAATGTCTATCACAATTACGGCATCTTCAGCATTTCAGAATGTTTACTTAGATATAGTAGGACCATTAAATGAAGATCATGAGGGAAATAAATATATTTTAACGTTACAATGTGAACTCTCAAAGTTTGTAGAGTATTATCCTCTAAAAACTAAGGAATCCACAACATTAGCAAGAAGTTTTGTTAATTTTATTTTACGATATGATATTCCAAAATGTATAATTTCTGATCAAGGTACTAAATTTATTTGCTCAACTCTAAAAGAAACCTGTAAAATCTTAAATATTAAACAACTGTCTTCTACCGTCTATCATCATGAGACAATGGGATCTCTAGAAAACTCTCCACAAACATCTTAACGCATATTTGCGAATACAAACAGGAAAAAATTCAGAATCTTGGAGTTCATGGCTATAATTTTGGTGTTTTTCTTACAATAACAGTGTAAATACTCAAACGAAATATACACCTTATGAACTAGTTTTTGGAAAAACATGCAATTTATCATCTAATATTATTAACAAAACTGATCCACTCTATAATTTGGATGACTATCCTTCTGAATTAAAATACCGATTACAAAACTTGGTCCGATGCAAAAAATAATCTGGTCCATTCAAAAGAAAAAAACAAAAATTTATTCTGATAAACAATCCAAACCGCTTTACCATAAAATTGGAGATAAAGTTTTACGCTTAGTTTACTATTTCCATCTATAGTGTCTTAGGCTATATTATTCAAAATCTCTGTATTTTAAATTTTACAGAAATTTGTATACTTGCCTGCTTTGATTTTTGGTATTCTTTTGAAATTATTAGTCTCCATCATCAAAGGCAATGTAGAAAATTCTAAACATTTCTAAATTGTTCCTTGGGTCTTAATGTCAAGAAAGAAAATGAAGACATGATTAGTACCATAAAAGATTACCTACTAAATTTAAAAGATGATCTTAAAAAGAAGCAGGACGACTGAAACACAAAACAAGAGGAACGACATTTAAAACTTAAAGAAGATCTGGAGATGAAACAGAAGAAATTAGTTACTAACTTCGAAGCAACAATGGAATAAGAATTGGGGCAAATACAAGAAAAGATCCAGATTTTGCCTAGACTTTTGGCGTCTGAATAACATTACCAAGAAAGACAGTAATTATCCTCTACCAAGAACTGAGGACACTATGCACAGGCTATTAGGTTTACAATGGTTCTCAACGCTCGATATGAAGAGTAGATAAGACTAGATGAATATGGACTGGCAGGTAAAAATTAATCCAGAATATAAGAAAAAGCCCGCATTCTTGACTGGAACAGGACTTGGGCAGTTTACAGTCACGCCTGAATCATGTTTAATTTATCATACTGGTAAAAACCATTGAAGATCATTTAAATAATATTTAATGGCGATTTCGACTGGCCCGCACGGTTTCTATTCGTATGGTCTCGGGGCAAGCAACTGCTCGTATACAGAGTAGCATTTGCACGCTGCTGAAGCGAGCTCGAAAGGGAAATTCGAAAAACCAAGCCTCGTTTAATTTGCTCGAATCAAGTGTCCATTCTGAGATCCGTTCGGCTGAGTGGATTTGAGGTTAGGTTACACAGAACCGATTCTATGAGACACTTTCAAAATAACAGCACTAAATACTAGTTTACGAATTTGTTCTGATGCAGACGAATAAACAACCAATCCGCACCAAGTCAGTGCAAAGCGAGTCGTCACGCAGTTAGCACTGCGCTTTCTTAGTTTCTACCAGTCTTTCATCAGTACTTCGCATTGAGTGCCGTTTAGTGCAGCTAGTCGATAACGCCATAAGAGATATTTGTTAAAATACCGCTGGCAAAACCAGAAAGAAACTATTGTGTGAACATACGAGAGCTATTGACAATAGTAAAAGCTATTGAACATTTCCATAAATATTTGTACGGTCAACGATTAAGCCCGATAATGCTTCTCTGAAACGGCTGTTTCAGTTTAAGAACCCTGAAGGATAAATAGCAACATGACTTTAACGATTACAAGAGTATCACTCTGGCGAATATCACCAAAATTGGCGATGCTTTATCGAGAAAACGATGCATTGAAACATGGAATCGAAACACCCTCCAGAGATATTTACGTGTTATCGTATGAGACTTAATAGTCCCGAAGAGTGGAACGCATCTAGTTTAATTCAGAACATTGATTCTGGATGACGTAGTATTTGGTCTTATTTATGAACTAAAGTCTAGAGAAATTTCAAAGTCAGAAAAATATCTCCAGAACTGAAAGCTTATGGGCCGCAATAGAATTCGTTGATTATACAAGATGAAGTGTGTGAAAAAAGAGTCTGGGAGAGCGTAGATGAATAAGAACAGATATATCTGACAATCCCTCTTCAAAAATGGATTTCAGAAGTTCTTAAAGCTATCGGTGTTGATGGAGCACCGCACAACTCCTTAACACCATCAGTCTGATGGAATGGTAAAAAGATTTAATCACACGCTTGAAACCTATTTGAGAACTGTGGTAAACTCTAAGCAAACAAACTGGCATACCAGTATAAAACCATTCCTATTGTCATATCGTTGTTCTAGCTATAAGTCTACTGGAAAAAATCCGGCAAAAGTTGTCTTCGGTGATGAACTTCGTTTACCTTTGGACATTAATACTGAGAGACCCAAAAAGCCTGAAACTCTTGAGGAGTACGTCGACCATCTACAAGAGGGTTTGCAAATGGTGCATTAACAAGCACGGGATAAATTTTACCTATAAAGTAACAAAACAAAATCACGTTATGATCTGAAAACAAATCCTTCCGGTTTAAGTCCTGGGGATAGAGTCTAGTTATACAATCCACTGAGGATCAATGGCAAAAGTCATCAAAGCTCCAAAAGGATTAGGAAGGTTCATTTCATGTGGTCGCCAGAGTTAACGACCATCGTGATGTACCGAATGCAGCAACGGTTGCCGACGAAAATAAAAATTGTAAACATCATCCGGCTAGCGCCTTATTATGACTCGGATGGCTCCATCTTGAACCCTGGAGGTGTTGATTCAGGATGATTAATCAATACCTCCAGGGTTCAAGATGGGGCCACCTGAGTCATAATAAGGCGCTAGCCGGAAGATGTTTACAATTTTTATGTTCGTCGGCCCCGGGATAGGACCTCCAAAGATAAGTAGTTCATCTCGTTTGAGGGCCCCATTCGGGCCTCAATTTAGGTTATATTATTGTAAATCCGTATTTAATAACAGTACGTATTTTAAATTTATATAATTTGTATATTTGCTTACTTTGACTGTTAGTATTAAAAATCTCTTAAAAATATTGACCTCCATCTACAAAAATAATTCAGAAAACTCTAAACATTTCTAAATTGTTCCATGGATCATTAAAAGAGAACTCGTTTCATGACATTTGAATTTATTTTTATTGTTTAGTCAGTTTTAACCTTGTCAAGTTAGTCAAGTTAGAGTTTTTCACGTTGTCAATAAAAGTGTGTTCCTAAATTATTATTTATATTTTTTTTATATATATTTATATTTTGTAATACTTGATGTTTGTCGCATCAAGTATTACACACTTTTGCATTACTCGGTAAATTATTTCAGGAATATCAATATATTTTAGAAGAGCTTTTTTTGTTTGTTAATCACTATGGTACATTATTATTATTATCATTATATATAATATATGTGAGTATAAAAAATTAATAATATAATTATTATACAGGAAATTCCTTTTAAATTAATCTTAATAAAATTTCTGTTTACCCAGTTTTATTTTTAGGCCAGATTTAATAACGTTCCACCATATTTGTCATTTTTAATTTATTTTATGAATATATTTATCATACACTCAAGAAAAACCTCCTACACAAATAGACTGATAAAAAGTTAATTAAATTGTCATCCTGATCACAAACTTTTATAATTAAACTTACATAATATTTGGTTTTTTCCAGTTTGTGCTTTTTCTGAGCTAATTATTTAATAGCGAAAGTTTTCATGAGAGATGATCCCAAGCATGATAGAGAAAAAACTAGATGGGACCTTCACCTTCGCAGGCCAGATTTTCAACCGATTCCACTTCTTCACCAAGCTAATCTTTTTTTCGAAGTTATTTTAACAATTGGAAGTTGTGCTTCTTATACTTTCTAGCTGTTGAAATAACTTCGGATATTTGCAACTTAATATGCAATGCCACTGTATGAATCACTATCGAATTTGAAAGGCGCAAGGAGAAGATTCGAACACTAAGAGAGTAGATTGTAGATTGCAAGGAATACTGTACCTGTACAAGATATATCCGTGTAGGAATCTTGCTTAAAAGTAAAGAGCATTTTGCCTCTTGCGAAGCGGCGATAAACAGGGTGTCCCACAATCAACGTCAATTTCCACAAATCTGTTGGTCTGATGAAAGTAGATTCCATAATAATAAGACAGTTAATAGACATAATGCACATTATTGGTCTCAAAACATTCCTCGATGAATAATGGAATTTTGGAATTTTCATTGGCATAAATGTGTGAGCCGGTGTATTTAATGGACATTTTATTGGACCGTACTTTTATGAAGATACATTAAATTTTCTTCAAAATTCACTGTGTGAACTATTAGAAGACGTACCCATTTTAAAGCACAATTTAATGATTTGACAACAAGATGGCGTTTTACCCCATAGTGCCCAAAATATTACAGATTATTTAGATAATAGATTTCCTCATAGGTGGATAGGAAGTAGGGGTACTATTAGGTGGCCAGCCGGCTCTCCAGATATGACTCCAATGGATTTTTTTGTGTGGGGTTATTTAAACTATATTGTTTATCGATGACCATCGAATAATCTTGAAAAGCTTAAAAATCGAATAAAATAATTAAAATAATTTATGTTTTTAAATTTAAAAACTTACTTACGTTAATGTTAACAATGGAAATTGAATTATTAATTTTAAAAGCATTCCAAACATTAGAAAAAATAATGGTGGTGCCATTTGAAAACAAATTGGGGTGGTTCTTAGGGGATTAATTTGTCGGACGTAGTTTTTTTAAATAATTTTGGGTAGTGGTCCTATAACTATTAAAAATACATTTTCTTAAAAAAATTTATATTTAAAAATAAAAAAGTTACAGCCTGTAACGTTGATTGTGAGACACCCTGTATTAAGGGTTTCACTTCCAAGTTCCACAATTAGAACCAGATTGTCTTATTATGAACTGACTGTGGCACAAAACCTTAACCCAATGGTAGTAGTTACAAGAATGTTCAAGGTCAAGCAATCAAGGAAAAATAATATTGACGGTGTTTTATTTTCAATGTGCTCTAGACGAATTTTTAAAATAAGTAAACAGGTAGTTGAGTGTTTTCAAATTGAGTTATTCATGTTAACATCTTATAGAACTTGTCAGAAGATGTTAATATACTATTATGAAAATGTAAATACGTAAATTATTCCTTTAGTTTATGTACTATTATAATCATATTTTGTAGTTTGATTCGTAGAATTTATTTAGGGTTCTACTTACGTTTGGTTTAATATTTTCATCATAGTGTCTAGTTTTTAATTATTTCATCTTGTTTGAGGGCCTCATTTTGGCCCCAACTTAGGTTATTTAGGTTATATTATTGTAAATCCTTGTATTTTAAATTTTCTAGAATTTGTATACTTGCTTGCTTTGACTATCAGTATACTCACAAAATTAAAGATCTCTTTCGGCAAAAACAATGAAGAGATTCTAAATATTTCGAAACTGTTCCATCGGGCTTTTAACAGGACGCGCTTTATGACATTTTATTCAGTTTTTAATTGTTTGTCAGTTTTTACCTTGGAAACAAGTAAACGATAGTCAAGGCGAGTTAGGTTAGTGCTTTTGACGTTGCCAATAAAAGTGTGTTCCCGAATTTCGTTACAGTTGGTATCAGAAGTGGGATATTTGGAACCTCTTTTAGTGGATGCCTTTAACAAGAAGTCAGGCCAAGATGAAGACCGAGAAATTAATGGAGCTGCTAATAAGGAAGTTTGACGAGCAAAAAGTAGAACAAGAGGAACGAAACCGTAAACAGAGGGAAGAACATGAAGAACAAGACAAGAAACAGGAAGATATACTAAAGACAATTAAATCCGAGATGACGAAGGAAAATGAAGACCTGATTAGGACTTTAAATTTAAAAGATAATCTTAAAAAGGAGCAGGACGAACGAGACAGAAAACAAGAGGAACGAGTTTTACAACGAGAAGATCTGCAGATGAACAAGAAACAATTAATGACTAACTTCAAAGCAACAAAGTTAGTCGTGGAAGAACAATTGGGGCAAGTAAAAAAAATATCCAAGAACTAGAGATGAAAGTAAAGCCGACTTCTCTTCATCCTGATCCTGGAATGCAAACAATGATAAAAGTGAAGCCACCGAAATTCGACGTCAAAGAAACATGGAGTACCTACTTGAATCAGTTTGACGCCGCTGCTAGGGGAAATCGTTCTGGTGCGTACCTTAGAGATGAGATACGGTAAAGCCCATTTACAACAAGTGTACCAGGCTCAATTGAAATCTAGGAGACAACATCCCGAGGACGGACTCCAACACTTTGAGGTCAATGTTGCTCGATTAGTAAATCGGGCTTATCCTTCAGCCTCAACAAAGTTCCGAGAACAAACCTCTATAAATTGTTTTATTGACGGGATTCGAGATTCATGCTCTAAGAATGGCTCATCATAAAAGTATTTCGGGAGCTTTGGCTCATGGACTAGTCACTAGAGTAGCTTTTCAAGCAACTTGAAGGCAGACACGGATAAGGCATATCAGAATTTCAGAACGTGATCTCGAAGACCGCCTAAAGAAGAGTGAGTCATTTTTGCCAAGAAAAACTTAGAGACCACTCCGCTGTTGGAACTGTCATGAGGAGAGACACCTTCAACATCAATGCCTCAAGCCGTTGACAGACCCAGGGAACCAGGAACACTTTATAAGCTAGCTTGCACAGCTGGGCTTGGTAGCGCCCAGCTACACATATTAGAATAAACCGGCTGCCACGTCCTGGAAAGAGCTTGGTAGTACCAGGAAAAGTATGCGGCTATAACTATGAGATGGTGATGGATACAGGATTCAGTCATAGTATCGTAAAGCCAAACATCGTAGCTCACTGTAGAATTTCACCACCACCAAATTCAATCTCGGAGCCAGCCATTAAAAAAAGGATCCCAATAATTAGATTACATAAAGCTTAAATCACCATTGGGTTAACAACATTGCATCAGCAAGTATTACTAGCAGAAATTATGAATGATTTTATATTGGGATTAGATATTATGAATGCTCAGCAGTTTATAACTGCATAATAATGACGAAAAACTGAGGAGATCCTTATGCATTATCTACATGAATATTGGAAATGCCCGAGTCTTTTAACTGGAGGAAAAGATGGAGAAACAGTTTTGATTGAGCCCATGAAAAACTGCAAAGTGTACTGTCAAGGAATTTTTCCAGCAAAGGCGTTAACCATGGACCAGTGTAGTAAATTGCGACGTCTTCTTGAAGAAAATCAAGATGTATTTTCCTTGCACGATAATAACCTAGGAAATACCGATTTAGTGCAGCATCGAATTAACACTATAGACCATGTTCCAATAAAACAAGCACCTCGACGAGTCCTTGGACATCTCCAGTTATATTAGTAAAGAAAAAGGACGGAACAACCAGATTTTGTGTAGACTATCGGCGACTGAATAACATTACCAAGAAATACATAAGATCTATATCTATATCTCTAATTTTTACCAAGAATTGACGACACCTTAGACACGATATCAGGTTCGCAATGGTTATCAGCGCTTGATCTGAAGAGTGGCTACTGGCAGATAAAGATGCACCCAAAAGATAAGGAAAAGACCGCATTCTGAACTGGAACAGGACTTTGGCAGTTTATAGTCATGCCTTTTGGACCACCTTTTAAAGACTTATGGAAACCTAAAAAATGTTGCTTATTTCAAAAAGAAGTTTGATAACTTGGCCATGTAATCAGAAAAAGGACAAACACCAGTTAAGAAGCTTTTTGGGCCTTTGTACCTATTGTAGAATATTTTTAAGAAATTTCGCTAACCTTATAAAGCCTCTACATAAGCTCACGGAAGACAAAATGGTATTTAGTTGGTCAGCAGACTGTGAAGAAGCATTTCAAGAGTTGAAAAGAGCACTTAGCACATCTCTAATTTTAACGTATCTGATACCTGAACAAACTTGGATTAGAGCAAGTGATAGCTTATTTCAGTAAAACGCTATCAAAATCAAAAAAGAAAGAAAGAAAGTATTGTGTCACCAGATGAAAGTTATTGGCAGCAGTAAAAGCTATTGAACATTTCTAAATTTTTTTTCCCTTAAGTCTCGGGAAATTTCAAAACCAGAATCGAAAGACATTTCTGACAAATCTCCAGAACTAAAAGCTTATTGGTTTTAATGGAATTCGTTGGTTATACAAGATGGATTGTTAAAAAGAGTCTGGGAGATACGTTAAAGAGTGTTGGCGGAGGATTTTGGAGTTAGTAAGTTCTTGGCAAAAGTGAGAGAACGGTTTTACTCGCTGAACTTGTACCGACAGTGTAAGCAGTGTTCATCAAGCAAGGGCTCAAGAACCCGGACCAAAGGAGAAATTATGCAATATCTTGTTGGTGCACCCTTTGAACGAATTGCCATAGACGTAGCAGGACTTTTTTCGCACTAGTAGCTCCGGAAATCGATATGCTCTTGTTGCTATGGATTACTTTAGTAAGTGGCCCGAGGTTTGTCCGATTCCAAACCAAGAAGCAACGACAGAACTGGATTTGTCGATTTGGTGTTCCCAGAGAGATACATTGAGACCAAGGAAGGAACTTTGAGTCACGAATATTATGGCGTTAATTTTACAGTGTTACTATTTTGCCAAGAGTTTGCAGACGGTAGCTCAGAATTATTGGAGACTTGGGATTGTTCGAAGGTTCACTTATGACTGGCTATTAAAGAATCTAAACTTGATTATAACTATTAAATAAGAGGGCGCCACTCAGTTTTTTTTATAAACGATAGAAAGCTAAGAAAAAAGACTTGGCATATAGGTTACAATTAACAATTAAATGACCCTGGATAAAGTAGATTTAAAGAGGCAAAAAAAATATCTTAACAAGACAACCAAATTATATTTACATCAAAGATATGTATACACCTCATGTTCTAATCTGTTAAATTTTAATAATTTATTATGAATTAAAATATGAATAATATTGATATAATTAACATAAGTTTGACAAAAGAACATTTAAATTATGATTTCACTACTAGGTAGATTTCAGCACTTGAAAAATAAATTATAATTATTAAAGTTTTTAGTATATATTTGTATTACGCAGGGGAAAGTTCATAAACCTTTTTACCTAAGGCATATCAGCCTTATCCGAGTTATATCTACTTAACTACCAAAAAAAAGGTACTCAAAAATACTGAACAAAAAATAACTGAAATTATAGATAAGAAATTGATCTATTAAATTATGACATTGATTAAATGTTTGTAAAATTGAAATAAAAGGTATATTAATAAAAATTTGAATAAGTAAGACAAATCTATGGTTAGTAATATTTAAATAAATGGAATAAACTGGCATGTATATTCCTCCAACAAATGAACGGCTAGCCTTCAAAACCGAGGCTGTGAATGTATGCCATTTGTAGCTTAGCTATCCGGACTGGGAATCTCTAATACTAGCTCTAGCTCTGACTCCAGCTCCACCGCTTTCAGCAATTTCTCGGGGAAATCAAAAGCCTGCAGCCATTAACAATTGAAGAAGAATAAAGAGGAAAATGGAAAAGTAAAACCCTTGCTAAAATTCATTATCTATCCATTAAAATCTTGGGCATCCTGCACCAGAATTATGAAATAAACGATTCCTTAAAAGAACAAGATTAAGGACCATAAATTATAAACCATATTGGCCACTTCCTGCTTCACAAACTTCGGAAATAAAAAACTGGCCTTTTAGGTGTGCTTCTACCTGCAACACGGGAACAAGTCCTCGAAAAGGTCTTGTTCAGTGGAGTAGCTATATAAAGCTAGACTGCGCCAGGTTCAGGTACTTTGTTTTTTTTTTATATCAAGTTTGTAATGAATTTGAATAATAAAAGACATTTATTATTATATTATTAAAAATGGATGCAGTACCGACTAAATAAGTAACGACCCCACCTCTCGCCTGAGCTGTCAATATCAGCCAATCAGAGAAAACATTAATTAAGACCAACCAGAAGAGTGACGGACCGTCAACAGAAAGCATGGATAATTAAACCAGGAGAGTGATGCGTTACAGTAGTAATGTGTCATTGACAGTGTAAATTTAAAGAAATATGAATAAAAGAAGTTGACTGAAATTATTAATATAATTATCGAAATTAATGAAATGTCAATAGAGCGTTAGTGAACATAAGGAATAGAAAAATAAAACGCTACAATATTCCAATAAGTTTGCCAGTTGCTGGGAATCAATAAGACCCGCACAACTCCCCTACACCCTTAGTCTGACGGAAAACTTGAGAGGGGAGCAGTATTATGAAAATGTAAACACGTAAATTATTCTTCCAGGATTTGTACTATTATATTTATATTTAATAGTTAAATGTTAATTAGTAAGGTTTATTTAGGATTCTACTTACGGTTGGTTTAATATTTTTACCATAGTGTCTATTTTTTAATTAGTTCATCTTGTTTCAGGACTCCATTTTCGCCCCAATTTAGGTTATTTAGGTTATAATATTGTAAATCCTTGTATTTTACATTTTATAGAATTTGTATATTTATTTGCTTTGACTATCAGTATTCTCCTACAATTATTGCTCTCTTTCGGCAAAAATAATGAAGAAATTCTAAATATTTCGAAACTGTTCCATCGGGCTTTAAAAAGGAGGCGCTTCGTGACATTTCATTCAGTTTTTAATTGTTTAGTCAGTTTTCATCCTAGAAACAATTAAGCGACAGTCAATGCGAGTTAGGTTAGTGATTTTGACGTTGTCACTAAAAATTGTGTTCCCGAATTTCATTACAATACCAAAAATCACCTATATAAAAGTTGCATAATAACAGACTTTAAGTCAAATGGTTACCGTTTTTACAAAAATTTATTCAAAATTATCTCTATTTATTTTATTAACACACAATCTTGCTCGGCGAATTCACGACTCTATGCCGACCCCGGTAGCGCGGTGGGTAAATACCCGCCTAGCAACCGTGTGGCCCTGGGTTCGAGTCCCAGACTTGGCAAGGGTATTTGTACGTATGGGATTTAGTTTTAGGCTAAACATTATGATATATATAATATATAAAAAAAGAATGTGACTGGCTGAATAACTAAAAAATAGTCCAAGCCAAAAAAAAAAAATTAACGACTCTTTACAAGCTTCGAAAATAAAATCCTGGTATCCACAAATTAAATCACAAGAATTTTCAACGCTTTTGAAATTCTGCCGGAGTATTTATCTGCTTCATCATGATACACCAACTCTTTCAGATAGTCCAACAGACAAAAATCGCAAAACGTGTAAATATGGCCTCGTTTTAACATCAAATTAATTTTGTAAAATCTTCATTTCCGCCAAATTATTCTAAGCTGTCTATTCTAAATACTGGCAAAATACAACTCTTCTAGGATGATCTTCAGGTTGTACTGCTTATACCCGTTGATAATGATTAGGATAATACTATTCTTATCGTACTGTCTTCCACACTTTACTATGAGAAGCTTTTCCTTGAGCTGCTATGGCTCTAGTACACATTACGGGGTCTTTTTCGACCATTTCTAAAATGTTTTCCTCAATTTTAACATTTCAGGCTAAGCAGCGTGACCTCCTCCCTGTTTTTTCAAATACCCTGTATCCATTAAATAATTTTACAAACATATATGGGAGATAATTTCCAGAGGCACCTTTTCGCACACAACTTGCATGCTGGGGCTGCATTTTGTAGGTATTCTCCATAGGTAAGTATTGTTTTCATGAAGATGAGCCATTTTTCCGCACAAAATAATCATACAAATGAAATACGCATTATTAAAAGACTGATATAAACTGATCAAACAAAAGACTCGTACTGAAAACAATAACATAAATTTTGAAAACATCTTGTCGGACTTGCATTGTCTTATTTATTTAATGTAACACGACGTTTCGGTTGGTAAGTATCTCCAACCGTTATCAAGTGTAAACTGACAGCAAACTACTATTCTATAGGCTTATATACTAGATGTGTGCAGATCGCTGCATCGATGTGGAAAGGAAAGTCATCCGTGAGAAGAGTTGGGGGGGAGGACACGCCTCTCTCTAGATCCTACACTGTCCTGAGAGTAGAGGCTTCCAGATCTTGGGTATATCGACGCTTGGCTGGCTGAAGATCCCCTGATTATGTGAAATGAAAGCTGCCTCTATGAACTTCCTCTTCCGTCAGTGCTGTTCCTTATGCAGAATCTTGGCTTCTGACCAGTGGATATTGTGTCCATTATGCCACGCGTGCTCTGCTATTCCGGATTTGGAAACCTCTTCTCTTTGGGTCCAGCTGCGATGTTCCTTCGCTCTGATTTCTAGGGGGCGCTTCGTTTCACCTATGTATGAGTCACCGCACTCACATAGGATCCGGTAGACGCAATTTTTGGTATCCAACATGCCATCTGGTTTGGTCTTTGATACCACGCTTCTGATAGTGGTGCTAGATCTAAAGGCAGTTCTAATATTGTACTTGCTGGCAATGCGTCGTATTTGTTCCGATGTACCCCTAATGTAAGATATGGGTAGAAGTCTGGTTGTCGTGGTGGCCTCGTCTCTGATTTGATTTGGACGCGTCCTTTGGATGGTCCTACTTATTAGCTTCTTTGGATATCCATTTTGTTTTAGGTCTTTATAGATGGTATCCACTTCAGTCTTGAGATCCTCGTCGTTTCTACAGATGGTTCGAGCTCTATTGTAGAGGGATCTTATGATGCCTACTTTGGTGGTTGCAGGATGGTTGGACTCATAGTGAAGATGCTGGCCCGTGTGTGTTGGTTTTCTATAAACTGAAGTTCGTAGATTTCCACCGACCTTTTTACGAGGACATCTAAGAAAGGTAGAGCTGAGTCCTTCTCTGTCTCCATCGTGAACTTGATTGTTGGTCTGAAGCTGTCGAGGTGAAGCAGAAACTCTTGAAGTGCTTTTTTTTTTTAAATAAATAAGACAATGCAAATCCGACAAGATGATTTCACTGTACCATTGTCTATCACGTTCAAAAACAACATAAATTTTGTTAAACGGTAAAAGCATGTAAATGAAAAACGGTGAGGCGTTTGCCGAGAAAATGAAAAATAATTGTTTATGAACATTTTAATTCTTTCAATTGTTTAATGTTTTCAAATTCAAAATTTATTTATTTTTAATATACATTTAAGATTCCTTTTGCTACAGTTTAACTCTATATAGAAATAAATAAGAAAGAACCACTGAAATTGCTTAGGATTTGTTCGTGGAAGTTCTAAGAAAGTGAAAGTTTTACTATCTCTTTTATTATACAACTCTCACAGGTAATTTTTGATATATAAACTTCTTTTAACTAGTTTCCTACAAGGAGTTAATGTAAATTTAATGTAATTTAAACTTGTGTTTAAATAACTCTGTATATAATAAACCTCAAAATAAGCTGCAGCTGTTTCCACTATAATCTTATTTTAAAATAACATAAGCACAAAGAACTAAATAAATACTAAAAAGAAGATCATGACAATTTATTAATTCAGTTAGCATTTCGTTATGCATTTATGTATATACAGCGTGATAATTTAAAAACGTGAAATAACCATATGTATTAGGAACGAAAAATTGAATAAAAAAATGCTAAAAGCAGTTTCTATAAAACAAAAGGAGAAACAAAACAAGCATATTACATACACTCACCTTTATCTACAACCCCTTGGACAGGGTGAGATACACTCCTAAAATTTTAAATAGAAAGAGGCCCGAATTATACATTATCTTAATGCTCTTAAAAAATGCTTTTCAATGATTACAATAGAAAGCCACATTTCGGAAAAAATTCTTCTCTGTTTATTAAGGAAAACAATAAATAAAAACACTATTTTGAAATTTTTAGTATTATTTAATAAAGTCAAGATGTGTTAGGTCTGGGGATCTAGCTGGTCATTCAATATGACCTCTTCTTCCAATCCACTAGTTAGGATAATGATCATCCCGCCATTGTCTAGCGGGAATTACATAATGAGGAGGTACTCCGTCCGGTTGATGTTCCTCTGATTTTCTAATTTCCGCACTATTAGTGGTTGGATAGACCTCTGTAGCATTTCGGCATTAAAACATTAATTTTCTGGGGGTATTGGGTATGCCCTTCCTTAAATACGTGTGGATTTTCGTCATTCCGGTAACGACAGTTTTGCTTATTAGATATACTATATATATATACCGGGTGGCCCATCGAAAAAGAAACAGATCCAATTACGGGCAGTCTATTAACTTTATAAAAAAACGCTCGGACCCGTCGATTTTTCGAGGGGGACACTTAATAATCACAAAATCACTTTCCCACCTACAACCCCCTAAGCAAGGGTGGCAGTACCCCTAAAATCTTAAATGGGAAGGGGGGTCGAGTGATACCTCATTGGAAAGGTCTTTTAATTCTCTTTACAAGGGTACTTGGTTTGACGCAATTTAAGTAAGTATTCATTTGAAAACTTCCCACACAACAGATTTATCTAATTTTAGGATAGAAAGTTGTCCCCCTTGACAAACCTTTTGACGTATTTCGGCGTTTTTTTTTAATGTGGTTTTCGATAAATCCGTGGTGGAAAGTTTTCAAATGAACACCCTGTATATCACTGAAGCAAATATAAACTAGTCAAGGTCCTGACATAATTCTATCTGTCAATTTTTCACAAAACTGGATCCTTCTGTCCGGCTAGTCATCACCAAGTTCTTGCAGTACTTGCAGTGTAGGGATAAGACTTATGAAATTTAAGTACCTTTCTTATTGATTCGCGAGATAATCCAGTTGCTACAGCTGCTTTGCTCTTCGTTTCTATAAACCCTTTGTTTTCTATAAACTGTTTTCAGAGGGTTTTTTATTCAGTTTTTTGAAAAAATAAAACAGGATAAAATTTATTTTTGATAGTTACGCAAATTTAGCATTTTAACTTATTCGTTTTAACACTCAATTTTCAAATTTTTAGTGGATGGTGTTTTAGTTATAATAGGGTATTATTGTTTTTACATTATTTTCTACCAAAATGTGGAGAAAAATATATTGGGTATACCATTTAAAATCAAAAAATTAGGGTACTTTCCCTTTAAAACGGAGACAGAACATAAATACCATACGACTGCATACCAAATTTAATTTATTCTGCTTAAAAACTATTGAAGTTATAGAGTGTAGCTCTTATCCTGGGCCACTCAGTATATACGGTACACAAATAAATAATAAATAAATAAATATTCTCTCTATTTCAGGTAAATATACAACATAATACTTGCTTAACACTAGATACACAATTACTTTTAAAAGTTGTAAGTGTCTATATAATCATAAATTATTAAATATTAGTAGAGAATGCTTTTTATTTGTCATTAGTCGAAACAACAGAAAAAGAGAAAAAATCTACGCACATATATGAAAGAGCAATATATTAGCCGTTTTATTCGTGGCTACAATATATCATTATAGCCACAAATTAACTTTTTTTTAATTTCAGAGAATTTTTAATTTTGGGAGCTAAGAAGACCGTACTTCTTTGAACTGCGGTATAGTGCACTGGAGTTGATAGAATCATTGATTTATTTTGTGCAAATCTAGTTGCTATTGAGTGGATTGATGTATTATTATCAACTTTCTGGTTACTAAGGAGTCTAACTATTAATTTTAAATATAATTTGGTAATGGTAAGTAAATTAAATTCCTGGAAAAATAATTCGGTAGGATGCATCATATTCTTTGAAAGAGATATCTTTATAATTTTTTTCTGGGTAATTTCAAGGGGACTTAAGAAAGTCTTACTGGCAGCTCCCCAAATACAAATTTCAGTTAATAATCAATTCTACCAACCCTTTGTGTATGTTTAGTATTGTTGTATGTGTTGTCATTGTCTTAGCATATAGTATTTATACCTAAGTTTTCTTAGTTTACCACAGATGTATTGCACATGTGTCTCCCATTTTAGATGCCTATGGAAGTAAACATTAAAATATTTAATTTCGTTCACTGCACGAATCCACATACAATTACAAAGTTTTTACAATATTACAATCATTATCATGAATTTTAACAGTCCCAAAGTTATAAGGCTTTCCTGCTTTTGTCATGGAGAAACGCATAAACTGAGTCTTGTCAATATTAAGCGATAATAAACTAAAAATCTAGGTATTTTTTAATCTTACCAAGACCTTGTTCGGCATTTTGAAATACCTCATTCCATGCGCCAGTCCTCACTATTAGGACTGTATCATCAGTGTAACACACAACTTAAACACTTATATTTATCGAAAATATACTATCCATATAGAGAATAAATAATATTGGACCAAGGACCGTTCCCTGTGGCACACCACCTCCTACTGAAATTTTGCTGCTGTAAACCTCGGCTATCTTAACTTTTTGGTAATGATAAAAACGACGTAAATTTAATGCTATTCGTCTTGTACCTTTAGCTTCTAAGCGTTCGAGCAAGATGCGGTGTGGCACAGTATCAAAGGTCTTAGCCAGATCTAGGAATATTGTCATACATTTTGGATTGGTGTTAAAAGCATTAATGATGTCATTAGTTACCATGCTTAAAGCATCCTCAATTCCCATACCTATCTTAAAACCATACTGATTTGCATTGAGTAAGTTATTTTTATAAATATAGCGATTCAATTTCATAAATTTTTCGACAACTTTACTCATGCTGCTGATGAGAGCTATGGGTCTCTAATTTTGTAACTCAATCCTTTCGCCTGATTTATGAAGTAGTATAACTATTGTATTTTTAATATTTCAGGGTAAACCCCAGACTCAGAGAAAATATTTACCAGATTGAAAAAGGTAGTTTCAAGTATCTGTTATATTTCTTTATAAAACTATTACATATGCCACCATGAATATTAGAATCACTATTTCTCAAAGATTCAATTAGTTTGCTTTCCAAAAAAAAGTATCAGAAAAAAACTACTTTTGCACTTATTTTCAAGAATAATAATAGAGTTTTGAGGTCTTTTATTTTAGCGGCTAATTTTTGCCCTATCGTATTAAAGTATTTATTAAATCCTTCTGATAATTTTTGATCTGTTGATATCAAACCTGACTCCCCCACACTAGTTATTTTTGGTTTAGCTGAATTTTGATTAGTGGTATGTTTTATGTTATTCCACAACTTTTTTAGATTTTGATTACAAGTTTCAAAAATTTGCTTGGTATTTAAATTATTTGGCTTAATTGCTGATATTTTTTTGAGCCTGTCTCTCTCTCAAATATACCGTAATAAATTAACCGTCAACCAAGATTTCTTTCTTCTATGTTTGCATTTAATATAAGATTATTTCGTAGATAAATTAATGTATGATTTTAATTTTCCTATAAATAAATGAGCACATTTACTTGGTTCTTTTTTTTCAAAAATACTTCCCCAGTTTTTCGATCGAAGAAATACATTTAAGTTTTGATCATCAATTTTCTTTATATTTGTTTATACGTTTTATGTTGTGGTGGACTGATTTGACAAAAGGGTGAATTAGGTAAAACACCCTTAAGGTAACACAAACTACTTTGTTACTTGATATCACTCGAACTTATTGTATGTCACACATATTTATAGTACACCAGCTAACATCACATTTAGATTCTCTACAACTTTTTTTTAAGTGACTATTCGCCATAATATCAAAAAACTTTAGATAGGATTTTCTATATTAACATCACAGAAGAGACAAACAATATGTTCGTCTCTTATGTGATAACATGTTGAAACAAATTTAGTGTTTCAATTTAAGTTTTTTTTTCTTTATTCCAATATTGCTATTTAAACTTAAATAAACAAAAAATATTTTTATATTTTTTGTCAATTTTTATTTTAAGTTACGCATTATTTCACATAATTTTTTGTATACAGGGTGGAACAAAAAAAAAGACGTCGATATGGCGTCATCAGTAATTTTTTTAAATGGAATGCTATATTTTTTATTGCATTTATGAAATATAGGCAACATTCGAAGCAAGTTTCGTATAACATAACTTACCTCAAAACTCAACTGTTTCAGAAATATTTACATTCAACCAACAAGAAAGCAAGTAAGTACGTCTATTTACAAATTAGGACAAAATGGAGGATAAAATGTTATAAACTGTGAAAACTCTTATTATTGTATCAAGTGTTCAAACTGATCCCCATTTACTTCTTGGCAGAAAGCAAGACGGTTTACAAACTCCTGTAAAACACTATCAATTATTTCTGGTGATATACGTCTAATTTCATATCTTATTTTATTTTTCAAATCTTCTACGTTGTTTGGTTTCTCAATATAAACTTTAGTTTTCAGGTCCCCCATAGAAAATATTCGCAGGGATTTAGGTCTGGTGACCTGGCCGGCTACTCTATTGGCCCTCTTCGTCCGATCCATCTTCCTGGGAACACTGTATCCAAGTAATTACGGACATCTCGAAAGAAATGTGGTGGTGCGCCGTCTTGCTGAAACCACAAATTATCTGTCGGGACAGCAGGGTCTTGTTCGTCTGTGTATAGGGCAGCCAAAGCAGGGATAAGATATTCTTGAAGAAAATTCAAATAGCGTTGTCCTGTTAAGTTTTCTTCGAAAAAGTATGGCCCTATTACTTTATTTTCCACGATACCAGCCCAAACATAATAGATTTACGGTACTGTGTATGAGCCTCAGTTGCCCAGTATGGATTTGACACTGACCAGTACCGATAATTTTGCCGATTTAAAACACCGTTTAAACAAAAAGTTGCTTCATCCGAAAACAAAACTCTTAACACAAGCTGACGGTTATTATTGCAAATGTTCATCATTTGCTCGACAAATTGGTTTCTTCGATCAGGATCGTCCTCATTTAATTCGCGTATTTGTCTAATTTTATAAGGGTGGTATTCATTTGCATTTAAGATGCGTCTTACTGACGTTCCGGCTATATTATTATCAACTGAAATTTGTGAAGTTTTATTGTTTCGATTTTTTTCGACGGAGAGCAGAACGTTTAATTTTGTTTCTTCAGAAATTTTTGGACGACCTGATCTTGGTAAATCCCTAACATGACCTGAAGTTATGAATTTGTGCTCTATTCTACTAACTGTTGACTGAGAAATAGGATGGTTTGTTTCACTTACTTCTTTTTGCGTGCGCACTTGATCCCCGTACCCTAGCATCATCAAAATTTCAATTCGTTGTGTTTCCGTTAAATTAGTCATAATTTATTCTGGTAAAAACTATTAATTTTCGAACTGACAGTGTCATTCGAAAATGGAGATTCTTTACAAGTGCAACCATGGAAATAGAAATAATTGGCAGTGTTTATAACATTATTTTTATCCTCGATTTTACCTTAATTTGTAAATAGACGTAAAATTTGTTTTCTTGTTATTTAAATGTAAATATTTCGGAAACAGTTGTTTTTTGAGATTAGGTGTGTTATACGAAACTTGCTTGGAATTTTACCTATATTTCATAAATGCAATAAAAAATATAGCATTTCATTTAAAAAAATGACCGATGACGTCATACCTTTTTTTTGTTCCACCCTGTATACAAAAATTTATGTGAAATAATGCTAATAAAAATCCTAATAAAAATCGACGGGTCCGGATTCGTTTTCGAGAAAATTAGAAAAATCTTTGTTTATCTTAATTTGTTCACATAGAAAACAAAAACATGAAAATATCAGTTTTTATTTCAATAAGTGTTCAAAATATTGCCCGTTTTTGGCCAAACAATGATGAACACAAAACATGTTGTGGGATATCATGGCAGCTGTCGATGATGCGTTGACGAAGTTCATCCAAACTTTTAGGTTGAGGAGTAAACACAATAGATTTCAAATGACCCCATAGAAAAAAGTCTAACGGCATTATATCAGGAGATCTAGCAGGCCATTCTATAGGCTCCCTTCGTCCTATCCATTTATCTGGAAACTCGTCGTCTAGCCATTGCCGAACGGGAAGAACATAGTGAGGAGGAGCGCCGTCTTGCTGGAAATATATGAAAAGTACATATCTAAAAGTAAAAGGACTTAGTTTAAAATGCATTAGTTTTAATATCAGTATTTCGCAAAATATAGAGAGTTAAACTTAATAATTTAATTTTAAAATTTGTAAGTTTTTTTGGCGAGACATATTATTTTATCCCAAAGAGAAACCTTATCTTTCGTGTTTGTTGTAGGAAGCACATACAGCTAAACAATTTCCGCAATTCGCGTTTGATGAATTTATGAAAATTCCGAAAGTCTTAACATATTCTCCATAAGAAAGTTTTTCTATAAAGGTCTTATATCTTAGCCGTGTTTGAAAACAACGCACGATAAAATCTATAGTATACATGTATAGTCTTTTTCGCAAAATATTATATTTTGCGATTATGATTTTTATTAAAATTTTATAAAATCGTGATGCCAAAAGTTAGGATGGATCAACAATACACGGATAGTATAAGTAGAAAAAGAAAATTGAAGTAGACATAATATGCTTCTAAGAAATAAAAGTGTGTACCTACGTATTTTTTATTTAATTTTTTTAATTAAAATCTCATGGTATAATTTTATGAAATTATACTATGAAACGAATAAAAAATACAGTTAGTGATATAACTGGACTAACGATTTACTACTTTCTTTTTGATTCAGTGATGTGCTTTGAACTTTAGCTTTTATTATTATTATTATTGTTATCAGATTTCATGTAAAATCCCTGGGGAAGGGGGCATCGTTCACTTATCCCAGATATCTCAGATATCAGAAGGATGAAGCTCTGGTGGAGTCCTTTCCATGTTTTGGACTCACTTATTTTTTATCTTTATTAACAAATAATAAACTTAGATTTATGTCCATTTTAGTCCATGCTATAATACCAAAAGAATAAACTAATGAACTGACTCCATATGTATTAATAACTTTAAATAAGTGTATGGTATTAAGACTTGTTTTAAGGAGTCATCTCATTCTTGTAGTGAACTAAGTAGTGAGCTCATTTTTTATAGTTTTATGGTCTATTCTTTGCGGCTGCTTCATTCCTAGATATTTGTAGGATTCTTCTTCGTCCATACTATTAATTATCTAACGGTTTTCTGTTTGAAAGTCACCTGGTTGTAGTTTACTCTTAATATTCTTCATAGTTCGGCACTTATCCAGTCCAAAGGTCATTCCTATATCAACGGAGAATTTTTCTACTATTTTAAGCATTTAATCTAGTTGATTTCGTGTTGATGCAAGAATTATATAATAATAATAATAATTATTATTAAACTATATTTATTATAATTATTATACGGATTTCATGACAAACGGCAATCGCACTCCCCCTGGAGAAGGGAAGATCATTCACTTATCCCAGATATCTCAGTCATCCATATAAAGTAGATAGTTTACTCTTGTTAGTTCTTTATTATCCTTTTTTAGGCCAAATCGATACCTAGTTGAATTGAGCTGCCTAGATAGTGAGTTTATGGCAAGGCAGAACCAAAGTGGACTTAAGGGATCTCCCTGGAATATACTCCTACGAATGGGATGCGTATTAGTTCCAATGCAGTTACTGTTAGGCACCTGAAGTTTTATTGATATTCGCTAAGATGCCATAGCGAATTCTAAAAAGGAAATTATGTGGTTATCTATTTTCTACAATTTAAGTACATTAATAAGCCATTTATGTGGAACTGCATCAAAAGCTTTTCGGTAGTCAATGTATGCTGTGAAAAGGTTTCTCTTATTATTAAATGCCTGATTGCACACTACGAAGTTGATAATTAGCTGTTCTTTATACCCCATGGCTCCTCTGGTACATCCTGTCTATTGAGTCGCTATGATGCTATTTTGGTCACAATACTTGTAAATACGTTCTATAATGCAAGATGTAATTAGTTTATAGAGTATGAGTGAGCATGTTTTGGAGTCCTTGGACAAGAGGTAAGTGGTACCTTTTATTAAAAAATTGGGCAAATTTATAAGCAGGTCGCTTAGAAGGTCGATCAGTTGTTGATGTGTTGACCACAATTTTTTAATCCAGTAATTTTGGACGTGATCTGGGCCTGGAGTTTTCTAGTTATGTTGTTTTTTTATGACGTTAGTCACTTCGTTACTTGAAAATGGTAAAAATGCCATTGGATTATATATGTTATAGGTTAAAACTTAATATTAAAATATCATACTCGACAATAGATGAAAATACAATACAATGTGTAGGTGAAATAATTTAGCAGCTGAATTCCGGGCGCCTTTGACACTTTGATAAACAGCAATGTAATCATTTTTTTAATGTAGAGTATGGACTCCAAAATATATACTGAAGGGAGAGTTGGAATATTAGGTTTAATAAAAGCAGACCTGCAGTCATCCCTATATCGCATACCTATCAAAATTCTAATCGCTTTACGCTGCAGTCTGAATAGTCTGACCACAGAACGTGATCCATCGTACGTCAATATCCCAAAGGTCATAAGCGAATGAAACATGCCATAATATGCATTTAACACTGTGGTCGGCAACACACAGTCATAAAGATTTCTCAGTAAGAAAACACTGCTTCTCAACCTTTCCATATAATATATTCTCTGTATAGTCATCCATATTCGTTTTAGATCCAGATATATTCCTAAAAAATTTACCTCAGAGGACCCATCAAAATCTTTAGTACCTACGTACCTAAATAAAAAGAGAATTTTTGAATCTTATTTTGATTAGGCATAAGATGATTGGGATTGAACCAATCTATGGCCTCAGAATGTGGTAAAAAGGTGTGTGCTCTCTCACACTACCTTTTCTCCAAGCTATCAAGATCTTCATAACTAACAGTCAGAGTGGTTTCAACTGCAAAAAGAGTAAATTTTTTATGGCAGGTCATTGAGGGATTTTTACTTCCAAAAATCTTCAATAAAAGTCAATCCTCCCACTCCCACTACTTGTGTGCATAGAAGTTGTATGCTAGCGGGTGTAAAATTGTAAAACTTTCTTAGAAGGTGATCATCAGAGACACAGTCCAAGGCCTTGTTCAGGTTTTATAAATGTGCTAAAAGATGTTCACGTCCTTCAAAAGCATTCATCTTAGCACAAAGACTGAGCACACCAAGAATAGTGCTCTCGCTCTACGCCCAAATTGACTATCACTAAATAAGTGATTGGTTTAAAAAAAATTGACAATTTTGTGGGCCATACACCTTTCAATTACGTTGGAGAAAATTGGTATTAAAGAAATTGGGCGATAGTTAGAGATGTCATTTTGTCAACTTTTTAAAAAGCGGAGCCACCATAACGCTTTTGAGGCAACACGGAAATATACTCTCTCTAAAGCATAAATTTATTAGCTTGGTTAAAAGCACCAAAATAATGTTTTTAGACTTAATGAATTGTACACTAAGACCATAAATATCCCCACTTTTTTATTTTTTGAGCTGTTAATAACATCTCTAAGGAAGTTAAAACTCACTTTTTCTCCTGTGGGCCAGGTTGCATTTTTAATCTTTGAATGGGATTTGGTTGGTCTAGTAAGAAAAAAAAAACGTTTTCTTTTTTTTATTTAAATTGTTACTTTTATTTTTATTTAAGCACAAGGTCGATTTAGACAATTCAGTGAGAGATTTAAAATGGACTGGATTTTTGTGATTAAAAGTAAATGTGAAAAGGTCGAAAAACCAGCCTTTAAAGATCCTTACCTTAAGGTGTCTGTATCCGGCTTCAGCAGGCTTGCTCTGGACTTCTTGGGTCTTCTAATTCGGGTTTATTCACTAAGAGTGGTTGCGGATTTGATAAGTAAATCATAATATGTGATGCGGTAAGATTAAGACAACTGGTACAGAAATAAACGTATAGATCACGGCACTGGAATCAATGCGCGATGCCTAAAAGTGCTAACAAGGAAGTGAATCTTCTCTCTGATCTCCGTTTAGCATAAACCAAAGGAATTTAGAAATTTAAAGTCTATCGTACACGCGCACATTTGTTGTTGTTAAGACTTAGAAAATATTCATTAAATTGGTTATAATAAAAGGAGAAAATTAAATTAAATGAAATGGTAGTTTAAATTTGGAGAGAAAAACAAATAAATATTATAAAAAGAAAAAAATTAAACTATTTGGACGTTCACAAACTAAATGTGGACGGACCAGGATTCAAATGTGTTTTACGGTTATTGTTTATTACATTTGTAGGGACATTTAAGAAAAAGGTGTTAAAATTTCCGAGCTTATACTGGGTAGGGTCAACCTTCCCCGATAACTATTAATTTTGCTCCACATGGTGGTATTGCCTGGATGTTTAAACTTTTTTTAAATATTTGTATTCTTCTTTATTATTTGGGCTATTGTTGAATATTATTGAATATTCTGAGACTGTCATTAAACCGAGTTATTTTATGTGGCTGATCAACCCCTATATAATAGTTCTTTACGGTGAATAACAGCAAATATGCATTCTGATGTTTATCAATCTTCATATTTTTTATCGAATAGAAATATTATCTGAAATAAAATCCCAAGTGTATGAATTAAGATATAGAAGTTGTTAATATCTTATTGTGTAATTGGTCTTAAAGTTTCTTTATTTAATATTTTCTTCTTAATTTGAGGACTGATTGTAGATTTATAGTTTAACAACAGCAGTATCCTAAGAAAAGTGAATCCATATATACCAAGCACATCACAGAGCAAACCTGCATTAATTTCTATTGTCCTAAAGTGTACGTTGAAATAACCTGCCTAGACAGCATTTTGTTTCGATCCAAGGCATTCCATTATAAGTTTCAACGCATCTGCCAGAAAATGCTAAAATCGCCAGAAGGAGAACTGAAACAATAATGAATGCAAAAGTAGTTTATGTGTGTAGTATGGCGAGTCTTGTGCAAGGTATCTGTCCAGTAACATGTTTGCATCATTTGAATCTTTTTTTTACCGTGCTTCTCTACTACAAATTACTTCAACTTAGACGTGATACTCCCGACCCAACAAGTCACGTATTACCAGTACAAAAATATCGTTGTACTAGTAATACTGTCTGCGCTCCTATCTAATACTGTCTAGACCGCGCAATTAAATCTTGTCATGCTTGTTATTTATCTAAGACTACTTTCTCGAGGATACAGAAATTATAAGAATAATAAAAATTTATAGTTCTGGGTTAGAGTAATTTGTTGCTCTACCATTATTCGGGAGCGATATTCCACTTAAATCTAAATCCAAGCAGATCAATATTTTTTTTGATTCAGCTAGGTATTTTTTTTCTGTAATACAATATTATATTACATACTTACACAATTTGATTTAGGAAGATGGGTTTCATATCTAAGTCAATAATATTTATTGAAGATATTTAAGCTCAACCTTTAAACTCAAAATAAAATATTGATTTCTTTGGCAGGCGTAACAAATCTTCCAATCACATTCATTCGATAAGGAAAAAACAGACCCTAAATGTTATTGTATTTTTTTAAACTGTTCCACCCTTACAGATAATAAACTGATAACCAAATACTGCAAAACTACGATTTGAAATAATAATAAATATAAAGCCTTTATTAACTAGTATTCATATTTTAATATAGATAGCATGTAAACTATTAATTCTAAGAAAAGACAAAGCGAGTGGTTTATCAAAAGGTTTATTATATTAGTTGAATCTCAAAGTGCCTGTACAAAGGTCTAGTTTTAATTAAAATAACCACCATTAAAGCTTTCAGATCTGCTTGATGAATTCATACATTTCTCTTTAAGCTTTTAAACAGAGGCTCAAATATTAAATGAATTAGTGCCGCTCCTTAATGAACCTCTACGTAAGCATAATATCTGTCCAAAATAAAATGAATGTTAACGCTTGAAATAAAATAATCCCTTTTCAATGCTATCTACCGTAGAAAACAAACTCGTAACATGATACGGGGTGAAAACACTATTTTATAGAATTTAAGTGAAATTTGATACGTGGAAAATTGACTTTTATTCAATCTGAAATTACCCTTTGGCTCATTGGACACCCTTATTGCCAAAGGGCTATAAATATAACGTTATACTCAAATTTCTCTTTATTTAAGAATAATATTTTAAATATGAACCTTTCTACTCCTTGGATACTATTAATACTTGCAATTTTTATTAAGGCTAAGCAACCTTTTCGGAGTTTAGATAAGCCTAAACATTTTTGTGGCTTAGAAGTAGGAAAAGTGCTGATGACTTTTTGTGAGGCTGTTTATGAACCTACAGAAGGTAAGTTTTATTATAGTGAATTTTAAAGATAACCGATTCTTATTTTAGAATTATCCATCAAAAATGAAAATGAAGATAAAGTTACTATAACGGAGGAATGTTGTAGGAAACCTTGTAGTCTTAGACACATGCTTTCAATGTACTGCAAAAAGCCTAATAGGTAAACTCAAAAATACTAAAAATTTTATTTAAAATTCCCTAGACCTTCTTAGGGTTAGAAACAAACATTAATTTTTAGTGAAGCTCTCAAAAGTGTATTTGGAAGTCATCACCCATTTAAGATTAAAAATATACAAAGTGGAGATTTAGACTTTGCAGAATATCATTTGCGTCCAAAAAAGGACAACCAACATCAAAAAAATCAAAAAAGACGTAAAAGAAAATCTAGATGCACTTGCCAAAATAAACTGAAAGTAAGTTAGAATTGTAGAATTTATTTAAATTGGTAAAAATTATAAAAATTTAGCTTAGATAAAAAAATAACAAAAATTAGTGCCAATCGCCTCTAATGAAAATGTTATGCTAATAAAAATAATTTAATAAGAATTTTTTGAAAAGAAAGAAAAATGAAATAAAAATTCCATTGAAAGAAATATTCCATATAATATTTACGTGCATTAAGTGCAATATTTTTGCAGTTTTGAAACGATTCATATTATTTTCTTAAGCAATACATATTTATATATTTAAGAAAATATCACTTAGTGATACATTATAAAAAAAGTTAGGCTGCACGTAAAAATTATAGTTTGGACAAGAAAGTGCCATAAAAATATTCAAAAAAACCAAATGTGTCTATTATTGTAATTTAGAATATAAAAAGTATTTTATTAAAGGTGGCAAGGTATAAAAGTGAGAAAAAGCAATGACTGGAAATAATTTTTAAATTTCGGATTAAATTAAGAACATAATAAAATTCCAGCAAAAACGGAAAGCACGTAAATATTTTCAATATTATACGTAATATAATAAAACAACATTATGATGAAAACTTGTCAAACATAAACAGACACATATATAAATATTTAAAAAGTTTGGGCTTCTTTGATAACAATGTAAATCGATACTGCTATTAAACATTTATAGAGTTTTTATTTCTGTTTTGTCAAAGAGTTTTATGATATTAGGAGTTAGAATTATAATGAAATTATCGACATAATATTATTTGTAACGAGGATGTTGTTTAAAAAAACTGCTTTTCCATTGTAAGCATAGCAATAGATTTGTTCAAATATCTACCGTCTAACTCCGTACACTAATACAGAAAGTGTTCAAAGCGTTCCCAGACATATTCAAGAATATTTGGTGTAATTTAATGCATTCATTAGTGATGCCATCAGGTGATATCTTTCCTCAATCCTAACAGGAATCGTTTCATTCGTATAATCTAGTAAGGTTAGTAAGTTTTTGAAAGCACAATAAAGTTTTACCTATGCAATATACTGTTTAGCGAAAAGAATATTGTCGTTGTGTTCTCTCAAGGTCATTTGACTTTATCAGCCACAAAACAAAACATGACTTAAAAAACATGAGGCATGTATTTCAATACTCTTACAATAATTTTAAAAGAGATCCACAATGTCAATTTGAGTTGATAGTTAATAAACTACACTTTTGTATGACTATCAGTTATATACTATATTACTATTAGTGAAGTCACTCATGAGTTTTACAACTAGTGAATTCCTAAAAATAAAACTGCATGCTTAAGTTCAAATTTGAAGCATCATAAACCAGCCGAACAAAAATTATCGTATATCGAATTAATATCATTTAGGTTAGCCGTTGAGATTGTAGTATAATATAACATTGCTTGCCTTGGTCAACAATAGTTTTTGTTTCTTAGTTTGTGGTCCTATTATAATTTTTCCTATTTTACATTTGTTATGGGATATACTTCCTTCTCCAAGAAAATGATGTAACATACAATTAATCTGTTATAACTATCATCCTTAAAGAGTCAAAGTTTTACTATTTAATAAAATTAGAATTGGAGAAATACTCCCTAAATATAGAGAAAATTGTTTAGGATACTTAGAAGTTACTGGAGTTAGACTGGGAAATAGTCAATAATTTTATTTCCTGACATAAGTACCTATCAGGAACTAAAACTATTAGTGTGCAAACTAGGTTGCATTTTACATTGGAAACCAAAACGAATATTAAAATTAATTTTTCTAAACATAATATAAAATTATTGTAATCATTGTAACGCATTTTGTGGTGTGAACAGGCATTTAGCACCTCCCAGCTATTTTTTTATAACAATTTTCTTTTATTGTTATTTATTTTTTAAACCTTACTAAATCATAATATTTCCAAATATAGTAATAAATAAATACATAAATTAAATTAAGTCCCGCTCATGAAAATTTTGAATACATACTGTAGAAATTAGCTGTTTGACATGAAGTAAAAAAAATTGTATTAGCTGCGATTGCGGGTATTGAGTTATAAATATCTTCTACTAGTAGGCTTCAGTTTTATTTAAATGTGTTTAACAGCTGGTCCTAAAATTGGTAATGAGCATGTGTGCTGTTTAAAAATTTTGTATCTAGCATTGCAAGGAGTTACATAGAACATTTTTTGAATCCTTGAATTTATATTTTTTAAACATAAAATGGATACATCTTTTAAGCTTTTGTTGCTAAATAATATACCAAAAAGCTAGAAAGCATGATGATATACTTGTCAATGCTACACGGTATAGCTTCAACATTATAATTTTACTGAAAATATAAAGCATTTTAAAATTTTGCACCAAAAAAATAACAAAATCGCCTATTAAAAACCAAAATTAACTAAATAAATAAAAATCATATTTATTTCTGTTTTAATAATTAACACCCTTTCATTAATAAGTATTAACTAGTGGGTGTATGACGGTAGCAGGTATATGTTAGCATTTTTGAATCCGTAGTTTCTCTATTTATGTCTAACGGTTTTGAAATTAATAATTATGTTCAATTTTTATATTTATAATCTATATCTAATAAAATCCTTTTTAATGGTTTCATTCTGCGTTTGTAAAAACTTAAAACTCTGGGTGAGCATCTCAGGATCTTCTGTATAAAAAAACTTATCTTGAATTTACAGGATTGCTAAACATTAGTGATTTTACCGCTAAATAATGTGAGATGTGGAAGTACTGAAAAGTATTTTTTTAAGTTATAATTTTTAAACACTTCGTATATTATCAAATAATCTAACGATATTTTAATAAAACCATCAAGTCCTTTCAAACTCTAAAATATTGTATAGTCTCTTTAAAAATCTAAACTTGAAATATTGGTGAAGTTATTTATCCTTAATGAAATGCTATATTGAAAAGCACATTATCATTATTTGACAATAAGTGTTTTGATAAGACATTTGCACATTTTTTACGCAATGTAAGTCAAAAATATTTAAAATAGAGAGACAAAGCTAGTTAAGTTAAGTGCTGATAAAATTGTTTATTCTTTATTTTTATGATTGATGAAAGATGATTAAATAAATGTAAGGTTCAATGGGGTGTGCCTCAATAAACAAACAATGAACGAGATTTATTCGTCAATTAAAAAACAACCTGGTTTTATTAATAATTTATTGAATTAAGCAAGATTTTATTACAAAAAAAACATAATGCGACGAAAACCGCTGGAAATAGGCATAAAATAATATTAGCAAAAACGATTCAGAAATAATTTCGGATTTAACAATACTTAAATACATGTTGCGATTAAAATATAAAAGAATATGCTCCTTTTTAGTTTAAGCGGCAACGCGGCATCGTAAAAAATAATTTAGATCTCAAGATGATTAACAAGTACCCTGTTGCCAAATTTTCTAGAAAATCCGAAATTCCATTCTCTCTAAACGTCTAACCCAGCATTTACCATGATGCGCCCTAAATGAATTCATAAATAACACCATTAATGTTCTGAAGTTGATAGTGAAATTAATCATTTCATGTATGTACATAATTATCATATAAATCGATTAATATAAAAAAAAGCCTATTCTATATTTATTTTTTCAAAACAAAATGAATCCACTCAAACCTAATAGATTTTAGACATTTTACAATTATTATAAAACCTTAACATATTATACACTTTTAGGATGAAGAAAAAAAGAATCGCCTTCTGGCCAAGAAAGTTCCTGGCCATATCATTGGGTTGGTAGACTATCACGAGAATGAACCTATTATAATAGCGACTTCTTTATAACACGATGTTTTTTAGAAACTAAATTGTATCATTTTAACCCCACCTATAAAAATGTCCTATTTATTTCGAAATTCTTGCTATTATAGTTTAGCAGTTATTTTTAGTTGAGAAAAGCGGTTTGTATATTCTGAAAACAAACGCCCACTGCAAGTCGTTAAGCTGGATCTGTCATTACTCCAATAACAATATTTATATTGTCATCTCATATGGGATAGTTTTATTGATATTTTTTAAAATTGTTAGATATTCTATGCACAATTAAACATGAATTAAATGGAAAAATAACATAGTTGATTAATATGCTCCATTAATATCCGTTTTTCGGTAAAAAAACGGATAAATTTCAAATATCTTTATAAAGTAATATATACCACTTATTTGAACTCATTTGCTAATTTTCTTTAAAAAATTAACTGATCCTAGTATTATTTAAAAGGTAAAATTGTATAAGAAAGAACAGACATTAAAATAGTCTAAAAAACAATTAAATGAAAATTTGGTAATTTATTAGAAAAATATTGAAATTCATCGGAGTATACAAGGAAATATGACAAGAAGAAATAGAAAATTCTAAATGACAATATTTAACGAAAAGATAATAGAAAAGAAAAAATCCTTATTAATAGAGTGACCCATGTATGACCTCTGTTGCTAATAATAGCTCGATATATGTTGGGCGTGTCCCTAATTAAATTGTCAATATGGCTTTGCTTAATTTGTAGCCATTTCTTATGCATACATTAAGATTAGAACATGCCTTTTTAACAAATCCAAAACGTGCTCAATAGTATGTAAGTCAGAGGATTGTGCAGGCCATGGCAATACCTGAATATTATGCTGCTCTATAAATTTTGAGGCGGCTCT
Organism: Anthonomus grandis grandis; assembly: GCF_022605725.1. NCBI lineage: Eukaryota > Metazoa > Arthropoda > Insecta > Coleoptera > Curculionidae > Anthonomus > Anthonomus grandis. The sequence continues at coordinate 31,596,389 of NC_065548.1, read as the reverse complement.
TGCAACATGCGGACGCAACTAATTCTGATGTTCTTCGGCCTATTCCAATTTCCTTGTGCGAATTCCACGAGATAGTACTGGAGTTCTAACTTGAAATCTGGGGTATAAATTGTTATTGCCTGCTGCAATCCTTTTAAGCTTGCTCCCCTCTCAGGTTTGATTACGTTCAGGGTCAAATATAGGCCCACCGAAATTATGATTAGGTTATTGCCGACTGATGTTAACAATCTTTGTTGTCGCGTGTCTCTGAATGCGATAAACCACATCATTAATTCTAATGACCCCGTAAAATAGACTTCTTAATACTTCTTGAGCCTTGATGTCTTTCCTTTCGGTTTCTCTATTGATGAACACATTGATTTCCAGACCTGCTGGTAGGAAAATATCCTACTACTGCATCTATAGCAATTTGTTCAAAGAGTGCACCAACAATTTCTTACTGCATTGTTTTTTTTTTCTAATTCGATTTCTTGTACCATTGGCTGATACCTATTTCTCAGACCATCTATATAACCGCTTAATACTCTTCCAGATTTTTTTCAACGATCTATCTGGTTTAATCAATAAAATGCAGTAAGCACAGAACGTTTCAGTTCTAAAGATTTATCAAAAATATTTTATCATTCTGTCTTTGGAATTCCTTCCGAAAGACTTTAAAAATAAGGCCAAACATTGAATTATCACACTAATCCAGGATTATACTTACAGCTTCTCACTCTTTAGGACTGTTAACATCCATATATTTAAGATATATGGATATATTATAGATATTTAATATAAAATAAGTAAGAATAGATGATACAAATTTGCTATATTCGTAAAAAAATTGCACAACAGTACGGCTACCTCTCCATGCCAAAAAAAAGTAAAAGAAAATAATCTATGGAGGTTATTTTAATTTCTTTTTTAAACAGTGTTGACAGGTTTTATTACAACGTCTATGTTTTACAACAATATGGATATTTTAGAGAACGACAAAAATATTAAATTAAATTCGACCATTGCAGTGCATATAAAGTTAAATTGAAGGACAGAGATTTTATATTTTGGTTAACAGTCATGTTAAAGCCGATGCATATAATTTTAAACCGATGGACAGAGATTTCTTGTTGAAATAGTTTTTAAGCAACTGCAGATGATTAATACTAACCCGGTTAAAGCTTAACAAGATTATTGACAATCTAGACTCTTGGACCTATTTCTCCAAAAAGGCAACCTTATCAGTGTTTCGATCTGTTTCAATGAATACAAAATTAGAGGCCTTGGAATGTTTTAATTGCTTAAGATCAAACCATTCTTTCAGAAAGTGTATTTCCCAGGGTTGTTAAGTGTGTAAAAAGGTATTACGTGAGGGCTCAATACCTCAAATTCAGAATAATAGTACAGCCTATTTAGTAACTTTAAATTAAAAATAAAACGGGTATCGGTAAATCACAGCTTAAAATATTTTGTTACCTGCGATAACTACGATAGTTTCAATTCAGGACCTTGAGGGCAATTAGCAATAATGCAGGCGCACAGTCCAATTTTGTAACACAAGAATTAACTGAAAAACTGATCTTCAGTTTTACAATACATATACAGGGTGTTTCAGAACTATGGGATCAAACTTCTAAGGGTTGTTCAGTGCAACAGTAGAATCCATTTGAGTATAGGAACCCATGTCCGGAAATGTTTTACAATGCCACTACGGCCCTAAGACGAGTTTAAATTTAGAAAAAATATTAATTACCTAAATAGGATCTGATGCATTTATTTTTACCTTTTGTATATGATACCATCACAACAATTGTTCAAAATGTCTTCCTCCAACCTCAATACACCGATTTAAACGCCGCACATGATTTCGGCGGACTACTGAATCTACTGGAGTTTCGTAGACTAAAGACTTTACATGTCCCCACAAAAAAAAATCGAGCGACGTTAAATCGGGTGACCTATGAGGCCAAGAATCTGCTCCACCTCTGGCAATCCAACGGTGCCCAAACCGCTAAGCCAAATACTCGCGTACTTGTACAGCAAAGTGAACCGGCGCTCCATCATGCTGAAACCACATTTGCTGTCTAACATTTAGTGGAACATTTTCAAGGAGTTCTGGGAGAACTTCCTCCAAGAAACGCAGATAAATAGGTCCTGTTAACCGTTCCGGTAAAAGGTATGGCCCAATTAAATAATCATCAACAATGCCTGCCCATACGTTGACAGACCAACGATTCTGATGTTTTCTTGGAAAAATTGCATAAGGATTTTCTTCGTTCCAAACATGGATATTCCTACTATTAAAAATACCGTCTCTTGTGAAAGAGGCTTCATCGGTTCACAAAACATATCGTAAAAAATTTGGTGGTGCAATGATGTGATCCAGAAGCCATCGACAAAATTGAACTCTAGGATGATAATCGGCTGCAGTCTTACCTTAAACTTTCTGGAAGTGGAAAGGATGGAGTTATTGCTCGTGTAGTACCCGCCAGACAGAAGCGTTACTCGTATTAATATTCTTAGCGACGTCACGTGTGCTATTTGATGGTTCATCGGCAACTCGCTGAAGCACCTCTTCTTCAAATTCCACCATTTTTACGGTTCGAGCAACACCAGTATCATGCATCTCGGTCTTAAACATGCCTATCTCAGCGAGCCGCCGATGAACCGCAATAAACTTTTTGTATCCAGGATGCTGTCGTTCGGGATAATGTTCATGATACAACCGCGATGCTGCTCGTGCATTGCAGTTTGTTGCTCCGTATGCCAAATGCATATACGCCAATTCTTGATTGGTAAAGTTTTCCATTAGCAATAAGTGTTTAAAAATTGAAAAAACTATAAAATTTTTAAGCAGACCCTATTTAGGTAATTAATGTTTTTTATAAATTTTAACGCGTCTTAGGGGCGTAGTGACGCATTTTCGGGCATGGGTTCCTATACTCAAATGGATTCTTCTGTTGCACTGAACAATCCCCAGAAGTTTGATCCCATAGTTCTGAAACACCCTGTATACTTAATAACAGGTATCGGTAGGTCATAATCTATTGCATGTTTTTAGTTTTAGATAAAATAATTCAAAAGTTACCAGCACAAAATTTTAATAAATAAATTATTTATAGGGTTATTTATATAATATAACCCAAATATTCAATCAAAGGTGGTACTCTGTAATTGACCGTGGTGGTTTAGTGTAAAGGCAAGATGGGCCATGGCCTAGGGCGGCAAAATTCGGGGTAATTTAGGAATGGCAAAAGTTTATTGGTCTGTTTTAATTCTCTATTTCTAACTGTCATGCTAAAAAGGCATGTTATGCCTTGAAATATGTTTAAAACTATCATCGATCTTCGTTAGGAAAAGACAAGTTAAATGCTCTTGGGTTATTAATAATCATATTTGTTCCTGTCAACAGATTGTGAAGAAATAATTCGTGATTTTGCAGCTAAAAAATTAATACGCAAAAATGCTGTGAATGTGAGTGGTGAGAACGGAAATTCTTGCCTATAATCCTCTTAAAATAATCGACTCTCGACTATTTGTGATTAAGCACTAGCAACTTTTGGTAAAATAAGGGCAGTGAGTTTTAAATTACCTAGGGGCGATAAAAATTAAAATCCGCCGCTGGTAATTGACAATCGAAAAAGTCAAATGATGAGCTTAAGATTGAACATTGAGATTCGAATTTGCATTGTAATACTCAGTCGGCGAGGTACGTATCGATTAGTGCGTAAGTTTTCAAAAGGGGGCTATTTGTGTAACAATGGTCTGTGAATACGTATTTTTATTTCATTGACTTTCCCAGTATCAATCTTGGTGAACCAAAAAGAGTCGATTTATTATTCATAGTAGCTGTCTTTTATTATGTACTTGGCTCTCAAAAAAGAAAACTGGGTCCAATTTTACCAATTTTCTGCGACACAGTTTTTAGTTAAGTATTATTGGATTCCATACCGTCTAACTGAAAGAATCCTAATATATATAATGTATTAAATATTATTACGCTTTCGACTTATGATCAGTTATTTAATAGTTATTTAATTATCAATTAAAAATGTTTTAGAACATTGAGGAGAAATGTTTAGAACATAAGAACTTAAATGTGAAGAGAATTTTACAAAAACTCTAAAACAGGACTTTGACGGTCATTTTATTGTCACTTGACCAATATTTGATGGCTTTGAAAAACTAGGTGACTCTCTGGACTCTGCTTTAAAACAGTTATATTCTATTGAACTTCAATTTAGAAAAACTTCTGACTTTAAAAATCGATATTGTGAATTTATGAACGAGTACGAGCAACTTGGTTACATGATAAAAATTGAAAAAAAATCAAATAAAATATTTTAAATAGCAAAAAAAATCTGTTTCATTTACCACACCATGGGTGCATCAATTTATCAATGCATCAATCAAGCACAACGACTAAACCGCGTCTAGTGTTTGATGGCTCGTGCCCTACATCAACCGGTATATTATTAAACAACGATTCGGGATGAATTATTTTCAATTCTAATACGACCTAGATAACATATGTATGTGCGATTGTAATCACCGCTGATGTCGGGAAAATGTACCGGCAGGTTAAAATAGCAGAGAGACGACGCAATTTGCAGCGTATTTTTTAGCACGAAAACCCTGAGAGTGAAATTTCATATTACCAATGAAAAACTATTACCTTTGGTACAGCGTCTGCATCCTTTCAGAGCACACAAGCTGTTCAGCAAGCTGTTTTAAAAAAACAGTCACATTTTTTCTGAATACTGTAACATAATTTGCAATGATTTTTATGTGATGATTTAATACCAGGAACTAATGATTTACCAGGAGCAATCAAATTAAAATTGGAAATTAGCGAAATTTTAGGAAAGTATGGTTTTGACCTATCGTAAGTGGGATTTGAATAATGAAGAACAAAGAAATAGTGACGACAAACATTTTGTACATGAAGGTGTTTAAATACGAACCCCAGCGTTAGGCCTTATTTGGCACTCAAAATCGGATACATTAATTAACACTGTAAAAAATATTGACCCGGTTAAAATACCAAAAAGATCTATATATTCGAATCCTAGTGCAACAAATTTGGGTAGACAAGGACGGATGCACCTCTTCCTATCGATATTAGTAATATTTTACGTAAGCTAATAAAGGAATAATTGTGATATCACCATATATCAATTATTATGCTTTTAAATCGTAAGTAGCTCTCTTAAAAGCAATCTTAATTTCGAGACTTGAGCTTTGCAGCGCTGTTTTAGCTTCATAACTTGCTGAAAGTATAAGCACCGTCTATAGGTTACAAATAATTTGTAATAAGTTGTAATCTATAGACGGTGGTATAAGTATCTTTAAGAATTAAAATTAGTAGTATATCTTATTGGCCGGACAGTTTGTTTAGGGTGATTATCATTATTCTTAAAATCTTAAAATCGGGTGTTAGATAATTAAAATAGAAGTGAAATATTTCAATGAAGACATGTCCTAACAACTGAAAACCCTGAAGATTTTATAGCCCACAGTACAAGTAATAAATACTTTAAAGGGTTATTCGTTGTGATTTGGTCCTAATTGGTTTAAGAATATTGACTTATCGCGTTGCCTAAATAATCGAAACATTCTCGAAAATAAACTCGAAATTAAATATCTTATTCTAAGTATTTATTGCTATTGATAACAACAAATTAAAATTTGTTGATAAGTTTTTAAAACTATATCGTCTATTGCGAGTAGTTATATCTTATGTCATTTTGGAGATCAATAATTCCATTATTATTTTGACAAAATTAGGGCAATAAAAGATATTTTCAAAAGAATTAAAATATTTTAAAAATTCTACCGCTAGTGATAAAAAATCTAAAATATGGTCTCTGGGTCCTGTTATGGGCCCAGATGGCTTATTATGGATTAGCGGTCGAATAGGCAAGTCCAATTTTACTTTTGAGATTAAACGTCAAATAATTCTATTGCCCAAACATCCTTTTACAAAACTTATAATTCAAAAGAACACCATAAAAACTTACATGCAGGCACTTTCTTTCATCAAGGTGAATTTATTCTTATATGAATAATGTTTACAATTTTAAGGACATCAGCGATCCCTAGAAGGTTTACACAGGTCATAAAACAGCTTTTAAAGACTAAGACATAAATATAACCCATAAATTCTGCTGAAACTGTAAGATTTTTACGCCCTTTCCCACAACCCTTTTAGATGAAATATGCACTTATTAAACACTTTTATACCCAATAAGTAAAACAAGCTGGTAAAAGCTGATCACACGGTCAAAGCTTAGTTTAAACAGTCTATCTCAGTTGCTGTTACAGTCAAATTGAGGCACTGTGACCGAGAAGTAATGTGATAGTTAAGTCGCGAGTCGTAGTCGCGATCGAAGTGAGAAGTTGCTCACGGAGTTTTTCCTATTACTCCTAATACCTAAGATGAGTTTAAATCTTTTTCGCTCTCTCTCTCTCTCTCTCTCTCTCTTTAAACTTTTAGTGACCAAGCTTATGGTTCATAAGCCGTAAAACGGGCTCTCTTTACACACTGATGGTAGCGAAGGTCTGTAAATACTATTATACTCTAGGCTTTATGAGTTACTTATTTTATTGGGTATTACGTCACTTATAGCAAAAATCAATTTAGAAATTACTCTCCCACACTCTCAAAAAAAATTGAAACGAAGAAGAAAATAGATTTACTCACGTATTTAAAAGAAATATGAACTCAAATCTGTAATGATACCGTTCGATATACTTAATTTAATTTAAGTTCAATGAGTTTTAAATACAATAATTTACTTGAGGTATAATAGATTTTTTAGATACCTAGGAGGTGAGGTTTAATCTATTAATCTCTGAGCTTGTTTCTTCTTTTCAATATCCTACCGAAGGAAAACAATAAATAAAAACGCTATTTTGAAATGTTTATTCCTGATTAAATGTTGAAGATGATATCCGTTATTTTGAACACAATAATAAAGCCTACTTTTAAATTCTTGACTTACATTTGCCACAAGGACATAGGACCTCATCTTTCAATTTGCTAGTTAGGATAATGATCGAGCCCTTGCCTAACGGGAACTACATAATAAGGAAATCCTCCATCCTGTTGGAATTGTAGCAAGCTTTCTTTTCGTGTATGTCCCTGAATTTCTAACAAATATTTTTTGTTTAAATTCTGCCGTAATTCAATCTGTCATTATTTTACAAAACTGGATTCTTCTCCGGGTTGTCGTCACCAAATTCTTGCAGTATTTGCAGTTTATAGGGATATAAGTCAATTCCCTATAAACTGCCCTTCTCTATTGATCCATGCCAGCATATAGGTAGCCATCATTTTGAACATTTAATTAAAAATGTGTTTTAATTTTTTTCATTTTCATGTGTTTCTACGGTGCTTGAGCAATAAACATGCAACACACCCAACGATTTTGCGAACAAAATTTTGTTTAATAATTAAATGCACTATATTTGGCACTAAAAAATCAAGAAACTTCTTACTAAATGACGTCATTTTTAAAACATTGCTATGACTCTCCAATATGTCAATTTTACACGAGGATATACGGCAGGGTTGCCATACCGAACAAAAGTCAATAAATTTTAGGGAAAAGTCGGCAGTTAATAATAAAAGTAATAAAGGGAATAATTTTCGATTTTCACTTGGAAATTCTTGGAAAACTTACCAGTTGTGAATTTCTTATTATACTTATTCACTAACTGTTTATATAAATTTTTCTTAAATTAAAAAGTTTTATTAATTTTTATTTAACTTAATTGGTAAGGATCTCTCATTTGATTTGTAAAAGTTATGAGTGTAAGAGCTAGAATGTGTTTTGCCCAATCCAAGGAAACCCAAAACATCTCATCCTATCCCCTATCTTATTAACGAATAGATTATTTTACTGTCTTGAAATTAATGGTGCACATTTTCAACATCGTTTGTAGTGAAATATTTACATTTCTGTATTATCTACATTACTAGCAGCATTGATTAATGAAAGTTTGTTTTCTGAGTTGAAAACTCTTTGCAAGAATAGTCAGATTTAGATTTTGATTTAAGGATATTTTTAAAACGTAGCACAAAGGCAAAAGTACGAATCAGTTTAGTTGGAAAATTTGTCAAATAAAGTAAGTAAGTCTTTATTGGTTTGTTTTTCGATGGACATATGAATAGAACATATCATAATATAGAACAATATAGATCATAATATATGTCAAATATGTCACATATCAATAGTGACCTTTTGTAATTCAGAAGTGTCAATACCTGATAAATCCACTATGTCGTTTGGCCACTTATCTTCAGTCAACCAAGGTCTATGAAACCATAAAGTCAAATTTACCCTGCTTAAAGGTGGAATTCCTCTAGTAAGTAGATGAGCTACATTGTTTGTGGTTCCAATATATCTCCATGCTAAATTTTGTTAGAAATGACATTCTATAGCACGTATTTGATCTAGTTCCTGCAAAGATCTAGTAGCCAGAAATGCAGCAGAGGCTGTACCCTATATGTACCCTATACGCCAAAGAATTCTCTGCAGCTTACGATATTCAGGGCCTCGGTACATTTTTTTAATGTCACCACTGAGAACTACAGGATGTAAACGATACCGTAAGAGAATTAAGAAAAGACTGAAATTTACAGGAGGCATCAAAAACCACCCGTAGTTTCGTCGTAGTAGAGCTTAATTTAAGCACATAGTGGTGCGGTAAAAATATCCATAAGTATAATTTTAATTCTTAAATAGGGTTATGTGATATGTTAAATAAAAACAACATTTATTTGCCAAACACAGTAATAAGTACAAAACATATTAATAATTAATGGTATAACGCCATTGCTTGCGTCGTCAGAAAGTCAAGAGAGAGTAGACCACAGAACACGAATATAGAGAAATGCGTGTTGCCTAATGAACAGACAGAAATTCTGTTGACAGCTTTATTGACGTTGTTGACAAAGACGGGGGCAACGATCTTAAGTGGCGTGTGGTGGGAAATTTAAGACTGATCTATTGCCTGATATTTAGATTTGAAGTAATTTGCAGAATTACAAAAGTTGATGCGTTAACTGACGCGTGATGAGATATATTTAAATAGAATTTTATTTTATTTTAAAAAAACAATATGTTTATCAGTTTAGAAATACCCACAATTAATTAAAATCGTTAATTTTAAATGTTGAGAAAAAATTAAAATATTGCATCTCAGACATCCCTCATTACTTTAATCAAGAATTAACACATCAACTAAAATATTATTTAATTTAAATTTGGTTCTCAAGACACTGCTTATTTAGGATATTTAGCTATAGATACTTACCAAAAATTATAAATTGGCACCATAGATATGGGACCAAATTTTAAATAAAAAAAACAAAACTAAATTGTCTTTAAAATGTTTTATTTTAAGATGAATTAAAATAAATTTAACAAAGGGTTTTAAAATGCATAAAAAAAATTACAATATAAATTAAATACTCCAAACTGTAAGTATGGTATTAATAAAACCTTTTATGTAAAAAATAGAATTTTTACAGGTATAAAGCATATTTTAACTGAAAATCCTAATTTCTGGAGAAAAAATTACCTGCTTTTTTTGTTTCCATTAGTGTATAAAACATTATAAGAAATATGTAACAAACATACCTAAATAAAAAACTATATATTTTTAAATATTATATATATTTAAACATATATATTTTTTAACCATCTATACAATTGTAGCAAAATAATATATATCCACATATTATGGAAAACATTATAAAACTCTTATAAAGACAGAAACTGAACTCTTCAAATCTCTTGAAATAAATCTGGCTTCTCATTGTAAATAAGTTAATTATAATGACTAGATATAACACAAATACATAATATGCATGTTTTTTCCATTTTTGTTTTTTTAGTATAAGCAAATAAAAACAAAATATGACTTTTGATTTTTGGTTAGTCACAATCGGGTAAAGATGTCACAAGTCAGTGGGGTTGTTTCCAGTAAGTATGGAACATGAAACATAAGAAAACAGATTAAGACAGTGTATTGTGTATACAATATTCTTCTAAAATAAAATACATAAGTTTTTATTATTAGTAACTATTGATTATCACATTTAGTTATTATTACAATTAAGGTTCTAAATAATACTTTATGTTTTACCTATCTATTATTGATTAATAATACCTTAGAAACGGAATATGTTATGGTAGCAATAATACCTGCTATCACACCTAGGGCATTATAAGCGGGCATTATGATAATGCCCGGAAATTTTATTGCTTATCCAATTTTATTTCTCTCATAATAAAAAATAAACATACATTTTAAACAAAAAATAATGTTTCTTTAAATACTAAAAATTAAACTTTATTTCCAAAATAAAAATTACAATTTTGAAATGTCTAGGAAAATGTAGCTGATCCCACTATAGAATGGTCGGTGTTTTTTGTGATGGTAGAGGTGGCAGCACTAACGCTATTTTGTATAGTTTGTAAATTGTCCATTAAAGAATTTTCAATAGTCGAACCTCGGAATTAATTGAATTGGCAATCATTTTGGCTACTTTATTTTTGGATGAAATACTTTCTTCTATATATCCTTCAGCTACTGAAGAGCTTTTCCGTTTCCCATGTTGTTTTAGCATTTCAAACGAAGCACCTGCCTCAATAAGTAAAGTTGACGATGTGCGACGCAAACAGTGGCCGGTATAAGCTTCTGCATTATCCAGTTTTAAAAATTTTGCGATCAATGTTGGGACGCTTCCTATGGTATTTTTTCCAACAGGTTGTACTGTACAGCGACTCTTTCTATAGGTAAGAAAGAATCTTCGCTCCTTTATTCCAGCTGGTCTTAATGCTGCGTACTTTTTTATTAAATTTAAAGCGCCTAAATCTTCTTCAATGATAGTTAAACTTTTTGAAGTTGAAGTTTTAGTTTATGGTACCTTTATAACCAAGACCGTTCCTCTATCTTCAATATCATCAATGGTCATTTTGACCAACTCATCTCGTCTTAAACCTCCAAAAACACCCATTACTAATATGACTTTGTGTACCAAGTAGATATCATCAGGAGCCTTCTTAATAAATTTTATTATTTGTTCTCCTTCCAAAACTTTAGACTTCTTCAGGATATATCCTTTCGACTTAACTTTTAAAAAAGATATGAGACGATGGTATTGCAAGATGTCTATATTTTTATAGACCATTAACGTAGACCTTAGGGTAGAATACTTGGTCTGAGTATTAAATGACGATATTCAAGATTTTTGCTTTTTTGAAAACATTTTACATTGTCGAAACTTTTTCTGTTTTCTAGAATGACCAACACTTAAAGATTGTTGTTGTAGTTTTGAAGTTCACTTTTGATTTTATCCTTTAAATATTTATAAGCCAACCAAAATCTTTTCTCTAAATTGACTAAATGACCATGGTTATCCATAAATGTATATAACTTAAGGTGGATTAAGTCGATTAGACAAACCAGTTTTTGAGAAGGATATGTCAATCTGGATGTGTTATCATTTTCTTTAAATTGAACAAATAGGGGTTATGTTTCTACTCCATGTGAATATCATTTTTACTCAAGAACTAAAAAAGTGTTTGGAGCAAACTCAATAATTGGTGACATTTTAGGCGGACTTACATGACAGACAAGATTTTTGTAAGGATGGATTTAATGGAAATTAAAAAAATCTATGATTTCTGTGACTGTCTGGGCAATTCCTAAAATGCAAACTAGTGAATAAAGGATATTTGCATGAATATCTTAATCTAGATGAAGACAAGGAAAAGGAAATTCTTGATATTTTTCCAGTGAAGGCTCAAGAATTAAAACTTAATTTAAAAAAAAAGTGAAATTGAGAACAGTGACATAGATATGTCCAAAATTGTATTAAATCTACAATTATATCCTGGAAAATGATAATACAACAAGATACACCTAAACATTATTAGAAAACACTTAGGTATGTCATAATTGAAATTTACCTGTCTCCTGCTCTATGTAGTTGCACGATGATTCGATGTTGGCATGTTTGTAAAATAATTTATCAACCCAGGACTCAAAAAAACTACAAAAAGCTATAAATTTACTTAAAAACTTTAAATTGGGAGATAATCATGAGGCTTGGCTTGTTTTCCACCCAAAGAAAACTTAAGCCATATTTTAGCGAGTAAGCGGCTATAAGCGTCTTTAAGACATCTCATTCGAGCGATCAGCACCCCCTAAATGAAAACTAATCACAGCTGACGCACAAAACTCTGAACTAAACAACTGGAAATAATTTGTGCAAAATATGAGAATAGATCAATTTTGTTAATATTTTTCGGAAAGTTTGATTAATGAAAGTTAGTTTGTCGGCAGAAGTAAAAAGAAAGCCGATGTAGGCTGAGGAACTATAAAGAATGCCCGCATATATGACATTATTTAACGCTTGACAGCTTATGCGCCTTTGGTAAAAGCGGTAGTTTAAGTGGTTTTGCATTCTTAGCGCCATCTAAATTTCGAGGAGTAGAAGCTTTTTCGTGTTCCATAAATCGCCTAAGCTTTCAAGGTCCTGTTCAAGATATTTGTGAGATTAAGGGACAAGCGGTAATTTTTTACAAACATGATTGACATATTTTGGGTTCATTTACACATAAGCGTAGTTACAAAATAGCGAATTCCATAAAAACTTTATGGGTATTTTACATACGCTCTTGACGGCGACGCAACCAATTACTTGATTGTTAGCTATAATTTTATTGAACGAGCAAGGTACGCGTAATAATGTACAGGTCTTTAAAATGTCGGTCTTTAGCGCTTGCTATTGCATTGAACTTAGAATTTATTTTTTTCTTAAACTGGGGTTTCTTGGGTAACACTTGAAAAATGTGTTGTAATCCAAATCACCTTTAAAAGATGTTCTAGAAATGAACTATAAGTCCGAGTATTCAACTCTCTTTAAGAACCACGTACGTCCTCTAATGTTAGGATTTTAAGAGTTTTAAAGTCAGGGGTACTGTTGTTTTGAGGTTTTTTGCCGGGTTATAGTATGCCTTTGTAAACAGTTTTCTCTTATTCACTAAGATATTTAAATTTTGTTCGATTTTCTCATGCATCAAGCGAAACAACGTTAAACGGGGTCGAGATAGCAAAATCAACAAAGCTGTGCCGTACGTAGCGCGTGCAATATTTTTTGTCTGCGTGGTATATAATGGGATTACTTGTCATGAATTGCTCAAGCTCCAGCCGCCACAACCGGGAGTAAACAACCAGTAGCAAAAGAATATCTGACAAAGCACGTAAGATTTTACCTTTATAATTAAACTTGAACCCATTGAAACTCAAAGTTTTGGTTATAAGTTAATGTAACGGTTATTTGTATCATGCAGTAGTTTAAGAACTTTAAAATTTTTTGTAGTTCTAACATTCTTTTAAACTTTAATTTCACATTTTAAATTTGTTTTAATAAAATGCCATTGTTTCCTCAAAGTCCCTTTTATTGATGACCCTACTTGACCCACCACTAATGAAGATGGAACCACTTACACCTTGCTCCGAGTTTCATGCAGCAGCTTAGAACCCAATCTTATTTTTGAGCTGGCTTAATACCATTTCTACGTCATGTTGCAATATATAAAGGTTAATGGTGTAACTCTAGAAAAAAGAAGAATTTACCAGTAGTTGTAATCTGACAGGCAATCACGCTTTATGATTCATACAGCACAAGACTTATGTACAATTTTCTTTAGTTATTTTATATTTGTCGGCTTCTCTTAGTATAAAGGAAAATTAAGAAAGATATGGAAAGTTAAACAAACATATGGACTAGAGACATCTCAATCAATGCTATCAACACCTGAAATTTTTCTATAATAAAACTTTATCGTTTTTGACTTTCATAAACCCAACCTTTGTTCATACAGTTGTTAATCTAGAAGTTTTATATAGGTAAATGAAAACGATACAACATGGATACATTTACAAAACTCGATAGAAAAAATTAAAAACTCAAAGTTAAACTCCCAATAAAAGTTTAGTATAACTTTTAGGTAGCTATAGCTGGAAGTCATTAAAGAATACTTAAACATCAACAATTATCTCGATTTTTTAATGAATGATTCGCAGTTGCTACTTGTTTCTACCAAAAGATAAATATTTCTATAAAAATTCCTTGTTATTAGTAATTAATTCCTTGGAACCCTGTTAGGAAGCTCCATTAGGTTGACAGAATCTTTTGTACTCATTCAAGATCTCCAAACCTGCTCTCGCTTGACTTTTGCCGCGGGGGCAGGCTAAAAAACTTGTTTAAAAATATTTTATATATATTTAATGAATATAAATTTTCTATTCTCTTTCCACTTGTTACTTCAGTTCTTTTACCCCAACTTAAATATATATTTAAATAGCTTAGAAATATCAACTTATTGTAGCAACCTTAATTTACTTCAAAAAGTTAAACGTTGAAGCTTATATCAAAGACCATAAACATATATTTTCAGTGCAAACTTATTTATTTAGCAGCCCTAATATTATGCTAAACAATTCGGTGTTCTTAGCACCCTCAATGAAAAAATGTTCAACCCAGAACCTCCTGAAATACTATGCATAATCCAGACATCAACCGGGTCAAATGTTTGGCCAAAAATGTACCGATGGCATCCGACTCTCAAGCGATCCGCGTAACGTAACCTGCAAAATCCACACGGATTCCAAAATAACTTCCAAGTAGGTGTGAATGTGCAGCGCGCGCATTAAGAACTTTTCTTAAGACTTTTTGGAAAAGTTCTGGGCAGTCACTGCGGGCTCCCCGAGTTAAGTGGTGCTCCTGGATACGCCACTCTTTTACACCCTAGTTCTTTGTAAGTTGACTTTTTGTGTATAATATATAGTGTCCCCGTCTCAAGGTGTGATACCCTTTTGTGTATATAGTAAAACAAGTGGTTAACCTGGTAATTTTTAGATGAAGGTTTTATTGCGAGATCTAAAATAAAAATTTAGTTCATTTCATGATATCATATATAAGTGTCTTATTAGGCTCCGAATTCTATAAGGATTTTTAGAGTGTTAATAATTCTTTTATACCTTTTCGATAATCTTGTTCCAAATATGAATAATATGTGGAGCATGCTATTTAAATTTTAAATTTAAAATTTGTATAAAGATTGATGAAAATCAATTGCTTGATTTGGTTTTAATGTAAGCGTTGTTTAAGAATATATTTTTAGCATTCTAACACATACAACAAATAGAAAAAAGTGCACAAGCTATTTAAAAATTAAAAGTAGTTTGGAGAGCTCTCGTACAAAGCCTTATTTATTCTAAATTTGTTTCTAAAAGGTCTTTTTACTAAATTAAATCAAAGAAACAATAGTCACCGATAAAGCACATACATATATATCAAGAATCAAATAAGTCGTTAAGTTGAATTCTGAATTGCTTTACACAAATCATTATATCTATTTATAAATATGTAGACCGACATTTTTGTACAAAGAGCAGTTCGAATAAACAGAGCTATTTTTCTTTAAAATAGTGCTAAATATGACATCATACTATATAGTCTCTTACTAATCGAGGTCACTAATATTAACAGCGCAGGCTTACTCATAAAAATAGTTTACATAATTCTAAATTTAAATTTCGAAAAAAAAAAATTTTCTTAGCTGGCTTATCTTTCTAGTTTATCGGAAGGGTATGGCTGGGACGTTCAAATTTATGAATTTGTCAATTTGATGTAAGTTCTTATATTTCCACTTTTGTAATAAATATATATGAAGAGAGATATTACTTTAAATTGACTTTTCTTATCAAATTTGTACATGTTTTAAACTATACCATAAAATTCATTGTTTTATTTATAGAATGTAATTAGAGAAAATATATAATAGGACGAAATAATTATAAGTTTGAGGCATTCTAAAAATATTTAAAAAAATAGTTGAATCTTGAAACTATCTGATTTATTTGTTTTAACGATTTACTTTGATTAAAGTAAAATCTTAAAATTATTTTTTTTTTATTCAATAAAATAAATTCTTATTAATTACTTATTAATATATTAATAAGGCTAGTTCTAATAAATGATGTAACTGATTTTTTTTCAAAATTCAGTTTTTTGCGTAAATATAGAAGATTTTGTATTTGTGTCCCACATACAAAACGATACCGAGCTACATAACGATAACAGCTAATTTCCTCACCCGAAATTATTAATGTGAATATTAATTAATAATTAAAATATTGTGATGTACTCAAAATTGTACCTTATTCCGAAGTTGATTATAGTCATACGGGGCTCAAAATGTAATATTTATTTACAAAACTAAAAATATGGTGGCTGGTTTAGGAAAGATATTCAATTTTTTTCATAGCTTTTCTATTACTTAAAGAGGGTTTTGGTAAGGGAAAGTACAAGCCTGGTTATTTCTTAAAAACGCTTATCTACACAGAAAAAAATATATTTAATATTTAATGTTATATACATTGTTATTAGATATTTTTTACAATACCTGATTATTATTATTTATAGGCTTTTTGGGTTTTAATTTGGTATTATATATATTTTTTTAACAACATGATTTTTTTACATTTTATTTGCATATACTTGTATATATTTATTCTTGAAGTTTTATTTGAGTAGCCTGGAGAGATAGTCTAGAAGCTTAGATAAAAATTTTCGGATTTAATAAAAGTTTCTGTTTTTTAGCGAATATTGTATATTACCTGGATATTTATAATCAATTTTATGAGATATATTTTTTTGGTAATCAAGGTCTTTTATTTTACTTAAATATATTATAAATTATTTGATAATAAAATACGGATTTGTTTTAAAATTAAAAATTAAAAAAAATATTTTTTGGATCCAAAAAAACACGCATGGGGCGCAAGTTTCTAAAACATATTTTTAGCCTTTGTCAGCATCTCAGATGAGTTTCGAAATTTGTCACTTTACTACTGCATATAACGGCAAAAAATAACCAAATAAAATGAAATATTCTAAAACTTTCAAAGAATACTGGGAAACATTGACATACAGATAAGTGCATCAAGTTTCATCAAATACGGATTTGTTTTAAAATTAAAAATTAAAAAAAATATTTTTTGGATCCAAAAAAACACGCATGGGGCGCAAGTTTCTAAAACATATTTTTAGCCTTTGTCAGCATCTCAGATGAGTTTCGAAATTTGTCACTTTACTACTGCATATAACGGCAAAAAATAACCAAATAAAATGAAATATTCTAAAACTTTCAAAGAATACTGCGAAACATTGACATACAGATAAGTGCATCAAGTTTCAATATTTGTATAATATGTTTTAGATCTTAAATATCTGATCAAATTGAATGTTCTATCAAGCAGTATGAGTATTTACATGGTAAATAATTTGGTACTTTTGTACATTATATGCAGAATATTTTGAATAAATGAACTTAAAAAAAAATGTTTTAAAATTGCCATGTTTCTTAACAAACCTGAAACATATGAGAATTACCTCCTGAGGTTCAAAATCGACTACTTCAGTATACCTTAATTTTTATTAACTCAAATTAAGAGATGCGCAAGTGGTAAATTCATACTCAGTTGAATATAAATCAGCTGGTTGGTTTAAGCTATTTTAATTTTGTTAGAAGAAAATGGACCATTTTTATTAACGTTTATATACTAAGACCCCTTAGACGATTCCGATTTTCCATGCACTTGGTATGAAAAATATCATATATAATTCATGTTGATAGGTGTGACCGGTGTTTTGTATCATTTCCTAGAAAACTTTACACTTTAAATACTTAAAACTTATATTAAAAACTAATTTATTGAATAATCTTAAAAAAAGATTGAAATATTTAATTAGCGAAAACGCTTAATAACATAATTACAAAAGGTTTATTAATTTTTATTAATGCCTATTTATGTCATTTAACCAAATTTAATTATAATTTATTCAAAGCCATTTTTCGCAAATAATGAATACATCATTTTACTTTCCAAAAGCACTCTAGTGCCCCAGTCAAAACAACTTACTCTCAAAGAGTTAGTGACCTATTTAATTTTTAAAAACTATGAAGTAAAAGCAAAGACAAATTAGTTTTTTGCCAATTGACTGAGTTGAAAACTATGCCCTTTGAAATATCTATTGAATTGTCATAGCCTGTTAGGCATTAATACTTTTTTTCTGAGATGAAGACATCCATTAAAATATCTTCAAATTTCTACTTTATGTGGTACTCTGCCACTCCTTATAGAGATTATTGATTATAATTTATATAACATTTATAAATACAAAGTTATTAAACACATCATTTTTATTTAAATTTATAATCATTAGAGACAAAAGAGGCAGAATGTTTAACATGCGATTTTTACGGGTTTAAATATAACGTTAGGAAGCTCTTTCCCTCAGCTCGCTTTTAAAATCTCTTTCTATCTGTTTCTAATCTTATATATATTCCTACATATAAACATCTATATCTCTATTACCTAACGTATATATCTGGTACACTAACTAACATGAAATTCTTGCATTTTATATTGAGAAACATTTTGTAAACAACCCATTAAGGTTTTCTAAAATTCGTTATTGCTTAATTTACTGTACTGACTGACCTATAATATTTAATAGAGTAATAGCATAATTCAGTCATTTGTATAAAACTTTACTAATATATCAAATTTAGTAGCTTCTAATAGATGAAAATTTTATAATTGTATAAGGAGTTAGCTTTAACTTTACCAACATAACTTTACTTTTAAATAGCAATTTCAAGAACAATAATTAATCTTTACTTGTTTAAACCTATCATTTACTTCATCTTAGTAGAAGCTGGTTATTATGTATTAAAACGTAATATATAAATCTTCATAAAAGAAGTTCTATTTATAAAAATAATATATGATTACTATTGAATTTGTACTAAAAAAGGGTAAGATTTCAACATTAATGTGATTAAAAAGAACCTAACTAAATACACATAACATAATCAAAAATAACATTGTACTAAATAGTTCCTGTATGGCCTTTTTAATGATAAGAAAACAAATTTTAATATACGCTGCAGAGCCTTCTATACATAAGAAAACTACCCTCAAGACATCCCTAAAATTCTGCTTCCCTGATGGCCAATGTTTTCGTAAATTTTCCGCAAAGCGATAACCCAGAATGTTCCGGTTTATATGGTCCTTCTCTTTTTCACCCTATCGACATTACAAGTTCGCCCCTCTTTTTAAATGTTATGTCCTCCTGCTAAACTAGACATACTTTTCTTTGGGGGCCATATTTCAGGAATCGATAATTTTTAGCCATTTTTATTTTAGTTTTATTTTCAGATTTCTGCAATCCTGATCAGAGAGAAAGGTTTTGTTTGTAAAAAATTTTATTTTTTGTTTTTATTTCATTATTTTTTTGGATTTGCAATAATAAAAACTAACATAAAATTGAAAAATAAAGTTTTAAATGTATATATTGACTTAATAAAATAGTATATATGAATCTACATTTACTATTAAATTACCAAATTTCGAACTTAAAGAATTAGTAATACTCGAAGAACACAAAATAAAGTTCCTTCATTATTTCTTAGAATAGAAAAAAAATACGTTATGTTGTGTAATATTTTATACAATTTTATAAGCATTGTGAATTTTTCCCTATTTTATATTGATTTTAATAGCTATAGCTAACAAGCCATTCATCCCTGCTGCATTCCTGTTATATAAGGCTGCCTTTCAGCTACCTAGGAGGGCGTATGTAGCTGACCTAAAGGACAAATTGCTACAGTGAGTTAGACTTAACTATATGTTGGTGTCAGCTATCTCCAGTTTTTTTTGCAGCAATATCCTGCATTTAAATTTCTAAGAAATTCCAAAATATTTCTTTCGGTGTCAGGCGATGATAAGAGTAAAGGGATTTGGCTTCCTTATTCCTTCCGTGTCTGTGCAATAACTAATTCCAGAATAGAAGCTATCCTGAAAACAAAAAGACCTAATTCTTATCAGGATAACATAGAAATAATATAATACACTGCTTCCGCTTTTTACGTTTTCTTATGTAGAATTTGCTAAAGAATATTTTAACATTTAAAATACTGAAGTTAGTTTCTTTGGACAAAAATATTTCAAAAAGTAAAAGCCTTCCCACCATTCGAAATTTCCAAAATTAATATTTTGTTGCTTCACGTTTCTTTCACGTGTAAAGTATTCTATCTAAATCCTTCCTAATACTTTGATGCTGCCCTACAAACATTGAAATAGATAAGGAAACATAAAACATTAGGGACTTTTTAAAGCACTACTATAACCTCCAGGAATGCTTGTGAAGATTCCAAGCCCCTCTTGAAAAATATTTGTCACCAGGACAGCAGAATGATTTTGGGATGATAGAAAAAATTAAGCTTCGCTCTATATTGCTTTAATCCCCTCAAACATAAAGATTTTTCTCTATATAGTTAGATCCACGAGAGCAGAAAACTAAACCTCAAGTATACGTCTAGAAATTCCAGACAGCTCTCTAAAAATATTGCCTAACAGGCTAGCAGAAATAGGATGGCTGGGAAATTTAGTTGCCTCTATTTTGCTCTAAAATAAACTCTTTTCCTCCAAAGACTTTGAGGCTGCCCTGAAAAAATATACATTGACAAGAAATCAGAAAGCTATACAGGTTTACTACTGCGCTCTTCACTACTCGCAATATCCAGAAATCCCTCTGGAAATGTCCAGGCTGCTCCTAAAAAATATTAACCATTGGGAGAGCAAAAGTTAAAGGAGGAGGTTGCTCTTATATTTCCAGGTATTTCATGTGTCATCTCATTTAATTATATCATGCATTATGAGCGAGTAAGGCTAATATTTTTTTGAATTTTTATTGAAGGGAATAGCTTTGGCTAAAGGTAAAACCAGGTAGGGCAAAATCTCGAAAACAGGAGTGGCAGGCTAGCAGAAATATAAGGGAAGATTTTCCTTAACAGTCTCTAAAATAATGCTGTAAAATGTACCCTATGTTAAGGTTTTTCCTTATTAGAATGACCTAAGTTCAGCTATGAGCTGAACCTGATGTTGTACCTATATTGCTAAGTTAAAGCGTTCTATGCTAAGAGCTGACTTCTAGCTACACTGGCTAGGAATGCAGAAATAATGAAAGGTTCTCCTCCCAATACTTTAGAGCTGAATTTTCCTTTATTATCTGTTCGGCACCCCAAATATGGAGGAACTCAGAGGAAATGGAACAGGACAATATAAAAAGTTGAATATAGAGGTGTATTTAGCGCCCTTAGGATGTCCTTTAAGGGCAAATAAGGGTAGTTGAGGGGTCCTAGAGGAGTAGGGTGACAGAAAGCTTTAATGGTAGATGCAATTTTTAAGGGGTGGTAATCGGGTGGAAATGGACGAAATGGATTTAACATGGATAAAACGGTTTACTAACATTTTGGATATTTTAATAGAAATTCAATAAAAGTTACATAAAAGAGAGTTTTTTTGTATTAGGATATAATAATGAGTGGATCTCCAATTAATATAACAATATAAAAAATACTATAGAAATAACAAATATTAAAATCTTTTATGTAACCTCTAGCAGGTAGATAAAAAATAATTGTATTGGTAAAATATATATTATCTTAAATTTTTGAAGAATTTCAGATACATTTATTTTCCTATAAATGTGATCATAATTTAACTTTTTATAATATTAATCCATTTTTAATTTTACCATAAAAATTATTTAAAAATTTCCCAAAGTATAATATGTTATGTGCAAGTTATGTGTAAATGCCAGAAAAATTAATAATAGTTTATCAAAGCGCGTTCCGTTTATAGCTATTATCACTTCAAAGTGGAAGTAAATCTTACAAGAATTTCAAATACAGGAATTTCTTATTAAGATTTTTTATTTAATTTTTTAAAATAAATAAAAAGTACCTGACATCACAATCATAAAAGAGCTATAATATTAGAAAAAAATTAAGAATATCCCTGTTTTTTGTTTTCCAACTTGTATAGTAAAGATGAAAAACTGAAAGCGCCCTGGTATACTATTAATTGTTTCCTCTACATATATTTGGTTTGATTTATGTTGCTTATAAAAATAGTAAGGCATTGACTTTATCACGATACCTATATAAACTGATAAAAATTTTATTTTTAAGACAAAAGGGTAGGAATTCATATTCATAACCAAACCGAATAACCCTTCGTTTTAAATTCATTATTTACAAAAGCCTAACCTCGTATTATTCCTGATTTCCTGCTATAGGGTTAAGTGATAATTCTGCCCCTCTATAACAAGGGTTGAAAACTTCAGGAAAACCGATCTGTAAAGCAATTTTTATTTGCATAATTTAATAACGCAAGAGGCACATCTCAAAACATTTACATCCTTGACATGTTTACATGGAAATAATAACTCACTCACTTCCCAACAATAGGAAGCGCTACTTTATAAATCAAAAAGTTTAAATTGATTTCATTTCTAAGGTCTCCTGGATATAATTTATTTTATCGACTACACGGAATACGGAGGTAAAATTCAAAAAGATTTGTTATTGCGATAAATTACAATACGCTCTATAAAATCGAATAGGGTTGCGCGATAGGAAAGTTCACCCTCGCTGGCTCCTATTATCCTGATACATTTTTAACCCTTTGGGAATTCCCTTTGGACCTTAAGGCCATAGCAGAGCCTTAAGGAACTTGGGGTATGATATTGATACATTAGATATTAGTTATTCAGGTAATAAGTATAAGTATTAACTGAGGAGTTTTCGAAATACTTTTTGAAATAATATGTCAGGGATCTATTATTAAACTTGCATTGTTCTGCATATCACATTGCATATAGGTTGGTATATAATGTCAAAGCCTACATAAGAAATGCAAAAGAGAAAGTATCTTTTATATAGATGGTTTTTATAAGTTTTACGAATTCAAATAATTAACTTTAAACTTCTAGTCCCTACGATTGTGCATTTTAGTGGAAGGAAATACAGTTATTAAGGTCTTTCAAAGCCTTTAATAATCACTATTTGTATATATATTAATCTTATACTTGTAAGAAACTATCTGAAACCTGAACTACAAGTCTAGAGAGATAAGCTGGTTACGCATATAGCAGCTGCAATAGTTGGATAAATTAAGTAGTTGAAAATATATTTTATTAATTACTTGGAAGGAATAAAATAACTTTTAGCAATTTATAATATTTAGCAAATAAGTCAAATATACATTTTCCTAGATTTTTTTTTGGTGCAGTGCTATTCTTAATTGACAAAAAATCTTTACCCGTCCAAAAATCAAATATTAACAATACCAAATAAATCAACTCTCAATTTTATTATTAATAAAAATATGGCAAAACAATATATTTGACAAACTATAAGTGAAACAAAAATATTATCCTAAAAACCAAGACACATCTTTTTAACTAGCATAAATTTGAACTATTATAAAATATTTTTCTTAAATGCGATTTTCGTAATGTCAATATTTTGGGTGACGTATCTCAAAAATTATTTCATTTAAATCACGTTCAGAGCTCCTATAATTTACTTTGTCAGGTTATTTTTAGCGAACACAACAGCACGTAGGTATAAGCCGTCCCAAAATCTAAAAATACAACCTGAAAGTTGATGCTGCTGCCAAATACAGTCCGGCTTAGATTTCAGCTTTTCGAATTAATTCTCGTTTACCGAAAATATGCTTTAGCTAAAACCATTTTACTTCATTTCGATTTAAACTACAAAATTAAATAGAATTATCTTATTTTGTATTAATTTTATTTGAACTTTGCTCTGAAAGTGTTTTCTTAAATCTAGATTACCTTGGTGTAACTTGTTGTAACTCAACCCTTGGTGTAACCCAATCCAACCCAACCCCTACTATATTCTGATATATAGGGAAATAAATAATACGATTCTTTGGATCTAGTTTTTTTTTAATTTTAGTAATTTTATGTTTGTAATAAGTAAATTTAATATTTATTTTGATAAATTTTTAATCTTTTCAGTATTTTAAGCCCTTGTAATCATGTCCGACGAAGAAGAAGTCTACTCGTAAGTAGTGTTAAATTAAAAGAAAATAAAAGTAAAGAAATAAATAACTTTCTTATTACAGTGAAGAAGAGGAGGAAGAGGAAGTCGTCGAGACGTAAGTTACAATCAAATTTATATTTCTTAGTATATTTATTATAATATACAATAATAATTTAATTGGAAAACCAATTGGCAATAAAAACCTTACAGGTGACTTAGAAGGTAATATAATTAATTACCTTCTCCAAATTCTCCAAAAAGTTGTTAAGAAGAATTAATATTTCATTAGCTGACAGTTAAATATTTTATTTGCAGAAAAACGTAAGTTTCCTTGTACAGAGCGTAAATCCGCACCACCCTGTATAAATTGCCGTAAACAAACCGTATGTGTATCAAGTCTTGTGTTTTACATGCCTCCCCACTATGATTTCTCCCATACACATTTGTTTTGTGGTAACAATATTATATTAGTTATATACAGGGCGCTCTATAAATCTATTTATGACGTCTTGTATATTTTTCACTGTGTTTGATTTGTCTCACCTATACAGGGTGTATTTTTTGCTAGTATCTTGCTAGTAAATTATAACGATTTAATTATTAACTTGGTTTTTTAGTCACAAAAACAAAATAATCCAGTATTTTTTAACAATATATTACATGGATTATAATTAATCTTAAATTAAAAGTCAATAATAGTTAATTTTAAAATTGTATATAAGTATTTTTCTTACTTATTTTTAATGTTGACTATATCTAACCTGGTTACACAATAGCATAAAGTTTCACCCTGTATATCTATT
Source organism: Anthonomus grandis grandis (assembly GCF_022605725.1). Taxonomy (NCBI): domain Eukaryota; kingdom Metazoa; phylum Arthropoda; class Insecta; order Coleoptera; family Curculionidae; genus Anthonomus; species Anthonomus grandis. Next base: position 31,571,599 of record NC_065548.1, on the reverse strand, counting down.
TATATAGTTTAAATAATTTTTTGAGTGTTTTTATGATCTAATATTTTTCTATGTTTAGTATCATACACATTCCTGTACAAAATTATCATTTTTTATAGAATGTTTTACAGGCCATTCCGTATAAAATGATAAAAATAATCCCGAATCATAAACACTTATCCTGTATCTGTTTCACGCCCATTTTTGTACATAAAACCATGTTTTTCATTTTGATTTCTCCTTTTTTTCGCGAACCCCCTTGGCCCCACCCCTTGTGACGTGTTGTTACCCGTAGGACCACCACTACTACCACCAAAGTCGAGTAAGTTCCAATTTTTTTTCGAAAGAAAAAGATTTGAATTTTTGAGAAGATTTTTTTAGTTTGGATCTACTATTTGGTCGTGTTTTACGCTTGTACAAAAATGCTTTGAATTTCTTAATTTTTTTAATGCTTTTTTTCTGAATTAAAAGAAATGGGTTTTGATAAGACGACAACCCATTAATAATAAAGCTTTTGTATAAATAATTAAGGACATTTTTGGGTGACCGTGTTGCTTTTAATTAAAAAGAAATTTCAAGTGATGCAATCTTTATTCCATTAACGAATTTCGGCATTTTACCCAAAAATGTTGGTATTAAGTTTACCCTGCGCAGATTTTTTTCTGTATACCCCTCAGTAAAAATAGCTTAAGCTACCTTTGATCCAATTATAAACAAAAAACGAACTACAAGTTTCGCACCTAACATTACATTGCTCTAGGCTATTTAAAAGCTCAATCCTACGACCTTCTGTCAACTACATATTATTTTTAGTCATCAGCCAAAATACGCATTGAGCTCTTTTGGCACTGAATCGATAATCTGCATTGTTTTATTTAAACGCTAGACAACAGATTTTTTTGGCTTCCTAAATGTTTTTGGCTTTTTTTTAACGAATCTGGCATAGCTTTGAAATGAAATAATTGAGTTATTTTGTTTAATTTAAATAGAGAACAATCGGGCGATCCAGAATTCATCAAAAAACAAGACCAAAAGAGGTCGGATCTGGATGAGCAGCTTCGCGAGTACATCGCAGAATGGCGCAAACAACGTGCCAAGGAAGAAGATGAACTCAAAAGGTAATAATATAAGTATTCTTACTTAACACATGTATCAAATGTGGACAGACAGAGTGAATTTTTTTAATAATATTTAAGTTTGTTAAAATATATGTCGTAAAATATAAATAAGTGGTACTACCACCAAGTGAACTAAAATATTAGATATTTACAATAATAAAAAAAGCATTTTTTTCTTTTGAAAGATCCAAAGAAAGTTTTAAAAAGTTATAATACAGGAATGTATCCTTTTGTATTAGATACCAACTTTAAGAGGAATTTAAAAAGAAGACACCTTAGGAAAATATTGACCTACAAAAATACCATAACCAAGTAAAAAAAACTATCTATACAACATACAAGAAGGGCTAGGCATCTTATTTAGGGTCGGTCGCTTGGAACTTGCTACTGTTACTTTTTAGACTTAAATATCTCGAGATATTAATTGCTTTTTCCAATTTAACAACCGTTTTTTCAAACAAAAAGAAGGTCTAGCAATGGGCTCTTGTTTATCGCCATTTCTTAGTGAAATATTTCTTAGCAACTTAGAAACAAAAATAATGAGCAGTAATTTTAAAAATAACATCATCTTTTATAAACGGTATGGAAGTGAGGTAGAGCTTACAAATTTCTATAATTATGTCAACTCTCTTCACTCTAAAATTGAGTTCACAATCGAACGGGAACAGAACAACACCTTACCATTCTTAGATTTATTACTTAAGAGGGAAAGAAATAAGATATCCTTTGAAATATTTCGTAAACAAGCAACAACAGATAATATTATACAATATAATTCAACATCACCGTCCTCACATAAATTTGCTGCTTTCCATTCTTTATTTTACAGACTTTTTAACATCCCACTTTCTCGTAAAGCTTTTAAAAAAGAATTCCTTACCATTAAACAACTAGCAGTCAGTAACTTTTTCCCTCTTAAACCTATATATAAAATGTATTTTCAGTATGTGAATAAGTATAAATTATCATTTAATTTTATCAGACAACAAACAAACAATATCAAAACTTTTAGGTCGTTTACTTATTTTGGACCAATTTCGTCACAATTATCCCGCTTTTTTTCTCCTTTTGGCATAACTCCAGCTTTTAAAACCAATAATACCTTAAATAGACATCTAATTAAAACTAAAGATAAACTACCCCCGCTATCTTCTCCAGGAGTTTATGAGATTAGGTGTAAAGAGTACCCTGCAGTGTACGTCGGCCAGTCTGGTAGGAAAATTTCTACTAGGATTAGTGAACACAAGGCCCAATACAATAAATTTAAAAATACCGAAATCACAGTGACCAGATCAGCTTTTGCTAATCACCTTCTCGACTCCAAACATGATTTTCCTGACAGCCAAAATATAAAAATACTGCATCAATGCAACAAAAGTAAAAAACTAGACTTGTTGGAGACAATGGAGATTAGTAAAGCTTTTAAAAGCCCAGATCTGTCCTGTGTTAATGAAAGGTTTGATTTTGATGGCCACCTAGTTTTTAATAACCTCAAGTAGTTCTAGACTCTTAAATGATGGTTAGATTTCTGAAATGTATAAGGGATTTGATTGTTTAGTTGAGTTCTTTGTACATAGATAGTGCCACTTTATTGTAATATTTGTTTACTTAAATATTAGGTGCTTTGTGTATGTTATGGTAAGTTTTTGTTGAATTCTCCTTTTTTCGGGTTACATAATTTTAATTATTGTTTAGGTCTGATGATGCTCTAGTCGAGCGAAACATGTAACCTTCGTTATTTTATTAAATGTATTTGTGATGCTGTTGATTTCGTGTTTTTTACCTTTTATCAGTGGCGGCTCGTGCTTTACAAATCTGGGGGTTGCAACTGTAGGGGGCCGTCGGTGATCGCGAATGAAAGACTAAAAAGATTATCGCTAGCGCTTTGGCGGAGGCGAAAACATTTTTCGGTGTCATACCCACTTTTAAACGGCCAAAATAAGCAAAAAAACACAAACTTTTGATATAATGCAATAATTAAATTAAAAAAAAACACAAACGAAAGAAAAAAAAACTTTAATGACATAATACCCTAAAAATAGATAAAAAGCGTATGTCGTAAGTATAAATTATTTAAAAAGAAAATCCATCCGACGTTCTTTAGACTCGGCAAATTTATTAATTACTCTTTGATTGAAATCAGGAATGCTTTCGATAAAATCCCTTTCTTTGGAAAGCATTACCAAAGCAGAAGGCTTTCTTGGCTCATGATGTTTCGTAGAAACAGAACTTTTAGTTCTGTTCGGAGCTTTTGTTCTATAAAAAATGGGTAACACTTTATTGTTTCTTTAAATTTTATTTCAGGAAAATTAATACTATATTGGTTATACTGCTCCGAAAAAAAAAGACTAGCGGCGACTAAGTGTCCGGAAAAACTGAATCGATCCTTTCCTTGACAAATAATAACGTCACATACTTCTTTTGCTTCTCGACAAAGTTCTGTAGAGTCATCCAGCCTACGTCGTTTAGACGTGCATGGCTCCAATGGAGATGGCTCAATAGCGTCCGTGATATTATTTCTAATTTCCATTAATTTATTTTCAAAAGATAATATGTAGGTATTTGCAAGAGCAGCATCAATTTGCCTCGATTGAAATTTACTAAATAAAATATCCACATGAGGCATTATCTTATAAAATAGATTGAGCCAAAAAACAAAATTTCTACTTTGAAGAATTTTCACATACAATTTGTTTTTTACAATTTGGTCCAGTACTAACGATCTCTGAGGACTATTGGAAAGAAATGAACAAATTCCTTGTAAATTGGCAAAGAAAATTCGAACATTTTTGTTTGCAGAAGCAGCATTTAACATTAAATTAAGTTGATGTGCATAGCAATGCACGTACGCAGCATGTTCATGATATTTTTTAATTATTGCTTGCACCCCGTTAGACGACCCGCTCATAACTGATGCACTAACGTATGTTTGTGCAATGAGTTTGGTTTTGTTATCTTTAACATGTTTGTCAAGATCTGCCAGAATAATCGAAGATAAAGTTTTGGCGTCATGATCACAAGGCACCAAAAAATCCCAAAAACGTTCAACTGGCTTACCGTTTACGATGTACCGAAAGACAATTGCCATTTGAAATATATTTGATACGTCACTAGTTTCATCGGCTATTATGGACAAAAAATCTGCTTGTTTTATTTCCTTACAAATTTCTTCTTGACATACATTAAACATTGTTTGCAAAATCTCATTTTGGATTTGGATTGTCTTCGATGTACCTTTAAATACTGATGCTTTTTATAAATGTTGTTTTAGAGCACTGTCTAATTCAGCACTAAAATCAATCAAGCCTCGGAAAACCCCAGGATTAGAAGATGACATAGACTCATCATGTCCTCTTAACGCGAGTGTAGTCGATGTCCTCAATATGTTTAAATTATATCGATTTTGTTTTACCTGTTCGTTATGCAGGTCAATATTTCGACGATATGCACCTCTTAATTGGGCCGCTACATTGACACCAAAAAGTGAATATTGTTTCGAAATTCTTCATATGTGTTGCCGATGATGAATGTTTTTTAATGCGATCTCCTGAGTGATTAAGATCAGTAAAACCTACTTTTGTCCAAAAAACTTCGCCTCCAAACAATAAACAAGGAAAACAAAACAAAGCATTTTTTATTGGACACCCACAAAGCCACGTATGTTTATTGTACAAGTCAGGATTAGAAATTCCAGTTTTTGGGATCGGGATCCCGTTTTGAAATCCCAGGATAAAAATCCAAATCCCGGGACTGATCCTAATTAAATTTTAAATAAAATATTTAACAGTAATAACAGTATCCCGAGCAAATAAAAATGCAGTTAACTGAAAACAAATTATTTAAAAATTCAGAACTAAAAACATTTTCAGTACATTTGTACATTACGTATTACATATTACATACCTAGGTACCTACTACCTAACTAAAAAGTCTAAAAACAAACTTGAGACAGAAACACATCCTTCAAAAAAAAAAATACAAAATAACTTTGAAATTAAACAGTTAGTTTTGTCTATAAAAAATAAAATATGCTCTTAAAAACACTAAGATATCTAAAGATAAATCACTTAAACGAGATCTAAGTTTAGTCGCAAATGTGACCGCCGAAGAAAAGGCTCTTTCAGCTTCGACACTTGTTGGCGGTACTGTCAGTAAATATTCATAACTATATGTTACAAAAAATCGGGATTTTCGGGACATACAGCAATCCCGGAATTTTCGGGATTAATTTTCGGAATTAAAATGTCCCGGGATTTCGGGACCCCGGGATCCCGGTCTGGAAACCCTAGTCAGGGTTAAACGTTCTCATAAAAGTCCTTTTTTTGCTAGACACAGATTGTTCTATTTTTAAAGGCGGAATAGGCCTGCCAAGTCTTTTTATCTCAGCCTTATCATTTAATGATCGGCTACAGAACGGCTCTGCAATTAAACTTTGCACCGAATTCATTTTTACCACTCAAGCTTTAAATTAAAATTTATTTATATAAATTATGTTTACAAAACAGTAAATTAATTCAACATATAAAAACACAACAACGTACCGCACCATAAACTGAATCAATGATCGGATTTTATTAAATTTGTTGGTAAAATAAACAAGGTTTGCACTATTCTTGCAACCACACGCACCTTATGAGAAACAATATAGCCGCCTCCTCCGACGTAGGCAACTTTACAATACGCCGTAATATAATCAAGTGGTTTGCAGTTTGTGTGCACACCGACGACCGTCCGTTAGCGATCTCGATGCGACGCAATGTAGTATAGAAAATGATTGTTTTTTTAAGGGTGTTTTGGTAAAGTTTTAAATTAATACTTGATTGCAATTTACAAAAGATGCTATAATATAAATAAAAATATGTTTTGTTTTTTTAAGTCTTTTTTTTTGGGGGTTGCGCAAACCTGCAAACCTAATGAGCAGCCGCCACTGCCTTTTATAAAAGTTAATTGAGTTAGTTTATTTTATATTAAGTATATATTGTTGATTTTCCTTATTAAATTCTTAATAAATTAATTTTTCTGTAACGTTCATCACGATAAAACTGAGTTAGTTTTAATATTCGGTCTCACCGATAGGGTTGCATGGGCTTATTAATTTTTATTTTATTTTAAAGGCTAAAAGAAAAGCAAGCAAAGAGGAAAGTCACTCGTGCTGAAGAAGAGAAGAAAATGGCCGAGCGTAAGAAGCAAGAAGAAGAGCGCCGCATTCGTGAAATTGAGGAAAAGAAACAGAAAGGTACGTATAGTTAAGTAAAATGGAATAAATTAAGCTAAATTGTATTTATTTTTTAAGACATTGAAGAAAAAAGGTTGCGCTTGGAAGAAGCAGAAAAGAAACGCCAAGCTATGTTGCAGGCAATGAACGCTGCCAACAAGAAGGGACCCAACTTTACTGTTACCAAGAGAGACCCCAACGTAAGTTTATTAATTTTTTTTGGGTAATTCTTTAGTCCATCCATAAAAAACATAAACGCTTATATATAGTTCATTGAGAACAACCTAAACAAACAAAAACATAATTTATTTTTAAGGATTACATATTTTTTAATTTTTAACTATATATTTATAACTATATATATTTTGAACTATATATAAGCGTTTAATAATATTTTTTAAACGCTTATATATAGTTCATTGAGAACAACCTAAACAAACAAAAACATAATTTATTTTTAAGGATTACATATTTTTTAAATCATTGTAAATAAAAAAATTTTCTTATATTAAATGGAAGAAAGATAAGACTTTCAAATTTAATACGAAAGCTTATCATATAGTAGTAGTACATTTCATTTTACTAGTTGATTTGATAAATGAATTTAACTGCTACTTAATTTTTTGTTTGTGTTTTACGAAAATATACACACGATAAAGATCTTTAGCAAAAGCTATATACATATATCAGAAATGATTTATTTTAAAGAAACAAAAAAATAACATGTTAGACGTTAATGCGTTTACTTCCTTTACTTCCTATTAAAGTAGTATCATTTGTTATACAAATAAGACTGTTTTTCCTGTTTATTTTTATGACCATTTATCAAAAATAATAATGGAGCGAGTTGCTCGTCATTGCCTTTGTTTCTGGAAAAACTTAAGAAAGGCGGCATGCATTAAATATCGATAAAAAATCGACATAAAAAGTGCTTGGGCGCGTTTTTAAATTCAGCAGAATTTTTTTATGGATTCCATTAAATGGTTGACAAATTGAGAGCGGCTTGACTGATGACGTAAAACAGCTGATTTTTGATGGAACATCAACCGATGAAAAAAGAAACGCTTATTTGTATTGTTGTGTTTTGTTTTCCTGTTTTGATTTGACTTTTCAGTTGATTTCCAAATTTATTATTTCTCCTTAGATTTCCTCTTTATTGCTATGTTTTAATAGGACTTTACGTAATGTGCCCGGGTGCAAAAAAATATTACACCTATGCCCTTGCAGTTTGCACTTTTTAAAAAAAATCTTAAATCGAATGAATGCAGTTAAAAGTTAATTATCTTGTTTGTTTTGGTCAAATAAAAAATTATTAAAGAATAATTATAAAATGTCAACGTCAACATTTCCATCACACCATTCCACCAAAACGAAAATACCACGGACCAGTGATTGCCATCAGCCAATCATTGATGGACCCATCATGAAATAAAGAAACGTGATGTGATGGAAAGCAGATAATTTAGAAACGCAAATAGCAAATTTTGCTTAGTGCTAGGTGGATCGACTACTGAACTTTAAAACGCGCCATTTTAAACGGTCTTAATACTTTTTTTTATAAAACAATAGTTAACATAATATATTAACTGATAAAATTAACGTGCCCGACACCTAGTTGTAGTCACTAATGAAGTTATTTAAAATAACTGAGATTCAGGAGTAAAGGCAAATAATGAGTGAATTTGAATTTTTCGTTGTGATATTGGATCGTTTATATTCGATGGATTTACAATGCATGATTATATACCATAACTATTTCAAGATATTATTAAAATTATTGGTTAACTTATATCGAAATAAACATTAAACATAATTTAATTTCATAATAAAAAGGCGGTATTTTTCTACAAATCTCTATAATGCCCTTCCAGGGTTTCATAACATAGTATAAGTTACCTATTTGAAAATAGTTAATAGTTTCTATTACGGAGCTAACAAATCTATCTCGTTTTTTATGTTCGAATCTGGTGCTATGAATGACTTATGAATTTATGCCGCGTCAAGAATCTTTTGATCTTAATTAACACAAAATATATATCACCAGATTTCTGTTAAGCTTTTCTACTTAAAAATCAGGCATGCATAAAAATTCTTTAATTATTGTTATTGGTCCAAAATTTTCTCATCTGACATCTAATTGCAATATTGAGGCGTTAAGCCTATTACTAAAAATCTTGGACTTGTCGTAGTTTGCGACCTTAATATATTGAATAGTAAAGTACAACAATAAATAATAATTCAATTTCTATTTTTATATAGGTTCTATGGGAAAAGTAGGTATCATTCGATTCAATACATAATTGATGATTTAATTGGTTAGGACCGAGAGAAAAATGGCTACTTTTATTTTTTGCACAAATACTTCACTGATATATTAAATAAAGTACTATAATTAAATAAAGAAATTGAACCATAGAATTGATACAGTTGCTGACTGTGCAGTCCTTCAGACTAACGTAAGTTAGTAAATAATATATATTAAATAGATTAAACTTAAACTTATCAAAACCAATCAAATACCCACTATTATCTTGAATAGCTTTTTAAGTATAAAAGACTTAACAAAAGAATACTATTTGATCATAAATATTTTTTATATTCCACATATCGATCAAATGATTTGTAGTAATCTAGATCATTGGTATTCGTAGTAACAAACTGTGTCCACATTTTTAGCAGCCTTTCATATTTAAACTTTTGTATTACTCATATGTAACATCAAAATTAAACTATGTCTGTTTATATTTGTCATAGACAATAGATCGAACCTGTTCAAGAAATATTTTTAAAATATCTGTTATTTAGGATGGCATTTATCCTAAGCGTAATATTGTTCATAATATATATGGTTCAGATTTAATGAAGTTCTTTTAAAGATTCACCGGACAGTCAGTTGGTTGTGGCTAGATTTTAAATATCATACCACTTTCGTTCTCGTGCTAGATCAAATGTATTATTGCCAAGTCCCATTCTAAATGTGTGTCATAATTTTAAGAAATTTTTTTATTCCTCATTTTGCAACAGTTATTTTAATAGTCTTTCAAAAATCTTAAGACATCTATTTAAAGGTCCTGATCATTGTACACATTATTGTATTTGTTAATTTGAATTTCGTATAATTAAGCAATTACTTGTTTGAAATAAATAGCTAAATAAATAATTAAAACTCTAACATTTCTTTCAGGATGCCAACCTTAGCCCAGCTCAGGTAGAAAGGAACAAGACCAAAGAACAATTGGAAGAAGAAAAGAAAATCTCCCTTTCAATTCGTATCAAACCTTTGAACATCGATGGTTTAGGTGTGGACAAGCTCAGAGAAAAAGCCACCGAACTGTGGGAGTGTATCGTCAAGTTGGAAACTGAAAAGTATGACTTGGAAGAGAGGCAGAAACGTCAAGATTATGATGTACGTTTATGAAAACTATAAAAACTTTGAAAGTATTAAATTATTTTATTGCAGCTTAAAGAACTTAAAGAAAGACAAAAGCAACAGCTTAGACACAAGGCCTTGAAGAAGGGCTTGGACCCTGAAGCCCTCACCGGTAAATACCCCGTAAGTATTTTATTTTATTTTATTACGTAATTTAAAAAATATATATATTTTTAGCCTAAAATCCAAGTAGCCTCAAAATACGAGAGGCGTGTAGATACAAGGTCGTATGGTGATAAGAAGAAATTGTTTGAAGGTGTAAGTATTTAGTCATTACATATAATTTTCCAAAATTAAAACATCTTAAATTAGGGCATGGTGAGCCATAAATTAGAACAACTTAACGAACATTGGTTAAAACGCGAAAAAAGGTTTTGTAAAAAATGTGAGGAGAATAAAATAAATTGTTTTTAAATTGTGTCGTCTGTTATGTCTATAGTTTTTTGCAAGAGGGACTGTCTAATGTGGTTTTTTTCGTTTTGTTTTTAAGGGTTATGAAGAAATTGTGAAAGACATGAACGAAAAGACCTGGAAAGAAAAGTTTGGACAGTTCGATTCCAGACAAAAAAGTAAGTCTAGCAATTTTGCAATTTCTTTTGTGCATGATAAATTTGTTTTTGGTTGGCTACCAAACCAAACTGGGCTTACCTTAACTATGTCATCTTAGAATTTTAAAGCTTTTATTTTTATTCTTATGACACCTTAATGAATTGTAAAGGCAAGAAAAACTGGTAAAAGTAGTAGTAGTAAGTAAAATACAGCGTTCAATTCTCATTATCTGTAATAAAAATGTGCCGATGTAATTGTAAAAGTTCGCTATCTAATAAATATTTTTTATACTTTTGCACATCAGTCTAAATTTTAGTTGTAAGTGTCGGTTTAATCATTTGTTAATGTGAGATATTTATTCTACTAGTAAACTGCTTTTGGGTTTTTTTTTTCTGTAGCAGGAATCCATTTGAAGGAATCTAAATGATTTTTCAAATTCCAATTCTAGGCAAACATAAAGAGTTTAGTTTCTTTGCCAAACAACATAAGAATTTTAAACTTTAAACCCGAAATTTAAAAAATCTTAACTTAAAGAAATTCTTGGGATAATTTATTCCAGAAAATTTATGATTTTGCCTTATGAAATGTTCTTTATACTTTCGCTTATTTCCTTTTGATGCTCCTTTTTTTTTAGTTTAAAAAAACTTTCTCCTGTGTGACTTTTTCAGCTAAGTGACCTAGTTACTCTGTATGTTAATTAGTATGTTTTCTTGCATGATTGTCAACATGTGAATGCTTTTATATTTTGGGAAAATTATTCCAAAAGGTTAAGTTTTTTTTACGTAATATGGTACGTGATCTATTGGTAGGTGATTTGTTTATCTGGTGCTCTGTATTTAAAAATGTTTCGTATATATTTATTACAGAGCTATGAATGCTCTAAATAACAAAAATGACAATTTGCTGTTTCTCGACAAAGGTCAGATTAATTTAGTACAGTAATATTTAGTAAAAACAATTTTCATAAATGTTTATAAGCACCTCAAATCACCTCCCGTTTTAGCTCTAAACTTACGAATACTACATTACGCATTGTCTTGTACTCCCACAGCGAGGCTCCCCAAATGGTTCGGAGAGCGCCCTGGTAAGAAGGCCGGCGACCCCGAAACCCCCGATGGTGAAGAGGAAAAACAGGCCGTTGAAGATGATGAAGACCTGAAAGAACCCACTTTCGAACCTGAGCCAGAGGAGGAGGAAGAAGAGGAAGAAGTCGAGGAGGAAGAAGAAGAAGAGGACGAAGAAGAGGAAGAAGAAGAAGAAGAATAGAGAAGGGTTATTATTTGTAAGCAATGGCGTTAACTGTACTTTGAGGGACATAACTAATTATTATTTTTTAAGATACACAAAATCGTCCACAGATCAGACCTATTCTTACTATCTACGATATTATTTAATTTTAGGTTATGTACTATAATTATTATGTTTCCATTCAATTATTTATTATTTAACTCTGTTAAAAATAAAATAAAGTTATATTTGTAAATGTGTCTTAATATTAATAGTTTTATTTTATCCTTATATGCTATCTCTGGCAAAACTCAATGATTTAAGAGTAACTTAATTATTATGTATTAACAGGTATTTGTGAGCATTATCATTAGAATAGATACTAAAATCTTATTAAGTGAAGTAACCCTACCATCTTATTCTAATTAAAAAGGCTAAGTATTATTTACATGTCATAGGAGCTCTATTCGGTTTCTTCTGTGCCCTTGAGTCTTCAAGGAAAAAGCTGCCTTAAGTCTTTGGTCCAAAAAACAAATCTACAGAATATAACGTTGGGTATAGTCTATTTAAAATATGTAGAGTGTAATAAAACCTTATTGTATGCAAAAGGGGTACAGGGTTGCGAAAGTAATTCTTTTTACGGCAAACAGGTAGGTAGTAAAATCCGGATTTTTCTGGTTTTGAGACGGCTTATGAGCTTTTTCTATTATGATCCATCCGATAAACGTTATAAATGGTACGAAAGAGGCGTGCAGGCAAGGTTCTATAATATAAATTAAACCAAGTATTATAACTTTGAACTAATTATTGAATATTTTCAAAATAAATAGTAAATTTAAGTAATACATAATTAAATCATAAAAAAACAATAATCTTCGTCATCTGATGAAGAGCTGACATCACCCCCTAGTAACTCTTTTTTTATCATATTAGGTCCATTCTCAAAATTCTTATCAGTTAGCCAATCCATAATTTCATCTTTTTTTCAGGATGTAATGGAGGTCTTCTTTGTGCAATGGTAGCTAGCGTTGTCCAAGACCACTGCCGAGTCAGCTGGAATAAATTTTATTGTTTCTGCAAAATAATCCTCGTAAACATCTGCATTTATGTCCTCCTTATAATCTCTTATCCGGCATGACTCAAAGCTTAGCAAACCCTCTTTTACGAAACCTTCTTTACTTCCAGTATATGTACCTATGAGTACTTGCGGACTTGCGCTATCTTTTTATTTTGTCATGTTTTTTAAACAATATTTCTTTCGCTAAGCTAGGTTTTATCGAGATAAAAGAATTTCTTTTGCTCCCTGCGATACTGCTTAATGGTTCTTAGAAATTTTCTTTTTTAGCAAACAATTTCATCGCTTTGCAATAGAACTAACTTGCGTTTATGCTTTTCTCATGCAAAATCCATATCTTTTAAAGTGATTCATAAGAGTTTTTTCTTACCAAACCAATACTATAGAGTCTGCCAAGCTCCATTAAAATCTTGTCTAATGTTGGTATTTTTTTTAAATAAAAAGAATGAACTTTTCTTATAACTGCACGTCTAGTGCCTTCTTTAAGAAGTCTAGTCTTTCTGTACTATGCTTTGGAGGTTCTACTTGTCCTGCCATTCTTTCCCGTAATAGTCTATAAATGGTAGATAGAACTACAACAAGACTAGGCTGGTCGTTTTTTAAACAATCATCTTTATAAATCACATTTACAACAATAACTTTTCCATTAACTAACAATGCAGGAGCAGGAGTAGATCTATTAATAGAACTTCTTTTTGTTTTTTCTTGTAGTAAATTTTTTTAATACTATATTTTTAGACACTATATATATGTATATGTGAAAAATGTGGAAAATTTCTCGGATTCCATAAAAAATTCAAAAAAAAATTATATGGAACTTTTGAACTTTTCTATAAAAAAAAGTTCCTATAGGCCCTCCCTACGAGAATACGGCCCCTTAAACACGCCACTGGAAATCGGTTTTTCTTGAATAACTTGAAGTACTTCGTATAATTTAATAAAAATTGTACGTGATCGACAATACTAAGGACCTCTTAAAACGGAGTCCATACATTTACCTTATTTTACCAGGTGCAGACTAGGTAGTACATTATAATGCTTAAATTTTTAGCACCCTGTATGATAAAGACTCTGAAATAATAAATATGGAAAGCGTGAACCTTAAACTAAAGAAAAGACACTCTTGTTCATTATCGATAAAATGAACAGTTTTGGAGAAAAAAAAATATATTAGGAATTTGAATAATTTTGTAATTAAGGTTTTATTTTAATTAAAAAGAACCATGATATATTTTTTTAGCGATGCGAAAGTTATTCAAACAACAGGGAAGTTCCATTTTAAGTTGTTTAATCTGACAAAGTACATGTTTTTAAAAATGCAGTGTCGTGCTTGGAAAGCTGCCTTAACGAAATTGTTTAAAAAAATGTAAACCTATGTTTTTCTTGAAACGAAAAAACAAGCTGTAAAAGCAATGTAATAAATAAGGAAATAAAAATTCGAAACAAATAATTAAAAACTTTATATATATATACATTATATATATACATTTATACATATACTTATTATTACATATACTTATTATTACATATACTTATTATATGTATATATATACTTATTATATATATACATTTTTTTTAAATGGAATGCTATATTTTTTATTGCATTTATGAAATATAAAATCTGATATCTTCTTTGCAAAACTAGAAAGATTGTTAGCAACATTGTTTCGATTATCCACGAATGTCATCAAAACAGGCGATTTTAATATTGATTTAATGCAGGATAGTAAGCCCAAGCAGAACCTGATGTGTTTTCCTCATACAAAGTTTACTGCAACACTACGGCAACTGTGATTGATAACTTTTTTTATAAACTTTGATTTAGATTTAAGTACCAACATTTACAATGGTAGATTATCATATCAAGAATGTATTGAATTGACCCTTTTTGTTATTAAGAATTGTGTGAATGGCGATAGAAAGGCGAGGATATTCACATCTTTTTCACCAGAAAATGCGAAATGTTTCTCCTCCTTACTAACTAAAGAATACTGGAATGACATTCTTCGCCATACCAGCTTTTCCAAAAAATTTTTAAAAAATTAAAAAAAAAATACCAAAAAAATGGATTGATGAGAAGATATTGCGGCTTTCTAAGCAAATAAAAGATCTTTATTGGTAAAAAAATCCAAATAATGCTAAAATAAACAAAAAATATATTGAAAAAAGAAGGGAATATAAGGCACAAATCCTAAATAATCAGATATTTTTTTTGACTCTCAAATCAAAAATTCAACAGAATAAAAGCAAATGTGTATGGAATATTTTAAAAAAATAAAGTGGCAAAGCTAATAAATCATCCTCCTTGGAAATAAACATAAGTGCCCAATAAATCATTGACGCTAATGAGCTATGTAAGTTGTTTAATGGGCACTTTAAGGATTTTCCTACACCATAAAAATTCAAAACCCTGTACAAACCCCTTTCACTAAAAACAAACAAAATTTTGTCATTTTCTAAACAAAAGGAGACTTTGAAAATAATTAATAATGATATGCCCATAATCATCGATAGAATTATTGTATATGAAACGGAGGAAACTAAATTTTTGGGTCTAACAAAAATTTAGATTGGTAAAGCCATGTTAATGAAATATGTAAAAATATAACGTCGGCAAACTTCGTTATTTAAAACTTAAAAAACATTGTCAGTGGGGAATCAATGATTCAGTTTTATTATGCATATTGTACATTCACGTATAACCTATAATATAATGTTTTGGGGTTTTCATGCAGAGTCAATAAAAAGAACATTTGTTATTCCAAAAAGAATTGTACTCGAACAATGTGTGAATCCGCGACTCTATAATAGTTTAAATAAAAGACTATTATTCAGGACAATATTTTTATTACAGCGAGGAAATTTAAAAATAAATTGAGGGGAAGGGCGACGATTCTGAAAAATGTCAAAAAATCTGATTTATTAATCAATTATTGAATAAAATAAGGTCTAATATTCTATTGTTGCAATTAGTGATCAATATTAGGAGTAAGAGTAGCAATAATGAGAATGTGCCCTACATCGTTATGGATTCAAAGGAAGAGTAATTGTTTGAAGATGTTTGCTACATTGTAAAACTTTTAAAGTCTACCATTAAGAAAAGTAAGCAATGTGAAACACAAGTTAGAAGGACACTGAATAAGTTCCAAAATACTTAATAGAAACTAACGTGTTTCATAGTTTCATACTGCTTTTTCAAATATATATTTTTCTAATTATTTTAGAATTCAAAAAGTCTTATGAAGATAGATGACGATTACGATGCAGATATTATACAAGATTGTTTGCAGCAAACAGAAAAATTGTCTAACTGCTAACCAGTATCAAGCTATGTATTAATAATAACCAGAAAACGAGAAAATTGGAGGAACCTCCATAAATATATTATAGCTGATTAGTCATTGGGATCTAACTTGAAAATATCCTCGAAAGAAACCTAATAGTATTTTAATATAACTTAAGTTTTCAATACTACAGTGAAGCCTAGAACATTCTTTAAAAGTCGTGAAACGTATTACAAACCTACCATTATTAAATCCAGTTCATAAGAGCAGCTCCATAAAAAATAATGTTTACATATTAATTTATTTATTTAACAATAATTAACTCATTTATTGAAAAATATATTATAACTAGACGATGATAATTTCTTCTTTATTACTGGATTTATCGAAAAAGCCATAGTTTTACTAAAATAGTTGAGAACAGTTAAGACTCTTAGAAGTAGTTTTAATTCAAAAATCTTACTTACCCAATTAATTTTCGAGTACATTTGTAAGACAGTTACACTAAGTCAGTTAGTTCACTTAATTAAAACAATCTACTCTTATATTACAATGATGCCAATTTGATATTTACTACAATTGAAATGTGGGTCGTGCAATTCTAAAATTAGCCAAACATTCTTTTCCTGCCTGAATTTCTTTGCAGTTAAGTAATGAGGGTTTAATTAAAATTATACCAATTGGCATTTGTTCAGTTTGAATCAATCCATTGTCAGTTCAACATCGTATTAATTAACCAGCTTATAGGAGGCCATAATGGAAGAAGAAGAGCAGTAAGTAGAAATAATTGAATATTTAGTTTATTAACGGATGTAATAGCAATTGTGCATTTTAATTCCTTAGAGGTGACTCTGGAGATCCAGAATTCATTAAAAGACAAGAACAAAAACGTTCTGAGCTAGACGAACAGCTTCGAGAATACATTGCAGAATGGAGACTCATCAGAGTAAAAGAACATTTGGAACTCAAAAAGTAGGCTTATATATCCACATAAAGATTCGCGAATCCTAATAAATTCTTTATAGGTTAAAAGAGAAACAAGCGAAACGTAAAGTTGCTCGAGCAGATGAAGAGAAAGCTGCTGCCGAACGGAAAAAGCAAGAAGAAGAACGCAGAGTCAAGGAAATTGAAGAAAAAAAAATCCGAGAAGCGGAACAGAAGAAACAGAGGCTTATCGATGCGGAGAAAAAGCGGCAGGCCATGATGGCCGCTCTAAAAGAGCAGCACAAAAACAAAACTATGAATTTTGTTGTTAGGAAGAAGGCTTTAGCTGTAAGTACCCATAATTAATCCTTTTAAAAAGATAAAAATAACATTAAGTTTATAGGCTAGTTTAACCGATGCAGAACTAGAAAGAACTAAAACGAAGGAGCAACTCGAAGAAGAAAAGAAAATTGCACTATCAATCAGAATCAAACCCTTAGTCCTTGATGGTCTGTCCATGGACCAACTAAAAGAAAAAGCAACTGAATTATGGGATGCTATTGTAAAATTGGAAACAGAAAAGTATGATCTGGAAGAACGGATGAAACGGCAGGAATATGATGTAATATAAAAGTGTGTACAATTTTTTTAAATTACAAAACTTGGTTTTTAGTTAAAAGAACTAAAAGAAAGACAACGTCAACAGCTAAGACATAGGGCCTTAAAGAAAGGGCTGGATCCTGAAGCATTAACTGGTCCCCACCCTGTAAGTCTAATCGGACAAAATAATAAATTTGTTTTAAGTATATATTTTTTAATTTATTTAAGCCAAAAATCCAATTAGCTTCCAAATATGAGCGCAGGGTTGACATAAGATCCTTTGATGAAAGACAAAAGCTTTTCCAAGGGGTAAAATCCTAATTTTTTATTTATATGATTTAATATGAGATGTTTTTAGGGATTTGACTCATTATATCTTGAACAAATGGAAAAAGGGTGGAATGATAAAATGCACGAATTCATGGAAAGACCTAGAAGTAATGTAATTAATTTTTTAAACTAAATTCCCAATTAAGTGATTTTTTGTAGAGAGGTTGCCAAGGTGGTTTGGAGAAAGACCAGGAAAGAAACCAGGTGATCCTGATACTCCTGAAGGTAGATATAAGTATATTTTTATTCTTATTATTCTAATACAAATAAAATTATCTATTTACAGGTGAGGAAGAATTGGCTAAAGCAGATGACATAGAAGTAGAGGACACTATTATTCCTGAGAAACCTAAGGAGGAAATTGAGGAGGAGGACTTAGAAGAAGAAGAAGTAGAAGTTGATGAAGAGGAGGAGGATGATGATGACGAAGAAGATGAAGAATGATCAATATAACGTTGTACATTTTTATTAAGTGGGCAAAAAGAAATTTTTTGTAAATATGTAAAATTTTATTGGCTATTTTGTTTTGATGTTGAAATTATAGAGTAATGGACTGTTTGAGACTTAAATAACATTTTATTCTCCTATTACATAGATCCGAACTAGAATTCTGTTATGTATTTCTGACTATATTTCTTCCAAAAAATCTCTTCATTCAATTTTGCTTTAATCTATAAAGTTTTACTTAGCAAGTAGTTTTAAGCAGTTTAAAAAGGTAAAGCTAATTATAGAGTTTCCTTCCGCTGTGCCAAGAAAAGGGAAAAACTTTTTTTTCTTAAGAATATTATTATTAATTAGTAAGTTAAATGAGAATAGCCATCTTTTACATTTCACACTCTTTCTCTATATATTTGATCCTTCTCTAAATATTGTTCTTTCCAAGAAGTTTTCAAGGTTTCATTCCCCTGTTACTAGATTTTTTTACTGTAGCTTTAAAAAAATTATCTTTTATTAAAAATCTTTGTCTAGTTCCACTTTATAACATTCGTAGAAAGTGACATCGTTTCCATTTGATTCTTGGAGTATCAATATTAATGTCATATAATTTTTTTTTGCTTCCTATGGATTATTGATATTTACTAATTGCCAATAAAAAATGTTATTAATAACCTATGGTTAAGAATATCAATTTTGATTATTTTTACTCCTATTCTTTTAAATAGGGCCATGTGCATCTGCTTCACATTTTACTGTTGGGCTATTTATTTCTTAACTTTCTCGAGCTGTAAGTAGCTTTGCGCTATTTTGCTGCTATTGTTTTAGCCGTTCAACAGCGGTTTAGTTGCCAGAAACAATAATACCTAGACAAACCGAGTTGGAGATGATCATATTTTTTCTTGGTCATATTGGTATTTCTTGTTCATTGGGAAATGAAAGTTTTCAGAATTATTTTGTCGAATATGCAACCTCCACTTGTAAAGAGTCAGCATATGAGAAAAATTATGTAAAATGTAAAAGTTTTCACAAAAATGCAGGTAGTATAAAATTAAAATCTGTAACAGCTCCTAAACTAGAAAAAGCTCTACTTGGTGCAATTAAAAAAGATCCGTTGAATAGTACCAAAAAGATTATTTTGTCGCCTAAAGTCTTCACTTACTTACTATTCTAATTACTTCAAGCTTCAACACCTGTCTGTGCCTTGGCAGAGGCAACAATTTGTTTCCATTTGTCTGGTCTTCCTTACGCTTTAGACCATTCCCGATGCCCATAATTCGGAGGTCCGATGTTATATTATCAATCCACCTTAATCTCTGTTTTAGCGGAGGAAGAAGAATACTTACTTGCACCTTCCTTCTAGTGCTCTGTCCCACATTAAGCAAACCATTCTATCATCTGGCTGTCTTCGTATATATCCTGCTTATCTCAATCTTTATGTGCCTTTATAAAGTTAATCATTGGCTGATGGTATAATTGTTTTAATTCAGTAGCTCAGCGTATCCTGGTTTTTGGTGGGTCCGAAAATGTTCCTTAACACTTTTCTCTCGAATCTTTGAATAAGTTCAGGTTTTGCTGCCGTATATTGCCACGGGTAAGTTTCATGGATACATTTTGATTTTCGTTTTCTTCTATGGTATTATAGAAGATGCAGAAGATCAGATATATTATTAACTCAGTTGTTTAATTAATAAACAACTGAATATGACAATACTTATATTCTTGTACATTTGTCTTTAATGTATGTATAAATAGAAAAAAGAAGAAGCTGTTATAAGCTGACTGCTCCATTTTTCCGATTTTTTTGAGTTGGTAATTCATCAAATGAATTATTCTTTTATTTTATTTTAAGATGCAGTGATATTAAAATTTATTAAAGTATAAAAGTAATTTCTTCAGTCCGAATAAAATACCTATTTTGTTCCAAATGTTGTAATTGCGGCCAAGAAATAATAACTAATAGTTAGTAATGATACCACAAACCATAATTTAAAAGATAAATATAATAAATAAGATATGTTATATACAGAGCGTTCGATATATAACAGTCCACCCTGAAAGCGTTGATTGAAGAGGCGAGTTCCCTTTTTAATCAACGCTGAAAGTCTTGAAAAATAAATTGTTTAGGCAAAAACGGCAATATTACGTCAAGTTTAATATTAAGGAAGACTTTCTCTTACGCCTCAGAGGCCCCATGGCATTTTTTTAATGGGAATATGGCTTGAGTGATAACTTGAATTAAAAGTAATTTTATTATCTACATTGCCCTACTTTTATTTCTTTATTTTACCAATTCGTTCTCAAGAAATATGAATAAACATCAACATCCTGAAATTCTTCAAAAATTTAAATCTTGCAATTTTGTTGCCTGCATAAATATTCTATTTTTTAATTATCTAGGTATTATCCTACAATCCCAGTAAATATCTGTATATTTTGACTGTTGTTGGTTTAGTAATTTTGCTTTTGTTGGTTTAGTAATTTTTTTTTGGTATCGGTGTTTTGTTGAAGTGAGCAATAATAACAGTAGTATTTGTTTAATTTAGTTCTGGTAATATTGATAGTATTAACAACAATGAATTATATACTGCAAGAAAGAACTATGTTGGTGGGTCTTTATTATCAACAAAATAAATCTACTAGAGCTGCAGCAGGTGCTTTTAATGGTAATCATCCGGATAAAAAATCACCCTCATGTAATGTGTTTGATGAGGAAGTTTCAAGAAACAGGGTCAGTGCAAAACCGAAAAAATTAAGTTCAGGATTCAGTGAGCAATGAAGTGGTAGAAGTTGCCTTGACTTAAATACTCGTGGACAATCATTTTGATTGCCGGGTGTAATTTTGTGAATACTTTAGTAGTAGTTAAATCGCAAGCGAAATTTGCTGTAAAATATCGGTTTCTCGGATAAATGCTCCTTTTATTTATTTGGTAAAGTCACTACATACAATAATCCTTATTTATTTCAAGCAACACATACGCAGCGACCTTAAAAACTTAATGTATGAGCTGGTATTCTGAGAGATCATATTGTTGGACCTTTTTTTAATTATACAAATCTTAATGCTGAAAATATATATAATAGTTATATAATAATAAATATATATAATAAAATTTATTCATTAGTTTATTTAAATGATTTCTATAAGCTTTGTAAGTGTTTGTAATTCATAATCATAATGTTTTTGTAGGTTCTTCTGCAGTCTATCCCTGTATAATAATAGTTTATTTTAATAAATACGTGTTTAATTGAGGCATTGAGCATTGAGCTGCCCCTCAAAATTATCTATCAATTAGCCTAGTTAATAATCTAGCCAAATTATTTGAAAAAGCATTAAAGAATAGACTGATACATTTTTTCAAGCAAGCTAAAATCTTATCGTCGAGACAATATCGATTTTTAGAAGGAAGAAGGACCACCGATGCTATAGAGTGGCTTATCTCAGAGATCGCCAAAGGGCTTGACGATCATGAAAAGGTGATAGTAGTTTTCATGAACCTTGTTAAGGCTTTCGACACAGTGTCTCACTAAAACCTTTTTGATGTTCTTGAACATTATGGACTGAAAGGCATTGTGTCGGAAGTCGTTAAAAGTTATTTATTCTCAAGAAAGCAATACACTAAAGTAAATAACAACTTTTCCAGAGTTCCCCAGAAATAAACTCCTGGACAAAATTATCGCACTACTTAATTTTTACAGATTTTTTTTAATAAAGTTAAAAAAAATTAATAATAAGCATTGTTAACTATGCATTATTTATTAACAAAAAAATTATATTCTATTTAATAAAACGAAATTTAAGTAACTTAATTTAATACAAGGAAAAAACATCGATTTTCACTAACTTCAATTTTGATGAAAAAATAAAACAATAGACCCATATGAATTCTTAATATCATGTATTGCCATCTCTAGCTGCTCGACTGTAACTCAATGACCGCTTGAAGTATTCGCGGCATTCGTCGTTTCAAATTTTGAAAACTTTCCTGCGAAATGTTTTCCCAATCCTCACGAGCAGCATGTTCCATGATAAAGAATAAATATAGTTTTTGTCTAGTTCTGCTTTTTGTATGAAAAAAGATAAATAACTGTTTTAACTGATATTTATTTTTATTTAAATTTTCTTGACAAAATAATCAGTGGTGCGATAATTTTGTCCAGGAATTTATATAAAATCGGCGCTCCTTAAGGGACTACAATGGGACCTATTCTTTTTATTACCTATATAAATTCATTACTTGAACTAATTTTAACTTCTTGAATATTTGATTCCTTTTGAACATTTAATTAAATAATAATCAAAAATGTGGTTTCCTTGATAAACAGAAAATAATTTTCTATACTCTCATTGGAAAGCATTTTTCAAAAGCTTCAAGATGATGTATCATTTGACTATGTATCTTTCTATTTAAGATTTTAGAGCTGTATCTCAACCTGTCCAAAGAGGTCATCCTGTATACATTTTCCATTATAATGGTTGGTTTTTCGTATGGGCGCCGTATTGGAATTTTAAAATTTTAAAGAGCTCTTTATTTTAAAATTTTAAACAGCGATAGAGAGATAGGTATATAATATTATAGGGGTGCCCTAAATCCTCGTTCGAAATACAAGATACTTCATTAAAAAGGTAATTAAAAGGGCTATTCAAAACTGCAAATGGTCAATATAACAATATAGAAAAATAAAGTTGATGATGGCTCTTTAAAGACAGAACGTCTTATTTTAAATTTAAAGGTGTCATCGTATAGACGAGAAAAAATGGTCACAATAATTTATTCAAATCACAAGATGTAGTAAAACAAAGCTTTCAGAAACTACAGTATGTATTGTCTAGGGCAGATTCGCGACACACCAAAGCGAGAAATAAAAGTTTGATAAGAGACAAGGTATTAAAACACACGCACCAGAGATTAATTCGTAAAGGTTAGCGGACTCTCTTGCCAGACTGGGATCCGCGAATGTGCCGATGGGGCCGGAACCCATCGTTGGTATCGCCAGATGCGTTGCGGTCGCGTGAATGAAGGGTCTGCTGGACAAGTGGACCCACCGAAGATGGACGCACATAGGTGGGCCCTCTGCCTGTCTCACCAAAAATCTACTACGCCTAAAAAAACGCGAAATTCGGCCAGTGACAGGTCTTTTAACCGGTCACTGGCACTTAAGAAGCCATCTCCTTACTATCGGTATTGCGGACAACCCGGAAATGCCGATGGTGCTGTGAGGAGGATGAAACCGTTGACCATGTAGTCGGGGAGTGCCCAGCACTCACGCGCGCACTTTCAGTGTACCGAGTTTAAGTCCTTCAGACCAGAGAGCCTTATCGGTTTCTCTAAGGTAAACCCCGGTGGAAGAAGAACTCAATGCACTAAAAAAAAACAATTATTTTTATTGTAACCTTTTTTTTAGAAAAAATAAAAGTAATTTGGAAACTAAAAGCAAGAAAGGTAAATTAACAGTAACAGAAGACAGACATGATACCGTTAATGATGATGATGTTGTTAAAGATTTATTGAATGAAATGAATCTATTTCTTGCTCCGATGAATCACCAATAGAACCAGCAAAAGATGTTGAATCCTTTTCTGAAAAAAATGATTCGTTAAATGTAGCCGTAATTGTGGAAAAAGTGTTATAAACCTAATTACTAGTATAATTTTATCCTTCATTTTTTCTTTTAAACTTTTGTTTGCAGGTTAACTGCAATTAAATTAAGTTCTTTTACCAGATATACCAGAATATGTGTACCTGATTTAAGTTTATTGGTCTTTTAATAAAACCCATCTATATTACAGTATTTTAACCACATTTATTTAGTTGCTATTCAAAATAAATTTTTATATTTAAAAGTGACAGTTTGCAAATAAATTAAACTAACATATCATTATATTTTAATATAAGGTATTTAAAAAAACCTACGTTTAATTTTTGTCCAAAGTATGGAGTAAAGGCATAAACACTGACGTATTTTTATAATCAATACAAAAAAGTTCACATTTTATGTCATTTATCTTATACAACTTTGCCGCTCCTTTCTCATCTTCATTAGACATATATATATTTAAACGAGATGAACAAAAAGGAATGGTAAAAAAAAACATTTTTAGAAGTAAGTGGTGAACCGTTAATATAAAAAAATCCTTCAGTATATTCAACATGGTTCATGCCCACTATTTCTTGATTATTGGTTAAAAACCATTTCTTATATCATGCGATAACATAAACTGTTCAGCTATTTGAATTTTTAGAAAATGCCGCGCCAGGGTCCTTTTGCTTCCAGCTACAGAAGGACATTTTATTTCTAAATTATTTTCAAAGTTGTTTTCTGTATTAGGGCGTGAGAGCTCCGCAATTCTTTTTGCGATTTGAGATAGTGGAAGGCTGCCTCCGCGCAATAATTTTTTAATTTGATATAGGTAGTTTTCAAATGGATAAGAGCTAAATGAAACTAGCGGACCAAATTTATTTACATCAGAAACAACATGGCATAAATTGTGGACGTTGCTGCTTATTGTATCAATAGAAGTCCAGCTTAAATATGTCTTACATGAGCAAATAATAGTTGCACAATTTAACATTAAAAAATGTACATATACGTCATTGGGTAAAATATTTTTGAATATAACAGGACCTACATAAAGCAAAATAGTTCTAAACTCTACACCTTTCCAAAATTTAAATACGTCGAGTGATCTAATGGAGCGGTGATTTTCCGTTGGCCTTTTTTTATTTGCGTTGGTAAGTGCGGTAGATATTTGTTTTATTACCTGTCCCGATAATTTTGTTTTAAAATTGTACTGTCCCGTAACCCAACCAGTTATTAAGTTTAATTAACATTAAACCCAGATCCAACAAATGTAATGAATCTGCTACTGGAAAATCTTATATCATATATATAGGAAGTTTTGTCAGTGGAGTAGTTTCCTTATGGTGATCCGTATCTGTCTGGTCTCGAAAACTTAAGTCGCTGCGCAAAACACAGTCAATATTTGGAAAACTCATTCGATGAGTGTTGTTAAAATACTCGCCTACTGTATTGCATTTCCCACAGCTACTGTAACCATTGAAACTAATAGTAGCTATATAAAAAAATATTTATTAAGTTGCGAGAAATTAACTTCTAGTAAATATTACCTTTAACGTAAGTTCTTGCAGGCGTATCACAAACGAAACATTTAATTTTGACTTTTAAAAGGTGATCTCTTATTTTCAGTCCATTTTCAATCACGTTCTTAGCCTCTTTAACAAAATAGGACAAAAACTCTGTAAGGTTTGCTTTTTTTTCACCACAGTATGTTCCAATTACGCCTACGCCCTTTTTTGGTAATTCAGATATCATAAATAGAATAGGCCAAAATTCAGTTTTGGAGCTTTTGTGTAATGGCAATCCATCAATATTTATTGCAAGAGATATTGTTAAATTTTCGTCCAAATCTGCAAACATGTCTTCTAAACAATTACTTAGACCATTGTGCCAATAATGTCCTACTCCCATATGTAAAACATCAACTGATTTAGGCGTCTTTAACATCGTTCTGCAATCTTTTGGCAAAAAATCAAAATCCTTTTGACTTTTAAGCAAGGTCAGTAAAGCATTTGTGCTACGATTTGGTGTTTTATAGGTGAGAACCCAGGTTCTTAATCCTTCTAAAAAAGAAACTTTGGAATCAAGTTCGTCTTCTTTCCCTTCATCATCGTCCTCATCATTAGTGTCAAACTCGTCATAACTTGTATTTGGTAGATCATCAAAAATATTTTCATTTAATTTATCGTCATTTTGAATATCAGAGCAAGCTCCTTCTGTACCATTAGACTGACTAGAACAGTTTAAGTCTAAATTATTATGGTTTGTTTTTAGATCTGGCGATTTTGAGCAAATATCTGGTACCTCTAATCTACTACTGTTATTGTCTGAGATGCCTAAAGCAACTCCTTTTTTTATAAGTACCTTACGTAGATCGACGTTAGCAGGTACTGTTATTGGTTTTGGAAATGTTGCCTCGCCGGTTCATTTATGTCATTTTGTTTCACTAGATTTTTCGCTTTATTTCAGTTTTTAACTTTTCGATAATAAGACGTACTTGTCTTAAAATTTCTTATTCATTTCGAATTCATCACTAAACTTCACTTTAATTAGATGATATTATAAAAAGTTACTTATTTACATTTTCGGCCATTTTGTTTTACACTGCAATTTTTTACACTTTTTGGTTCAATGTAACGTTAAAATTCCTACTATGTTTTACACAAAACTGGTTTAAATATTTAATAATTTTTTGATTTACATAATTCCCTAAATGCGTCACACATTTACTAGCAGTTTAAATGTACACACTTTCTTGCACTATTTCTACAATTAGTCACGCATTATTTCCCACTATTCCTGATTTGCGTTCAGCTTGCACACAGACACAGTTAGGGCATTGTTTAAACAAATTTGCTGCTTGGCATCTTATTGGCAAAAAAATAATCAAGTAACAGTGTCACAATATGTTACGCAATTCCTACAGTAGGTTTATAGTACACAATTCTTCGCTGGAGTCAAGTTATATACTAAGGTGCGTGTATTTTTACACAAATTAAGCGAATTGCGACGTAACAGCAAGTCACTGGTGCCACAATTCCCTTTAAGGAATAAAATGCTCACTGGGAAGTAGATCACTCATCACTTCACCACCTAAATGACACCACTGTGTTTGTTGAATGTTAAAAAAAATAATGAAAACATAGTTAGGAGAATCATCCCATGTCTTAAAAAAAAATATCCAACACGCGATCAACAATCAGATATTCCAGCGTCGTTGAAAACCTGACTCAAAGAAGCCAAAAGCCAAGTCCACGCAGCTAAAGTAAATCGTTCCTAGATTTGACGCTTCGCGGCAGCACCACACGGTGCACGAAACTGAACGGCAATCCGATAGTCGACCGGGTACATTTTTTAACACAGTATTGCGTATCTTCCCAAATATAATCAATCAAATCAACAATACAATCAACGCTCAAACGGTATTTGATTTAGAACCTGAGATTTAAAGTAACTTACAGTATTGTTTTTGTTTCTCTTTATGAAGTCCTTTATAAACAATACTTAACTGTGTATATTATGCAAGCGAAGCAGCTTTTAACTACGCTACTAAAGAAAATAAATTAATGTTTATGACCCAAAATGTATTATCAAAAAACATTATTAGATACTTGACTATCTCGACTTGGCTGCCTGCTTGGATTTTGGCAAAATTGGCACACGCTTTTGGCAAAATTCTCGGGTTCACTTCGATCGACGTGATGGTGTCGCCATCCTATTGTCGGGTACATTTGAGGGTACATTTTCGTCCATAAGATTGTGCATCTTCTTAAATATTCAATCAACGATAATATAATCAAATATCATATAAGTACAATTGCCTAGAACATTTAATATTACAACTAAATTATATGTAATAACATTATTTTTGAATATCTGATTATCGACGATTTATGATTGGATGCATTTTGCCGCGCTGTCTCAATAATACAACTAATAATAATTCCTATAAGCCTGAAATTTATCATAACGAATGCATCCTTTTTTAAACTTAATTACGTCTTAACCTGTCATTCTAATATGTCAACAAAAAATGTCAACCGATAGCTTTCCAGACTCATGGAAAACTGAAAAATTTCGAAAAAGCGTGGAATATAAATTGTAAGTATTTTTATAGTAATTTTTTAAAAATATAAATGGATAAAATAGCTTTAGTACTATATATTTTTAAGAATTAATGAACTGAAATGCTTTAAATTAACTTGGAAAGATGCAGGCAAAGATATTGAACAAGCAATCTTTGAACATTCCACAAATAAGCTGCAGTATCTGGGATATGTGGGCAAGATTATCATACTTTTGAAAAATAGAGGTGAGCATTGATAGTTTGCTTCAATACAACCATTACACTATACAGGGTGTTCCAAATTCACTACATATATTTTAACATATATTTCGTATTCCTGAGGTCAAAATAAGACTTTTTTTTCCTATAAACATGGGTCCTAAAATGCACCCCCTTCAAGCTACAGCCATCGCAAGAAGTGTAAAAAAATCGATTTTTTAAAACTGTGTCTACAGTCTTGCATCAAATTTAACGAAATTTGAAGTACCCTCGTTATTTTAGGGGGTCTATTTACTTTTTATCTTAGAAAAGGCGTAAAACTAATTTTAAGGGGTAAACTGAGGGGGTGCACACTTTTGACGGCCAAAATTTTATGTGTACATATATTTTTTTTTTAAATTAAGCTACACCAAAAAATAGACCATACAAAATTTAAATTTTTGGTCTCTTGCATTTTTTTCATACGACTATTAGTTTTTGAGAAAATCTCCGGTGAATAAAAGGATAGCAATATCGTAAATTAAAAATCAAAGAAAAAAATTTAGGAAGTAGGCTGTGTTTTGCAATTGTTGACATTTTTATTTTTGAGGTTTTAGTAGTAGGCTATGAGTATTTGTTTTAGAAATTTTTTAATTTGCTTGACATTTGGTGTAAAATACATTTACTGTTATTGTTGACTTTGTTTAATTCCAGTAGTTTACTTCCCGTTTTAGATTTAAAGTGTAGTTTTTATTCCCATATTTTATTTCTAAACGCTAACATTGCTAAAATGGAAAATGAACGTTATTCATTCGAACATCTTGCAGACATCCATTTTGTTTACGGCCTTGCTGATGGTAACGCGTATGAAGCTCAAAGATTGTATCAGTTAGGGTTTCCTAATCGCCGACTCCCGAATGTACGAACATTTTCAGATTCACATCGGCATCTTAGGGAATACGGTAGTTTTCGGACCCCCAGGAACAATGCTGGCAGACCGCAACAAGCACGAAACCCAGTGACAGAGGAGCAAATTTTGAATGCCATCGACGACGATCCTGGCCTAAGCACCCGACAAATAGCTCGGAATTTGGATGTTTCTCATGCAACTGTCTGGCGGGTTTTGCACGAAAATAGCTTGTATCCATACCATATTCAAAGAGTTCAAGCTTTGCTACCTCAAGATTTCCCAAGGCGCTTACAGTTTGCAAGGTGGTTACTTCAGAGATGCGCGAGAGATAATAATTTTTTATCAAGTATTCTATTCACAGATGAAGCTCATTTTTCGCGGGAAGGGGTGGTGAATTTTCACAATGTGTATGTTTGGGCAGCAGAGAATCCGCACGAAATTAGGTAATCTCACCACCAGGAGCACTTTAGCCTTAATGTATGGGCAGGTTTAGTGGGAGATGAGTTAATTGGTCCTTTCTTTTTTCCTAGAATTTCAGTTGGCGACACTTATTTTGACTTTCTACAGCACCATTTAAATTGTTTACTAGACAATGTACCTTCAAATGTACGAGCGAACATGTGGTTTATGCATGACGGTGCCCCCCCTCATTTCCGTATAACAGTGCGTGACTATTTGAACTTTGTGTTTCCTGAGAGATGGATTGGTAGAGCAGGCCCAATACCATGGCCTCCTCGCTGCCCGGACTGCAATCCTCTGGATTTTTTTCTGGGGATATGTAAAAAGCCTCGTCTATAATCCTGGTCAAGTGCCTTCGCTCGAGATCCTAAGGCAAAGAATTATTGATGCCTTTGAAACAATAAGAAATACTTCCGGAATTTTAGAGCGAGTAAGACAATCTATGAGAAGACGAATGGAGGCTTTGTGAAAACGTGCGCATTTCAAGCACTTTTTATAAAAAAAAATATTTGTTTCTCAGAAGTTTATTGTTTATTTAAAAAATAATTAATTATTATGTTAATAAATGTTAAATAATTTTTTAACCAATTTTTGTTTTTTTTATAAACCGTCATTCTTTAATGTAAATAATTGTTCATCAATTTATTGAAAAAACCTCAATAACAAAGTTTCAACAATAGCAAAACCAGTCTACCTATTTATTGTTAAATATCGTGCCGCTTAAAAAATGTCCTAAAACAAATAGTCACAGCCTACTACTTAATATTATCTGTTTAAATTTTAATTATTACGTTATTGGTAGCCTTTTATTAATCGGTGATTTTCTCAAAAACTATATTCTGGTGTAGCTTAATTTTTAAAAAAATGTATGCGTACATAAAATTTTGGCCATCAAAAGTGTGCACCCTCTCAGTTTACCCTTTAAAATTAGTTTAAGGCCTTTTCTAAGATAAAAAGTAAATAGACCGCCTAAAATAACGGGGGTATTCCAAATTTCGTTAAATTTGATGCAAAACTGTAGGCACAGTTTTAAAAAATCGATTTTTTGTCACTTCTTGCGATGGCTGTAGCTTGAAGGGGGTGCATTTTAGGACCCATGTTTATAGGAAAAAAAAGTTTTATTTTGACCACAGGAATACGCCCTTAAAATATATGTAGTGAATTTTGAAACACCCTGTATGTATAAAGACGAATTTTCTTGCTTCCTACAGTCCACTCGTATTTTGTGATGTGACTGTAACTTCTATTTTAAAGCACATTATTATTTTAGTGGTCGTCAAAGATGAGTGGTTAGAAAACCGCGTGACGGAAATTTTGAAAAAACCGCCGCCAAGATTACGTAAAGTACTTAGTCCCAATGAAATGGCCAAATACAATATTGAAATGATGAAAATCAGATCTAAAATACAACAAGAATCTATATTAAAAATAAAACCATCAACCAGCACCAGCAATATTTCAAAATAAATTAGCTTCAATTATTA
The DNA here is from genome assembly GCF_022605725.1 of Anthonomus grandis grandis. Classification (NCBI taxonomy): domain Eukaryota; kingdom Metazoa; phylum Arthropoda; class Insecta; order Coleoptera; family Curculionidae; genus Anthonomus; species Anthonomus grandis. Next base: position 31,540,736 of record NC_065548.1, on the reverse strand, counting down.
ACAATTATTTTTATGAGATTGTAAAAAATATAATATATGACTTGGAACTATAACTTTAGTATGTCTATTATTTTTGCTTCTCTTCGAAAAAATCAGAATATGATACTTACATATATTATTATAAAAATGCACACAAAACAAATTAATAATTATATTTTATTTTTCAACCTCGATTAATTTTAGCATCGTTTATTTAATTTACTTAACATAGTAATATTTAAATTATTGTTTTGGATGTAGCCAATATAATGTCGAGAAAATGGTATATTAGAAAATCGAAACTGGGGTACTTTACAAGAGGAAGATGAAATACTGGTTTCAATCGCTATAATAGAGTATATAGTTTATACAAAGTGTTTTTTGTTCGTAAACCTAAATTGCGAACGCTTCATGAATCGCGAGTTAGCATATTACCGTTGATTGAGAATATGGGAGAATATGGCCTGTGGAGGTAGTATAGAGCTGTAGTCTGTACCGAAGCTTGGAAGCTCAGGCGTACAAGCGCTAAAATATTTTATCAACGACATTATTTTAGATTATCTTCGTACATCTACTGGAAAAAGTTTTCCAAATTTGTTTTTTTTTCATCAAAATTTATATTTATCCTTTGCCACTCAAGAATTTTAGCAATTAAAAAATTAAATAAAACAATGACAAAATAACTCAGACACATTTATTTAAAAAAAACATTTATTACTCGGAATATTGATAGGTAGCTAATGTAATATCCACTTCAACTTCTTGACAGTCTCTTTGAAGTCGTGGATTAACAATCCGCTTCCGATTTGAAACTTCGTCATGACTTAAGTTGCAGTAAAAATCGTGGTGTATAGGGGGTATAAAGGGTAAAAGCTCCAATAAATTTTTATGTTTTGCAAGTTTGATTTGGATGGGCCCTTGGCAGAGAGGCGAGAGTTCGATGGCCGATGGAATTTATGCAGGTCATCATATCCTTTCAGTCATTTTCAAACTACCAATAGAAAATGGGCATTCTTCTAATAGTTTGTCAAAGCAAAGCTAAAAGCAAATAGCTACTTGATCAGTCGAACTCGCAGCTGCAGCTTTTACTTTATTTTTAGCTTGTTGAGCGTTCTGTGGTTTTTAAAGATACACTTCTATTTTTCAATCTTTGCAACTGCAGCGTCTTCTGTGTTTTTATTGTGTTACTAGGCTGGTCACATAATGTACAGGGTGTTTTACTTACTTTTGCTGGGTATCTCCGTTATTTTTAACGTTAACGGGATTCGGTTTTCGCGACAGTGTATTACTCTAAAAAAGTAGCCCCTTTAGTTTTTAAGATAAATAGGATTTTATAATAGGATAAGATAATAGGCTTTTTTGAAAATGTTGCATTTTGGGACCCCGTTATATCTCCGTTATCCTTTCACTTATTGAAAAGGTAAAATAACACTCTTATAGATTTTGTTCCGTCGAATACAGTGATATCGATAATTTTTGCGACTAGGCAAGCTTTTCGTGCTATTAGACCTCTTGAGCTTATAAACGCTCGTAAATCAGTTAGAAAAAGGTGTTTATTATGTATTCGAGAAGGAGGTGTTCAGTTTGAACGCCTACTTTGAAAAAAATGGTTCTAGTTTGTAATATTAGTTTATAATTATTATTATTAAACTTTGTAAATATGCCTAGAAATTATTGTTAATTGCTTTATTTTTTTATAGTATGTCAAAAAATATTAAGTTTATAATCTAAGTAAATATTTCCATAGCCTACTTCTATAAAAATTAAAAGACTTGGAAAATGGAAAAATGACAATGTAATATCGGAAATATCGGAAACAGCTAAAATGAGATGTATGGTGCTATATACAAGGTGGCCACGGTAACTTTGGCAAAAATTGTAGGGTAGGTAGGGGCTCCATAGGCAAGTATTTTAAGCATAGGAACCCATGTCCGGAAAAGCCCCCATTCGGAGATGGGGCTGTTTTAAAATTGGACCCTTCGCGGCAGGTGGGTAGGCAACCCAACGTACACGAAAAGTTTTTTTTACTTTTTCTGAATACCATGTATTTTTTTTTGTCAATGACAACGATACATTTTTGACGGAAACTTCAACCTGACTGACAGGAAAAAAAAATCTGTTTCTTGCACGTTTGTATGAGAAAAAGTAGACGATGAACCGGCTAACTTTCCGCGAGCTTGCTGATGTGCATCTAGTTTATGGAGCTACAGGCAGCAATACATTGGCGGCTCAGCGCTTGTACGCTCAGCGATTTCCACAGCGTGACCAGGTACCCCGCAGCGTGTTTGTAAATGTCGACCGCACACTGCGGGAAACGGGATCATTTCAAGTAAGTCTTGTTCTTTAAAAGTATTTTTTTATTGTTAAAGTATACATTTCTTGTAAGTCGTTTATACGGGACTGTTAACTAGGTACAGCAGGAGCGAGGACGACTGCGTCTAGCACGTGATGGACTTGAAAATGCTGTAATGGCACGTATTGCCGATAATCCCCAAAAGAGCATTCGTCAGGTCGCTTCCGAAGAGGGTTGCAGCCACGGGACGGTATGGAATATATTTCACGACAACAATTTACACCCATTTAAATTGAAGAAAGTTCAACATTCAAACAACAACAACAACGTTCAACAACAAAATTCTGATTTCCTGTGGTATGTTTGTTCCACCGACAAAAAGGGCTTTTCTAGAGAAGGTATGTTCAACGCCCACAACAACCACTTCTGGTCGGAAGAGAACCCGCATGCCATGCATGTCCGAGGATATCAAAAGAAGTTTTTTGTTATGTTTGGGCTGGCATTGTCGGCGACCACTTGCTTGGTCCATACGTTCTACCCGCCCGCTTGAATGCAAAAAATTATTTGATATTTCTCCAAGGCCAGTTACAGGAATATTTTGAAGATTTGCCCCTACAGATTATTAATAACATGTGGTGGCAGCACGATGGTTGTCCTGCGCACTGGCCAAGGCCGGTCCGGGACTATTTAGATGAAATTTTCCCCAATCGTGGGATAGGACGTGGGGGTCCCATAGCGTGGCCACCGAGGTCTCCTGATCTTACGCCACCAGATTTCTTTCTGTGGGGCACCATGGAACAAATGGTGTATCAAACACCACTGGATTCGGAGGAGGACTTAATTGCGTGAATCGTAATGGCCGCAGAGTTCATTCGAGAGCAGCAGGGTGTTTTCGCTCGAATGCGAACTTCATGGCACCGGATCGATAAATGCATCCAGGAGAACGGGCAGCACTTCAAGCATCTGTTGTAGTGCCCCTGTCTATCACTTTGTTTTTGTTTTATTTTCTTCGTTTTATTTTAATCCTGTTAATTTAAGACTACTTTTACTTTAATAATTTTAGTTTTATGAGTTATCTCCGGTATTTTTTGTGGAGAGCTTTATTGCAATTATTACATCTTTTTGTTTTTAAACTAAAGCGTTTAATTTGTGGCTCGTGTACGATAGGTTGCCAGGATTGCCTTATTGCGTTCCCATCTGGCGCAAAAATTTCAATTTTAAAACAACCGCTTAATTCACAACATTTGATCCGACTAGTGCGGTCTGTGCGGATATAAATCGTGATTACTTCCTTAACCCCCAAATAGGCGATTTCAAAGTCAACCTGACATTTGACAAACTATACATGGTATTCAAAAAAAGTAAAAAAACTTTCGTGTACGTTGGGTTGCCTACCCACCTGCCGCAAAGGGTCAAATTTTGAAATAGCCCCATCTCCGAATGGGGGCTTTTCCGGACATGAGTTCCTATGCTCAAAATACTTGCCTATGGCGTCCCTACCTACCCTACAATTTTTGCCAAAGTTACCCTGGTCACCCTGTATTTTTGAAAAGAGGATTTCAAGGGCTTTAAAAAATTATAAAAAAATAATATGTGTTCCAATATAACATAAAAATATTTATCAATAAAAAGTACTTTGAGAAAGGGTTTTCAGAAGTCAATTATCTTTAATAGCAAAAAAGTTATGGCTAATTACCGAAATCGACCAAATTCAAGAAACGCCCCCTAGCGGCCAAACAGTTTGACATAGTAAAATTTTGAAAGCTTTAAATTTTTTTTTACAAAATTTGAGCTCATGACATCTAAGTCAATTTTTTTCTATCTGTTCGAAAAATACGAATTTCTGTTAAAACAGTCGAAATCTTGTACCATTGCCAATTCTTTTAAAAATCATAAAAACTTTTAAAGGTTTTTATTTATTACCAATATTATTAAGGTAGGTATTTACCATTTACTTATTCTTAAATTTAAGGTGAACGTTAAAGGTCAGTTTAAAAATAATTTGAATATTTTGCATTGTCCTTTTTTGTTGAGATAAAAATAACAAACGATTTGGTATTTTTCAAATCAGTCTTAGCGCTTTCCTCCATACTGGGCTATTACATTTCGAGCTTTGCGATTAATAAGTACCTACTTTTTTTATTTGTTAGTTCAACTATTAAAGATGCCTTATGCACCACAGGAATATGCAGAAATGCATTATGTCTACGGGTTTTGTGACGGTAATGCTCGAGCTGCTGCTAGAGAGTATAGGGCACGATTTCCTAACAGAGCACATTATCCTGGTTACAGAGTGTTTCAAAATGTTCATAGGATATACGTGAATGGTCAAATTCCTGGCCAGCATTTGCCCAGAAAAGGAAGGTTGATATTGGTCAAGATGAGATAATAAATATGGTAGCAGAAAATCCGACCATTAGTATTCGTCGTATAGCAAGGCGTTTGGGATTATCATCTTCATCGGTGCATCGTATTTTGAGAAGATCTCTGTTACATCCATATCATGTGCAACGGGTGCAAGCATTGTGTTTTTGAAGGTGGTAGACAATGGTACAGTGAAAACATCTTGTCGAACTTGCATTGTCTTATGTATTTAATGTAACACGACGTTTCGGTTGGTAAGTATCTCCAACCGTTATCTTATCATCGTTATCGTTATCGTTACCAGTTTACACTTGATAACGGTTGTAGATACTTACCAACCGAAACGTCGTGTTACATTAAATAAATAAGACAATGCAAGTTCGACAAGATGTTTTCGGGTGCAAGCATTGTTACCCGGAGACTACGCCACAAGAGTACGATTTTGCAGGGATATACTTATTACGTCGCAACAGAACCGACCCTCAGTTTTTCCAAAGAATTTTGTGCAGCGACGAATAATTGTTTCAAAGGATAGGAATATTTAATATTCACAATTTACATCATTGGGAATATGTTAACCCTAGAATTGTTCGCGCTTCCCGTTTCCAACATCAATTTGGAATAAACATGTGTGCTAGAATAATTGAGGGTAAGTTAATTGGCCCTTTTGAATTACCAAGACGACTCAATGGCGAAAGCTACCTCAATTTTTTACAAAATCATTTAAGTGGCTTACTAGAAGACTTATCCCTAGAAACACGTCGAAACATGTGGCTGCAGCATGATGGAGCCCTCCACACTACGCTCGAGTAGTGAGAGTTTATATCGACCAACAGTTTCCAAATCGTTGGATTGGAAGGGGTGGGACTATCCGCTGGCCACCGCGGTTCCCCGACCTTAACCCATTGGACTTCTTTTTGTAAGGGTTATTTTAAAGAATTAGTTTACGCTACAGAAAGTCGCACTGAACAGGAATTGCGTCAAAAAATAGAAGAAGCGATCAGAGTGATCAATAACAACCAGCGGGAATTACAACGGTAAAAAAGAAATTTTATTCGATGATGTAGATTATGTGTAAGGGTAAGCGGCAGATATTTTGAACATTTAATGTAATTAATACCTTATTAATAATTAAATGAAAAAAATACTATTACAATTTCTTTTATTTTTGAAAAAATGTGGCAATGGTACAAATAAAGTATTTTCCATTAGAAATTGGGTAAGACAAATCTGTATTCAAGTCCTTAATTATGTTATGAAACTACAGCTCGGAAATATCGAAATGGCCAGTGAAATTTGGGTGCGCAGTAGTAGTTATTATTAAAAATGCTTGCCATTTAGTGAAAACTGAGAAAACCCAATGGTTTAATTGTCTTTTTGTTATACTTAAAAAAAAGGCTAGGTATCAAACTCCATATTTATTTAAAACAAAATTTCCAGATCTTCAACCTGGTTCTGTTATTTCATTTACTGTGGGGAAATAAATCTGATCCCAAACCAAGAAAATTGGCATATTTGAGCTAAATTGCAAGAGAGTAGGATTATTATTTCATATATTTGTACATCTAAGAATATCAATGTCATGTTAAGAAAATTGATCTATGGTTAATACAAGATAATCATTATTTAGATTGTCTGAAATTCACAAGGCACAAAAAAAGTTTCAAGATGGTCTTGTGATCATTTGTAAGTGAGAAGGTATTTAAGATTGTCTGATTTGACAAATTCATCAAAAATTCCACACACCATTTTAATTGTGATAGCAAAGGCTATGAAAAGTATTTTTTGTGGAGTATACGCAAATACAGGAGTCTGTCCAATGTTTCCTCTGAAAGTGGCCTTCAGATATATTCATTAGATATTCTTAGAGCAGCGTGGTCTTAGAACATTGAAAGGCTTTCAATGTTCTAAGAGCGTGGTCTTCTTTTTCAAATGGGGTTCTGGTGTTTAAAATATCAAATAGTCTATTGATTCTAGTTATAAAATTCTCTGTGGCTTCACTATTATTGAAATATGTATCTACTCTTAAATACTTTATAGCATCAGATATTTTGAGATAGGGTTAGGGCTTTTAAAGTTACCTAAAATAAGTAAAGTATAATACTGTTCATTTTAGTAGTAAACAAAAGCTGCAATATAGAAATCTGGATAGATAATCTTATCTTCATAGTTTAGTTGAAAAAAGCAATATACATATCTTTTAAATAATTTGTTGTCAAATTTTAAGGTTTCTTATTTCTGGATGCTATGGAGTTTAGTGATATAACTCCATTTAATATAATTTCTATTTGCATCTTTAATTATTCCAATTTCTTTAGCATGTGCCATGCATCCAGAATATAAAATATTTCTTATTCCATTTTTGTTGCAAAGGAGTAATTTTGATTCTGGCTTTTATAAAAGACTTATAAAAAAAAATGAGGACCAAAAAATAAAGAGAACAAGAATTTTTATTTTTTTCAAAACCAAATGATAAGGTTAAACTTTTGTCAAATTTAAATTAACAAATAAAAAATATTGCAAAATATAAAATTAAAGAAAAATGAATGGGAAATTTTTTGTTAAAAGAATTTTTGCAGTTTATTAAGGTCCAACTGAGATTTTCATGGTTTCAGGCTTAAGAATCTGAACCCAAGTATTAAACATATTGGACCTATTAAAAAACCAGGAAATCTGTCTTTTATTCTTCTCAGAATCAATTTTTCTTACTTTTGTTGTTTACATTTGCACTTTTTCTCAAACCATTTTCAAACAAAAAGTTTATTGCAATAAGTACTCATACAAAATGCAATATCACCAATGTCTATATTTAATTCAATGTTTTACTATTTATTTCTCAGTTCTTTTACAACACTATAATTCACTGTTTTTTTAGAAATTATTCTACTTTATCCCATGTGTCCGCACACCTAAGTGAAAAAAAACTATCTATCAACTATCAACGAATTAGCAATGAAAGAGGAACAAGTAAACATTAGAGCAGCAGAAACAAAAGATAAAAAAATTCACAAATGCATTAATATATTATAAGGACATTACAGAAAAAAATTTACAATTTATACGATCAAAATTAAAAGTTACAATACATGCTCGTTAAAATAATAAATAAAAATTTTTGCAAATTCTTTAATGTATAAACTTAGTTTAACGAGAAACTTTGTCTGAAGAGCAAAATTTTGCAAAATAGATTTTATACTCTATATTCCATATAAGATTTTATATGGGGTGTAGCAAAAGGTTATACTAAATGTAGCAATAAAATTTTTATAACATCACCAAGGAATTAGCCCTACTTAATTCACTAGTAGTGTTCCTTACTAAAAACAATAACTATTTATGCAAATGCAATATCGCCAATATCTATATTTGATTCAAAGTTTTTACTGTTTTTATCTTAGTTTTTTTACAATGTAATTCACTGCTTTTTTAGAAATTTTTCTGTATCCCAGGTGTCAGCACACCCAAATAAAAATTAATCACAGCTGACACACAACACAGTGAACTAAATAACTGAAAAAATGTTGTGCGAAATATGAGAACAGATAATTTTTGATGTGTTTGAAGCTAGCGTCCAATCGATATCCAGCAACCAAAATCGAAACCACAAACGAAAGTTTTTTAATAAAAAATTTTAGAAGTTTGAGATGTAGAAAAATATAAACGACTATATCTAACAATTCAATAATTTTTGACCAAAAAACTTTCGTTTGTAGAGGTTTACAACCATGTTAAATCGATTAAGATATTTATTAATAATTACATAAAAAAATTTCATTTGAATCCTTTAGGAGTTTTGGAAGTTATAGTCGTTTATATTTTTCTACATCTAACACTTCAATAATTTTTTACCAATAAACTTTCGTTTGTAGAGATTTGCAACCATGTTAAATCGATTTAGATATTTTTAATTAGTTGCATGAAAAAGTTTCATTCGAATCCTTTGGGAGTTTTGGAAGTTATAGTCGTTTATAATTTTCTACATCTAACATTTCAATAATTTTTTACCAAAAAACTTTTGTTTGTAGAGATTTGCAACCATCTGAAATCGGTTTAGATATTTATTAGTAATTACATAAAAAAGTTTCATTCGAATCCTTTGGGAGTTGTGGAAGTTACAGCTTTAATTTTTTTTGTACATCTAAAAATTCAATAAATTTTTACCAAAAAACTTTCGTTTGTAGAGGTTTGCAACCATCTAAAATCAATTTAGATATTTATTATCTTTTATAGAATAAAGTTTTATCCAAATCCTTTGGGAATTTTGGGAGTTAGAGCCTTTTTCATTTCTTTACCATTTGACTTTTTAATTAATTTTCACAACGAAACCTTAGTTTGTAGAGGTTTGAGACCATCATCAGTGGATTTAGGTATTCATTGTTAATATCTGGACAAAAAATTATTAAAATCTCTTGGGAATTTCAGGAGATACGGGCATTATATTGATCAAATAACAGGGAGTGCGGACTATAAATTGGTTGCTGGCAACCGATTTTGGTTGCTGGATATCGATCGGACGCTAGCTTCACACATATTCAATTTTGTTAAGATTTTTCGTAAAATTTGATTAATGAAAGGTAGTTTTCCGTATATAGCCAATTTTCAGCGTGATATTGGTAAGAACCGTGGTCCGGGCGCTTTTTTAAATTCAGCAGTCGATGCAAGGGCATAGGGGTAATATTTTTTCGCACCATGGCATGTTACTTGAAGTCTTATTAAAACATAACAATAAAGAGGAAAAATAAATTTGAAAACCAACTGAAAAGTCAAATATCAAAACAAGAAAACAAAACACAATAACCGATTCCAAGCGATCTATCGGTTTTAACCGCGGTTAAGCCCTTGGTTCACCTTGAACACTCCCTTTATAACATAACCAATCGTGTCGCTTGGACGTGTTTGGTTGAAGGAACGTTGTAATTTGTCAGCTGTCACTATCATAATTTTCTAATATTATATGTAATTAGTTCTTAAACATAAATATCAAAAAAAGAAAACTTATAAGCCATAATAAATTTTGTGTCATTTTTAAAAAGGAAATAATTTGTTGTTTGTTTTTATTTTTTCCCGCACATTTCAATATCTTTGACATTTGACGTTTAGAAAACAGCTCCGGACGTGGGTAATTACTGTTCCAAATTGATGACGTATAAAGGGCTAATTGGTGACGTCACGTATCTCAAGCGGTTATAACTATAACCGCTTGGACGTGTTTGGTTAATACCATTTAGGAACGGTAATTACCGATAGACCGCTTGGAATCGGTTAATACAAAAAAGCGTTTCTTTTTTCATTGGTTGATGTTCCATCACAAATCAGCTGTTTTACGTCTTCAGTCAAGCGGCTGTCAACCATTTGATGGAATCCATCAAAAAATCCTGCTGAATTTAAGCCATATTTTAGCGAGTAAGCGCCTTACTCGGTTGCCTTACGATATCTTAACTCTTTGAAGTACTTAGGGACAAAATTTAACCCACCTATACAACTCTACATGTATGTTGGAGTAAAATTTAACCCACCTACAATTGTTTTTTTCCCAGTAATGTACGTCGGTTTATTTATTAAACCGTCTAACTATATGATCGTATAAGCCTTAGAGATTAAGCGTATAAAGTGCAGATGTCGCTAGATTGTGCCTAGTGATTCAAGTGGTTATTCGTTTGTTTATGTTTTGTTGTTGCAGGTTTCGTTCTAAAAAGGGTAAGATATTTTTGTTTTTTTTTAAGTTTTATTGTTTTTTTTTGTTTAAAATATTTGATATACTTTTTATATAAATGTTTTATACTAAATAACTTGAAATATTGACAGACGAAAAACAATGAAAAACACAAAGTCACGGTCTCACAACATTTACTTAAAGCTACACGTGTTTCGCTCTATTCAGAGCATCATCAGGCCTAAAACAATAATAATTAGTATTAAAAGAAAAAAAGAGGACATTAAAAAGACTAAAACCTTAAAAAGCCACTAACGTTGGCAAAACAGTAAATAAACATACATTTAAGGTTAGGATGACTATACAGTTATTTAGAACCAAAAAATAAAAAATAAAAATAATATCACACCTATTGGGAATCGAACCCGCGACAACAAGCTTACAAGCCAGAGACTATAACCTATGGGCTACCGGAACACTGAGAAGAAGTTCAAAACATTTGTTGTTAAGCCAAGGCATTTTAACACAATATTAAACTTATTTCAGTTGGAAGAAATTATGTAAATATAAAATTGATTAAATAAGATTATTAAAAATAAGGTTGGGTTCAAAATTAAATACGTCGTTAACACAGACAAGAACAGGACTCTTCTTGGCTTTAGTAATTTCCATCCTCTCCAGAAGGTCAAGCTTTTTCCCTTTTGGGCATTCATGAAGTATTTCAGCTCCGACCTCTGGAGAAAAGTGATGTGTGGAAGCTAACAGGTGATTCGCAAACGCTGACTTTGTATCACGGACGTCTGTATTTTTAAATTTCTCAAACAACGCTACATGTTTTTTAACGCGTGTAGAAATTTTTCTTCCAGATTGGCCAATATATACAGCGTCACAGTCCCCACATTTCAAAGAGTAAACCCCTGATTTCGAAAAGACATTTGCCTTGTCTATCACGCTCACTAACTGTTTTTTTAAATTATTCGCGGTTTTGAAAGCGATTTTGATATTAGAAGTCTTAAAAAATTTAGCTAAATTTAATGAAATTGAGCCGAAAAAGGACAAAGATCTAAAGGACTTTTTGTCGTCTTTCTCATGAAGAAGATTGTAAGTCAACCTGTATTTATTTAAGAACTTAAAGTATAATTTGTTAATTAAGTAAAGTGGGAATCCATTATTAAAAGCAATATGTTTTATAATATTAAGCTCTTTAGCAAACGCTTCCTTTGACAGGGCGATGTTAAAAAGTCTATAAAAGAAAGAATTGAAGGAGGCAAATTTGTATGGATAGGGAGAAATAGACGCGTATTGAATGACATTATCAGTAGTTGTGGGTTTACGATATATTTCAAATATTAGTTTATTATTGAGTCTTTCTATAAGGAGGTCTAGGAATGGCAGTTTACCATTTATTTCTTCCTCAATGGTAAAAGAAATCTTTGGGTGCAAAGAATTCACAAAACGAAGAAAATTTGTCAAATCTTCTTTCTGGCCATTCCAGAAATATCGTCAACGTACCTCTTATATTCAATGAAAAACTCCCCAAACCTACCCTTAAGAATCCTTTCTTCTAGGTTGCTCATAAAAATTTCACTTAACAGTGGGGAAAGGCATGAACCCATAGCCAATCCAGAGACTTGTTTGAAAATTTTATTATTGAATTGAAAGAAATTTTGATTCACAACAAGGCTGAGCAAGTCCAAGAGGTTATCAACTATAACTCGACTAAGGGAAGATTTTAATAATAGAGTTCTTACCAGATCTATACATTCTGTAGGGGGAATGCTAGGAAAAAGATTTTCTACATCCAAAGAAATAAGTATAGACCCGTCAGGTATGTAAAGATTTTTCAAACTATTTGACAAATCCACTGAATTTTTAGTTGAATAAACACTCCTAAACTTAGTCACCTCCCTCAAATAATAAATTTCTTAAATTCTAGTTTTGGCTCAGATAATCTTAATGATACTAATTTTAACAAAAAACATTTAACTTCTTTAAAAAATAAAATCAAAAGTAACGATTTAATATTATCAAAAGCAGACATGGGTAATTGTTTGGTTATTCTAAAGAGGAATGATTACATTCAGAAAGTGTTGGATTTCTTGGATTCAGAGGACTTTGTTACAGTCAATAGAGACCCCACCAACTCGTATTTTACGAAAGTTAAGCAAATGCTGGACAAGTGCAGTTTAACTCTTGAGTTCTTTAACACTAAGAAAGAAAAGCTGTATCCTATGAATCCCAGAACTCCAATTCTCTACGGTCTTCCAAAAATTCACAAAAACAATGTTCCCATAAGACCAGTGGTTTCTTTTATCAATTCCCCCTGCTACCATTTATCAGCTTGGTTAAACACAGTTTTGAGGGAGGTGACTAAGTTTAGGAGTGTTTATTCAACTAAAAATTCAGTGGATTTGTCAAATAGTCTGAAAAATCTTTACATACCTGACGGATCTATACTTATTTCTTTGGATGTAGAAAATCTTTTTCCTAGCATTCCCTCTACAGAATGTATAGATCTGGTAAGAACTCTATTATTAAAATCTTCCCTTAGTCGAGTTATAGTTGATAACCTCTTGGACTTGCTCAGCCTTGTTGTGAATCAAAATTTCTTTCAATTCAATAATAAAATTTTCAAACAAGTCTCTGGATTGGCTATGGGTTCATGCCTTTCCCCACTGTTAAGTGAAATTTTTATGAGCAACCTAGAAGAAAGGATTGTTAAGGGTAGGTTTGGGGAGTTTCTCATTGAATATAAGAGGTACGTTGACGATATTTTCATTGTCTGGAATGGCCAGAAAGAAGATTTGACAAATTTTCTTCGTTTTGTGAATTCTTTGCACCCAAAGATTTCTTTTACCATTGAGGAAGAAATAAATGGTAAACTGCCATTCCTAGACCTCCTTATAGAAAGACTCAATAATAAACTAATATTTGAAATATATCGTAAACCCACAACTACTGATAATGTCATTCAATACGCGTCTATTTCTCCCTATCCATACAAATTTGCCTCCTTCAATTCTTTCTTTTATAGACTTTTTAACATCGCCCTGTCAAAGGAAGCGTTTGCTAAAGAGCTTAATATTATAAAACATATTGCTTTTAATAATGGATTCCCACTTTACTTAATTAACAAATTATACTTTAAGTTCTTAAATAAATACAGGTTGACTTACAATCTTCTTCATGAGAAAGACGACAAAAAGTCCTTTAGATCTTTGTCCTTTTTCGGCTCAATTTCATTAAATTTAGCTAAATTTTTTAAGACTTCTAATATCAAAATCGCTTTCAAAACCGCGAATAATTTAAAAAAACAGTTAGTGAGCGTGATAGACAAGGCAAATGTCTTTTCGAAATCAGGGGTTTACTCTTTGAAATGTGGGGACTGTGACGCTGTATATATTGGCCAATCTGGAAGAAAAATTTCTACACGCGTTAAAAAACATGTAGCGTTGTTTGAGAAATTTAAAAATACAGACGTCCGTGATACAAAGTCAGCATTTGCGAATCACCTGTTAGCTTCCACACATCACTTTTCTCCAGAGGTCGGAGCTGAAATACTTCATGAATGCCCAAAAGGGAAAAAGCTTGACCTTCTGGAGAGGATGGAAATTACTAAAGCCAAGAAGAGTCCTGTTCTTGTCTGTGTTAACGACGTATTTAATTTTGAACCCAACCTTATTTTTAATAATCTTATTTAATCAATTTTATATTTTAATAATTTCTTCCAACTGAAATAAGTTTAATATTGTGTTAAAATGCCTTGGCTTAACAACAAATGTTTTGAACTTCTTCTCAGTGTTCCGGTAGCCCATAGGTTATAGTCTCTGGCTTGTAAGCTTGTTGTCGCGGGTTCGATTCCCAATAGGTGTGATATTATTTTTATTTTTTATTTTTTGGTTCTAAATAACTGTATAGTCATCCTAACCTTAAATGTTTGTTTATTTACTGTTTTGCCAACGTTAGTGGCTTTTTAAGGTTTTAGTCTTTTTAATGTCCTCTTTTTTTCTTTCAATACTAATTATTATTGTTTTAGGCCTGATGATGCTCTGAATAGAGCGAAACACGTGTAGCTTCAAGTAAATGTTGTGAGACCGTGACTTTGTGTTTTCCATTGTTTTTCGTCTGTTGTATACGTCGGTCTCTTTGTGAAAAATGGATGAGATTTTCTTATTTGAAATATTGAGTTACTTACTTCTGCTTTTTCTGTTTTTTTAACTATGGGTTAAATTTTGTCCCACCATACAAGTAAGGTTTTTGTTTTAGGTAGGAGCAAAATATGGCAAGTGACCGTTTTCCAGAACCATTACCTTTTAAGCTTATTGGTTTGACCGAAAAGGATCTTTATAATCAAATTGAGAATATTGAAAACTCGGACAGTGAATTTGTAGGCATTTCATCAGATATCGACTCGGATGATGATAGTTGTAATGGAAATGGAGCCAGAAATCACAAATAATTTATCAGAACCGGATAATATGATAATATCATCATCTGATGATGAACCGGAGGAATGGGACCCCGAAGACCTTATTCCACTGAGCGAATTAAAAACATTATTCAAAATACAGTGGAGTAAGAATAATAAAACGGTTCCACCTGTCCAATTTATGGAATATTCAGGACTAGCCCAAGTCATAAAGGAACTAGATAGGGTGACACCATATAATATTTTTAAACTTCTGATTTCAGAAAAAAATTGTCGAACATATGGTGTTTCAAACAAACCTCTACGCAGAGCAAACTTTTCACAATTCCGGCAAAAGTTATAAGCCCACCGATAGTGTAGAAATGCGTACATTTATTGGTATAAACTTACTAATGGATATCAAAAAGCTGCCGTCATATCGGGATTACTGGAGTACAGATCCAATTTTATATGATCCCTTTATTAGTAGACTAATAACTGTCCATCGCTTTGGTTGGCTCCTAAGTAATGTACATCTTAATGACAACAACTTCATGCCCAACCGAAATTCCGATAATTTTGATAAATTATATAAGATAAGACCATTTTTAGAAATGTTGAAATCCAATTTTCAAGCCTGTCTGCATCCTCACAAATTTTTATCAGTGGACGAGTCTATGATAAAGTTTAAAGGCCGCTCTACGATCAAACAATACATGCCTGCAAAGCCAGTAAAGAGAGGCTATAAAGTGTGGATAATAGCTGACAGCACTGGATATTGCTGGGATTTTGAAATATATTGTGGCAAAACCAGTCCTGTTGCAGAAAAATATTTGGGTACCAAAGTAGTGCTTTAGATGACACAAAATTTGAAACACAGGTATCATAAAATTTTCTTTGATAACTTTTTTACAAATGTAGTCCTAATGAATCAACTGTATCAAGAAAAGTTATATGCCTCTGGTACTGTTAGACATACCAGAAAAAATATGCCCCAATTTCTGGAAGATAAAGCAATGCACAGAGGTGACTGTGACTGGTACGTGAGTTCTACAGGACTTTCAGCATTTAAATGGCGCGATAAAAGAACAGTTCACCTTCTTTCAAATTATCACAACCCAGATGACAAAACTGAGGTCAAAAGGAAAGCAAAAGACGGCAGTGTAGAAAACATACCTTGCCCAATAGCGCTGACTGATTACAATAAACATATGAACTCAGTAGATAAATTTGACCAAATGAGGGCAGTTTACGGCCTCGACCGAAAAAGCAAAAAATGTTGGCATTGAATCATATTTTTCTTTATTGATGCTGCTGTTGTTAATGCTTACGTGCTTTACAAGTTATCTGAAGGGCCTAAAATGAACATGAAAGAATTTCGTTTGAATATTATAGAACATCTAGTTGCTGACAAATTGGTAACATCATTACAGGTACCGAAAAACCATTACCAACTCCCATCAAAAAAAGGAAACCTTCCCAACCAAAAACGATTAGACTTACTCAAAGTACACATCAGCCAGTACGAACCAGTAGACGAAGATACGCAGTCTGTAGTTCCAAGGAATTTGAAATACTCACAAACTAGACCTGCAGCGTGTGTCAAGTTCCCCTATGTTTGGGAAAGAACAAGTCTTGTTTTCAGTCCTACCATACAAAATAACTTTAGGCAGTGGTATGGTGGGTCAAAATATGTACCATGGGTTTTTTAAAGAAAAAAGTAAAAAAATTGATATTTCTCAATGTTATGTTTTATTTTAGAGCACCTTGAATTAGTTTTTATGTTTTTTTGTCATAAATAAGAATACATTTTTTTTTGTCCCACTTGGGTAAATTTTTACCACGCGTTACGTCATTATATGGTTGCGCTCGAATGACGTCATGTCTAACAGCTGTCAGAGTCTAAATATTAGTAAATATTAGCTATACCTTTCATCGGTGTTGCATTCGTTTTCGAGACTGACCTAAACGATGAAAACACCCATTTTTGTCTTAGTTTTCAAAACGGTTTGAATCGAAATCCGATCTCATACATTTTTAGGATCAGATCTATATCGTAACAAAACACAAATTAATTTCGCCCTGAAAACGTTTATAAAAGACAAACATTTGCCCAAGAGCAAATACAATAAACAAAAAAGTTACTGGCGTAAACATAACCTCACTCATATTTTTTTCACAGAAATAAACACAAACTAATCAAAAATTAATTTAAAAAAATATCCGTGCAACCTCACCTTTACGTTCTTCACTATATTTTTTGCAAATCTACCTATTCGCTCTTTTGATAATTTATTGTTTTCTCCATTTTTATTTGGTTTGGATGTCTTAACTGTCTCATATACATTAATATTAAATAAATTAAAACTAATACTAATATAATGCTTCTCAACTCTAAAAAAAATATCAAAAAATTTATATCAATATTTATTGTTTATTATTGTCGTATAGCTTCCCTTTGACTTTGACATATTGAGTTTATTAGCGATCTCGGGAGACCGCTAAAAAATGCTTAAAGCGCCTTATACGGTGACGTGATGACTTGATCGCTTGAATGTGATGTCTTAAAGACGCTTATAGCCGCTTACTGCTAAAATATGACTTTAAAAACGCGCACGTTTATTCTTTTGGTTGATAACTTTGACAGATAAGTGTGACATATCAACCGATTTTAGGCGAATAACCACAATTTATTGATAATTACCGCGGTTATCCTTGGTTTTTACACGCCAAACAACTACATTGACGTCACAACTTGTTTTCGCGTAAACGTCGTGGTTTAACCAGTGTTTATTGATTATAAATAGTAAATAATAAACAAATACAACTTTATTTTGTGTACTGCATTCTTATTTCTTACATAGTATTCCTTTATAAATAATCATATTTCCTAATCTCAGACTTTATTTTTATTATTTTTTGGCATTTCAAATAACCATTTAACCATAAATGAAAAACTACTAGGAAGTTGGGTATTTACCACTAAAGTTGGAGACTACTTTAACAGTAGATTGATAACGTGACTTTTTAAAATCCAACAGCACCTAAACGTTTTGGTAACTACATACCAATCGGGTATTGGTAAAAAACAAAACGCGTTGTTTATTCGCCTAAAATTGATTATTATTCCCCCATCACTTAAAAATAATGATCTAAAGAAACAGTCGCTGAAATGAATTGGTTATTAGCAATTAAAGTGTTTATATTTTTGTTTTTTTTCTGTTTGATTAAAAAATGAATTCGAATTTTTTGATCCTCCAGAGCTTGAGCCACTCTTTTCTCTCGAACAAACTATTGTGCTTTTATTGGATCTAAAATAAATTATATATAATGGTCATATAAATGTGCATGGGTGAAGCCATAAACAACTTATTGCCGGAATTGTTTGTTAACTTTCTTTCCTTTAATTTTTCTTTAATAAGTAATGTACTATGCAATCATTGAAAAGAATATAAAATATGTATGAATAACAAATATAACATAATATAAAATTTGTAACATAGGTACCATCAAGCAAATTACGTGCGGTTTCCAGGTCTTCAACCTTAAATACTACTTCGTTTTCTTGATAATTTAAAACTAATTGGTATTTAATCTTCTCAACTTATAAAGAGCGCACACTATAACGCAATACTCAAAAAAAATTTTACAATCTAAACATAACCTTCTTCTAGACTGTATAACCCACCGACATATAAGCATAGCCGACTTTACTCAAGCCGCGAAATGATAACATCAGCAACATGACTTTCAGATCCGTTTTCAGTTCAGTTCTCACGATATTTAATGGTGATCGTTTGAATTCGACTTTTAAATTTGAGTTTGTAAGTAAAATTTCGGAAAGGAAACTGAATGTAGTTATTATTAAGAACTTACTAAGCCTTAGTAACATCTCCCAGCCAGTGTCGGTGTGTTATATACTATAAAAACAGTGATAAATTATTATAAAGACAAGCACCTTATTTGTAAACAGAAACAGGTGGAGCCGGCCGGCTTCTTGAGTGGGTCATTGTGCTATTTATCGATTTTCAAGTTTATTTTACATATCACTTTTAAGATTTTTATGTTGTGCTCTTATCTGTATGATTTGGGATTTTTTGTGAATATCTTGTGTTCCGCTAAAACTAGCAACTTATGCCTAAGAATCAGGGTCAATGCTTTATTCACATCAAAAAAATGTTCGTTTTGTTTTATTTATAAACACATGTAAATCTAATTACAAAAGTAGTTTAAGAGCAGGGGAGGCAAGTATTTCTATTTTTGGCTTTCGCAAAGATGAACAACTTAAAATGAGAGATAATTGGGCTCCTACTCAATATTCCGTGGTTTGTGCCAAGCATTTTGACCCAAATGATCCGTAAAGATGATTATCTTTTACCTGATGGCACACTCACTAAGATTAGAGTTAAAGCAAGATTAGATAGCTTAGCAGTGCCTCAAATTTTTCCAAATTTACCTGCATATTTAACAAAAACAGTGCCTCTTCCTAGAAAAAGTTCAGACGAAAGAAATAGTGAACAACAAAAACGTAATGAACTTGCCAATGAAGCCTTTGAGCAACTTGATTTCATAACAAATTTTTAAGATTTTATGAGTAATTATTCCCAAAAAGTTCTGATATCTGACCTGTGGAACGTAAAAATTGCTGGGGGATACAAAACTATATTTCTATACTTTAAACTTGAACGAATGCTTGTATAACTATTACTAGTCAAATATCAATAGATAGCGACCTACATGGTAAAGTCATTTTTAAAAACAATGAGTTATTATTTGAGCTATTAACTTAGTCTTCTCATTATTATTGTGAGCTCAATAAACCATACTCTTCATCTCTAGAGAAGTTTCATGACTTCATTAATCAAAGTTCAGATTTCTTAAAACATACGTTAAAGTTCTGATTCACACAACTTAGAGGATAAAAAAGATAGTGACATTTGTAATCAAGTAATACTTTTAATAAACCAAATAACTTTACTTATTTTAAAGCAAAAACGTTAGTGCCCATCAACTATAGGAATGTTTTTTATGATATATATTATATCCCCTTGCGCATATGAATCGCTTAGAGATTATTTTAATCTACCCACCAAGAGGCACCTACAGTATCTTCCTTCTAACTTTGATGTGTCACCAAATTCTAACTTAAATCAAACTAACAATAATGATAATACTACTAATTATTTAAACATTGTATACACTTTTTTAGCAGCGACTGAGAAAGTTGTTAATTTATTAACTGATGAAATTTATATAACTAAAAGACTAGATTATAGGGGAAAAAGTCTGATAATCCATTTATATAAATATTAACGGCGCCTATTCATATTTGAAACAATAAATCAATCACATAAATAAAATATTCTCATTTGTAAATAGAGCAAAAACAAAATTGAACGTTCATCTCAGCAGAGCCGCGCTTTCAAAGCGTAAACGGATCCACCAAAACCACGAACTTAATAAATACATCTGGACTGCCAATTCAATGAAAAGTAAATGACCACTACTAGGAGGCCGCCATTTTGCGTGATTGTGTCTTTTCGATGTTGGTCACTCTGACAAATTTCAGTTGTGCCAATTGTAGGGAAACAAAACAATTAAAGTTTTTGAAAGGTTATATTTTCAAATACAAAATGGAAAGTTACATTTAGTTAGTACTATACACTTCTGCGTCATCCTTCACCCAGTCAACACGCGGTTGTTCTCGTTCTTTCCTATCCTATAGATTCCTTTCCTTGACCCCTTCCTACCTCTTGCCGTTAGTACAACGTACATTTCGGAATTAAACTTTGTGAAAGTTTCTATCCCACTTCTACGTTATCCTTCATCCCAACAACATGTGGTTGTTCATTCTTCCTATCCCTGAAATCCCCTTCCCAGACCCTTCCCTACCCCTTGCTGGTGGTAGCTCATCCTATTCACGCCGGTAACCAGGCCGGATGCATCGTGGGATACGCGAAATCGTGCATTGAAAAATTTAGATTGTGATTGATGATTTAATATAGTGAAAGTGTCGATTCGGGAAACAGGGTACATACCCGACGGTTTTCTTGAATCTCTAAATCGTGCTGGCAAATTGCCTCGTAGAAACAAAAACAAGAAATACATTTAGTTAAGAATTTAAGAGAGCTGCGTTAGATCAGTGATTTTTCTTGTACGTCTTTAAAAATTTCGTTAAAATTTATGAAAAAAAGTAATATTCATCTAAAATGAAACAAAGTTTCAATTAGCTTGAGAGAAATGAATGCACTTTAAAATATTTGTTTTATTAGTCTGATAATCTTGAATCTTATATTGAATCTTATTAAGATGTAATTCTTAATAAAGTGTATCTGTATGAGTAAGCCTATCATAATTAAAAAGAACTTTAATAAATTCATTTTGAAGAGTCTCAACAGTAGTAAAATTAGTTTGAGCACACACTCCCCAAACAGGGAGTAAATACCTAAGGTGAGACATCAAGAAAGCATTATAAATATTATTTTTAGTTTTTGCAGTTAAATAATCACGACATCTGTAAATAACTGCAATCATTTGCATTACTCTTTCAACAACACTGCAGATATTTTCCCGCCAAGCTAATGCTTCATCAATTATTAAGCCCAGATACCAAATTTTTTCAACTTTCTGAATGTGAAAATCATATATACCAATATTGAAGTTATCAACTTGTGTATTTTTTTGTTTAAATAACATGTATTTTGTTTTATTAGAATTAACTTTTTATTTATTAAAATGCAACCAGTCCATATATAGTTTGAGATCGGTATTGATGTTATTCTCTAAAACAACCTTGCTACTACCTGTATAAACTAACACAGTATAGTCGGCAACAGTGAAATAACGCGCAGTGAGATTAGCAAGCTTTAAGTTTAATACATACAAGGAATAAAACAATGGTTCGATTACGGAACCTTGTGGGACGCCATAAGAATTAACTAACACTGAACTACATGTATCATTTAATTTTACATATTGTTCGAGATATGTTTTAAGTAAATCAAAAAGTACTCAACTGAATCCTATTTTTTCGAGCTTATTTAAAAGTATATCACAACATCAAATGTTTTTTGCAAGTCGACAAATACGGCCACAACTAATTTCTTTTTATCCAATGCTCGCGATATGTAATCTACAAAATCAACTGTTGCGCTAAGAGTATTACTGTTCTCAACAAACCCATATTGGTAATCATCAAGTGGTAAATATTTATTAATAAAAGACGTGATCCTTTTTTTAATTATTTTTTCAATAATTTTAGAAAAAACACTTGTTACCAAAATTGGTCTGTAGATATTCATCGAAGACTTATTACCTGACTTAAAGATTGGAGAAATTCTAATTATTTTTAGTCTCCTTAGAAAAGGTTCCAGTAGTGAAAATATTATTTGTTAACCTTACCAGAGCCCCAGTAATACTCTCTTTCAGATTAACAACGTCGTACACCGATATGCCATCATGTCCCGCCGCAGAATTTTTCTTTAGTGTTAGTATGATTTCATTTACTTCGAATTCAGTTATTAATTCTACAAAAGCAGTATTAGTACAGCCAATCTCAGGAAATGAATTTTTTTTTCCCAAATACCTAACGTCATTTTCCAACTCTTTTACAATACCCACACCGACATGAGCAAAATGGGCATTCATTTTATTTGCTACTTCAACGATGTTAGTTATTTTCCCATCATATGTTTCTAACGAATCAATATAAACTTTATTAGGACCCTTACCAAGAAAATTATTAATAAATTTCCATTGTTTTTTAACATCTTTCCCTGTTCTGTCCCATTCCTTTCGAAAATGTTGATTTTTTAAAACTTTAATTTTTGTAAGAACTACTCACACATCTAACGTCAGTGTCGTCAACTTCATTACCGTTATTTAATATATTTTTTGTTGGCAACACTGAAAATATTCAGAGTGACTAACATCAAAAGGACACAACCACTATAAAAATGGCGGCTACCAGGCAGTGGTCATAGAAAAACAACCAAAAGGGGTTTATTCTGTGGCAGTGGTCATTTTTGGGTATCGTAGCCATATGCATTAAGCCGAGTTTACATTGGTATAGTAAACGGGTTAGTTACTTGTACACCAGTAGCTTGTAAGACAACAACTAACCCAATGTCAACCTATCAGGCAAGTACTTGTGCAAGTAGCCAGGACAGGCAAGTGAATAGCCAGCCCATCTACTTACTTGCTTACTAGCCTTCCCCTTCCACTACATTTCGCACTAGCCAGGCAATTTGTTTAGTAACTAGTCGAGTGTAGACGGGTCTGGACGCGTTTTGGCAAGTGAAAAAGTGAGATCAGTGCGGTAGGTAATTTTCTTAATTTTTATTTGGTATTAAAATGAAGTGGTCCGAGGGGGAAACCGTTAAATTTGTGGAACTTTATCGGGAATACGAGTGTCTCTAGAATGTTACCAAACTCAGTTACAGAAACAATCAAATGAGATCGGCAGCTTTGGAGAAATAAGTGCGAGATATGGGTGTTGATGGATTCACCGTAGCCGATGCTAGGCAAAAACTAAAAAGTCTGAGAAATACTTACAGCCAAGAGTTGCAAAAAATAGAAAAATCTATTAAATCAGGAATGGGAGCTGATGATGTATACACCCCAACATTAAAATGGTTCCATATTATGCACGCATTTATGAAAGAGACAAAAGAAAAAAGACCAACTCAAAGCTTACCATGTTAAGTTTACTTTCAAATTACAGATAAATTAATTAGTAATAATATTAACGTAACTGAATTTTTTTCGGCAAATCTTTCATAATATTATTTAGTAGGTAGAAATTCTGAGGTTAGATTTCGTATTCTAATTTTCATTGTACCGCAGTGTAAGGGATGACCCATTTATCTTGGAGTATTAACTCATTTCATAAAAACGTAGCACTATTTTTTTAATGGGAAATTCAGCCTATTAAATGTTAGGATTTTCTGACCAGTTCTACGTTTTTTTTAAATTACGGTTTACTTTAGGACTTTAGGACTATTTTAAATTTCTATGTACAAAAAACTAAAAAAAAGAAGTGTATTTTAGCTTTTTTATTTGTTTATTTACATAATAGTGTTACCTAATGTAGCTATTAAAATATAGGCCCTACAATTAGAAGTTATTTTGATTTCAACACAATGCGTACTAAATAATAATAATAATAATAATAATAATAATAATAATAATAATAATAATAATAATAATAATAATAATAATAATAATAATAATAATAATAATAATAATAATAATAATAATAATAATAATACTAATAATAATAATAATAATTAATAGCGTAATTCATATTAGTAGATATAGGTATTTGTTTTTTGATAACACAAATAAAATTAGTAAATTCTTGCTTCTTGCCATGGTACTGCTCCTTCGTTGTTAACGTATCTTTTAAGGTAATCCCGGAAATCTCTAGCAAGTCGAGATGATTTGTAACCAGATATTGGCCTTGCAAGATTTCTCAAATTTGACACCTCAGCTCTCCATTTTCCTGGAATTATTTCTCCCGTGTCTATATTTTCTTCATCGAAACAGCCTGGTGTAAAATAAGTATTTGAATCTGTTTTACGTAGCCAATTATGTAAGGCACAATAAGCTTTTACTATTTTGTCAACAGTTGCTAATTTGGAAGCAATTTTTTTCTCAAATACTCGAAATCTGCTAACCAGAATACCAAATGCATTCTCAATGATACGCCTTGCGCGACTCAGGCGATAATTCAAAATTTTTTCTTCTTTTGATAATGGCACAGAATTGAATGGTTTAGTTAAATACGTTTTTAGAAGGAAGGCATCGTCACCAACTAAACAAGTTCCTTCTGGAAGTATGGCTTTTTCTAAAGCTTCGTACATCGAGCAGTTTTGAAAAACCCCTCCATCGGATACAATACCATTACATCCAACATCGATATAGGAAAAACAGTAATTGTGGTCTGCAATTGCCATGAGGACAATACTATTATGTCCTTTATAGTTGAAAAACTCTGTTCCACAGTTTGGAGGAGCTTGAATTAATATGTGCTTATGCGTCGATAGCCCCGCAGCACCTGGGAAAATTCCATCTTTGTTGGAAACCCCTCTCTATCTGTTTCCAAGCTTCTAAAGTAGAAGAGACCTGAAAATAATAATCATTCTCAATAGACAGAAGAACAATGTTTGATTATAATATTTTAATTTTCCCTTTTTTTCTTTTCAGATCTCGCAGCCAATTAGACAAAGTGAAGAAAATCCGAAGAACGAACTGGAATCGGAACCTGGTACTTCTAAAGAAACATCAAATGCAACTTCTCAAACTACTACAACATCTGTAGTTTCTGAAGTTCAAGCCTTAAAACAGCTTCTCAGAAAGCAATAGCACGCAGTTCCTTAGCGGGATCAAAAAGGCGATACCAGGATTTATCAACCGCAGTTTCAGAGCTTCGTGACATTAATTGTTCCTTACTGCAATCTGGTAATGAAGAAGATGAATTTGAGGCTTTTGGAAGATATATGGCCATCGCTTTAAAGAAGCTTCCGTTACACTTGACCCTACAATGTCAAAATGAGTTGCAGACTACACTGACCCGATATAGGTACATGAGTCTTACTCCATCACCCTTAACGTCACAAAATCTACCAAGTCCTACTGGATCTTCCCATTCTTCTGGTAAAACCTATTGGGGTTCAAACTATTCAACCCAACCACCGTTGCAGTCGCCGCAATCTCCTGGATACCAACTACCGTCGACGCCGGTACCGTCTTCTGAACAGCGTTCACCTCTGTCATCTCCTGTACAGCAACCACCTTTATTATCTCCAACAATTTCCGATTTACCACCGGCACCTCTTGACCAACAACAGCAATCATTCTCGGCTCCTGGATACCAACTATTGCAATCAACTTCAGAACAGAATGTATCATTATCGTCTACCACATCAACAAATAATAATTTGCAATTTGAAAATGTAACCTTTGAAAATATTAATTATTCCGTCTCGAATATTAAAAAAAAAGGTCGAAAAGAACTTTAAGTTACACTTTCGTTCTGTATTCTTGATTTCATTTTACTCACGTAATAATGTCTTCATTAATTTCATATGTTTCTATGTTTAAATATACATATACATACATTTATAAGAAAAAAATTATGTTTAACTTACCTTTATATACTTATTCAGTGCATCATAAATTGCGTCGCAAACTTCTGGTACAAACTTCGATATTGACGTCTTTGGAACTCGAAAAAGCTCTACTATTGATTATTTGTGTACAAATTTAAATGATGTGTCATGTAGAGTACTCTTATCTGGTATTTCTGACCATGAAGCCTGTTTCGGGCCTGTTTATAATATATGTTTAATTACTTAAATCAAGTTTATTTCGATCTTAATTATTTATCAAGTTATCAAGGCCAGACTGTAAAGAAATAGGGACGCTGCTCCAGTCACACTGAAATAAGGTGATCCCTCTGTTTTCGACGCACACCCTTAGTGATTATGTAATGAGCGAAATAAAATAGAAACAAAATAAGAAGAGACACAATTTAACGTAAAAGGAAAAAGAATGACTCGACTTACCCTAGTAATAGATGAAGTAAAGGATGTTGATATAAGGAACACCCCAATCAGCTTTCATTAAATCGACGAAGACGTGATGCACTGCGGTATTATCTCGCATTAGATTTAGGTACCGATTCAATAATTGCCGTAGTACTACTGCTTTCCGGTATCGCACACCTGTTCCGTATTTTGGCGGATGACCTCGGTCAAATAGCTTACTCCTCTCGCCCCGAGGAGACCATAAGGTAAAGTAGGATAAAAGAGCAAGGCTTTATGGAAGGAACATTGGAGTAAGAGAGTAAGGAAATGTAAGATAGGTCGAGTTTAAATATTAACAATTTACTAAGAAGCGCGTGTGTTATACCGGCTGAACTTTTATATGCAAAATCAATGTAAATAAACCAAAATAAACAAAGTATTACCGAACTAATTATTAAATATCTTAAACTTTAAAGAAAACTTATGTTAACTAAAAATAAGTAAAATTAGCAAAAAGTAATAAAAGAAGAGAGAACGAAACAAAGCCATTCTCGCTAGGATTCCATGTAACACTGTATTTCCTTCATCTCATTATATAGGAAGAATTTTCAGCAGAGCAAATTTTAATGCTTTTTCTTCTACTGCAGCTTTGGTTAATTGGAATGCAGTTGAAATGGCTCCTGACCCATTTACTTTGTTATTTCATGTGCTATGTGACAAGATCAATCAGTGTTTTCCTAAAAAGAGGCTTAAAATGAAAAATAGAAAACCATGGGTCACAGCAGGCCTCAGAACGTCAGCTAAAAACCTCCGTTTTTTGGCTAAGCTGTGCAAGTTTACAACTAATGCAAACATTATTCTTTATCATCAGAAATATCGTAGTCTATATAGAAAGACGATAAAAGCAGGTAAGGTTAAATATTATAGTGACCGCTTGAATATGTCCTCAAATAGGCAGAGAGAATGTTGGTCAATTATAAATGACTTCAGGCATTCTCACAAGAAAGTTTCAGAACCAGAAGTAAGACCAAATAGTTTAAATGATTATTACTGTAATATTCCTCATTTATTGCTCAAGGATGTGAATACTAATATTGATCCTTTGCATTATATTCAACAAGTGTCAGTTCAAAACTCTTTTTTCTTTTATCCTGTTAGCTTTACTGATGTTAGAGATGCAATTAAAAGCTTAAAAAACCATAAATCAACTGGAGCTGATAGAATATCATAAAAATTACTACTCCTTTTGCCTGACTCAGCATTGAATGCCTTAGCTTCTGCCATAAACAATTCCTTTCATAATGGCATCTTTCCAGCATGTTTGAACGAGGCAGTGGTTATCCCTCTTTATAAGGGTGGAGATGTGAGTAAGCCTTGTTATTTCCGTCCAATTTCTATATTATCTACCCTCTCCAAGATAGTTGAAAAACTTGCAAAAATCAGAATTTTATCTTTTTTGCAACATAATTGCATTTTATCTGCAAATCAGTTTGGATTTCAAACGGGAAAAGGGACTCATGACGCTGTTTTCGGCTTTTTGGAGAGTGTCTATGTGTCCTTAAATTCTGGAGAGTCCGCGGCGGCAGTGTTTTGTGATTTATCCAAGGCATTTGATTGTGTAGATCATAAAATACTGCTGTCTAAGCTCAATAATTATGGCTTTAGAGGTGTGGCATTGCAATGGCTGGAATCCTATCTGTCTAATCGTACCCAAAGAGTTACAGTATCTGGATGTTTATCCGATTCCAGATCCCTTAAAACTGGAGTACCTCAGGGTTCAGTGTTAGGACCACTATTATTTTTGCTCTATGTAAATGATTTGAGTTCATTAAAACTGCAGGGCAAAGTGGTTCAGTTTGCTGATGATACTACCATTTTATGGAATCATAGAGATTCTGATAATGTTAGAGCCCAGGTTTTTAAGGATCTTAAGATTTTATCGGAGTGGTGTGCTGCAAACAGGCTTGTATTTAATGTGGGCAAAACCTTTATTATGGGATTTAAGTGTGACGTTCAGGGCCTTATGTTTAGTGAAAACTCCCCCTTGCAAAACAAAGAAAGCTGTAAGTTCCTTGGTATTACCATTGATGGTCGCCTTCGCTTCGAAGATCATATCCTAAAACTTGCATCAAAATTATCCTCTGGATGCTTTGCAGTAAGAATGGCGGGGCATGAGCTGGGAGGGGTAGTTGCACGTTCAGTGTACTTTTCTCTTATTGAGTCCCACCTTCTTTATGGCTTGCCTTTTTGGGGTTTAAGCAACAAAGGATTATTAAACATAATTTTTGTGATTCAAAAAAAGGCAGTTAGATACCTATGTTCCACTGGGTTAAGATATTCTTGTAAACCTCTCTTTATATCTCAAAAAATCCTAACTCTTTTTTCTCTTTTTATCTTAGAAACAGGTACTCCTATTCATAAATGTCCTAAACCTCCCTCTAACACTGGTCATATGACTCGCCAGGTTAACGATTTTCCCTTACCAATCCCTACATCCTCCCTCACCAAGAACTCACTTATATACCTTAGCAAAAAAAATTTACAACCATGTTCCTCTAGGTATCAGACAAATTTTAGAAGTTAAGAGATTCAAAAAGGAATTAAAATCACTTTTATTATCCAGGGCATATTATAGCCTTGACGATTTTTTTAATGATACCTTTTAACCTGTGCTCTGACATCATTTTGTGTTTTAGTTTTGTTTCCTGTTAAATAATTTAATTTACTTCTTCTAAATTCTGTTTTATTGACAGCTTTACTTATTTTTTAATGAAATTTATCAAAAAGATGCTTTTTTTTTCTCAATCTGTTTTGTTATGATTAATTTTGGTAATGTTGTAAATTTTATGGTAAAGTGTTTTAGATGTTATGTTTGTTTGAAATTTGAAATTTAAAGTGAATTTGGAATTTTTTAGTTTTTAGGATGCTTGTACACAAGATTTTGTTGTCTTACGTAATATAGCACATTTTCTTTCTTTCTTTCTTTCAAAACGGTTCTATAGCTATTTCCAGTTGCCAAAAAATTAAGGGTAACTTCTAATTTAACATGTGCTGGTAAAGCATCTCTTAAAAGTGTATCGTTTCTTTGAATTCTAGGCAGAACCATATTCAGCAAGTCATTAAATTTACTCGGTGTCAACCGAAGGCATAATCTATATTCTTCAGGATCTTCCATACGAAGTTCTTTTAAAAGAAGAGCGGATGCACCTCTTCTATTTATCCACCTTCGAACCCATATCCTTTTCGGACGACATTCTTCTTCTTCAATCAAACTAATAGTTTCTTCAATTAAAATGCTCGATATTTTCAACATTATTCTTTTAACGCGATTTTTAATTATTAATTTTGAAATGCCCAAAGCATGACGCCGGCAATGAAAAGGAGTCATTTCATCTACTGCACGTTGGGAACTGGCTAGCGAATAATTACTTTTATGTGTAAACACCTACTAGCTTGTCCACTAGCGAATGTGAACTGTCCTGGATATACTTGTACAAGTAAGTGGTACAACTAACTATAGCAATGTAAACTCGGCTTTAGCAGTCCAGGTATA
This sequence comes from Anthonomus grandis grandis, assembly GCF_022605725.1. Classification (NCBI taxonomy): domain Eukaryota; kingdom Metazoa; phylum Arthropoda; class Insecta; order Coleoptera; family Curculionidae; genus Anthonomus; species Anthonomus grandis. Next base: position 31,510,958 of record NC_065548.1, on the reverse strand, counting down.
TTTATTAAGTTCGTGACGAAAACGGATCCGAATCTCTCACGTGGTGCGACGTTGCCAACTGTTATTTCGCAGCTTGAGTAAATTCGGCTGTGGCAGAGCCATCAAGTCAACAAGACAACCTTGCAATTTGTCACATAACCACACAATTTTGCTGACAGTTTTTTGACACGTATATAATTTGTTTACTTGGCCGATTCTTGAAATTATTTTAAGGAAAATCTGTGAAAAACCATAAAATTAAATAATTTAGTGCGTGTTTTAAAGTTGGTGCCGCCCTTGTATTTAAAATGACCACCGTGGAACAACCCTGCTATACGATAATCAATGCATCGTCTGATTCTGAACCTTACAATGAAATGCATTTAAAAAATGATTTGGGTAAATATTCCATTCTTGTTTTACTTATTTTACTAATAGTTATACTTTTACTCAAGCAAAGTATATTATATGACCTAGGTATATGTCGCATCAGCAAATATTAATAAAGTACCCTTCATGAATATTCATAAATTGTGCCTATATATCTTTGCTTCATACAGCATGTTTTATTATAGCATGTTTTTTATTTGTAGAAAAAGGGGATACTGGGCAAAAGGTTGAAGCCCTAAAAAAAATCATCAGGATGATCCTGGCTGGAGATCGCCTTCCTCCAGGCTTTCTTATGATAATTATCCGCTATGTGTTACCATTACAGGATCACACAGCCAAAAAACTATTGTTAATTTTTTGGGAAATTGTACCAAAGACCACTCCAGATGGTAAATTATTACAAGAGATGATTTTGGTTTGTGATGCCTATAGGAAAGACTTGCAACATCCAAATGAGTTTTTAAGAGGATCCACTTTAAGGTTTCTTTGTAAACTAAAAGAGCCTGAGCTACTTGAACCACTTATGCCTTCTATAAGGTAAGAAATTAATTGTTTAACATTTAAGGAAAAAAAAAACTTTAAGTTAAAATTAAAGAGCTACATAGCCAAGAAATATTAATTTATTTATTATTTTATCTATGGAATCCATTTACATTTTAGTTATAAAAATATAATAAGTTACATCCAAGTTTAGTAAAAAATATTGCACACCAATATTTCTCAATTTGAAACCAAATCAACACAGCCACAAATTACTAACAAAACTACAATTGAAGAATAATAATAGAATAATTTACAAAATTTGTTTTAATTTTTCCTTGAAAGTACTAAATTTAGAGTATGAACTGAAATTCTTGAAAATTATCGCCCTATTTCTCTAATTCCTATATTTGGAAAGATCTTTGAATCTATGCTTAAGACACAGATTGAAGGGTATTTTATTTTTTATTTTATTTATTTATTTAGAAAATGTACAGTACAAACATGTGTATAATCTTTAAATCTAAGTTTCCCAGATTTGTTTCATGCTCCTAGGTGTTCATGTGTATGTGCAGAAGTTTATTATACATCATTCCTAATATTAAATTATGACACAAGTGAATTAATGTATTTCTGTAGCCTTAACTTACTAATGATATTGATTATTAATAACAAAATTTATATTCAATGATCATTGAGATAGTTTTACATTAACAATCCCCAAGAAATACCCATTTGATCTGGAACAATCTGACAACACATCACAATAAATTTTAACAGATTAACATGTTTTTTTAAATAAATGTTTTGACCTGTTTAATATATTGATAATAATTTTTTTAGTTCTCTTATACTATTTGGTAGCAGATTATATATTTTTGCAACTACAGATGCAAATCTCTGGTTACCATCAAACCTTCTTAAAGGGACAATCAACATATTATATTATTCCTGGTATGATAAGTATGATATACATGCTGTTTATTTGTATTCTTAAAACAACAAGTAAATATAATTGATTAAAAAGTATAGACCTCAAACATTTAAAATGCTTTCATTGTATAGTTGATTTGTTGGATATAGATAATCTTTTCTGAATTTTGTGAATCAGACCTCTTAATTTGTTTGTTACATCATCAATATGTTCTGACCATTTAGGATGTTGATCTATAGGTATGCCCAAGTATTTACTATGTGACACCTCATATATTGTTGTATTTTTTTGTTGAAGAGTAATTGAGTTGTATGAAGGTCTGTTTAATTCAGTAAGAGAAAATGCAACATAAATTGTTTTAGCAACATTCAGTGATAATTTACAAGAATTTAGCCATATTTTTACTTTACTTAGACCAATAACAAGTTTGTCTCTTAACGAATTCCATGATGAACCAGTAAAATACTGTACTGTATCATCTGCAAAGGAAATTGACATGCCATCATTATCTAGACTTAGTAATGAATTTATATAGCAAATAAACAATATTGGGCCAAGCACTGTGTCCTGTGGTATATCCATAAAGACATTCAAAGTATTTAACTATGAATATTAGCTATTTTAACAATGAGATTACTTTATAGATTTGTTTAGTATTGTTCATGTTGAAGTGGAGTAGCTGCTATAATATAGCTGCAGGTTGGGAAGGGCGGGATGACTTTTCTCCACAAATGAAAATGTAATTATGTCCTTTGCAGTTATGCATTTCAATGAGTTCACTCATCATTATCAGACTCTAAAATTAATTTTTTCCTTTCAGAGAAACACATTAAAATTACAAACAGTAAGTTAAAATTAAAAGGTACAACAAAAATTAACTAAATTACAAATAAAAGTCAAAGTTTTAAAAAGTTTTAAAAAAACCTTACCTAACACCACATAGCTGAGATTGTTTACATGGTAAACAATAATTATGATAAGAAAATCAACAAACAGTAAATGGCGCGACATCTAGTAAATGCAGTTAAAACTAAGATTTGAATATGAAAGATAAAACTATAAAGATAAAGGCTAATAGGCTTGAATTATTATTGAACGTCGATAGAGTACTATAGTAGCGCGGGGAGAAGAGGTTATTTAAGAAAGAAGTAAAATTAAGAAGAAAGGTGGTTGCTTTCTGATATTTTCTTCTCAATAAAAGACATGAGAATTTCGGCCAGAAAAGGTGACAAATTAAAACCCATGGCCAAACCTGTCTTCTGAGAATAGAACTTTTCATTAATTTGGAATAAGTTTTGTTTTAAAATGATATCTATAAGGGATCAAGTTTCTAGGATAATATGGGTAGGTAGATTAGAATTTAAGAAGAATAAATCTCATATATGGGATAAGCATTCATTGGGAGGGATACTTGGGAATAGATTCAAAAGGTCTAAAAATAGAAGAATAGATTTAAAAGGATACAAGGAAGGAGTTTGGAGGTATAATAATATTAGACAAGTTCTGTACCAGATAAAAGGAGTTTTTGGAAAAAGGGTTGGAAAAGCAGGCTAACTGGGGTAAAATCGATGTTAACCAGGAAGAAAGTTTTGATGCAGGGGAATTTCTATTAGAAACTAAGGGCCTTATAGGGCAGTTCTTTTTATGAATCTTAGTTATAATCTTGTTCTTTTCAGCATTGAGCTTATTGCTCTATTTCTGACAAAGGTGTTTAAGTTATCTCTATACAAGGGAAATTTCCACAAATATGGTGATTATAAGGCAATAAAGTAGAGTGATGGGGTTCATGGGAATTAGTTTATAAGGTTGCATAGAAAAATGTTCAACAAATTTAATACTACATATTTTAAATAGTTGTTTAATATGATGAAAGTACCTAGAGGTTGGGTTATTAGATAAGATTTGAAATTCATTAGTTTTATGGTAATAATCGGATCTGGGCATAATCACAATAATAATAATAAATAAACATTTATTATGCAACAACATAATATAACATAAAAGGTAACATTCACATAATGTGTTCTTCCATGCTATCTGAAAAATACAGTATTAGTGGGCAGTTTCAATACTATACTATAAAGTAGTAAAAACTAAACTCGTTTCTTAAAATTAGTTAACATTACAATAAAGGTATATGTGAATCTAACAGAAAAGCCTTGTATTTCTTCTGGAAAGTGAAAAGTGAGTATGATCTTTTTAAGTTGTATACTTCAGAGCTTAACAAAAATACACCCTGATAGGGAAATGAGTTTTTAAAACCTTCAGTTCTATGCACTGGTATTTGAAATCTTATAATGTTTCTTAGGCGGTGACTATGTAAATCTTGTCTTGCTGTGAAATAATCTGAAAGATATTTAGGGTACCTCGACTTGTAAATTCTATAAATAAACTGAACAAAATGTAAAGCTGATCTTTCAAATTTTAGTATTTTATTGTCAACATAATATGTTGGTGTGATCAAATTTTTGTATGTTGAAAACAAATCTCATAGAGGCGTTTTGAGCTAACTGAATTTTGTTCTTCATTTCAAGAGTGAGGTAATTGTAAAAGACAACATTGCAGTAATCTAGCTGTGGCCAAACAAGAGCCTCGACAAGCATTAATTTGATATTATTGGGTGAATAATATTTAAATTGATACAAAGTTTGAAGTAAAGCATACATGCATGATAATTTTTTATTGAGCTGTACCTGAAAGTTTAGGACCTCATCGAAAATTACACCAAGATTTTTTGCTGATGCTGAACAAGGAAGGATACTGTTATTTATATGTAAAGTAGTGAAATTAGATTGAAGAAATTGTTTTTTTAATGTATTGGAACCTATGAGTAAGTATGTGCTCTTGTTAGCATTCAAAACCATCCCATGCTGTCTTGACCATTTAAATATTAAGCCCTCATTAACTTGCTGCATACATTGACATGCATTATGAGGAGGAAAATCTGGATAGCAGCTGTGTTTCATCTGCATAAAAATTTACGGAACAAAACCGAATCTGCTCTGGAAGGTCGCTAGTGTACATGCTAAATAATAAAGGTCCGGGGATACTACCCTGGGGCACTCCATAACCAGTGACAACAGGTTCTGGTCTTGCTTCATCCAGTTCCACAATCTGTGTCCTTAGTTGAAGAAAACTTTGGAACCAATTTGCAAACACTCACTGAAGAAGCTCAAGCCAACAGTAGCCAACAGTACTCATTACTCATACTTTTAGCCAACAGTATCTCATGATTTATGAGGTCAAAGGCCCTACTGAAATCTAACATTACCAGGCAAGAAACACAAGATGAGTCCATATTGGTTGATATCTCGGAAACTATTTTTATTAGGGCTGTGGCTGTTTCATGATTTTTTCAGAAAACCAGACTGTACTGAGGGTATAATTTCATGCATATTTACAAATTCAAGCAACATATCCAACACTAGTAATTCAAACATTTTGGCAAAGATGCGTAAAAGACAAATTGGTCTTAGCTCTGAAAGATTTTCAATTCTATTTTGCTTTGGTAGGGGCTTGATAATAGAAGTTTTCCATATTTGTGGAAATTTCCCTTGTATAGAGATAACTTAAACACCTTTGTCAGAAATAGAGCAATAAGCTCAATGCTGAAAAGAACAAGATTATAACTTATTTGGTCAATACCCATACTTTTTGATTTTATTCTTTTAAATGACATATATATACACTATCGGACAAAAGTAGAGCAACACTTCCAAAAATATTTGCAAATACCGATTTTAAAATTATAAATGTACAAAGTAGGCTATGATTATCAATGTCAACAAAATTTTTCGCAATCAAAACAAATGATTTTATTTTGACGTTTAAGTTTAAATGCTTCGTAGTAACGCGTCAAAAGTAAAGCAATTCAAATAAAATAAAGCATTCAAATAATTTGTCCAAAAGAAGGGTTTTAGCAAAAGTAAAGGGATAAAATAATTGTGTAAGGTGATTTTTATGTTTTTTTGAATATTTCTGTGTAAGATTAATCATGCCGAGAGGAATTCCAATTTCAAAAGACTTGAAGCAAAGAGTTGTGAATGGATTCATGGAAGGTAACAAACAAGCCGATATTTCAAGACAGTTTGAGTTACCCTGGTACACTGTGTCCAAAATAATATCATCATATAATGAGAGAGGACATTTAGAGAAGTTGCCAAAATCGGAAAGGCCAAGGAAAACATCAGTAATGACTGACAGACGCATCAAAAGGATTTCCCAAAATGATCCTTGGAAGTCCACACCTCGAATTATTGCCGAAATTCCAGAAATTACGTTTGGTATACGAACAGTACAAAGAAGGTTAGTAGACGCAAAGTTATTTAGTAGACGCCCAGCTAAAAAGCCGTTAGTTTCAATAAGAAATAGAGCAGCAAGGTCGCCGGCATTTAAACTGGACCGTCAATGACTGGAAAAAAGCTCTATTCAGTGATGAAACGCGCTACAAAATATTCAATTCTGATGGAATGAGGCGACCAATCAATACAAGGTTTAATCCTAAATACGTAACACCTACAATTAAGCATGGTAAAGGTAGTGTATTTTTATGGGATTGTTTTTCATGGAATGGGGTAGGCCCTATGCACTTATAATAATTTAATATTAATGATACGATGGACCGATTTGTTTATAGGGATATCATGCAGAATGTTTTGCTTCCTTATGCAGAATGGGAAATGCCATTGCGTTTTATTTTTCAACAGGACAATGATCCAAAACATTCTTCACAAGTTGTTCAACAGTGGTTTCTACAGAGAATCTCTGGGAAGAAGTAGAACGTCGTATGCGTACCCAAATGTTTCCAAATAAACAATCCTTAATAAATAAAATTAGTGAAGTTTGGACAAGTCTTCCCGAAAATGTCATTCAGAAGTTGATTGCTTCAATGCCGCGCCGTTGTCAGCAAGTAATTAATAATAACGGATATTCTATCAATTACTAATGTATTACTTTCAATTCTTTTTGTTGTTAAATGTGTTAAATATTTTTTGTTGAACTAAAGTAAAATAAAATACTGTTAAATACAATTTGTTGCTCTACTTTTGTCGCCCCCATTCTTATCAATTTTTATAATCATTAATATTTATCGTTCTTAAAATGATTAAGAGTACACCAAAATGTACTGAAATATTACTTTCAGTGTAAGTATAGTGTGACATTAAGCTTAGCGAAAAATCACAATTTTATTTCACAACCAATAATTTTTTTTATTCAAACATGAATAAAATTGAACTTTGTTGCTCTACTTTTGCCCGATAGTGTATATCATATTCTGAGATATGTTTAAAAATAAGATCAGCATTATTAAGCTTTTCCAGCCTTGTATCCCGATACAAATTCAGTAGCAAATTATCTATCGGTGTGGCCAACTGCAAAAGCGTCATTTATTTCATAGATATCTTTCAGATGAGTAGGTATTTCACTGTTTTTATTATGCTTTATATTCCAATCTTTTAACTTATGCCAAATTTTTTTTGTATCCCTTTTATGTTTGTGGAGTTCAAATGACATATATGGCTTTTTTCACTGCAAATAGCAAAAGACAGATAGTTCTTGATGTCTAGGTAGAAGTCTTTATGTTTAGTTTGACCAGTTTTTTTTTAACTTACTAAAAGCAGCATTAATTACTGAATGTTTTAGGGAAGCATGCTTATTGAAGATTTCGTTATTATTACTGAAAAGAGTTACTTTATCATTTGAAAATGCTTGCTGCAAAATAGATTCATAATCTATATGCTGTACATCTAGCTCAAACTACCTCTTATCAAAGATTTTTAAATCTCTATAGATTAGAGCCCTATTACTTATTTTAGGAACATTAATATCAATTATTGAGTACATGAGTCTATAATCCGTAAAATTGAGCATGTGTAAAGTACCTGAATTAATGACATTTACTTGCTTATCAACACATATTATATCAATTAAAGTTAAACTAATTATACTAATCCTTGTGGGATAAGAGACAACTTGTTTTAAGTTAAAAAGCTCAAGCAATGATGCCATATAATCACTTTCAACAGATTTTACAAAGAAATTCATATTGAAATCGCCCATTAAGATTATGTAGTCATATGAAGTAGAGATATTAGACAAGAAGGTTTCTATATTATTCAAAAAACTGTAGCTAACCTGTGGGGGTTTATACAATGTTCCTACCAGAAAAGATTTATTCTTATATTTTATATCTACCCATAGTTGTTCAACCATATTTTCGCTAATCCTAAGAGACACTTTCATTCAGAACTATACTTTTTAAACACTGAGCTACATACAAGCACACACCCCCACCCCTTGATTCTTTATCAGCCCTATACAATGTGCAATTGGGCATGTTTACTATATTATCAGGTAGTGCTGGTGTTAACCATGTTTCACTTACCCCAAATAAATGAAACTGTTCATGCTGCAGCACTGCAGATACCTCGGAGAAAGAAGGGGTAAGAGATCTAATGCTTACATGACCCATATACAAATTGTCATTTCTATCTAATGTACTCTTTGACGAATTCAAATTTTATTGGAATTATTCATAAAAAATTACCTCCTCTTTCTAGTATATTACCTAAATTATTTGATAAATCCTTATGTATACTTAGGCCAAAAAAAATGTTCATACATACATTCCTTTTTGTCCATTGGAGCTACCACTAGCAAATTTTTAAGCTTATGCTAATGAGTGGGTATCTCTTTTACCAACAAGTTAACATTTTCAAAGCCATCCTTTTTTCGAATATAATTTAGAATCACATCCTCAGTTGCCGCCCGCTTTACCCTATTATCAAAGTTAGGATCCATTCCACCTGTTCCTAGATTTTTCTTTTTTGTACTCTTTTTTTGAACTGGAATGAAGTCACTTACAAAACCATTCTGATTTGCAATTTTTAGTACTTATATGGTTTCAATTTAAATAATTGTTTCTATCCTTCGTAAAATGTTCTTGGTATTGCTTTGTCGGTATCGATCCGGAAGCTACGTCTTTATACAACACTTTAGGAGCCTGTTCAAAAGCAATAGTGGTGGTAGCACTAGCGCCGGTAGTTGCCAATGTCAAACCAGTATTGTTTTTGTTTATTTTTGTAGAGGTTTCCAAATTAGTGACTTTTTCGCATAATAATTGGTTATTTTGTTTTAAAATGTTGTTTTTGTCTGCCAACTCGTCCAATATTTTCTTAAGGTACTCTATTTCTAGTGTAATTTTTTCCATTTCAATTTTTTTACGGCATTTTCATCAGAATTTGTCGCCACATTTGCCAACTCCAAGCAGCATATAATTTTTGTTTTATCAATTACTTAATTTAAATAGAATATTTTCCATACGTTTTATGCAGCTATTGTGGTAGATTGCATAACAGTTTATACATACACAGATATTACAACTTTTTTTAGCACAACACTTAAAACCTGTACTTTTTTAATCTTTTACACTAGCATCTGAATCACCGTCAGACTCGCCCGCCATCTTTCAATGTGTTTCCTTTATCAACCTTAGATAAAATAAGGTCGTTTTTTTGTATTTTTGTTTTTAAATCTTTAAGTTTCTTGTTATTTTTGAAAGAATAATCCTGCCGGAATAGGTCGTGTGAGAATTTTATAGAGTTTAAATATTTATTAACTTTCAACTGACAAAACGTTTTTGTCACACGTGAAGGCGAAAAACATCGACTAACTTTAAACAAAAAACTTCAACTTTTAACACATAAACATAACCCTACATTTATTGATACGTCACAGAGATCCCGTCAACTTTCCCCACATAAATTTTACGATAGATTTATCAACTTAAGTAACGTAAACCTTTCTAAAAACGACGAAGGTATTCTCAATTTGAGCCTTAAGTTCAACTTTCAGCATTCTGACAGACTTTCAGTGTCTGAACACACTTTGGTAGACTGTGAAAGAATTCTGAAAATTCAACCCAAGTGTCTAACCCAAGCTTGGCTAGAGCCGACATTACTTTAAACATTACCATAACATAACACATAAACTTTAAAAATATTTACAAAGATAATAAATATTTAAACTCCATAAAATCCTCACACGACCTACTCCGGCAGGATGATTCTTTCAAAAATGACAAGAAACTTAAACTAGAAAAAAACGACCTTATTCTAACTAAGGCTGATAATGGGAATTGTATTGTGATTATGCCAAATCCGATTTTACCATAAAACTAATGAATTTTTTAAACTCTGATGAATTTCAAATCAGATGTCGTCCCACGTTGGGCGCCATCTTGTTATGGTATAAATAATAGTCTGGCAAGACTAACCGGTTTACAGGGACTATTTCTAGGGAGTTGAGTTTGTTCGACAGTCTTGATTTAAAAGTTTTAAACAACAAGAACAACTCCCTAGATCTGATAGGTTACAGAAACCCTGTTAAATTTAAATGATGAAACAAAAAGAACCTATCAGGCCGGCTTCGTGGGTTCTCTGTATGGTCATTTGCCTCAGTCACACTCACTCACTCACTAGTAAAACACCTTAATTTAATTTAAATAGGGCTTTTATTAAAGTTAACATCTTACTTCATCAGAAACAATGAGTTAAAGTTGTAAGGCAAACAAAATCTGGTAAGTAAATACAAGTAAATATACATGATAACACTATTGTGTTGAGCATGTATTTTGCCTAAAAAGTTAAAAAAATATACAGCGGATTTTCTGGAAATTGCCTTTTAAACCACTAAGGTCTACATTTTGAAGAAAAACAGAAAAAATTAAATATGTCGAAAACTATCAACTTTTGCATAATACATATTAGGGTTCAATTTACTTCTTACCCCCTCCCCAATCACATCTCCAAAGGAATGTATCGAATTACCAGTAACCCTGTATATATATAAGTTTATAACCAAAGGTACCTGAATTCGTCAGTGACACTTCGGAAGCATTACATAATAAGGCATTGAAGTGTTTTAATTTACATAATTATAAGATAAATATAGTTTTAAAGATAAAAATGAGAAGATGATAATAAATAATAATAATAAATTCATGTTAAATCATACAGAGAAATCGAAAGAATATGGTTAAGATTAAAAGAATGTGCTTACGGGTCAAGTCCCATGGTGTTCCTTTTTCGGGGGCGAGAGCCCGCGATGGGCTATTTTTCATCATATAGGGCCTAAGGCATGATGTGAGTTGACGGGGCTAAGGGCGGCGAAATTATTTGCTTTTAGGCTTCAGGGCGAAATCCTCATCACTGCTGGGTCATGACTGGCGGTTTACAAACTCATATTCATGGAGCCCTAAGAGAGATTTCTCGATGGAAACACGGAACACCAAATAAAATGTCACCAACGGTGAAAATCACTTACGAAGTTTCGAGAGGCATCAAACCACTAACCTTCAAAAACTATTTGCTTGAAAATTAAGAAACACTAATGAATTTTAGTTTTTAGTATTAATATAGATATAAATATGCTGGCGGAGAGAGATGATAGTAGATTTATTTCACTACACCATTAATCTCTCTCCGTCACAGCGGACAGCACGGTTCACCTTTGACAGACGCAGGAGCTGGAAAGACCCCCAGATGCGTCGAGGAACTGCTTAAATAGTAGTCCAAAAGACGTCTGGGCGCAAGACCGGAGATTGAGGAACTTCGCTCGTTACTTTATGGGTTTAGCCGCTATGGGCCCAATCAAAGCCTATACGTAGATCACTAATAAGCAAACGATAGAGTGCCTGGTAGACAGTACAAATACGGGCCAAATCGTAATAATTCGACACGCGGCGCCACTGGCGTCCGCTTTAGTAAACCGGTTGACCAATTCAATTGCCGTGAAATCTCCACCATGCACAGCATATTGTAAACAATAACAAAGAATTAAAATGGTGATAATATTGATAGTGGTTCAATGAAAAATATTGGCGAATTCCATTAAGAGTCGAAGGCAATTGTAATTATGGTGGGTGTGTCAGTCAGCAGTCTCGTACTTATAAAGTTTCGAAAGAAAAATTTAGAACAAAGTCATTTTTAAATATTTTAACCACATGAATAAAAGTTAGGATTCTCCAGATCCCGTCTAAAGCGTGATTAATCCTGTAACAATCTAGTAACCCAACCTCTAGGTATGTTCATCATACTAAACAACTATTTAAAATTTGTAGTTCAACTTTCGAACATTTTTCCATGAAACCTTATAAACTAATTCCTATGAACCCCGTCACTCCTCTACTTTATTGCCTCTCTAAGATTCACAAAAAAGTTTACTATAAGGCCCGTAGTTTCTAATAGAAATTCCCCTGCATCAAAGCTTTCTTCCTGCTTAACATCGATTTTACCCCAATTAACCTGCTTTTTTCAACCCTTTTTCCATTACTTCTATTTTCATCTGGCACAGAACTTGTCTAATATTATTATACCTCCAAACTCCTTCTTTGTATCCTAGTATCCTATTCCCAAGTATCTCTCCCGATGAATGCTTATCCTATATTTTAGATTTATTGTTCTTAAATTCTAATATATGTACCACATTATCCTAGAAATTTGTAGATATCGTTTTAAAACAAAACTTCTTTCAAATTTATGAAAAGTTCCATTCTCAGAAGACAGGTTTGGCCATGGGTTCTAATTTGTCACCTTTTTTGGCAGAAATTTTCATGTCTTTTATTGAGAAGAAAATATCAGAAAGCAATTCTCTCCGCGCTATTATAGTACTCTGTCGACGTTCAATAATAATTGAAGCTTATTCGCCTTTATCGTGATATTTTTATCTTTCATGTTGAAACCTTAGTTTTAACTGCGTTTACTAGATGTCGCGCCACTTACTGTTTGTTGATTTTATTATCATAATTATTGTTTTTCATGTAAACATCACAGCTATGTAGTGTTAGGTAAGCTTTTTTTAAAACTTTTACTTTTATTTGTAATTTCGTTCATTTTTGTTGTACCTTTTAATTTTAACTTACTGTTTGTTATTTTACTGTGTTTCTCTGAAAAGAAAAAATAAATTTTAGAGTCTGATGATGGTGAAGAAGGAAAGAGTTATGCACTTGACATAAGATTGGCATTTTCATTTGTGGAGAAAAGTCTTCCCAACCCACAATAATGAGTTTTAGCTTGATGAATTGTTTTGTTTAAAATGTTCCGATATGTAGAGTATTTTTATCTGAGATTTTGGTTACTTTTATTTTTTAGCTTTTGTTTTTTTTTAATTTATCTCTATGTTGATTAAACATATAATACCATATGTAGTACAAGGTTTAATTTTTTTATTTTTTTTGTGATAACAAGTTTTTGTTGTCTTACAGTTTTCATGTAATGTACTAAAAGTTTTGAAAAACTTATCATAAGCAGAGTTGCGTCCTGTGCATTTGTTACATGTTCCCATGTTTCATTTTTGAGTGATTTAAGAAATTGATCATCATTATATGAGATATAATTTTGATGGTCAAATATTGTTTGTTGGTTTTCATCTATGTCAAGCCATATGTCCAAATAAAGGGGAAAGTGGTCTGTTTAATCAGTTTGCTGTACTGTTGTCAGTAAAATACCATTATAGTTAAGACTGTTAGTCCTTAACTTGTTTTTAATGAAAATGTGTTGTAGATAGCTTTGAGCAGAGATATTTTGAACTCAATTCATTGTTCTATGAATAACAGCACGGCTTTAGGAATTCGCATTCAACCAGCTTAGCAGTTATGGATTTGTGTGAGAATCACAGAGTTTATTACTGAAACATGGAGTTCCACAAGACTCCGTTCTGGGGCCTATTTTATTCTTGGTTTACGTCAACGATCTACCTATTTGCGATACTTGCTCTGTATTTTATCTCTATGCAGATGACACAGCTTTTTGCTGACCAACTTGGTGATACTGGTGAAGCGAATATTTCTCGCATATCTCAAGTGTCATGTGCAAACTTCAAAGACTCGCCTGTTTCAAACAGATTATGTTTGAACGAAACCAAAACCCAGCAGATTATGTTTTCAGGTTTATGTTTTTTAGGTTTAACCTGGCTAAGTCATGTTGAAGAGTTGTCATCCAAATTATCAAGTTGCATGTTCCTTATCCGTAATTTATAATTAAATATTCGGGCTCTGTCTCAATGGACACACTCAGGATTGCTTATTTTAGCTATTTTCATTCTATAATGATGTACTGTCTTATCAGCTGGGGGCACATGTCTAAGATATTTGCATTGCAAAGAATGGTGAGGGTGATTGCTCCTATGGGCTACAGAGAGTGTTGTAAATCCCACTTCAGGAAATTGAAAATTCTCACTCTACCCTGTGCATTTATTCTATGTGCCTATTAGACAGGGTGTCTTACGACGAATAGACGCGATTGATATCTCGGAAACTAATTTTTCAAAAATTTTGAAAATTTGGCAACATGGCACAGTCGATGGGGGCCGCACAACTAAAATATTTTGACAGTTGTGACGTTTCCGGTTATACCGGAAGTAGGTGTCAACTTCGTTATCTTAAATGGACCCTTAATGATACCCTGTAAATTTTTACGTTTTTGGGTTCCACGTGAAATTCTAGGTATATTTTGTGTATAATGTCCTATACCTAAGTGTAACCGTTTTTGACATATTTTTAATTTCATATGAAAAACTATGTTTATAAGCCCTAACATAATTACCGATTACTCCCTTTTAGTAGCCCTTATTTATTGGTTAGTTTTGGTTTTATTTTAAAGGAAGGACCACTTTAAAAGACTATTTTAATATTTGGCTAAAAAAAAGATACAGGGCGGTCAAAAACTAGCATTAAAAATTAAAACGAAAAAATCATTAAAAGTCATTTTTTTTAAATGGAAGCCCCTTATTTTTATAATTTTTTTCATAAAGATAATTAAAAATAAGGCTAACTTTACATAAGGTTATCTAGTCCAAAAATTAATAGTTTCCGAAATATTGGCAGTTTAAATTTGGCATTTTGGCAAAGTAACAAGTTATTTTAACAAGTGGTCAAAATGTCCTCCTTGAACTTCTAAACAATTTTTCACATCTGCGAATTAGCTCGTCATGGGTTACCGCTCTAATTGACTCTGGAGATAAACTTTCAAATGCTTATCTAACCCTTTCCATATAATCCTGCTGCGTTGTTAATGAATTGAAATATACAATATTTTTTATTCATCTCCAAATAAAATAATCTAGAGCAGTTAGATCCGGAGAACGAGGAGGCCACAAAATAGGTTCGTTATAAGCCATCCACTTGTCATTAAATGATGCGTCTAAAAATCTCATTACAGGAAGGGTTCTGTGTGATGGTGCACCATCATCTTAGTAATAAATGTTTCGGTGTTCTGCAAATGGTAAATTCATTAAATATTCTGTATCCAAGCCTTCTAGAGTATTTAAATATTCTTCTCCTGTAAAAATTGATACAGAATTAAAAATTTAAACTTAATATGCATTAAATTTATAAGTGACTTGCTATTTAAGTTTTCTTCATAAAAGTGTAATTTAATGTGTAATTTAATTAAAAAGTGTACATTTCTGTTATAATCCATTGTCTTACTGCCGCTTCTAGCAGTTACTATGACAACCGTCATGGCCAACTAATCAACAATCCTTGAGCCGTGTTACTATGCGGCTTTTAGTATTAGGCCAAATTTAAACTGCCAATATTTCAGAAGCTATCAATTTTTGGACTAGAAAACCTTATATAAAGGTAACCTTATTTTTAATTATCTTTATGAAAAAATTATAAAAATAGGGGGATTCCAATAAAAAAATTGACTTTTAATGATTTTTGCATTATAATTTTTAATGCTAGCTTTTGACCCATCTGTATCTTTTTTTTAGCCAAATATTAACATAGTCTTTTAAAGTGGTCCTTCCTTTAAAATAAAACCAAAACTAACCAATAAATAAAGGCTATTAAAAGGGAGTAATCGGTAATTATGTTAGGGCTTATAAACATAATTTTTCATATGAAATTAAAAATATGTCAAAAACGGTTACACGTCACAACTGTCAAAATATTTTAGTTGTGTGGCCCCCATCGACTGTGCCAAGTTGCCAAATTTTCAAAATTTTTGAAAAATTAGTTTCCGAGACATCGATTGCGTCTTTCGTCATGAGACACCCTGTATGTTAGGACTATGCAACATATGCTGATACCCACCGGCACTTTACTAGAAATAATGGCTCCTTAATTCCACCTTTCCATTGACTCTCGAAATCAAGAACTGGGGTTTCGCACTATGGAGTGAAATTTTTTTAATGCTCTGTCAGCCTCTTTAAGAATTCTGCCACTTATATTCAAAAATAAAATTAAAGATTTCTTAATTAACAACCCTTTTTACTCATTTGAGGAATTTCTTCACTCCACTGTGGCTTTTTAGGAGTATTGTGTTTTTCATGTTTATATTGTATTTCTGTTAAAGCTGCTTTTTTGTTTTACTTAATGCTTAACGCTTAATCCTTGATGTATTTTTCCTTTAATTGTGGATTATCTTTTTGTATTATATAGTTACTGCATGGGTTTTATTGTTGTAATTGTAATATTTTTTTTCTGTATTTTGACTTGTGTAAGAGTTTGTACTTTTTGGGATGAATAAATAAATAAATACACAAATTTATTTGTCCTAGCAGGCCACTAGCCCTGCGAACCATGCGGTCATGTAGTTGGTTCATTCATGCTATAGTTAATGGGATGAAATGGTATTACAGAAGCTTCAGACTGCCTGATATTTTGAGAAGGAATTCTAAGTTTAAGAAGTGACAACTAAGGACAGTCTACAGCAGCATTTACTAGACTATCCCTCACCTAGTTATATTAGTATAAATGAATTTATAGTTCCAAACTTAATTATTAGCAAACTTAATTTAAGAAGCAGCAAAAAATCAAAGGCAGCGCCCGAAAGTCGATATATCGATATCATGTCAGAGCAGTAAGAATAGAGTGAGATAGAATAATATATTATTTTAATTTGCGTAGTTATTGGGACACCAATATATTTTTAAAGTGGGAGCGCTTAGGGCGGCATCGGTCGCATAAAAAATAATACATCTTCTTTAAGGTGAAATGTCGAGAAATTAATGTTTATGACGCAAGTTGCATGTGGGCATTTTTGATTTTTAATACCGAAACAGTAGCAGGCGCATTTCTGGCGAATTTATGAAACCGGCTAAATTTGTTTCCCGTTTTTTCCTGTTGTGTTTCTTATTACATCGTTGTTAATTGTTCTTGTTGTTATTTGATTATAGTTCGTTTTAAAAGTTTAATATTTGTTTGTTGTTATTAATTGTATTGACTTATTATAATGGCTTTTTGGCGACCATTTGAGGTGGAGGAGGAGGAGGATAAAACTTCGTCACGGGGAACTGGATTGAACATTTGTAGTAGTGAAATTGCGGAGAGTTTTGAGTTTGAAGATGAAGAATGCCAAAAAATAATTTTAAACATGTTTAAATCTCTAAAACGACAAAATTCTGGTCAGAGAGAGATTTTTCTTAGGGCATATTGAACAATTAAATTTAATTCCGATGTCAACAATATATTGCATTATTAAAGCGGAATATACCGGGTGGTGCGTCGCCGAGCGGAACATAGGAATACCCATGTAAATTTTAAGGGGGTCAATTATTGGCTTCCCTGTACATTTTATGGAAAAAATGTAAGATAACTTTTTGAAGAAACCGATCTGGCAAACCCTTGTGCAAAGTTTCAAAAAATTTTAATAAGCGAATCTTTAGAGCAATATCCGGCAAGTTAAGTAAAATTTTGACTGTGATCGCATCCCCATCTGATGAATTTTTGTGAGTTGATGGAGTATGATTTTGTTGAAGATTTTGGGCTACCGTACAGAGGAAAATATTGAATTCATCAGTGTTTGGATTTGCACCAGCTTTGTAATTATTTTAACTGCAAATATCATTCACTCTTCTCCAGCGCACGCTTGGCTTGTTGCTGAACTCTCATTCAATCATTTAGAATAGTGGAATTTTTTAGCTAGCATAATAATACGTTTATACAATGAATGATACGAACTGAAGTAAGAGTGGAATGCGGGGCAGTCAGTATGCTTTCTAATGGTATGAAGAGAATGCAGATTTTTTGAAGAGATTTTGTTGTTAGCCAAGACTTCTTCGACCTAGACTTTGACTTAAGCTTTACAATGGAAAAAGCAATATTGAATAGCTGATAGAACACTCGCTTATAAAAATTGAGAATGGGTCAAGCAATTCACTTGGGTTTTTCCAGTCAAGAGAGGTTCCTAAATTGTAGAAGTGCTCATAATTTTTCTTACTAAATATTAATCCAAAACTCGGTTTTGTGTTGTTTATGATGGTATTTTTAACCCCACACATAATAGCCTCATGGTACCTGATAAAGCAGAATTGATAACAGTACAATTTATTATAGTTTGGAAGGTTGTAGTAGACGAATATTTAGTCACTCGAATGGGTGAGACTACATGCATTTGCAAGTTAGATGAACTAAGCATATGGCGTAAATGGAGAGTTAAAGCAGAGTTCATATCCTCGTAATTTACGTTAAGATCTCCAGAAATAATTATTTGTGCCGATTAAGAATTTCAGACAAACGAGTCTACAGACCAAAAAAGAAGTCGTTGAAGTCTAATATTGGCGATCGATAAATACAAATAATGTATACATTTCTTGGTCTAGAGAACATAACAGAAAGACGCGATTTCTTTTAGGAGATAATTATATTAATTTATTTGGAAAGAATTCTGCTCCAAAAAAATTTCACTAACCAGAATCATACAGCCGATGAGTCACTCGAGTCCTACAATACTTAGATACTACTGTATAATTAGATATATCAATTCATTAGTTTTTAACCAATGTTCTGTTATTAAACCAATGTTTGGATTATTCAAGTTATTTAAAAAGATTGTGAGTTAAAGAAGTTTTATTACGCAACGACTGAATATTAAGTAACAGGAGAGAATATTCTTCTGTGTGGGTAGAATGAATTGAATCGTTTCTCTGACAGCCGGTCGTTAAGGAATGAGTACACGAAGACAAGCTATTCTAGAGTCCTTAGATTTGGATTTTTTGAAAAATTTGAAGACTTAAAATTTAGATCGCACACATCAATCAGGTAGAACGTCATAAGTCTCTTGTAGGTAGAACCGGGTACTGTGCATGGTACAAGCATTGCATCATTTTTGGAAGTAATAAGGGATGACATTCTCTTATTGTGAGTGACTATAAGTAGATTAAGCACATGTCGTTGGTTGTAACTTGTAAGAGGTGGTCCAATTATGACATTCGTGTGCTCCATACTTTTTTATTGAGATTTTACTTTATGACTTCTAAGGCGTTTTCCCATACCTGAATTTTGCGGGTTGAGAAATATAAACACAAAATCCATTCTTGTAAACCTACTACAGTAAGCAAGACAGTTCTCTAGAATTTCCGCAGTGAGTAACCTACTTGTCGTCTGACTGTTAATGTCGAATTTACCTCTAATATATATATATTTTTTTAAGAGTTGTAAATAGCCCTTTATATCTAATCCAAATAAGACATTTTTTTTCCTGGGTTGAGTCGATATATTATCTCTAGAGGTATTTAAGGGCAATGGAGAAGTTACTGCAGAAACTTGATTCTGAAACTGATCAAGCTTGATGTTTAAGCTTTTTATTTCCATTCTCTGTTCCGCGCTTTCCAGTTCCAAAGTTCTCATCGTAGATACAATTTTTTGCATGTTTTTGCAGCTCTTCAATTTGTTTGTTATATGAGACCTCCAAGTCTCTGAAGCTGTTTTTTTCTACAGTAAACCAAATTGTTTTGAGAGCCAGAAAATGCATAGAGCAAAATGGTGAATATCTTGAGAAGTTGTTATTTTTTCTTATTTTTATCCAGTATTTGCTCCATTAAGCAATGGGTATTTACTCCAAAAGCGATGATACGATGAATATAAAAACATGATTTTGAACCTAATTATAAGTTTTTGTTTTCTTTTATCTCCTTTATTACATAAATAATTTAAATTTTTTGTTTTAAACAATAAATCGTTAATAAAACATTCACACATATTTTTTTTGCTAAATATTTTGATGTATGATCCTAAAGCAAGCTGTAATTTTTCTGACAATTAGAAATATATATCCCTACATTTGAAGTCGGTGTTTTCTTAGCAAAAAGGCGGCAAATGCAAATCTTCCTATTTTTATTTAGGTCCTTAGATTTTCGGACGCATTAAGGAAACTTAAAACTTTTATGTGAAGTTTTTTTGTGCAAAAATGAGCGATACAGTTGTAGCTAGTATATTTTTTTCCTAATTGGCTAACAAAAAAAACATTTTAAAATTTGCAATGCGATTCATAAATTATGAATTTTTTGAAATGTCCTGTATAACTTCTATTTGCGCTTAAAAATGTCCTTTTTCCAATGAAACATCCTGTATTAGAAGGTAACAAAAATATATATTTTAATAACTATGATAAAAGAGGCGTACAGTTAAAGATACTAGTGCAAATGTAATGTAAATGTAGATATGTTTATATATGTTTGTTTTCTAAATGAAGATTTGTTATTTTATTATACCTGTTATAATCATGAATACATCAGGGTATTACCTAGGTTTTATGATTATTATTGAGTACTAATATGCATTACCTCTTACCAAGAAATGTTTAGTACCCTATTTCACTCTTAAGTTTATTATTATCGATTTTACATATTTAAGCGATTTTGTAATTTACTACATCAATATTTTCTTATAAAACTGTCTTCAAAAGCATGATATTTTTTTCAGAGTCTGTTTAGAGCACAAACACAGCTATGTTAGACGAAATGCTGTCTTAGCAATCTTCACTATCTATAGAAACTTTGAATTTCTGATTCCGGATGCTCCTGAGCTAATTTCTAACTATCTAGATGGTGAGCAAGATATGTCTTGTAAAAGAAATGCCTTTTTAATGCTTTTACATGCAGACCAAGATAGGGCATTATCATATCTTAGCTCTTGTCTTGACCAGGTCACATCATTTGGTGATATTTTACAGTTAGTGATTGTTGAATTAATTTACAAGGTATGAAGTGCATAACAATTAATATGGAATGCTAGCAGTAATATTAAATTTAAATATTTTTTAGGTTTGTCACTCAAATCCTGCAGAAAGATCAAGATTTATTCGGTGTATTTACAATTTACTGAATTCAAGTAGCGCGGCTGTTAGGTATGAAGCTGCGGGAACTTTGGTAACTCTTTCTAGTGCTCCCACTGCAATTAGAGCAGCTGCTTCTTGCTATATTGAATTGATTATTAAGGAAAGCGACAATAATGTTAAACTCATTGTTTTAGATAAGCTTGTTAACTTAGGAGAGCATCCTAACTATAATAGAGTTTTACAGGTAAGGATAGTTTTCTATGATTTAATAGTGATATGGATGTTATTTTTTATTGCTTATTTTTATAAATTGCAACATTATGTTAATTTAATTAGAATGAAGAATTAAAAAAATAAGGTTTTTTGCTCTTTTTAAGTACTTTGAAGTATTTTGGGATTTTTTACAAAACATTTCACAAGTATTGAGCAACTTTATTCTTAGTTTCAACAATATTTTCTTTGTATTGTTTGTATCCCCAACAATAGTTATTTAAATTTTTTTTAATAGTAAAATAATTTAATATTAACAGTTGTTTATATTTTTTAAACTTGTTCTTCAATAGGACTTAGTTATGGACATTCTCAGAGTGTTGTCGAGTCCAGACTTGGAAGTTAGAAGAAAAACCTTAAATTTAGCCATGGAGTTAGTCAACTCAAGAAATATTGAGGAAATGGTTCTGTTTTTGAAAAAAGAAGTTTCGAAAACACTTGGTAAGGTTTTTGTGGTTTGTTCATGTGGCTATTTAAATATTTTTAAGATATCACTATTCTATGTGCTAAGTTCGATACAGATTTGTTATAAATGATAATTAAGATCGATATTCCGTTGTTCATGTGTTCATGCACTATATTATTGTAGCATATACAATATAATATGTTACCCCTTTAACAAAATAATTGTCCAAATTACATAAAAAATTCAAGAGTCTATTTTCAAATAGATTCTGAGCAAGAAGACACAGGGAAGTACCGTCAGCTTCTAGTAAGAACTCTGCATTCGTGTTGTATTAAATTCCCAGATGTGGCTGCCACAGTAATTCCAGTTTTAGTGGAATTTTTATCTGATAACAACGAACTGGCTGCCGCTGATGTTCTGGTGTTTGTTCGAGAGGCAATTCAGAAGTTTGAAAATTTACGGGCCTTAATTATTGAGGTAAGAGATGTTTTTTTTTTAAACACATAATTCACTTTACACTAAAAATTACGGCATTTAATTGCCTGTACGTTTCCTCGGAATCTATAGGGTGTTTAAAAAAAATTGAAGTGCAATACAATTTAGCTTTAAACAAAGTTTTAGTTTGTCCCAACCGTTATTTTTTTAATCATATGTCTTTTTAGGCAATTCCTTTCCAAGTATTATCAGTTATTCGGTTTAGCACACAATGGCAAATACAAGGCCGATTTTAGCTGAAAAAGTACAAAATTCAAAATATCTTAAAAAGGAGTAGAATTGATTTTTAATTGATGGGAATTAATTTGATTTTAAGTTTGATAATATTTTATGAAGAATAGCATTTATGTGTAACAACATCACTGTACAGCAAAACTGAATGTGGAAAGTGTCAAATTAATTTTGGTAGGACATTTGAAGGACATATGAAGAATATAAGTCAGACATCTCAAGAGGAGTATAAGACATGTGAATATTCCGCAACATGTCTCGCAAATAAAAAGATACGATGAACAAAGATTACTAGATGAAGCAAGCTACATTGAACTACTTTAAGAGTTTGCAATAAACGCTAATTTATCCACTCGTCAGGCAGCTACAATTAGGCTTCATCTCTATGAAATTCAAATGCTTTAAAAATGTGGAGACCATGACTGACGGAAGAATTGAATTTGATAAATAGTGACAGCTAGAAATACTGCAGGGCTCATCAATTATCAATCAAATCAGGCGCGCATCGTAATTTATCTCTAGAAGAAAATTTATTACAATTTCAATAGGATGTTTACTCAATATTCCGAGTTAGTCAATGCTTAGAAAATAATTACCCTAATCAGTGGATTGGGAGGAGAGGTTCTGTTTAATGGCCTCTTATATCGCGGGACCTACTTCTTCATTACTTTTTCTGAGACTATCTAAAATCTGTTATTTTTAAGACGCAATCTGACTAAATAGAGTAACTGATGTAATAAATAGTTCAAGGACGCTAAGTTATTTCTAGAGGAACATTAGCAAGTGTGCATCAGGAGTTTGAACATAAAACTATTATTGTTTTGACCATTTCTTAAGTTAATATTAAAAAATAGAACTTAACTTTAATTAAGTAAAGTTGTATTTAATAAACAGAAAAACTACTACATTGAAAAAATCTTTGGAAGGTATCGTTGAGAAGCATTTTTTAATAGCTTTCATATAAGAAATCACAAGCATGGCATATTTCAGATTTTATAGCTGAGGTGGCTGGGGGTGAAGTGATATGTCAAAACAAGTTAGCTATTACATTATTTTGTATAGCCCTCCCTATTGTGGACATTTTTTTCCGCGATTTTTTATGGTTCCTCAGATATAGCCATTCTAAATTTTCTAATTGTCACCCGGAATAGGAAATCCTATTTAAACACCCTGTAGATTCTGAGAAAAGACCTATAGTAAAATGCCTCCCCCTATTCAAAGCTTCTTTTGATCTAAAATATAAAAATCAAAGGTAGCCTAAATATACAAAAATAACATGATTAAATGAATAAAACAAAAAAGAAAATAAAATATTAAACTTAATATATGTAGTACGTTACATTACAATCATTTAAATCATTATTCTTAGATTGAAAGAAAAAAAAACTGACCTTACAGTGATGATTTAAGTAATAGTTAGTTTTTTTCGTCTAAAGTCATAAATAATAAATCCAGGAAATATTTAAGAATTTCGTTATTACTTTATTTTAAAAGATTTTAGTAATATTGTACATTTTTATTTAATGTATATTATTATATGAGTATGTATGCACTACTTTCTGAAACTAGAACTGTTTATTTCCTTTAGTTCTGTTCCTTTCCAGTTAAAATCCTTTACTTAATATGTTTAAGTAAAGGATTTTTGTAAGGCTCTGCAAAACTGTTGAAAGTAAATCACATTCTGCATGCAATGGCGAGTTGTCGATTTGGTGTTTAAAAATGTTTGGGGTATTGGTCTTACATGTGCTAATGAGAATCTTACAAATATTACACAGCGCCACTTAGCTTATTAAGAGTTGCAATTAATAATGTTAATAGTCAAGTATGATGTTTACCATCCTAGTTTTAAAAATTGCAACTATTATGCGCTAATGGTTTTTTGGCTTCCATTTCTTGGCAGTGGGTGTTTCATTCAAATGATGTTAATATTTGTGTTGATTATTTTTACAGTATTTTATATTGCGCACTGGATATATATGTTCCAATTAGGCTCTTTAAATCATCAAATTTTCCTACTTGGTTGTAGCAAAAAACTCGCTCACACTAAATTAAAAACAAAAAATGAGGCTGATTACATTACATTTTCCTCTTTCCGACAACATTGGCTTCACGTAATAAGTGTTAACATACATGAAATGAAACACACATGAGATGAAACACCTTATGCAATTCAAGCTTCTATCCCAATAACATGTATTGAGGTGATAGTTCTGCAGACACTCTGTTTAAATTTCACTTTTCTGGAACTTATAAGAAACATGTGGGTGATGCTCCAAAATATAACCTTAAATATTATCTTAATTTGAACAAAGTTCAAATCACTTAACGGATCTATGATGCATGTGTCAAATCAAAGTATTCCTACGGCCCTGATGGTATAAAATCCATTGTAAATTAAATAAAGTAAATTTGTATCACATTATAATGATGGTGTGGGTAACCTTGGGTTTGTTTTGCGCTACTCAGTTATCTGTACTCTGCCTGCAAATTGTCTACCTCTCATCGGTTTGATCTAAACTGGAATATGCCTCGGTAGTGTGGTCTCCCTTCTATGACTTTTATATGGAAACAATTGAAGCAGTTCAAAAAAATGTCTCTAATGCTCCTATGTTTAGGGTATCCTTTTATCGTACAAATTGCGGTTTCTTCTCACCACTCCCCCAAGAATGATGAGAATCTGTTATGAGTCTGACCCTTTTGCAGGCAACTTAAGGTTTTTTTTAATCTAAAATTTGTAATCTAAAGCTGTAAAAATCTAATATTTTTTATAAATAATGTAATATTTTTATTTTCTTGGCTTTATTGCTGTATTTTGCTTCACAAATTTATTAACAAAATTTAACATACATTAGCAATACACACATAAAGTAAATAGTTAACAACACGAAAAAATATTTATAAAACCACAATTTACTATTTTGAAAAGCAGATTGAAAAACTTGTTTTTTCTATTTTAATGAGCCACGTCTAAATTAAGAAAGGATAAGTTAAATTTAGCAGTGACTGTATTGCATAGCAAGACATGCAGTAGTAGTGCTGCGGCTAATGCTAATGTGATAGTGTATGCGTCATCACCTCTAAAATTATTTGGCACAAGATAATAATTACTCTTTAATCACTTAGCTGGGTCACCTCATACATACATTAGATTACCATATATTTCTCCAGGGTGAAGTACCATTATTCGTATATTATTTTGCTTTACTCTATTAGAATTATTTAATCATGTCTCTATATCCCAGGACAAATAGATAATATTATACTGTTGCCATAAAACATTTGTTCTATTCTCTTTATGCTCTTTTAACCCTGAACATTAAAAAAATATTGTTAATGTAAAGGGCTTTGCACAAGCACTCTCAGCTGATAATTCAAGGTTTTGCCATAGTTCCTAGTATGTTTCTATTTATGTGTTTAATAATGTAAGAATAAAAATAATAAGAAATTACACACTGGACTCAGTGAGTTTTGTTGGTTTACCTATTTAAAATTTCTTCACTTGCCTGCAAATTTTTCTTTTTAAAGATTTTTTAAAGCTCCGGCTTTTTTACTTTTTTAATAAACAAAATCTTACTACAAGATGCTAATATATTTCGATTACCTGGGCGATACTAAGTAAAATCAAATATATTACAGTTTAAATTTTTCTTAAGTTAACATGAAAAAGGTAAAACTAGAAAACTCCGAAAAACTATACACTTGAACTACTACTCGAAGAATTACTGGAGAATAAATCGGCTAGAATAAAATTTATCCATTCATATATAATTACCTTAATTAACATTACATACTTTTATATGGTTCCTATGATTTTGAGCTTTAGTCACCTATGTGTCATTAGCTGAACATCTGAAATAAAATACATTCTTTATACAAGTGTCATATTTTTTAGAAACTGTTAGAATCCTTCAAGGACATCAAATCTGTTAAGGTGCATAGAGCTGCACTTTGGATCTTGGGAGAATACGCCACTACGGTGCCGGACATCGAAGCCGTTATGAAGGAGGTGAATTTTTATTTCAATTATTATTGAGTTCTAGTTTTATATTTAAAATTTATTCCAAACTAGGTTGTAAACACTCTGGGCGAAGGCTTTTTAGTAAGTGCTGAGATGAGACACAATCAAGGATTACCAGGTGAGGTGCAGGCAGAAGGAACCGCGCATGTGCCATCTGTTACAACATTGGTGACGTCAGATGGCACTTATGCCACTCAGAGTGCTTTTAATTCTGTGCAGTAAGTTCTTAAAAAATATATCTCAATAATATTTAAAAGAAATATTAAAAAAATATATCTTTTTTGATCAAAAATAAAGTTAAAGATTTATATTTTACTAGGAAATCTACAAAAGAAAAACGTCCAGCACTGAGGCAGTATCTCATAGATGGTGACTTTTTCATTGGGGCTGCGCTAGCAACGACGCTCACCAAACTTGCCCTGAGATATGGTAACCTGGAGTCCCCGGTTGTTCGTAATAAATTTGATGCAGAGGCAATGTTTATTATGTGCGGGGTTATTCATTTGGGAAATTCTAGTAAGTACATCTGGTTTATACAAGGGAAATCAAACGAGTAATAATTATATTTTAAAGTAATTTTAAGACTTCTGTGGACTGACGAAATTATTTTTATTTGAATTTTGTAACTTACTAGCTCTGACCCGCGGCTCTGTTCGCATTATAGACTTTTTTTATAGTACAACGAATAAATTTCGAACTTGAGAATTTAAAGTAAGTGGAAAAGCATAGGCAACAATATACACCAAAAACTAACAGTATTTATTTATCAATAAAAAACTTTTTAAAGAAAATTACACCTCAAATATATCGATATGAACACTAATTTTGCAAAATGCAATCGTCTGTTCTAACAATCTAGTTTCTGTGGTATTATTTATTGGCAATATAATAATATAGTCCGTCATATGTATACACTTAGAACATTGAAATGCTAGAATTAGCATTTCAGTGGGACTATGGACATTTATTGCAACATCTCAGATGCCAATGTAGGAATGGCAAAAAAACGCTCTAATATCAAGAATTTATCACTTATTTTGACAGGCACAAAACATTACTACTGTTCTCCTTTATTCATATAAAAATCATTTTTTAAGATATATTATAATAAGATACTCTATAAAGAAGTCAATATTCAAAGTTGTAGTATGTAAAATGAATGAAGATTACGTCACAACCTTCTTTATCTCTAGCCACGAACATCATCACATCGACAATATAGCGAGTCGATCGACGCCGCGATCTTGGAAACCCCATAACCCCATATTGGCCCATATATTAGTAGGTAATCGCAGCGGTTTCCGTGGGTGTTTACCTCGTTTCTCTCTTAAAATTTCGGATTTTTGTACTTAAATTTAAATTACTAACGTTAAGACTCAATTTTAAAAACCTACTCTAAGTTCTAGTTATATTGTTTAATGTGGATTTTGCGTAGTTATTTAAATAATCGAACTTAAAAGTCGAACAAAATTTACCGGCCGGCTAGCTAAATGATGTTTTAAAAGTGGGTTTGTTATTATTGTGTGTTTCTTGGCTTTCTTACTTAAAATGGTTTTGTGACTTGTATTTTGAACTTGTGGTAGTTCATTTATTTGGTTAGTCTGTGGATAATAATATATTGCTTTATAGCTTAATATACATAGGGAGAAATATGGAAAATTGGTGTAGGTATTTGTCTCCCTACTTGTAAACAATATGTGGTAAGTAAGTAGTTTAAGTCAGGGTTAGGAGTTGTAGTAGCCGGTAGTAGGTAAGTTTATATAATATTTGTACATTTTTAACATGCCAAGTCCATGCTGTGTCCCTGGATGCAAATCCAATTACAAAACTTCATTAGATGCAGGCGAGGGAGCTGAATCGGTGTTTGGTTTTCCTAAAGATGAGCAAATTAAAGGTAAATGGCTGAAAGCAATTCCTAGAGACAACTGGACTCCTACTAAGCATTCTGTTGTTTGTGCTAAGCATTTTGCCCCCACTGACATCATTTGGGAGGATATTTATCTTTTGCCAAATGGCACAACAACAAAAATACCTACTAAAACTCGATTAGTTCCTTCAGCAGTTCCTCAAATTTTTCCAAATTTACCTGGATATCTTTCAAAAAAGGTCCTCTCCCTCGAAAGAGTCCAGAAGAATGAAATAAAGAACATGCACATCGTCTTGAACTCAACAATCTTGAATTTGAACAATCGGATCTTATTACAAATTTTCATATGATAATAAATAATTATCTTAAAAAAATTAATATTTCAGAGTTGTGGAATGTAAAAATAGTTGATAATTTAAAAATATGTTTTTACACCTTAAATTTGACTAATACTTGTTTAAATATCGCTAATCAAGTCATAGTAGAGAGCAACATGAAAGTAAAAGTGTTTATAAATAGGAATGAACTGACCCATATTGACCTGAAATGGATTTTACCTTTTGAATTGACACTAAATAGGTGGTCTCAGCTAGAGAATTTGTTGTCTAGATATAAATCTCCTAGCTGTGAACCATCAGCTCAAGAATCACTTAGCGATATTCTTAAAAAAAGCATAAATTGCTTAAAGAGAGGCATTATTTTAATTAATAATAATTGTGATTTGGAATCAGCCTCGGAATTAGCCAATTGTTATAATAATGAGGACTCTGAGGACCTTATTCACCAGCAACCATTGTGATGTCTTTTATGTTATATACTTCCTCGCCTTGCACTATATGCTATGCTTGCTTAATATATATTACTATATATGCTTTGATCTGCCCTGTATACTAGCTATTTTGTGTCCAAAATCACCCAATCTCATACTTATTTCTGTAAGTGTTTTTGACGACATTTTTGATATATACTTAACTTTCAATTTAAAACAATCATTGTTTCACATTTATTATGTACCACACTGTATAATATGTAATAATTCAGGCTTTGCATGTTAATTTACAATTTAACACTTTGTATCCACCATTTATTACCATAATGTAGAATTATTATTCGAAAAAAGCCAACAAAAATATTTGATCAATAATTAGTAAACATCCAGAGGTAAATTTTTTTTTGTTTTATAAATTAGGATATAATCTTGATATTATGAAAATA
The DNA here is from genome assembly GCF_022605725.1 of Anthonomus grandis grandis. Lineage (NCBI taxonomy): Eukaryota > Metazoa > Arthropoda > Insecta > Coleoptera > Curculionidae > Anthonomus > Anthonomus grandis. Next base: position 31,481,612 of record NC_065548.1, on the reverse strand, counting down.
AAGTTAAAAAATCATATCAAATCTATTTTCCAATGAATAGCATAATGCCTTCAACAAAACGGGCATTTCTGTTAGTAAAAAAACTTAAAATCATTGCCGAGTCCCGTTAAATACGGCTATTAAATCGATCCGGAAGCATAAGCGGTTCGCGGTGTTGCCTTGCGATGTTCGCGGCTAGAGTAAAAATGGCTGTGATTACGTATACTAGATAAAAGGGCAACAACATCGCAACACCGCTCGATTGCATTGTTGATTCTACCGACACAAGGAATCTTTACGAATGACGTCGCCAGAATAATATTTACATGATAAATATTTATTAATAGTAAATTGTGATTTAAATATAAACAATTTTACCGTTTATGAACTCTTTATGCGTTTTTTTTAACGTACTTCATTAGAGTAAAAATACCTGTGTAATCAGACGCATGTTTATGCAAATTAAATTTTTCATAATTATTTTAGATTTCTTAATAATTCATGCTTTAAAATACAAATTTTTAACATTTTAACGTATTTTCAAAAAAAATATTTTAATTTAAAAATATAAAAATTCATCTGTTTTACACAAACTTCACATTCAAGTTTTTATTTAGGTTTATTTCTATGATCCCCTATTTTACGTTTATGATTACGGTTCTCCCTTGATATGATGTTAGGAATCGCGTTTTTTCCATGGTATGGTATAAGTTTTTACCATCGTAACAGTTCACAAAAACACTCACATGAGACCTTTTTCCTTTTTCAACCAAAAAACTAAAGAGCAAACACAGAACTTCACAAGTGCCGAATGTAAACAGAAATCCGTTTGATAAGATTACATGTCGCACGTCACTGAGCTTTTGCTTACGGTGATGTCATTCCAAATATTTTAGAAAAAAATAATTGAAATGGCAACACTGCAGGCAAAAGCTGATCATCTTGATATTTCGCAAGATGACATCCGGCATTTGTGGAGTTCTGTTTTTTCTTTTGTTTTTGGTTGAAAAAAGACGCATTTGAGTGTTTTTGTGAACTGTTACGATATTAAAAACTTGTGCTGTTTAATTATGTTACGATAGTACAAAACTTCTGCTGTTTGTGCCGCACCATGGGGGAAAAGATGATTTAGGCCGATCTTTTCACAAGTAAATACCGATATTGTTATAACATCATATCAAGAGCCAATCGTCGTCATAAACGTAGAATAATAAAAACTTATTAAGAAATCTACAATAATTATAAAATATTTAATTTCCATAAAAATGCGTTTTATTGGATAGGTACCTTTATTCTAATGAACTACATTAAAAAAACGCATAAAGAGTTCATAAACGGTAATATTGTTTATAATGTAAAGCATATTCTTTTAATAATATATATTTATCATGTAAATATCTTTTGACGATGTCACTGGTAAAGATTAGTTGTGTCCATGGAATCAACAATGCGATGGAGCGGCATTGCAATGTTTTTTCCTTTTTCTTTAATATACGTTATCTACGCTTATTAACAAAAGGAGGGAGAAAGTAAACTCAAAGTCTAAGTCTCATAAATCAAGCGTCTATTTTAGGTTACGCGTTTCGCCGTATTAGGGCATCATCAGACCTAAATAAAATTATCAAAATTAAATGATACAGAACAGAACGCTAATTAACAGAAAAGACATACCTATCTAAATACAAAAGCCACACACTGACTCACACTAACATAAATAAAAAAATATAAAATAAAATGAGTTTACACCATCGTGTATCATTATTGACTAAAATATGGATTTTAAAACGCCAAATATCACATTCAGTACATATTATACATATTATCTTAAAAGGAATGAAAACAAATACAATTATGAAAGGACAAAAAATATAAAAAATATTTTTTCAAAAAAATGTTTTAATTTAATAGGGATCGAACCAGAGACCACTGGATCCGAAGTCCGAAGCATATACCTTGTTAGAAATATTGAAAATTTTCCGAGATATTAAGTTTTTAAAAAAAAATGACGTTTTTTTCAGTTAAAATTTGTCCTTCAAAAAATCGTCGTAGGAGGTTCATCCGGGTCTCATTTTGTTTGTTTTTTATCTACTTTCAGATAAAATTAAAAAAAAATAGACTTGCCATTTAAAAATGTGCTCAAAAATGCAAAAAACTAAAAAATTTTTTTTTTCAAAAAAATTTTTACGATAATTGTTAAGAATATGTTCAAATTTTTTAAAAAACAAAAAATCTGATTACACCATTGAATTCTACGGGAAAAAATACAAAAAAAACATATATTTTGTTATTTGATCGTAAAGTTAATTTCTTGATAATATTACTATAAACATTCGATTGCATGGATATACTTAATACTCCGGCTACTAAGGGGCGTGGGATCTCATTGATTTTACTATTTTTACGATTAAATTTCACATTACTTAATATTTTACAAT